>NC_000071.6:71150159-71798284 GCF_000001635.26 Mus musculus
TACGGCAGAAGACTGAGGGATGAATGTGATCAGAATACGTGTATACACGTATGAAATTCTCAGCTCATGAATTTATTTTAAATTTTTAAACAAAATTAAGCTTTTAAAATAAAAATATCAGTTACTGTACACATACATACACACACATATATATATTAATCGTATTGTTAGATGGTTCATTTGGAAGGGAGCCTATAAGGCTAATGGGATCAGAGACAGGAAAGCTAGTGTGAGAAGGGCATGCTTTGACTACTGATGACGCAGGGACAGAGTGATTATAACTAAATTAACTCTCCTTCCTGAGAAGTTAAGAGCACAGAGGGAAAGCAAACCTTCAATACAAGAATTTATCTTGTTTATAGGACCCAAGAGAAAAGTAAATATACTTACAAGTGAGTAAAAGTAATGGATGTGTATGTTGCAGTTGGTGTACAATGATTGAAAATCTATCTGATAAACCCAGCCTGCTACTGTCATCTCCATCAGGTCTCATATGATATTATATGCCTATTATGTATCCACCTATCTATCATCTATCTTCTATCTTCTATCTATCTATCTATCTATCTATCTATCTATCTATCTATCTATCTATCTATCTATCTATCTATGTGTTTATAATGAATTTCTCATTCATGCATCTTTCATTTACTTATCTATCCATTTATTCATTTATGTCTTCACTGAGAGAATGTAAAATATGACATTCAAACTGTGATAAATTTTAATTTATAAACATTTCAGTGTCATTGGGATGAACCCTCTACATTGATATGTTAAAGACACAGTTACCAACTTTTATTTCAGTCTTCCTAAACAACAAAAACACTATTCTGTGGAACAAAGATGTATTCTAGTCACTGATTTCAAACTCAAGAGTTAAATATTTGTAATCCACAATAAGAAATAATTTATAGTTAAGTTGCATATATTAAATCACAACATGCCCCTAAATTTAGTAAAACCTTAAAGGCACCAGTCATGTGTTTTAGTCATGTTGAATTATTTACAGTAGGAAAACAAAATGTAGCAATTAGAATGTGTGTAGACATTGATTTAAAATTATAGTAAAATGAAAAGAATGCATTTCCTGTGAAATACAAATATGAAGATGTTTTATAACTCAGAAAGGCATTTGTAAAGACAGCTTTCCATGTTCTATATTCTCCCCTTCATGACAATGATCTCATTTATTATTTTAACAAATTATTATAGAAAACTTATTAAAATTCTATTATAATTAATATAATGTAAGGTTTTGTTTTCTGCAAAACAGTAGTACATATGCCAGCACAACAGTACTGCAGGAGAACACTTTCTACTGTAGATTTTTTTCTGTTATTCATATATATATATATATAACAAAATTAGAAAAATAATTAAAGTACTAAATATTGTCACCAAAAGTTACTTGAACTTGAACATGAAATCTTCAATGTCTTCTTGAGTGTATGGAACTCAAACTCTATGGACTATATCTTGCATAATAACCTTTAATATACTTAATCCTTAACTATTTTATTAGTGCTTAAATACCATAGTGTTTATGTTTTGTACATTAAAGCTGCATGTTTAATCCATTAGTTCAAAATCTACTAAAAAATAATAATTATGATATTTAGTAATATAGTATGTTTGAAAGTTGCTTCAGAGGACAGAACTTAAATCTTACTACATCCATACAAGTTATAATTATGTAGAGATGATAGATTATTAATAAGCTGGGTTGTGATAATCATTTTACAATGTATATATATATATATATATGTGTGTGTGTGTGTGTGTGTGTATGTATATATATATATATATATATACATATATATATAAACATATGTTTTACACTTTAAAAATATAATTTTCAGAACTGAGGCTATAGATCAGTTGTGTTTGCATTGGGTCCTATGGAGTTACCTACAGTCACAGTGGGACAGGAGGAGAGTTGGGATTGATGACAATCCAGTCTTGCCAAATCAATGTGTCCAGATTCAATGAGAGACCTTCTCTCAAAGATTAAAATGGAATAAGTGAAGTAGACATCTACTATGAATTTCTGGTACTCACAAGAAAGCGCATGCAGGCATATGAACACACGCATGAACATATGTACATTTATATAATTATCCTGTTGATAATATTATGACACAACTTCTCTACTATATTAAAAAAAAAGTTCTTCTCTCAACATATACTTGAAGTTATCTATGTCATGCAGAAGTCACCAGAAATCATATGTATATTTAAATGTAAAAAAGGATTAAGTATGTAAAGCCATGCTGTTGCTGTCAGTTGTTGAATGGCCAAGTTGCTGCTGCTGCTCAATTGAAATGGATCCAAGAACAATGACATGCTAACTCAATATAACAGCCAAGGAGGTATGCTACATATATAGTGGATAGTTTACAATGCATAAGAAAAATGTCAGATAGAACAACTCATCTTAGAGACAAATGCAGACAAACAATGTGGAGGTTTAAATATGCTTGGCAAGGGAGTGGCACTATTAGGACTTGTGGCCTTGTTGGAGGAAGTATGTCACTATAGGGCTGAGCTTTGAGAGAGCTTACTCCTAACTGCCTAGAAGATAGTCTTCTCCCATTTGCCTTTAAACAAGATTTAGAACTCTCAGCTTCTACCAGCATCATGCCCATCAGGGCATGCTTCCCTTCATGATCATACTGGACTGAACCAATGAACCTGTAAGCTATCCTCAGTTAAATATTGTTATAAGAGTTGCCTTGGTCACAGTGTCTCTTCACAGCAATGGAAACCCTAAGTAAGACAAGCATCAATGAAGGAAACAAAAGAATTAGAAAATGTTATAAATTGCCCCTAAGTTTATATTTTAATGAAAAATCTAACAAGACTAATGTTCAAAAGGGTGATTGCTAGTGAGAAACTGCAAAATATTGTATCTACTATTGACAATAAAAGCATCATAGTCTGTTGTGAGGATAAAAAGAAAATGCTTTTAAAAGGAGGAACATTTTGACCTGAATGACAATGGCCTAGGAAAATACCAGTGAAGAAGAAGGAGATGTGTTGTTGAATAGAACATAGAGAACACAAGATCACAGAAAAAGAAATGAAAAGGTTTAGAGAACATTCAACCACACTGCAAGGCCACTTATGCTGCTTCAGTTACAGATCTTGTAAAAATAATTTCCAAGAACAAGTGTTCAACTCACTTTCATAAAAGGTTGGTATTCTCACAGATAATAGTACCATATTTTTCCCCATGTAAAGAATCTATTACAGCTGAGAAAAGCTATATGCAATAACTCCTTCTTAACTGAAAATGTATTGGACAGGGTTGTTTCAGTATTTTCAGTTTCTTCACTGTGTAAGTTATTTGGTGTTGCTATAATAATTACTCAAGACTGGACAAGACTGGACACTTACTTTAAAATTTATTTTAAGGGATAAATTTACTTTACTGTTAGTCCTTGAGGTTCAAAGTTTCCCATCCTATAATGGCATTCTTGCTGATAGAGTCCTAAAAGGAACAAGGCATCACACAACGAGAAACCAGGAAATCACATGTATATGTTTCATAGTTGGTCATAACTCCATCTCTCAAGATAGTCACTTTATTCTAGTCACCTCTCAACAGTCTTAAAGTTTCCACACATCAGACTTAGTGCCTAACCTTCTACTACTTACCATAGAATTTGCATACACTAGCAAGTGTTTGCCGAAAGGACCCTGATATAGCTGTCTCTTGTGAGACTAGGCCGGGGCCTAGCAAACACAAAAGTGGATACTCACAGTCAGCTATTGGATGGATCACAGGGCTCCCAATGGAGGAGCTAGAGAAAGAACCCAAGGAGCTAAAGGGATCTGCAACCCTATAGGTGGAACAACATTATGAACTAACCAGTACCCCGGAGCTCTTGACTCTAGCTGCATATGTATCAAAAGATGGCCTAGTTGGCCATCACTGGAAAGAGAGGCCCATTGGACAGGTAAACTTTATATGCCCCAGTACAGGGAAACGCCAGGGCCAAAGAGTGGGAATGGGTGGGTAGGGGAGTGTGGCGGGGGAGGGTATGGGGGACTTTTGGGATAGCATTGGAAATGTAATTGAGGAAAATACGTAATAAAAAAAATTAAAAAAAAAAGAATTAATTTCATGCAAGGACCCTGGGAAGACATACTCAAACCCACATCAAACTCTAGCATTTATTTACATTGCTTAACCACATTGCAAAGGATAAATGTTCTTTGTTTTTTTTAATTTATTAATCATTGTATTTGTTAACATTTCAAACATTATCCCCCTTTTTCATTCTCCCTCCACGAACCTACCAACCCATCCTTTTCCCCTTTGCCTCTAAGAGGGTGCTACCCCTACTCCACCTCACTCCCCTAGCATCCCTCTTCACTGGGGCATCAAGCATCCACAGGACCAAGCGCCTATCCTCTCACTGATGCCAGATGAAGCAGTTCTCTGCTACATAATGCAGCTGAAGAAATGGTCCCCCCCCATATGTATTCTTTGATTTGTAGTTTAGTCCCTGGGAGCTCTGAGGGGTCCAGTTAATTGATACTTTGTTCTTCTTATGGGCTTGCCATCCACTTCAGCTCCTTCAGCCCTTCCCCTCACTCTTCCATTCGGGTCCCCAGGTTCAGTCCAATAGTTGGATGTGAGTATTTGCATCTCTATTAATGCTGGTAGCTCCTTGTAGAAGACAGCTACACAAGGCTTCTCTCTGCAAGCACATCCTGGCATCAGCAATAGTGTCAGGGTTTGGTGTCTGAAGATGGAATGGATCACACCTTTCCTTCAGCCTCTGCTCCATTTTGTTCTAGCATTTCCTTTAGATGGGGACAATCTGGGTTAAATTCTTTTCAATGGTTGGTTGGCCCCATCCCTCCACTGGGGACCATGTCTATCTACTGGATGTGGTTTCTCCAGGTTAATACCCAACAGCAGGGAGATAGAACCTGAAGAGATAAATGGGTTTTAGTATAGTAAAAATTACCAACAAGGTTGAGAATCAGCACATCTTCGGCAAGAGGCCATTAGGATAAAATATAGTTTCAAGTTGGGGCAAAGTAGAGGTACCGAGATGTAAAGAAGAGAAAAAGGAATTGTGTTTGGAATTTAGTGGCCTGGCAATGGAATTGTGATGCTGAATATGGCAAGGATGGAGAGTGAGCATGGCAGAAGAAATGTTAGGAAGACATTTGATAGAGAAACAATGAGAGAAATGATAAGAAGTGCAGGTTGTTTATCCATGAAGGAATGAACAAGAGGCAGACACAAAAACAGCTGTGTGTTAGTAAGAGTTCCATGGTTTTTTTGTTTTTCTCTTCATTGTCTTCAGAAAAAAAAATAACATAAAATTACCAGGATCAAAAACAAATGTTCTTAGAATAGATATATTTGTGCTTGAGAAAATAAATAAATTCATGCAAATATAGTTAATAAAAAGTACATATGTGGAAGTAGAATATCTCACATTATTCATATTTATATAAAACCACATTAAACCCATAATTTTCATGTAATTAGATTCTATTAATATTTCATATGGGTGTATATATATATATATATGTACATATATATATATATATATATATATAATATTTTTCTACTTTGAATCATATGCTCTGGGACTCAAAGGGAATTTTTATATTAAATTATTACAAAACACAATAAACATGCAATAAATACAGGGATAAGAAGTCAACATTTCTAATAATACATGGGTTAGTGGTCATGGAAAGAATGTTCTTCCTCTAAAGGCTGTGATATCAAACAGTAAAGGAAAAAGTGTAGTTAATTTTCTCCCTGCTGCCAATCCCAGCTTCCTGTGGAATGAAGCGAGGGAGAAGTCAGGCAGTAGTAATTTCAATCACCTTGAGATTGATTTATTTTCAATTGCAAGTTCAGTCTGGTGAAAGGTGTTATAATGACAGCTCAAGATCCCAGAAGTAAAGTAGAACATGAGAAGCAGTAATTTAAACTGTTCCAAATGCAGATGGCTACCTTGACCCCAAGAGAGCAGCTGTGGGCATTCAATTATTGCACTCTTTTCCTGATTACACTAATGCTACTTATCCTGTATCTTGTCTGTAGAGTGAAGGGTCCTTTGTGCAGTTCCTGTCTATGCCTTTGGCAAATAAAAGTAGAATTGCATTGTCCTCCCATTACAATTCTGTAGGGAGAAGCAAGGCATTTCTGGGGACAATGCTGTTAACAACACATGTAGCACTTAGTCACATCACAGAATGCTCCAATATTACTCTTATTTGTAATTAACAACAATATTATAATTAAATTGACATAGATGAGTGCTTTCTCTGTGACTGTGCCAAGAACAACACAATTACATAATTCACAGTAGTGCTTTTGTACCTCAGATCAATAGCATGCTGAATATCTGTAAGGTGTTACATTTTTTAAAAGACCTTATTGATTTCATTAATAAAGCATCAGTGTAGACCTTGTCTAAATGATCATAATGATCTAATAAGTAAATACTAATGCATTTCTACTTCTGTTTCAGAATCGGGCTTTCCAAACCTTTATTTACTAAGTAAAATCCTATAGTAACATGAATATTAATCACAGTTTCCTGAAATGGAATTCAAAGGCTAATATTACATCTACAGACTTTTTGTTTGTTTGAAAAGATAAATGCATTAGATTTAGCAAACGGAGTCCACGGAAGCTATATAAGAAGAAAATAATTTCACTCCAGCCAGAAAAAAAGCAAGATGCCTAACTGCAGCTCTCCACTTCCCCCTCTTCACCCCATGTCCAATCTCCCCATTCTCACTCCCAGCTCTGTCGCAAACCACCTGCTGTGGCTTCTCCTCCATCTATGCCCCTATCTCCAGCATATCACATAGACCTTCCCCTCCAGCCTTCCTCTTCTGCACTCATCACATCACAAGTCACAACATGCATCAGGAATCTGCAAGCTACTTTAGTAAGAGAAGCAGAGAGCCTACTTGCAAATTTACATCTCCCATTACTTCAATACCCCAGTCTCATGCCCAGTGTTGGAGCAGACCATCTATTGAGGCCTCCCCTCCCTGCTTTGCCCACATTTCTAGCAGATGATGGATCACACAGATCTTCCCCTCAAACCTTCCTTCCCCCTATTCATTGCTTTATCCCAACCCCCATCGTTATCCTCATGGGGGCACTCCAGGCAAACCTGTCAAAGAAGCTAGTATACCAGAACAACAGGCAGGCAAGCTACAGGTCTTCCCACCTGACTCATCTCCTCTAAATCCACTTCCTCAGCACCATCCACAGTGCTGGAGCAGACTACCTGTTGTGACCTCTCCTCACTCTCTATGGTAATCCCCAGGGGCATAAGCTGATCCTGTTGGAACACTGCGCTTTCCTCCTTTCTTTGGGCACTCTCAGATACCTACCCCAGCCAAGGGTTAATTTTTTAAAAGTATTAATGTCGGTCTTCATCTTCAAATGTTTTTAAACCTCTCCTGCTAGCAGGTAAGACTTGAGAATATAAGTCTTATAATATAAATCTTGTCATTTAAATGCAGTGAATTTATCCTTATAATAATTATTTTACAGAGGTCCCCCTCTCTCATTTTTCTATACATTCAAAGCAGTAATATTTCCCATGTATCTTTTCACCAATTAGATATTTAGTCAGTGTCTGATATTGATACTATTTATGTATACATTCATACATTTAAACTTCTTACCAAAATATTGTCTCAAGACCATAAAACATTAGCTTACCCATATTTATGTAACTCCCAAAGAAATTCTCATTCTCTCTTCATTTTTACAGTCACATATTTCCAATCAATAAGCAGAGGGATTCATCACATCATTTCTAAAAATCATTTAACATTTTTGTCAGTGGCTCAGTTCAATCCAAGTGTTAATAAGTGATTTAACTTTTTAGACAATTTTCTGAATTAGTAGGTATTATCCCCATTATGATTCAATTTTGTTTGAGTTTCTTCAGAATTTATTAATAAATAAATAGCTACTACTGACTGGAATTGGCTCTTATTATGTTAATATTTTGTTGTTCTTTGTTTGTTGCTTGGTTAATCACTAGGTACACAATCTTATAGGAAATAGTAGTTAAAAGGATATTGTGGGGATTCATCCCATATACAGTTACCAAACCCAGACACTATGGTGGATGTCAAGAAGTGCATGCTGAAAGAAGCCTGATATGGCTGTCTCCTGAGAGGCCAGGCCATATCATTACAAATACAGAGGCAATGTTAGCAGCCAACCATTGGACTGAGCATGGGGTCCCTAATAGAGGAATTAGAGAAGGGACTGAAGGATTTGAAGGGGTTTGCAAGCCTATGGGAAGAACAACAATATCAATTAACCAGACCACTCCCCCTCCAGAGTTTCCAGGCACTATGCCATCAACAAAGGAGTACACATGGCTCCAGCTGCATATATAGAAGAGGATGGCCTTGTCGTACATCAATGGAAGGAGAGGTCGTTGGTCCTATGAAGGCTGGATAGATGCCCTAGTGTAGGGGAAATCAAGGGCGGCGAGGCAGGAGTGGGTGGGTAGGTGGAGGAACACCCTCATAGTATCAGGACGAGGACGGATATGATAGGGTGTTTCGGGAGGGAAGAAAACTGGGAAAGGGGGATAACATTTGAAATGTAAGTAAAGAAAATATCCAAAAAAAAAATTAAACATAAAAAAATGATATTGTGGTGGTTTGAATATGCTTGGTCCAGAGAGTAGCACTATTTGGAGGTGTGGTCTTTTGGAATATGTGGCCTTGTTGGTGGAAGTGTGTCACTGTGGGCATGAGCAATGGGACCTTCCTCCTAACTTTAACAGAAACAGTGGGGCCACATCTATGTAAACACTGGGCATTACACAGCCACAAAAACATCTCCTGCAGGAGGAACTAATTGAGTACTGCTTGAGAGAGAAAGGATTGCTGGTGCACAAAATGCCAGCCAATCAGGAACTGCTGTTTAGAAGAGATGCTTTCTTGGGACCAATGGGGGAACAGGTAAAGGATATTACATGAGCTTGCATCAGGGTTCAGAGTTTGCTGCGGCTTTTCTCATATGCTCACAAAGTCTGTGTCTACATCACCTCACCTCCAACCCCCAAAAGCAGGTAGGGTCAGGCAGTGAGTAGTCCTGGGTACAGGCGACGCCAAAATACTTGAGAACTAGTCTTCTCCTGGAAGCCTTCAGATGAAGATGTAAAACTCTCAGCTTCTCCTGCACCATGCCTGCCTGGATCCTGCCATGCTCTAGCCTTGATGATAATGGTCTGAACTTCAGAACCTGTAAGCCAGACCCAATAAATGTTGTTCTTATAAGAGTTGCCTTGATTATGGTTTGCTCACAGCAGAAAATCTCTAAGACAGAGATATAAGAGATCTATTTTCTTATAATTTAAACTTCAATAACGTAGCACACAATAAGAATAGAAAAAGACAAATACACAGAAAAATGCAGATAGTGATGGAAATATAGAGAAATAAACCAGACAGTTGTGGTGGAAGCTGACCATGGGAGCATGTGACATTACACAGTGGAGTCAGGAAAGCTCTCTCTTAAGATGCCATTCATGCTAACATCCGAATGACAATGTTGACAGCCATGTAAAAAATCTGAAGGAAGGACTCACTAGGGAAAAACAAGTGAAGAGTTTTTGATGACAGACTGAGTTCAGTGTACTCACAAGACTGAGAGACAGGGAACATGGCTACAGTTAGAAGCGTAGGGGGTGTGGGTGGGCAAGACACTAGGGAAGACACCAGGACTAAACAGGAATAACTGCCCTGCCTCTTGCTCTGGGTTGACCTAATCAAAAAGTAGATAACTACCTGAAACTAATAAAACATTGTTCTTAGAAATCCTCCAAGGAGTTACCAAAGATAGCTGCAATATTTATTTACTGTGAGAATTTTAGAAAGTATCATACACCAAAAACCAAAACTTTACTAATCCCAAATCTACATGTAAAACTGTATGAGACTCATATGTGTGTATTTTTTTTCTATTTAAATCAAAGTTTGTCAACTACTGTTAAAGACTGTTGTTTAGTCTTTATGGGTTATCTGATCTCTATACAGATAGCTCAGCTATATTGTTCTATACAGAATCAATTACAAATTATATGTAAGGGAAGAATTCTCACCACTTAGTCAATAAAACATTATAAAAATTATACTAACACTTGCTTTTAATAGAATTTTCACATAATAAAATATTATGATTTTGACACACTATAACCACTAAGTCATTTTAAGGATCTTTCTTAGCTAGTACAGTTATGCAGATCATAATTGCCCAAGGCCATATCAAGTTTATCTTTAGTTTTAAAACACAAAATGCAGATACAGTTGTATGCATCTGTAAAATATACACATGTGTAGGATAAACGTGAAAACATGAGATGGACAATACATATAAGCTTTGGAACTTCTAATGCTTACTAGCGTTTATGCTATGGCATGCTTTGGCAGTTTCTCAGGTCTCTGTGGGATTAATATCTGTTACGCCGAGGAGGGGTTAAGCATATACATACAGAGGCTGCTGCAGGTAGACAGTGTCCTGAATAAGAACTTGTCCCAGGGCCCTGTTGATTCTGCAGTATATTTTGCATAAACAAGGAATGATTCGTATTTCTCTAATGATGTTTCCAAAGATGAATCTTTAGAATTCGTGTTTACAGAATAAACATTAGTCCATATTGTAAAACAGCACCAGTGGCTGGGAATAAAGACCGATGGTACGTACCTGCGTAGCATGCGTGAGGCCAGAAGATCAATCGCCAGCACCACAGAAATAACCTCGGAAAAATCATGTTTTACAGCAATACATTTTTTCCATATGTAAAAGCCCAGATAGAACGCATCCCAGCCATCATTTGGCTAGATTTTAGCTGTGCTACTATCCAATTTTGTCTAATATACATTCTAGTGGAAATAATGGTATTTTCATTTGTGTGTGACAAATTCTAGAAGTGTAGTTTTTAAGATAATGTATTATTTTAAGGCTCATTGCTATAATTTTCCCAAGTTATTCAGCATACAGTTTGGGTTATTTAAGATTATAAATATTTTGCTATCATAAGTCATTTTGAGATTTTTATATATAATAAATAAGGTGGCATTTCCTTGTTCTACTTTTCATTTTTAGCTACCAATGGTCAATACATTTCATGGTGTTTATTAGCCCTTGAATTTCCTTTAAAAAAATTAAGTTTTCTCTTTCTTTGCTCATTGTTTTATTGTTTCATACTGATTAATAAAAAATTATGTGTAAGCAGGAATGTGATCTACTACTTTGTACCCCATCTCATTCATTTATTACTACATATTTCATTTTCTTATTTTATTCTATATAGTATGCTTTTCAAATATATGTAAATTTTAATACTCTTTGCTCTCAACTTTGTTCTTGACTTTTATTTTAGTTGTTCTCATGTATGCACTCTTCTTCTGCATCCTGAAATAGACACATTCTTCCAAATATTTCTATTGTTCATTGTTTCCTTTTTTATGAATTAGAGCATGCAGACTCCTGGAGCCCAAGTCGTCAGTATCTTTATCCACAGAACTTGAAAATCTGGTATTTACATGACTATCTAAGGGAATTTACATATTTGAATAAAGACATGATAGAGTGATCTCAAGATTTAAGGAAATAGCTCTCGTATTTCTAAGATGGATGCAGGCATAAGGTCAGGAGAAAGATGTCAGCTAGGTATAGTGTATCAGGCCTGTAATGGAAACATTTGGGAGTCAGAGGCAAGATGGCTGCCATAAATTTAAGGCCATCCTGGGATACTTGGTATGGTCTAGACCAGCTTTTGTTAGAGTGAGATTTTTTTTTTCTCAATGCCAAAAAATAAGAGAAGGACCCAGTAGCTAAACAACGGTCAGTGGAGAACACAATTGCCAGGGGCTCCTGCCATCAGGAAGGCAAAAAGTCATTGTGTTCTGGGGCTTCCAGAATTAATTCAGTTTTGTTGACACCTTTATTTTAGATGGCTGCAGACAATTTCAGAGCTCAAACATTAGGACTAAAAGACAGTGAATTTGTTCCTTTGTAAGCAACTACTCAGACAGTAATTTGTTAGATTAGTACAGAAAGAAACCAGTCCTATATAACACACTGAGATCTAAAAACCAGATTTCCTCACATTGGTGGGTGGATGTTGGTTATATGCTACCAGATGTTGCTGGTAGTGTGTAGAGGAACAAATGGTTTCTCAAGGAGCTGTGAGTGGCCAATAAGTATGATTAGAATAATAAGAATCATAAAATTTTGAGAGCAATAACTAGAAGTCTTATTGAAAATTTTAATCAGTTTAAATTCAATACTACACAACAATAAAAAACTCAGGCTCTTATGAAACCTTGGTGCATAAATTTAAGTTTTAATTTGTCATAACAGATGGTCACAGCACCCTGTTAAAAGCGGTCCAAGGATTCCAGTCCCTCAGAAATCCTCTCCATATCTTGTCTGAAAGCACAGATACATATAAGATTCTGGGACTGTCAAGCAAAAATTCAGATGCAAGTTTCTTATTGTGTTTTAAAGTTAATTTTAACATTTTATGACTTTTTTAACATAATAAGGACAATTTTGCAATATGATGAGGCACCAGCTATCAACGCAGGGGTTTATGTATGTCCAATGTCCTAGCTGTTAGAATGTGCTACTCATTCTTCTACTTCATGTTTGTATGAATGCTTGTTCTTTTAATTCTTCTGCATGGACCTCAATAAGTAAAAATACTCATCCCTCTGCCCCCCCCCCCCAACACTCTCTGGGTGTGTGTGTGTTTCTTACAAAGCATTATCATTTCTGAACCTTAATTTCCTCATATAAACCATAGATAATAAGACCTAGCATATAAGAATATTGTTAGATTTAAACAAAATTAAATGACAAAAATATTTTGACAATGTTAAAGGTAATCTGCAATAATTAATGTTGGTATTTTATTATTTGTTTTATCCAAATAGCTTTAAAAAAAACAACTTACCTATACTTAAGTGGATACATGGAATCCTAACAGTGGGATTGAAGGGGGGAAACATGTCTGACTCTCTGCCTGCTTTTGGGATCCTTTTTGTCCTACTTGGTTGTCTCATTCAGCCTTGATATTAGGGCTTGTGCCTAGTCTTACTGTAGCTCACTATGCCATGATTGTTTCATATCCCTTGGAGGCCTGTTCTTTCTTTTTGAGGGGGGGCGAGTAGAGCAGGAGTGGATCTAGGGGTGAGGAAAATGGGAAAATGGGGGAGGAGGGAAAGGAGGAGCAACTGCCGTCAGGATGAAATGTTTGAAAAATGAGTTAAAAAATATTTGGGCAACTGCATACCATATTATCCCCCTTTCTTCCTTCCTAACACATTTACAAACTGCTATATTAAAAATCAGAAAATTTAGGTCAATAGATTTATAAAAGATGGTTTCTTTTTAATTTTTAAAAATTATTTGCATCATACTACTCACTAAGATTATGTTTAATAATAACTAATTGTTGCGTTGTTTGAACCAGTTACAGTTTTCACACATGTAAAGTTGAGATGCTAACAATACTTACACATGCTTAATGTGAAAATTAAATGAATTATATAAAATGTGTGGAAAGGTCTGGAAGCTAGGAGTGCTATTTTTTCAACTTTAATTATTTAACATAACAAAAAGACTGCACCATACATTTGTTTTTAAAGCCCTTTGCCTCAGCTGTCTTACAACACCAATGTAATTTTTCACCCAATGCCAACTTCACTGTGTATAAAATTAATATTTAGGTACAGAGTCATCATCTGTAGAAAAATCTGATGTGTGATTAAATGCATAGAAATAAATTATAAAGGAAATAAATAGGAATATTCAAATATCTTGCTTTTTTTTACATCTAAGCAATTGAGAGGATTGTCAGCTGCTTCTCCATCAAACATCAGCAACTACAAGAGATCCATACAAGCTAATGGCTGGGCGTGGCAAGCCCTGAGAGCTCTGAGCTGTTCATCCACACACCCATGCAAATACGAAACAACGAATTTGGTACAAAGGGAGACCTACTGCACAAAGGATAGAATTTGTGCCTAAGAAGAAATTCAGCTTGTAGACTATGAAAGATGAATCTTTTTCTTATAAAGCCATGGAAAAGGCAGAAAGTTCTCAAAAGCTGAGGGATTTGGCAGATGTATAATGTGGGAAGAGGCCAGACAGGAAGTTTTTGGAGATAAAAAAAGATTCTCTTAAGTGCACATTAATTATCAGTGCCCAGCTATTTTTAATTTTTTTCTCTCTCAAAGGGCTGCTCCTTCCTAGATATTTCTGTTGGCCAGAAGGCAAAAAGCAGTCTAGTGTATGAAATGTTCCCATTATTACATATAATAGTTTGCAAACCTTGTCCTGTATTGTTAGAATGTTTGACTGAGTTCATTATTTTCATTATCACTCATGCATTATTAGTTTGCGTATTCAGTAAACATGGGTTGACTGTGAGTGTATGAAAGAAACCATGTTTGATTTTCTTAAAATGTATCTAAAACTAACAATAAATATTATTATTATTATTATTATTATTATTATTATTATTATTGTTATAGTAACATTGATAATATAATACAGAGTATTTACTATAAATCAGACAAAGAATTTTCTAAGTATTTGATTCTCACAAATAAAAAATAGCACTAGGTAACCTTACTACTAATACTAAACTACTGGTTAGGTACTGAGTCATGGGAGACTTTCCTGTCCCATATACCAGTAAATGTCATAGCTGGGGTGACCCAGGTCTGGACATTTAGTCACCATGCTAGGAATTTCTCTGGGATAATCTCAAGCTGCCCAAAATTTGACTCCGATACAAGGAGGCAAATAGACATGAAAGAGTGCGGCAAAAACATAGTAGGAAAAGTGTATATGTTGTGGGACAAACACATTGTGAGACACACAGCTCAGGACATCAGATGGGAAAGTGCCAGGCTGAGTCCTGAAGTGTCCCGTAGAGCTAATTAGAGGTTAATGAAGCTAGGAGTTTCACTGTCCTAAAAGGAAGAAACATCCTGCCTTAATATGAGACAGTTTTAATGTCTACTCTAGAGAAGTAGAGTCAAATTCACTGACCCTCTAGACAAAGATGAGAGCAGTGAACCTGGGCAAAATAAAACATCATTCATTGAACTCAGATGCCAGTGCAGTGAAGCTCCACAACTTTCTCTTATGGGGCTTTTTGTGGATGACCTGCTTTTCAAGGAAACCTGGCATAAAGCACGCATGTGTGTTTGATTGTGATATTAGGTTTCCAAGCAGAAAGCTTCTTCCAAGTTGCCAGGGAGACAAATCAAAAGTCTCCAACTATGGACCACTCTGTTAGCTTCTAGAGAATCATCTTGCTTTTTGTTTTAAAGTAAACATTTATGAGGAATCTCATATAGCTTCAAATAAAGGAATGAGGTCATCATGTTAGAAGGAGAGGGATATTGTACCGAATGGACCTACAGGAGGTTTCGATTTCAGTTCACATATCCTTTCAAGGTGTCAGAGAGTCACTAAGAAGCTTAAACATGATATATACAATGATTTGGGGTATAAATGATATAAACAAAAGAGCCTGGGAAAAGGCAGGGCTTTCAGGAAAGAAGCCAAGATTTCATAAGGCCGCAGAAAGAGTTTTGTGGTAACAATAGGGATAGAAGAGCCAAGAGGTTGAAAAGAGCGAACAGGGAAAATTCACAGTGTAAGTGAAGCGCAGCATTATCAGGGGAAAGCATCCAGAAAAATCCAAGACAACGTCAACAACAGAAAATGGAGTAGCGTAGAAGTGAAGGATGGACACGGATTTAAGATTTTTAACACACGTGAGAATAGCAGACAAAATGGAAATTAAAAGCAGGCAATGTTTCCTTTAGAAAAAAAATGTGTCACATAAATAGTCACACATTAATTGGAAGGGATTAATCAAGAGCCTACAAATTGCCCTGTAAAAGGCAGTTCACAAATTGAACAGATATATTGAAAGGAAAATAAAAGTGGGATTGCTTTAGTTTTATTATCCTAGCTCTGTTTGTTTGTTTGTTTGTTTGTTTCTGTGTTTTTTTATCCCCTCGAAACAAAATCAAAAGGGAGGAAACCTTTGTATGAAAGAATAATGCCGAACAGGTAGAAAAGTCAGAACAAGGAAAAATATTCTTAATAATTATACAGTAAAGAATGGGAGGAAAGACATTGGCACCTGGAGGCGGTGGGCATCACTAGATACAAATCCCAAGACGCCCAGGGGCACCTACCTCCCTGCAAAGGTTTTGGCAAACTTAGCAAAGGCATGACACACAGGGCAAATGATACACCCAAGAGCCCAAAATAGCTAATTGTGACTTTCAGAAGAAATCTGAAATGGGCCCCAAAAGAAGTGGTATGGGAATTATTAATGAGTTTATTAAAAAATACAGTTTTGATGACTAGCCATAAATAATTTTCTGTTTAAATTGAGAGCCAAAGTAACATTTTCTGTACAAGCTACTAGAATAAGTGTGGAAGTTGCACATCCAAGTGATCCACATGCCAGGGGCTAATGGGTTAGGAAGAAATAAATTAATGTGACAAAGACATTGAGACAGGTACCTTCACATGGTCTTTTTGTATTTATGTGTGTTCTACAGACTCTGATAAAGACAATCTGAGAGAAGGCAAATAAAGATGATTGTTAAAAGAGATTTTCCATCATAGGCTAATAAATCCATGTATCTTACATGTTTCTATTATTAGCAGAAAAGCCAAAGGGTGGGGATCCATCCCATATACAGTCACCAAACCTAGACACTATTGTGGATGCCAACAAGTGCATGCTGACAGGAGCCTGATATAGCTGTCTCCTGAGAGGCTCTGCCAGTACTCGACAAATACAGAAGTGGTTGCTCACAGCCATCCATTGGACGGAGCACAGAGTCCCCAATGGAGGAGCTAGAGAAAGGACTCAAGGAGCTGAAGAGGTTTGCAGTCCCATAGGATGGACAACAATATCAACCAAACAGTACCTCCAGAGCTCCCGGGGACTAAACCACCAACAAAGAAGTACACAAGGAGGGAATCAAGGCTTCAGCTGCATCATATGTAGCAGAGGATGACCTTGTGGGACAACAATGAGTGGAGAGGCCCTTTGGGAATGCCAGGACAGGGAAGCAGGAATGGGTGGGTTAGCGAGCAGGGAGGAGGAAGTGAGATAAGGGGGCTTTTGGAGGGGAAATGAGGAAAGGGGAAATTTGAAATTTAAACAAAGAAAATATCTAATAAAAAAGAAAAAAAATGAAAATCTCGACAGTGCACTCTAGGAAAGGTGAAGAAGGGGGAGTCTATCTCAGTACTGTGCCATCAGTATGAGAGGAAGTGCCTAGCCTATCAGACAATTGAAGTACCAGGGTGAAGATACCCAGGGGTCCCCCGCCCTCTCAGAGGATGGGGAGTAGGGGAACGATTGTGGGAGACAATGACCAGGAGGGGGACAATGAGCGCGATGTAAAGTCAATGAGGGAAAAATAAAATGACAAAATTAGAAATGAAATAAGGAAGACAAAGGCCATCAGATTAAGATGGAAGATATCAACAAGTGGACCACTGACAATGCCTGACATGCTCTGGAGAGAAGGCAGATGTAAAATGACATTAGGGCAGTGACACTAAGAGAACATTAGATGAAGATAAGCCCTCTGTTCCACAACCCATATGTCTTTCCCACAACTTCAAGAGTATGTCCCCACCCCCACTCCACCAGACCTCCCCACTCCCTGGGGGCTCAAGTGTCTTGAGGGTTAGGTGAATCTTCTCTGACTGAGTCCAGACCTGGTAGTCCTCTGCTGTATATGTGTTGGGGACCTCATATCATCTGGTGTATGCTGCCTGGTTGGTGGCTCTGTATCTGAGATCTGAGAGATCCCAGAGGGTGGGGGCAAGTTAGTTGAGACTGCTACAAGGTTGCCCTCCTCCTCAGCTTCTTCCAGCTTTTCCCTAATTCACCAGCTTCTGTCCATTGGTTGGATGCAAATATCTGCATCTGACTCTTTCAGCTGCTTGTTGGGCCTTTCAGAGAGAAGTCATGATAGGCCCCTTTTTGTGAGCACAGCATGGCATCAGTAATAGTGTCAGGCATTGCAGCCTTCTCTGGAGATGGACCCCAAGTAGGACTGAAGACAAGACTTCCTTTCCCTCAGTTTCTTCTCCATTTTTGTCTCTGCAGTTCTTTTAGACAGGAACAATTCTGGGTCAGAGTTTTTGACTGTGGGATGGTAACCACATCCCTCCAATTGATAACCTGTCTTTCTAATGAAGGTGAACTCTCCCCACTCCCCACTCCCCAGTCCCCACTCCCCACTCCCCACTGTAGGACATTTCTTTCTAAGGCCCCTTCCTTTGGGTCCTGAGAGTCTCTCACCTCCCTGGTCTCTGGTATACTCTAGAGGGTCCTCCCACCTCCTACCTCCTGAGGTTGCCTGTTTCCATTCTTTCTGCTGGTCCTCAGAGCTTCAGTCCTGTTCCCCTGACCCAATACCTGATCATATTCCCCTCTTCTCCTTCCTATCTCCTTTCCCACCCATGTCCCTCCCTCCCTCCTCTCTCCTGTGATTGCTTTCTTCTCTCTCCCAAGTGGTATTGAGGCGTCCTCACTTGGGCCCTTCCGACTGGTCACCTTTTTGAGTTCTGTGGATTGTATCTTGGGTATTCTGCATGTTTTTCTTTCTTTCTTTATTTTTTTACTACTATCCACTCATTAGTGAGTACATCCCATGCATGTCATTTTGGATCTGAGTTACCTCACTCAGGGTTATATTTTCTAGTTCTATCCATTTCCCTGCGAAACTCAGAATGCCTTCTTTCTTAATAGTTGAGTAGTATTCCATTGTGAAAATGAACCGTATTTTTTATATCCATTCTGTCACAGGACATCTGGATTGTTTCTATCTTCTGGCTATCACAAATAAGGTCACTATGAACATAGTGGAAAACATGCCCATGTGGCATGGTGGAGCATCTTTTGGGTATATTCCCAAGAAATTCCCAAGAATGGTATTGTTGGGTCTTCAGGTTTATCTATTTCCAATTTTCATAGGAGCCTCCAGATTTATTTCCAGAGTTGTTGTAACAGTTTGCAATCCCACCACCAATGGAGGAGTGTTCCTCTTTCTACATATCCTCACCAACATGTGCTGTCACCTGAGATTTTGATCTTAGGCATTCTGATTAGTGTAAGTTGAACTTTCAAGGTAGTTTTGATTTGCATTTTCCTTATCACTAAGGACTTTGAACATTTCTTTAGGTGCTTCTTAGCCATTCAAGATTCTTCTGTTGTGAATTCTCTGTTCAGTTCCATAAGCCATTTTTTGATTGGGTTGTTTGATTTCTTAGTGTTTAGCTTCTTGAGTTCTTTATATATTTTGGATATTAGCCATCTCTCAAATGTGGGGCTAGTGAATATTTTTTCCCAATCTGTAGGTTGCCAATTTGTCCTATTGGCTATGTCTTTTGCCTTACAGAAGATTTCCAGTTTCACGAATTTATCAATTTTATCAATCAATTTATCAATTTTAGATCTTAATGCCTGTTGCATTGGAGTTCTGTTTAAGAAATTACACCCCATGCCAATGAGTTCAAGGCTCTTTCCCACTTTTGGCAGATGTAAATGATCTTTGAAAGATATAATCATAAGAATTATAATCTATTATAATTTTCTTTATGGTTAAAAGCCACACAAGGACCAGTTGGTTTTTTTTGCTTGTTTGTTTTGTTTTGTTTTCAGATTTAACTGTATACATAGCCAACATGGTTTGGTTCAAAAAAAGTATTTAAAATGTGTGCAAGTTTTCTTACATGCTTTCTTATTTAAAATGCCCTTTTTCATACAATTATATTTAGATTAATAATGTAGTCACATCTAGATGAATGAATTTAATCCAAAGGTATTTACCTAAAGATATTCATGGATGGCAATGGCACACTACAGTCATAGTCTTTCTACCTTTCTTAAATAGAACCAGTGTACATTAGATGTTTTTCTCCATTTTTTTATATTGAACAAGATAGTAAAGCAACATGGATTGGAATATTCAAGTGAAATACAAATATAAGGATTACTTTTCCCCTATGAAAGACATGACCAAAGCTAAATAAGAAAAAATGAAGCAAACACAAACAGCAACTGAGAAACGTAATAATGTCAGGATGACATGCCATATCTGTCCTTACAATGCTAGTATCACTTTGCAAGTAGCTGGATATATTAGGAACAGCACAATATTATACCGTTTTTAAAAAATAACCCAACACAAAAGGTTGCCAAGATACTGAGCTTTTGTATTGTACAAAGCTTGCTCTCCCAGTTAGCTTTGTTCTACCCACCCCACGTGATGGTGTTTGTTGCTATAGTTAAATCCAACTTTCATTTTCAGTACTGCTTCATGCTGCTGCAGAGCTGCACGAAAGGCTGGCAATGCTGTGTCTTCAGGAGTAATTCCCCCTGTTATTCAGACACTTTAGTTCATTTCCATGGTTATGTTTAAAAGTCTAGATGGCACCAAGATTCTCCACACCCAAGTGTTTTCCAAACAGAACCCAGCTTCGTGCATTTGCCATGTTTTTAAGTAGTATTTAAGAAACTCTCCTTGCTTTAGTAAAGCTACCCTGAGCTCTTTTTTTTTTTCCACTAAAACCCCACATGGAGTCTTAGCCAAAATTCGTGTGTGTGTGCGTGTGTGTGCGTGTGTGTGCGTGTGTGTGTGTGTGTGTGTGTGTGTGTGTGTGTGTGTGTATCTATCTATCTATCTATCTATCTATCTATCTATCTATCTATCCATCCCAAAAGCAGCTGCTCCCCTTCCTGGTCCCTCCCTCTCCATCCCTCCTCCCATTCTCCACTGAGATGGGGTCCTCCTCCCTGGGTATCCTCTTACCCAGGCACATCAAATCTCTGCCAGATCAGGTGCATCCTCTCCTGCTAAATCTAGACAAGGCAGCCGTGGAGACTAAGCTGCATCTCTGCCAAAATTCTAAGTGGATTAGCTACAATCTCCTATCTTCCCTGTCTCATAATTTGTAACTTTGCCCCTTTTTAAAATTTTATTTTTGAGATTATAATTTAATCATTTCCTGCTTCCCTGGTCTACCTCCAAGAGCTCTTATATACTTCTTGCTTTTCCTCCCAAATTCATGGTCTCTTTTCCCATGGCTCTTACATGCATGCATGTATATGTATGTACATATATATTCCTAAATATAACCTGTTCAGTCGGACTAACCAATTGATATGCCTTTTCCAGGAGAAGACTAATTCTGCCACTTTCAGCACTCCTTAGTTGCCTGCTGTTCTGTGTGTAGGACTGAGGTCTCCTGGGCTTTCCCTTGCCTATTCTTGGTTTTGTGTTTTATTTGTTTGTTTTGTGGGTTCTTTTTGCTTAGTTTTACTTTGTTTTGCTTTGTTTTGTTTTGTTTTGTTTTGTTTTGCTTTGAGACAGAAGCTGACCTGACACTTGCTATGTAGCTGAGGAAATCCTTGACTTTAGGTCAGAAGATGCCTCCCTGCCTCTGTGCAGGGCCTCTGGCATTTCTAGGAATATTGTGCCATCATGCCTATTGCTTTTTTATTTCTGATCACATGTCTCTCTCTCTCTCTCCACTACACCAGGTAAAAACTGATCCACCTAGCACTAATTCTATTAGGTTGGTAAATCTTCCTCTGTACTTCATGTTCACTTTCTAGTTCCCTAATCCTAGCATTGATCATAAATCTCCATGATTGCTCAATCTACTATAAGTTAAGTTCTGTCTTTAATATTGAATAGAAAAAAAAGAAGAAAAAACTGTCACTGTGGACTGTGTACCATTTTAAAGATGCCTGAATACAATTTGCCTGTCTGTTCTGAAACAAGTGTTGTGAATAATTTATGTGTTAGCAGATGAATTCCCCTATTTTTTCTTATGCAATATCTGTTACATGTAACACTGACTACATATTGAAATAAGAGTTAATACTCACAGGATCTTATCTTCATACAGGCTTTGTTATAGATCCCTGGTTAACTGCTTCATCCTATCTCCCTTTATTATGCAAGGAAGTCACAGCCTAAAGGGACAACTGAACTGGATAAGGAAATTGCAATGATTATTTCTGGGAAGTAAATAATACGGAAGGCAAGACTTGTGTTCCATGGATGTATGTGTGTAGATTAAGGATACATAATTCAAATTATCCGTGCTTTTCCTAGACTTCTTTAATTTTCTCATCAATGAAATATTCTAGGAAAACATAGTGATTTTTTTTTTTGCAATCTAGGTTTTATAGTATTACAAGTGCTCTGGAGAAAAATTACCTAATTTGGGGGCAGAGTGTATAAAGAACATTTCTCAAAGAAACGAATCCCATTCAAAAACAGATTTAATATCTTTCCATTGATATCCAAAAGCTATTTTCCACTTCTGTTCCTAAACCTTTCTCTGTCCCATCTGCTATTGAAAACACCTCATCATCATCATTAGAGTGACCAGCACGTCCTCCAAGTTTCTGTTCATGAGATGCATACCCATTACTCTTTCATGAGACATCAGGAATTCCGTTTCTTTGGAAATCTTTTCTGGATAATTCCAATGTATTATTGTTAGCATTCTGTATAAACTCAACCTCACAGTTACCTGGCAACAGCCAGGTGTGCTCCTCCCCACTGTTACCTGGCAACAACCAGGTAGGCCTTGCCCACAATAAAAGGAGCTTCTTGGCCCCCTCCTCCCCCTCTTGCCTCTCTCTTGCCACTTGCCCTCTTGCTTTTCTTCTTTCCCCATTCCTTCCCCCATCTCTCCACGTGGTGGTCATAGATGGTCTCTACTTCTCCTCCCCCCCTCCCCACTTCTGTTTTTCTCTGAATAAACTCTATTCTATACTATACCATCGTGTGGCTGGTCCCACAGGGGAAAGGGATGTCTTGGCATGGGTCTGCCGAGGCAACCCCCTCTCTTCCATACCTCACCACACCCCCATAAGACCTCAGTATCTTTTTGTAAACACATCAATTATAAAGCCATACAGTTAGTTCTTAGGATAAAATAGTCATTAACAGAGAACAACCTCTAGAAAACTGAGATTCATATATGCAAGTATGTGCAGAAAGTCTGGCAGTACCCTGTCACTGATCATTGCACACACAAAGACAACTTGAGTATTATGATCCTTAGAAGCCTGGCTATTAACTGCTCTAACACTGGATGCATCTTGACTTCTGTAAATAAAAGTAGTAACAGGATTGAGGGATTTTTCTCAAGTTATTAATCCCTTATAATGGTGGTTCTCAACTTTACTAAATACTGGACCCTTTAATACAGTTTCCCTTGTTGTGCTGACCCCCAACCATACAATTACTTTGTTGCTACTTCATAACTGTAGTTTGGCTACATCATATGATCATAATGAAAATATCAGTGTTTTCCGATAGCCTCAGGTGACCCATGTGAAAGGGTTACTTTATCCACCCCCCTAAAAGGCTCACAACCCATTGCCTTAGAGACATGTACCCATTGCATGTTGATAGATGATACACCAATCCAAATTAACTCAGAACTAGTGTTTTAGTTGGTTTGCCATTGCTTTTAGATGGCAGGAGCAATGTCTCAGCAGAGACATTTTTCATTCCAGAAATGAAGTTGTTCAAGTCACAAATGAAGTTACAATCTAAGGTAATCATGTACAGCATGCTTTATTACCATGGATGTCCCAACACATATTAAGATAATTCCAGAGTTTGCAATCTGTTCTCCAATCCTGCTCAGTTCACTTCATTGTATTCTTCAGGGCATTGCTGTCTAAAGGCTTTTACCCTGATGCTTAGCAGATTATTGTTAGATTTCCCTAGATTACCTCCTGGCAGAGGAATTAGAACTTGGACCATGGACCATAGGAAAGCTCACAGAAAATACACTAAAAAGTATATATTCAGAGATATCACTTGTATGTTATTAATTATGAAAACTAAGCATAGACTCAACACAATAAACTCTAAGTCCTCTTTTCTAAAGTGGATTGTGGTGATAACAGAATCGACTTGTCTATTTAACTTCAAAGGGAGGGATCAGGGAACAAAGGAAATGTTTCTTGTTTTTCTGGAGAGTATACTTTGTAAATTATTAATTTTATTTTGATCAAATTTCTAACATTTGCCGATAGTTATGGAGCTAGGCCAAAGGAAACAACAAAACAATTGTAAAGATTTTCTTGAAGAATAGAAGATGAAATGCTATTTTTAATTGTAGACTTAATTATTGTTAATGACTTAGGCAAGAACAAGAATCCTACTGGAGCTAAGCCTTTACAACATTGTGACAAAAATTAAAAAAATAATAATCCAACTTGGGCTTTGTTATAATATGTGACTCACAGGAACATGGGGCAAATTATGCCTTTCCAGCCCAATTAGGCTTGATTCCAAAGCTGAAATTAATGTTCACTTTGTGTGTTGGGTTAGGTGATAAAAGGGGTACACAGAGCTACCTTTCTGCCCTGGGGATTATTCTAAATACTGTACTTTGTGAAGAAATATAGTGATTAAAGTAACTTATGAAAAATATTTAATATCAGTCTTTCTTACAGTTGCTTAGTCCATGATCCTCAGAATGAGGAAAGTAGTAGCAGGCAGGTAGATATGGTACTGGAGATGTAGCTGAGAGATTACATAGGACCCACAATTTGGAGGCAAAGAGAGAGAGAGAGAGATGAGAGAGAGAGAGAGAGAGAGACAGAGACAGAGACAGAGACAGAGACAGAGAGAGATAGAGAGAAAGGGAGAGAGAGAGAGCTGCCTGGGAATGGCCTGGGCATTTAAAACATAAAGCCTACCCTCAATGACATATCTGCCAAACAAAACCACACCTCCTAGTACTTCCTAAAGAGTCCACCACCTTGGAATGAAATGTTTGAATATATTACTCTATGAGGCCTATTATCATTCAAAACACAACAGGGGCTAGTTTTTAAAGGTAGTGAAAAAATAAATCTAAAGAGTCCCTACAAGCAGAATATTCATATTTGGTGATTACATATAATAAGACACCTAAGTTTTATGCATTTCTTCCTTGTTCATGATTCCACCAATCATAAATCTATTATATATCTGATAGGGATGACTCATATCTCTAATCTATGAAAACTAACTTTTTTGGATTTGTGATTTTCTTCCTTCCTTCCTTCCTTCCTTCCTTCCTTCCTTCCTTCCTTCCTTCCCTCCCTCCTTCCTTCCTTCCTTCCTTCCTTCCTTCCCCTCTCTTTCTTTCTTTCTTTCTTTCTTTCTTTCTTTCTTTCTTTCTTTCTTTCTTTCTTTCTTTCATTCCTCTGATGACCCCTAAATATGATGTTTCACTTACACACTTTTGAGCTGTTTGATATCTTAGAGGACCATTCTTTTTTTACCTTTAGTGATAACCCCTGTACATGACTCACAGGTTTTCATGATGGGGTCTCACGACTGATCCATAATGTTACCATTATTCCACTCCTTAGACTGTAAAGTTCACTAACAATTAAATGGTTTCTAGAAATCTTTAGCTTTTCTGGTATTGCTTCCTTACCAACAATTTATTCAAAGTTAATAAAGCAACAAAAGTAATTACTGTTGCCTGCATTTTCAATACATACATATACATATGCAATCTCTTTCTTCTTCTTCTTCTTCTTCTTCTTCTTCTTCTTCTTCTTCTTCTTCTTCTTCTTCTTCTTCTTCTTCTTCTTCTTCTCCTCCTTCTCCTTCTCCTTCTTCTTCTTCTTCCTTCTCCTCACCCTCCTCCTCATCATCATCATCATTCTCTCTTACATTTCTAGATATTTAGGTTGATTCTAAATAAGGTTATTGTAAAAAAAAGTGTAAGTTATTCTTTTAAATACAAGAAAATATGCTCTACCTTCTTTTTTGTATTCCTCGGTTGTCGTAGATTTCCCATGGCAACATAATAAACCTTCTTTGTGTCCTTCATAGCAAAGAAATTTTACTGTGATAATGTCAGTCAATACTAAACCTCTGAAAAAAGCAGGTATCTGAAGTTTATTAGTTTTGTATTTATATCACTTGAATCGAATCAGAAATATGTCTGAGAAATATCTTTTCCTCATTGGTTGAAAAACCGTTTTGGACAATGAACATTTATGACTTCTCAAAAAACAGGAGTGAATTACCAGACATGTGTAACATTAAAAGCCATATATGATGGTGTGAATATACTTGACTGGGGGAGTGGTACTATTAGGAGGCATGGTCTGGTTGGTATAGATGTGGCCTTATTGGAGAAAATGTATCACTGTGTGGGTAAGCACTGAGACTCCTTTTCTAGCTTCTGGGAAATCAGTCTTCTCCTGTTTGCCTTCTAAACAAGATGTAGAAATCTCAGCTCTTCCAGCACCATGCCTATCTGGATGCCGCCAGACTTCGCACAATGATGATAATGGACAAAATCTCTGAACCTGTAAGCCAGTCCCAATTGAATGTTGTCTCTTATAAAAATTGCATTGTCTCTTCACAGCATTGGAAGTCCTAACTAAAATACCAGGTATGTCACAGAAACTCTTCAAAGAAATTCTATTTCTATAGCATTTAAAAAGTCTCCCTGAATAAGCCAGAACCAGGAGGTTTTAGTAAGATTAGAAGGCCTATAGTCACACAGTATCCAATAGAATCTAGACTGAAATTTGATCTCAGCTTTGATCTCAGCTTTGATCATCTTTCCTTATTTTCTTTATCTGACCTTTGGATGCTCACAACGCTTTAATATTACTTGTAATTTCATCTTTCAATGATTTGTTTCAGTTTTATTTGGCCAAGTACATTATAACAATCAACTATGCTCTGGATCTTTCCATGTTTTAAGAAATGATATGTGCCTTCTTAGTTCAGCATTCATTTGGATAAAATGTAATAATAAAGAAGTTGTCAGGCCCCACTACAAAAGGATTTCTAGGGAGTGGATACTAGACAGCAACAAGATACAAATTGAATCCAACCAAAATAATTCAAAAGAAAACATAGAAGATGCCTATTGGTCCAGGAAGATTGAATAATAAAAATTAATTACTGATACTTAACATCATGATATGCTGGGGAAAATTTAATATTTCCTAGGTGCCTACTGTGAAACTCTTCATGGTAGTTGAAGACTCTGGCTGTTTCCTATAAGATAAACCTAATAAAATCTAATGTTTGCAGAAGATTTACTGTATGACAAGTGCAATTCTCAACATGTTGCGTGCATTGGCTCATTTAATCCTTATAACAACACTGTGGAGCTGCAATGAAAATCCCATTACTATTTTTAGATGAGTGACTGAATGAAGCACAGAAGGATTAAGTAATTAGGTAAGGTTGTTTGGCCAGAATCCAATGTAAGCTGCTTAATTTTATAGCCAAGGTTCTTGACCGCTCTTCAAAATGGCTCTCAAAAGAGCAGAGTTACATTAAAATCAGGACAGCACAACTGTGAGGAGTCCAGGAGATCCAAACAAACATTATCATTGTAATGAAAACCACTTTCTCCAGATCAGGCCTGTGACTATAGACAGCCTCTAGTCACAAAGTAATAGAATTGATGAGACCTATAAAATCCCCAAGTGGTCTTTAACCCTGTCCCTGCATATTCACCAGAGACCTGAAGGGAATGCAGATAACCAACAAGGACAGTAGTGATGGATGAATTAGATGAATAATGTTCTGTTTGTGTAGACATCATTACTGGAAATGTGTGACACTGAAATCCACATCATAGAAAGTCTTCAAAGAAATTATTAACTGAACCCTAATAAGCATGCTTAACTATTAGACAATAAAGATAGACATGAAAAGAGAAATCCTGGCGTTAGTTACAGATAGGCTAAAATCTTGTTCTGATCCCCCGAGCATTGCTATTAGCAGGATAAGGGATGCCTGATCCCTTAGCAACTGATTGTCCCTCACTTCTCAATCCCTCTTCATTCTGGGGCTGTCTAGCTATCTTTCAACTTTTTTCTCACTCAATTCCTATTTACTGCTATCAGAAATCCCATCTACATATTTTTCTACTATAAACCTGCTCTTGATTCTATTTCAAACACGCTCTATTCTTCTTCTAGTTTGTTATTATCTTTCTGTAGTCGGCAGTTGCTTCTCTGGATCCTGATGCTTATCTTTAAAATGTGCTGGAAATGCAGAGTGATGCTATGCCTCTCAGCCAGCCTCACTTTAAGACATACAAAGATACACTTCAGGGTTATTTGATGAGACATCTTATACCATAGATAATAAAGCAGGGATTCTGGCATCCTCTAGCCTTGCTTAGCTGGACTTGGAGCCAAAATAATCGATATAAAATCCACTTTTTGTCTATCCTTTACCTTACTAAGGAATCTTGACTTAAGAAAAAATATGTTTGTGATCAGATTAGTCAGAGTCAACATGTTGACTCTGCTATGGCACAAGGTGGCTCATGATAAAATGACAATAGCCTAAAGATTATATAAGATATCAAATAGAAATAATTACAGGCAAAGACACAAGGAGACTCCTGGAGTTCTGCTCATTAACCCTAAATCTACCTATTGCTATCCATTACCTCTCCAGCAGGAGAGTTGACAATGTTCTGGCTTCTTTTCAACTGTTTGCTGGGATGTATTAATAGCAGCCAAGATCGTGAAAGTGACATGCATTTGCTTTTTGCTTTATGATATGTTACCTCAGTGAAGTCGGTCTGAAACTTTGGAAGCTGTGCATGAGAGACCCAGACAACTGATTGGTTCCTTCCCCTGGGAAATCGATGTGGAAAACTACATTGGATTTGCTAACAGAATGTTCACTTCAATACTTACTGTGTTCAAGACATCAATTAAGTCATTGAGTGAGATACCAAAATGACCAGAATTCACTTCTGTTTTTAATGCCCTTAGCACAAAATTAAAACAATATTGGACATAAAACTTCAGAAGTGAGCAGGGTGTGGTGGAACTTGTTTATCACCCCAACACTAGAAGGCAGAAGTGGGTGGAACTCTGTGAGTTCAAGACCAGCCTGATGTACAGAATGAATTACAGGACAACTAAGGATACACAGAACTTGTTTCAAAAAGCAAGCAATCAAAAAGCTCCAACATGCACGTACACACACACACACACACACACACGCACACACACACACACACACACACACACACACACACACACACACACATGTTCACACATGCACAAGATTTAGAAGTGCTGTAATGAAAGTGTGGATAAGAACTGGCTAACCATGTTAGGGATCTGTAGAGGGAGTAGCTCCTTAAACAGAGTAAACTTTCTATCTGTCCCTCTCCTTCCTCACTAATACGTCATTCATTTCCCAGGGCAAAGGACATTTATATTGTTGCTTCCAAGTTCTTGAAATGAACAGAACTGTCTGCAGGCATTCATCCTAATGCTTTAGACAGCCATGTATATTCCACTAGTAATGTAATTTCAGTCCTAGAGCTTTTGCTAAGGCAACAAACTACCCTCAGGCAGTCCCTTTAGTCCCAAATTCTTCAAACTTATTTAGACTTAGACTTCAATTGTGCTTCATGAGTGGGGGAGGGGCACAGGACACAGAGCTTTGTCCCACACTGCCTAGTCATAGCTCCTCCTCTCATCTTTTCTCCCCATTTCAGAATTTGATCAGCAGCATCTTATTCCTATGCTACTCAATGTTAGTGACATAAACGTTATGTTCTCAATCCTAAAAACCTAGTAGTTGATAAGCATCTCAGAATTAAGAACTATATAAAAACATACTTCTCGGAGATAAAATCTCTGTTTTATAAATGTTATTAGAAAATGGAAGGTAAGTTTGAGGGGCAAAAGCTTGGTTCATATTCATGTATCTTTTTGAAACCCAGTATTCATGCACTGGTAAATATTCAGGCACTGGTAAAGTCTCTCAGGAGACA
This sequence comes from Mus musculus, assembly GCF_000001635.26. Lineage (NCBI taxonomy): Eukaryota > Metazoa > Chordata > Mammalia > Rodentia > Muridae > Mus > Mus musculus. Next base: position 71,180,074 of record NC_000071.6, read on the forward strand.
GCTATATCAGGCTCCTGTCAGCAAGCACTTTTTGGTATCCACAATAGAGTCTGGGTTTGGTTAGTTATATGGAATGGATCTCCAGGTAGGACAGTCACTACATGGTCTTTCCTTTAGTTTCTGCTCCAAACTTTGTCTCTGTATCTCCTGCCATGGGTAGTTTGTTCTCCTTACTAAGGAGGAATGAATCATCCACAATGTGGTCTTCCTTCTTCTTGAGCTTCATGTGGTCTGTGAATCATACCCTGGGTAGTCTGAACTTCTGAGCTAATATCCACTTATCTGTTTTTTCTTTATCATTTGTGTATTCTTCTTATATGCTAAAATCAACAATATCACTTCTAATACATGAAATTAATTAAAAAAATAATAAGCAGATAGAAAACAGCAAGGAGAAAATGGTTATTAAAGTTTTGCATTTTAGCACAAGATAAATTGGATATGATTAATTGGGATATTTATACATAATTGGTCACTTTTTTCTGACCTTATTATCTCCATTTCTGTAGAACTTAATCATTTCAAGAGAGTCTCTGAATCTCATTCTAATTCATTCATCTCTTGGAGCACTAATTTTATTTTTATAACAGTCTGTCAATACAAGTAGATATGATATATGTGACAGCCTTACAAGCAGAGTAAAATAGTACATGAGAAGATAAATATCAGAGAGAAAAGTCAATGTACCACTTACAGAAAATGGGAAATCATATGACAAAGGAGAATATGTTTTCTTTTTAATTAACCATATGAGGTAAGTGTACTAAGGAACTAGAGATATACAGTAAGAAGTAAAGTAAGATTGATTCCTTGATTTTCTCTTCTCATAGTTCAGAGTAATCACAACATAATAGGATGAAAATTTCTGCTGTCCATGTCCAGAGAGATAGATAGTGGGATGGTGAATGTTAATCAAACTAAAAAGGTTGCAATCACAGGCACACCTGAGAGGTATGTTCTTAATGGGATAAGACCCACCTTGAATGTCAAAACCACCTCCTTATGGCAGCCCAGCGAAAAGAGGCCCAGGGGAAAACAATGGATTTTCCCTTTTTCTCTTTGAGTCTCTATAGTGAGTTCATCTACAGTATTTCCACTGCCACCATGGTAACTACTTTCCTTTAATGATATCAGAATCAAACTTTACTGGAATTCTTATATGGAGTGAAGACCCAAGACCCTTCAAAAATCCAACCAAATTAGAATTGCTGAGGCCTCTGCCCTTATGGGCTGAGAAGTTGTTGGTTTCTCAGCCTCTCCATTAGGAAGACAATATTGCTAACTTCCAAAGTCATATCATGTAAGCCAACATTAAAACAAAATTCATTAAACTCCTTGATAACTTTAGGACTAGTTATTCATTTGTTAAAAATCTGTAAGAGTAAATTCAAGGATTTATATGAGTAATTCTAGTGTATAATAGTACCCCTGCATATATATAGGTTCATATACATATGAAGAAAGTAAAGGGGAAGAAAGGGACAGCAGAAAAAGATAATGAAAACGAGAAAATGCCACTTGAAAAATCTTGGAAACCACAGTGAAACTGAAACTTGTAGATACATAATATGTTTGTCTGAGACCTTGTTTCTAGAGACCTCTACCACCTCAATTTTCCTAGAAATACCCATTCACCTTTGTGCCTCATTTAACTATAAACAATATCATATTTCCCCTTCAAATTGTCTCTATTTTGATAATAAATTACATGGCATACATATCCTATTAGACACCCTTCAAATATAGAGGAAGTCATTTTCTGCATTGAGTTACTGGATGAAGGTGGAGTTCATGTAGAGCTCAGTAAAAGAGTGTCTTTTAGTGGCTTGAAAAAATCTTACCATTAGGAAAAAAAAGCAAATGTGCAAGGTTATGTACTCAGAGTCTTTAATATTCTATCAGACATCAATTAAGAGTTTGCTGAGCACACTATAAATCCTGGTCAGCATTTTGAAAGGCAATTTAGAAACTTTGTTAGATACAGAATTTAGCCCTCAGTGAAAATGAAGTCTAAAACCATACCCTGTGCTGGCACATCTCTCTATTCTTGTCTCACAGATAATCTATAGAGAGCCACACAAAAGCAAACAGGCCAGTAGGTCAATGGCAAGCTCATCTCCTGGGTAGTACAGCTGGAGGATTAATAATATCAAGTTGCAGATTATTCCTTGATATTAGGTCGTCACTCTAAGGATAGTAAAATATACAGATTAATAGGAAACTTAAGCTATTTAAAATTCCACTGAAACAAGAGCATGGCCCCATTATTGATTCTATGCCTTGAAGAAATGGAATGATCTGGGGATGCTAATGAATTCAAATAAAGCTGATTTAAGATTCTTAAAAAAGACTGAAGGGATTCTATTTTCTTCCCTCTATTAGACTGATTCCAAAGATAATGCACAGATTAGATACTAATTTTTTAGTGAGTAGAAACAAGGTAAAGCAAATTAAACTATTGTGAAAATGAAGAATCAAATTACAGTGTAAAAATACTAATATGAAGAAGTATTATAATGATATCCATCTTAGTTTCATCTCTCTTTGAGTCTGTTAAACCAGAATATAACATTTAACTTTTCCACTATGTTGAGGCATACTGAACTCTCTCAGCTGGGAAAATGAATTGTCTAAATTTCTGTATAACACCTAAACTCTTCTGTGTCTCAAATAGCTAGAACTAAGACTGCAAGTTGGAGAACTGAACAACTCTTTGTAAAGCAGCTGACACCAGGGAGGAACAGCCATAATTACAAAGCTCATTAAATTCAGAGCTCTGACTGGAGCTGTTCACATACTGCTTGGTTTTTCTCATGTGTGAAGTGGGAAAGGCAGTGCCATTTTACATGAGGAAATAGGCAAATCGTGTAAAGAGCTGCATTGGTGGTAAAGTGCCTCAGTGAACACACAGAAGTGAACTGAAACTCGGAAAAAGCCTTGAGAGAAGATTGCTCAGCCCTAGGAAATCAGCTTTTTCCATAACTTATCGTTATACTTGGGATGAATCTGTATGAAAAGAAATCCTCTTTATTTTATAATAAACTCTAGGGTATTGACTTATGAACCACTACATGTCACGAGAGCACTGGGAAAGATAAATTTTCTTCCAATGAATCAATGCTAACATCAAATATGTTGCTCTCCAAATATTTGAAGTGCCCAGTGTTACTATTTAACATAAATATCTTTTGAAATGCCACCTTTGATTCTTGCTGGTTCAAAAATAATTCAGCATTAGCAAAGTGGCTAAATGTATACAGTCATTTAGTATTTGAATATATCTTTTATAATATGTTAGATTATATTTTCTTAATATGAATTTTATTGTTCTATATGAGTTTTAAATTTGAGGCGACATTAATGCAAGAAATAATCTATCTAATGTAATAATTGTATTAATCTCCAAAGGAAAAATGCAGTTTAAAACATTTGGATAAAATTAAATATGAAAATTAAAGTGTTAAAATAAAGCAAGCAGACTTTTTACCAATTGAATAATTTTCTCCTCATCTACTTGTTTCCATATCATCTTATTTAGTTCATAGGAATAACAAAATTGACATGTCATATTGTATATTCAACATATATCATATTTTCAGTTAATTTGTAAAAATTTTGAAAATCTAAGATTTTTGGCATTTTAACCTCAACCCAATATTAATTCTCTGACAATAATTGTGAACGTGCATATATTTGTAATGTTTGGCTTGCAATTGAATGATTGCATCCGCATTCCAAATTTTCTATATTGTTTTTTTTTTCCATTTTTTATTAGGTATTTAGCTCATTTACATTTCCAATGCTATACCAAAAGTCCCCCTTACCCACCCACCCCCACTCCCCTACCCACCCACTCCCCCCCTTTGGCCCTGGCGTTCCCCTGTACCAGGGCACACAAAGTCTGCGTGTCCAATGGGCCTCTCTTTCCAGTGATGGCCGACTAGGCCATCTTTTGATACATATGCAGCTAGAGTCAAGAGCTCAGGGGTACTGGTTAGTTCATAATGTTGTTCCACCTATAGGGTTGAAGATCCCTTTAGCTCCTTGGGTACTTTCTCTAGCTCCTCCATTGGGAGCCCTGTGATCCATCCATTAGCTGACTGTGAGCATCCACTTCTGTGTTTGCTAGGCCCCGGCATAGTCTCACAAGAGACAGCTACATCTGGGTCCTTTCAGTAAAATCTTGCTAGTGTATGCAATGGTGTCAGCATTTGGAAGCTGATTATGGGGTGGATCCCTGGATATGGCAGTCTCTACATGGTCCATCCTTTCATCTCAGCTCCATACTTTGTTTCTGTAACTCCTTCCATGGGTGTTTTGTTCCCACTTCTAAGGAGGGGCATAGTGTCCACACTTCAGTCTTCATTTTTCTTGAGTTTCATGTGTTTAGGAAATTGTATCTTATATCGTGGGTATCCTAGGTTTTGGGCTAGTATCCACTTATCAGTGAGTACATATTGTGTGAGTTCCTTTGTGATTGTGTTACCTCACTCAGGATAATGCTCTCCAGGTCCATCCATTTGGCTAGGAATTTCATAAATTCATTCTTTTTAATAGCTGAGTAGTACTCCATTGTGTAGATGTACCACATTTTCTGTATCCATTCCTCGTTGAGGGGCATCTGGGTTCTTTCCAGTTTCTGGCTATTATAAATAAGGCTGCTATGAACATAGTGGAGCATGTGTCCTTCTTACCAGTTGGGGCTTCTTCTGGATATATGCCCAGGAGAGGTATTGCTGGATCCTCCGGTAGTACTATGTCCAATTTTCTGAGGAACCGCCAGACTGATTTCCAGAGTGGTTGTACAAGCCTGCAATCCCACCAACAATGGAGGAGTGTTCCTCTTTCTCCACATCCTCGCCAGCATCTGCTGTCACCTGAATTTTTGATCTTAGCCATTCTCACTGGTGTGAGGTGGAATCTCAGGGTTGTTTTGATTTGCATTTCCCTGATGATTAAGGATGTTGAACATTTTTTCAGGTGCTTCTCTGCCATTCGGTATTCCTCAGGTGAGAATTCTTTGTTCAGTTCTGAGCCCCATTTTTTAAGGGGGTTATTTGATTTTCTGAAGTCCACCTTCTTGAGTTCTTTATATATGTTGGATATTAGTCCCCTATCTGATTTAGGATAGGTAAAGATCCTTTCCCAGTCTGTTGGTGGTCTTTTTGTCTTATAGACAGTGTCTTTTGCCTTGCAGAAACTTTGGAGTTTCATTAGGTCCCATTTGTCAATTCTCGATCTTACAGCACAAGCCATTGCTGTTCTGTTCAGGAATTTTTCCCCTGTGCCCATATCTTCAAAGCTTTTCCCCACTTTCTCCTCTATAAGTTTCAGTGTCTCTGGTTTTATGTGAAGTTCCTTGATCCACTTAGATTTGACCTTAGTACAAGGAGATAAGTATGGATCGATTCGCATTCTTCTACATGATAACAACCAGCTGTGCCAGCACCAATTGTTGAAAATGCTGTCTTTCTTCCACTGGATGGTTTTGGCTCCCTTGTCGAAGATCAAGTGACCATAGGTGTGTGGGTTCATTTCTGGGTCTTCAATTCTATTCCATTGGTCCACTTGTCTGTCTCTATACCAGTACCATGCAGTTTTTATCACAATTGCTCTGTAGTAAAGCTTTAGGTCAGGCATGGTGATTCCACCAGAGGTTCTTTTATCCTTGAGAAGAGTTTTTGCTATCCTCGGTTTTTTGTTATTCCAGATGAATTTGCAAATTGCTCCTTCTAATTCGTTGAAGAATTGAGTTGGAATTTTAATGGGGATTGCATTGAATCTGTAGATTGCTTTTGGCAAGATAGCCATTTTTACAATGTTGGTCCTGCCAATCCATGAGCATGGGAGATCTTTCCATCTTCTGAGATCTTCTTTAATTTCTTTCTTCAGGGACTTGAAGTTTTTATCATACAGATCTTTCACTTCCTTCGTTAGAGTCACGCCGAGATATTTTATATTATTTGTGGCTACTGAGAAGGGTGATGTTTCCCTAATTTCTTTCTCAGCCTGTTTATTCTTTGTGTAGAGAAAGGCCATTGACTTGTTTGAGTTAATTTTATATCCAGCTACTTCACCGAAGCTGTTTATCAGGTTTAGGAGTTCTCTGTTGGAATTTTTAGGGTCACTTATATATACTATCATATCATCTGCAAAAAGTGATATTTTGACTTCCTCTTTTCCAATTTGTATCCCCTTGATCTCCTTTTGTTGTCGAATTGCTCTGGCTAATACTTCAAGTACTATGTTGAAAAGGTAGGGAGAAAGTGGGCAGCCTTGTCTAGTCCCTGATTTTAGTGGGATTGCTTCCAGCTTCTCTCCATTTACTTTGATGTTGGCTACTGGTTTGCTGTAGATTGCTTTTATCATGTTTAGGTATTGGCCTTGAATTCCTGATCTTTCCAGAACTTTTATCATGAATGGGTTTTGGATCTTGTCAAATGCTTTTTCTGCATCTAACGAGATGATCATGTGGTTTTTGTCTTTGAGTTTGTTTATATAATGGATTACATTGATGGATTTTCGTATATTAAACCATCCCTGCATCCCTGGAATAAAACCTACTTGGTCAGGATGGATGATTGCTTTAATGTGTTCTTGGATTCGGTTAGCGAGAATTTTATTAAGGATTTTTGCATCGATGTTCATAAGAGAAATTGGCCTGAAGTTCTCTATCTTTGTTGGATCTTTCTGTGGTTTAGGTATCAGAGTAATAGTGGCTTCATAAAATGAGTTGGGTAGAATACCTTCTACTTCTATCTTGTGAAAAAGTTTGTGCAGAACTGGAGTTAGATCTTCTTTGAAGGTCTGATAGAACTCTGCACTAAACCCGTCTGGTCCTGGGCTTTTTTTGGCTGGGAGACTATTAATAACTGCTTCTATTTCTTTAGGGGATATGGGACTGTTTAGAAGGTCAACTTGATCCTGATTCAACTTTGGTACCTGGTATCTGTCCAGAAATTTGTCCATTTCGTCCAGGTTTTCCAGTTTTGTTGAGTATAGCCTTTTGTAGAAGGATCTGATGGTGTTTTGGATTTCTTCAGGATCTGTTGTTATGTCTCCCTTTTCATTTCTGATTTTGTTAATTAGGATTTTGTCCCTGTGCCCTTTAGTGAGTCTAGCTAAGGGTTTATCTATCTTGTTGATTTTCTCAAAGAACCAACTCCTCGTTTGGTTAATTCTTTGAATAGTTCTTCTTGTTTCCACTTGGTTGATTTCACCCCTGAGTTTGATTATTTCCTGCCGTCTACTCCTCTTGGGTGAATTTGCTTCCTTTTTTTCTAGAGCTTTTAGATGTGTTGTCAAGCTGCTAGTATGTGCTCTCTCCCGTTTTTTCTTGAAGGCACTCATAGCTATGAGTTTCCCTCTTAGAAATGCTTTCATTGTGTCCCAAAGGTTTGGGTACGTTGTGGCTTCATTTTCATTAAACTCTAAAAAGTCTTTAATTTCTTTCTTTATTCCTTCCTTGACCAAGGTATCATTGAGAAGAGTGTTGTTCAGTTTCCATGTGAATGTTGGCTTTCTGTTATTTATTTTGTTATTGAAGATCAGCCTTAGTGCATGGTGATCTGATAGGATACATGGGACAATTTCAATATTTTTGAATCTGTTGAGGCCTGATTTGTGACCTATTATGTGGTCAATTTTGGAGAAGGTACCATGAGGTGCTGAGAAGAAGGTATATCCTTTTGTTTTAGGATAAAATGTTCTGTAGATATCTGTCAGATCCATTTGTTTCATCACTTCTGTTAGTTTCAGTGTGTCCCTGTTTAGTTTCTGTTTCCATGATCTGTCCATTGGTGAAAGTGGTGTGTTGAAGTCTCCCACTATTATTGTGTGAGGCGCAATGTGTGCTTTGAGCTTTACTAAAGTTTCTTTAGTGAATGTGGCTGCTCTTGTATTTGGAGCATAGATATTCAGAATTGAGAGTTCCTCTTGGAGGATTTTACCTTTGATGAGAATGAAGTGTCCCTCCTTGTCTTTTTTGATGACTTTGGGTTGGAAGTCAATCTTATCAGATATTAGGATGGCTACTCCTGCTTGTTTCTTCATACCATTTGCTTGGAAAATTGTTTTCCAGCCTTTCATTCTGAGGTAGTGTCTATCTTTTTCTCTGAGATGAGTTTCCTGTAAGCAGCAAAATGTTGGGTCTTGTTTGTGTAGCCAGTTTGTTAGTCTATGTCTTTTTATTGGCGAGTTGAGACCATTGATGTTAAGAGATATTAAGGAAAAGTAATTGTTGCTTCCTGTTATTTTAGTTGTTAAAGGTGGCATTCTGTTCTTGTGGCTGTCTTCTTTTAGGTTTGTTGAGGGATTACCTTCTTGTTTTTTCTAGGGCGTTGTTCCCGTTCTTGTATTGGTTTTTTTCTGTTATTATCCTTTGAAGGGCTGGATTCGTGGAGAGATAATGCGTGAATTTGGTTTTGTCGTGGAATACTTTGGTTTCTCCCTCTATGATAATTGAGAGTTTGGCTGGGTATAGTAGCCTGGGCTGCAGTTTGTGTTCTCTTAGTGTCTGTATAACATCTGTCCAGGCTCTTCTGGCTTTCATAGTCTCTGGTGAAAAATCTGGTGTAATTCTGATAGGCTTGCCTTTATATGTTACTTGACCTTTTTCCCTTACTGCTTTTAGTATTCTATCTTTATTTAGTGCATTTGATGTTCTGATTATTATGTGTCGGGAGGAATTTCTTTTCTGGTCCAGTCTATTTGGAGTTCTGTAGGCTTCTTGTATGTTCATATGCATCTCATTCTTTAGATTTGGGAAGTTTTCTTCAATAATTTTGTTGAAGATGTTTGCTGGACCTTTGAGTTGAAAATCTTCATTCTCATCCACTCCTATTATCCGTACGTTTGGTCTTCTTATTGTGTCCTGGATTTCCTGGATATTTTGAGTTAGGATCTTTTTGCATTTTCCATTTTCTTTGATTGTTGTGCCGATGTTCTCTATGGAATCTTCTGCACCTGAGATTCTCTCTTCCATCTCTTCGATTCTGTTGCTGATGCTCAAATCTATGGTTCCAGATTTCTTTCCTAGGGTTTCTATCTCTAGTGTTGCCTCGCTTTGAGTTTTCTTTATTGTGTCTACTTCCCTTTTTAGGTCTAGTATGGTTTTGTTCATTTCCATCACCTGTTTGTATGTTTTTTCCTCTTTTTCTGTAAGGACTTCTACCTGTTTGATTGTGTTTTCCTGTTTTTCTTTAAGGACTTGTAACTCTTTAGCTGTGTTCTCCTGTATTTCTTTAAGTGATTTATTAAAGTCCTTCTTGATGTCCTCTACCATCATCATGAGATATGCTTTTAAATCTAGGTCTAGGTTCTCAGGTGTGTTGGGGTTCCCTGGACTGGGCGAAGTGGGTGTGCTGGGTTCTGGTGATGGTGAGTGGTCTTGGTTCCTGTTAGTAAGATTCCTCCGTTTACCTTTCGCCATCTGGTAATCTCTGGAATTAGTAGTTATAGTTGACTCTGTTTAGAGATTGTTCTTCTGGTGATTCTGTTACCGTCTATCAGCAGACCTGGGAGACAGATTCTCTCCTCTGAGTTTCAGTGCTCAGAGCACTCTCTGCTGGCAAGCTCTCTTACAGGGAAGGTGCACAGATATCTTGTATTTGGACCTCCTCCTGGCCGAAGAAGAAGGCCCAAAACAGGACCTTTCTCAGACACTGTGTTGCTTTGGCAGTTCCCAGGTGGTACAGACTCTCACCTAAGCAGACTAAATTCCTAAGTTCCTTGGAGTCCCGGGACCAAGATGGCGACCGCTGCTGCTGTGGCTTAGGCCGCCTCCCCAGCCGGGTGGGCACCTGTCCTCCGGTCCGGAAGGTGGCCGGCTGTCCCCGGCCCACACAGGGTGCTGCCTCAGCGCCTCTGTGCTTCTGCCTGTTCCAGAAGCTGTCAGGTTCTCTGGCGCACCCTCTCACCTGTTCAGACTAATTTCCTAAGTTCGGCGGGTCCTGGACCAAGATGGCGACCGCTGCTGCTGTGGCTTAGGTCGCCTCCCCAGCCGGGCGGGCACCTGTCCTCCGGTCCGGAAGGTGGCCGGCTGTCCCCGGCCCACACAGGGTGCTGCCTCAGCCCCTCTGTGCTTCTGCCTGTTCCAGAGGCTGTCAGGTTCTCTGGCGCACCCTCTCAAATTTTCTATATTGTAATTTTCTTTTTCATATTTTCATTGTCAAAAAAGAAACACGAAATGAAATGGACATTATAATTGGAATCCATTCTCAGTCATGAAAGAAACTAAATTAATTTCAGTAGGCTCAGAACAGAGATCTGAGCATGTTTTCATTCACAAAGAAAAACTCTTAAAGTAGTCAGTACATAGGAGCACAAGAACTAACTCGAGCTAAAGTGTTCTGCACATTAAAGAATCCAAATACCAGTGTGAGTATCGGGGATGACTCTGTCAGAGGCATGATGACTATGTAATGCCACATTCTTAACTACAGATACCACGATCTTTATAAAGATAGGGGAAAATCATAGGAACTTGCTTTGGAAGAAGAATTTTCCACATTGCAGTGTCTTACAAATACTCCAAATCTACGGCTTTGGATTCAGGACCTATCTTTGGAAAGAATGAGAGACAGTTTTTTGTTGTTTTTTATTTTGTTTTGTTTTGATTTGTTTTGTTTGTTTGTTTGTTTGTTTGTTTGTTTTTTTCGAGACAGGGTTTCTCTGTATAGCCCTGGCTATCCTGGAACTCAATTTGTAGACCAGGCTGGCCTTGAACTCAGAAATCTGCCAGCCTCTGCCTCCTGAGTGCTGGAATTAAAGGCGTGCACCACCATGCCTGGTAAGAGACAAGTTTTTTAAATCAAAAAGAAACCAAGGTGGAATCTACAACTGGAGGTTGAGTGAAATGATATTGTTTTCTTCTCTTGAATATGTACCACAACGATTTCCATATATGAGTCTCAGAATTCTCATGTGTCTAGTCTTACTATCCTAAAAATTTAAGTAGTTAGCAGATCTTGACAATATTTTGCTTCCCTCATTTTGGCACTATAGAAATTTCAGATCTGGCTCTCAGAGCATATGGAGTTATAACAATGTCACTTCATCAATGAGTGTGATAGATCTGTGAGATCATATATTATCAGCAAGATGGATTGAAAGTTCAAAGTTCTAAATATGTCTGTATATGCGTCACGTGTGTATGTGTCTTTGTATATTCCTCTATATATACAGTATACCCATTCAGTTCATATAATGTTACTTAAACATATTTTTCAGATAAGAATTGTTTCTTTCTTTTTAGATCTTGCATATGCTGCACTCATGGATTATTTACCCTCTTTTTAGTTTTGGTTTTGAAAAAAGTTCTCAATGAATAACCCTATTGCTCTTGGATTCTACATCACAGGAAGGTCTTGAACTTGGATTTTTCTAATTAAGTTCCTGAATAGCTGAGAGCACAAAAAATACAGTGTAAATGTTATCAGATAATTGTATGAGTTTATAACTCTGAAGAAAAATGTAGTAGATCTATAAATGCAAGAGTATTTGGTTTAGAGTTGTTGGCTGGTGTCTTAAAAATAGATATGACCTTATGGAAAGTGTAAGAAGACCAGAAACAAGAAATATACCCATGAGTGATGATATTTAAAAAGGCTAGAAACTAAGAGAATGAAGAAATAAGAATGAATAGTAACATTAAAAAAACAAACAAACAAACAAACAAAAACCAGAGTGTTATATTGAAAAGCGAAGAACAATTGTAACTAGAAAAGTAATTTGATTAGCCAGGTGCCCTGTGGCAGAAGTTTTACCATAGTGAAAGCTTCACTAACGAATCAGGAAAAGTATAAAAATACAAGCAATTGGCATTCTTAAGCTTTAGGAAAATATTTTTGTTAGGGTAAAGAGTTGAAAGACTTCCAAGCAATTTTAAATTGTAAATTTCTTTGGGAAGGAAGACTTCCAACACTACTGGATGTTTTGGTGGAAGGTCCAAGGTACATCACAGAATGTATAAACCTGAAGTTGGAAAGATGGCAAGTAGAACTACTTTTACACTAGAATAGAGACACATCATAAAATACCGTATATTTTGATGAACAAGGGATACTGTTGTTCCAGTCTAGTTGTGAGAATTCTTTCAGCCCAAACCAATTTTCAACTGTAGAAACGTGGAGAATGTTTTGGTACTTTATCATGTAGACAATTTCAGACACCAGAGAGATTGGCTGGAAGGAATATACATTACAAAATGAATACAGAAGGAAGTGAAGACAGGAAGTAACAAATGAATGGGGAAAGCCATGAGAATAATGACTAGATTAGATTATCTTCATTGACAATCACAAATGAAGCAAAAGAAATAAACATAGAAATAGTTGAATAAATAATTTGGAAACTCAGGAAATTGGAGATGGTCCTCATTTGTTTCTTTGTTTGGTTTGTTTGTTTTTGGTTTTTTTGCTTTTTGTTTTGCTTTCTTTGTTGTTGTTGTTTTGTTTTGTTTGCTTTTTTTTGTCACCTTGACACAGAATTATCTTGGAAGAACATGCCTCAACTGGCAAAAAATATCCCTACCAGATTGGCATAACAGCAATCATGTAGGATATTTTCTACATTACTTATTGACATGAGAGGGCCCAGCCCAGTGTGGGCTTTGCAGCCCCTATGCAGATAGTCCTGGGTTGTATAAGAAAGCCAGTTGAGAAACCCATGGAGAGCAAACAAGTAAGCAGCATTCTTCCATGGTTTCTACTTTAGCTCCTACCCTGTGGTTCCTGCCTTGCTTCAACTCCTCTCTTGCCTTTTCTCAATGATGGACTATTATCAGGAAGTGTAAGCTAAATAAAAAGTTTTCTCCTCACGTCCTTTTTGCTCATGTTGTCTTCATCTCAGAACATGCAATGGAGACAGAAAATGATAGCCGAGAGAGAACAATAGTTGTGAAGAACCACTAAAATAAAACCTATCCTTTACTGGGACAATTGATTCTGCTAATCTGGGCCTGAAAATTCCTGGTGATTAATAATAGACCATCATTCTTGAGGTGAAATCTTTTGTATTTCCTTAGTGTTGCCACACACCAAATGTGATCCAGAGATAACCTAGGCTAAAACTCATGCTAGCAGCCGAACTTGATACTGTGTAAGTCTCCTACATGGTAAAGCTTTTCAGAGCTTGCAAAGGTCACGCACGAAGAGTAACTGAAGCTTCACAGTATCGGAGGAGGGGAGAAGCAGGGATCTCAAGATTGAGGTGAGAGAAGTTAAGAGTTGGCACCAAGTGGCAAGGGTCAAAACCATGCAAAGGTTTCCCGTGAAGGTGCAGGCCGTTGAAGTAGGAACCCCAGTCTTTGGAAGTGACAGGACTTTGAGATGAAACTGCACTGAACATATATAACAAGCTGCATATAGTGTGAATGTCAGAGCTGGAGAAGTAGGTACCTGAGTCCTTTCAGCCTGGATGTAGGATTGTGAGCTACAGGATTTAGTTTACACTGTGGGAGCTCAGTTTTGCTTTGGTGAGAGAGCAGCTGTGCCCTTGCTCTTCCTTTTTACAGTAAGAAGTATGTAATTTTTTAAATTATTTTATTTATATTCCAGCCATTACCGCCTCCCAGTTCCCCCTCCCACAGTTCCTCATCCTATTCCTCCTCCCCCTTCCCTCCAAGAGTTTTCTCTTCCCTATGAGATATTTCCCTTCCCTGGAGTCTCAAGTGTCTTAAAAATAAGGTGCATCTTCTATCAAGGCCAGATCAGGCAGTCCTCTGCTATATATGTGCCGGGGCTTCAGAACAGCTATGTATGCTGCTGTGGGAAGCCGTTGCAGAGTGACAGTTACAGAGTGGCAGTTACAGAGTGGCAGTTACAGAGAGGCAGTTACAGAGTGGCAGTTGGCTCCTGCTGGCCACCACACATACATAGCCAGTAAAGGTTCTTTTGCCAAGGTGAGGTTTTAAGAATCGACAAAAGTTAACCAATCAGATGAGAGACAAGTTAACCAATCAGATGAGAGACAAGTTAACCAATCAGATGAGAGACAAGTTAACCAATCAGATGAGCGAGAACGCCTGTCCTAGGCCTATATAAGCAGCACCAGTTCTGGGCTCGAGGTCTTTTCGCCTCTACAATCAAGCTCTCCCAATAAACGTGTACAGAAGGATCCTGTTGCAGCGTCGTTCTTCCTGGCCAGTCGAGCGCGCGCAAGATGCTGCCTGGTTGGTGACTCAGTCTCTGGGAGCTCCCAGGGGTCCGGGTTGAGACTGCTGGTCTTCCTATGGGGTCTTCCTCCCCTTCATCTTCTTCAATCCTTCCCCAAATTCATTCATAGGGGTTCCCTACTTCAGTCCAATGGTTGGGTGTAAGTATCTGCATCTGTCTTAATCAGCTGATGGTCAAGCCTCTCAGAGAACAATCATGCTAGGATCCTGTCTGTAAGTACAACATACATCAGTAATAGTGTCAGCCCTTGGTGCCTCCCCCCACCCCTTGAGATGGATCCAAAGTTGGCCTGTTCACTGTACCTCCTTTGCTTGAGTCTCTTCTCCATTTTATTTTTTTAATCTTGCAGATCCTACCTCTAATTAAAGATAAGTGATTTGGTGGTTTTGAAGAGACGTTTAATTTTTGGAGAGACTTTAGAATTTTTTAAAGAGGGCAACACTGTAAGATGACCAGCAGTCTCAATTAACCTGGACCCCTGAGGTCTCTCAAACACTGGACTACCAAACAAGTAGCATATACCAGCTGATATAAGGCCCCCAACACATATACAACAAAGGTCTGCTGGGTCTGGGTTTAGTCAGAGAAGATGCACCTAACCCTCAAGAGACTGGAGGCCCCAGGGAGTTTAGAGGTCTGGTGGGATGGGGGTGGAGGAGGGTGGGGGAAGTATGGGATGTGGAACAGTGAGAGGGCATACTGGGAGGAGGATATAATCTGGAGTTTCAAATCAACCAACCAATCAATAAATAAATAAAAGAAAAAAGATAATGAACTTTTAAAGGCAGAGAGATAAACTTAAACTATGTTTTACATTGCAATATTGGTATTAATAGGAAATATTGAGATTAAAATAAAAGAACACTTATGGTTCATTAGTAAAGAATTGATGTATCAAATTGATAAATGGTTAATTGTCAACTTAACACAAGTTAGACTCATCTAATAAGAGGAAACCACTTCAAATGAGAAAAATGCCCCCAGTAAGACTCTGGGGCTTCTTACAGTGAAAGTCCCATTATGGGCTGTGCTGACCCTGAGGAGCCAGTCCTGGGTTACACATCAAAGATGTCTAAACCATGGAGAGCAACCAAGTAAGAAGTACCCCTCCGTGGTTTGTGCTTCAGCTCCTGTCTCCCAGTTCCTGCCTGACTCTCTACCTTGACATGTCACCATAATGGGCTCACATTTTCTTGTTTTCAGAAGTATCACTACAGTTGTTGTTTGGGTTTATTTGGTTTGTTTTCAATTTCTGCCTTTAGATTGGTCATATTTAGGTCATAATGAAGTCCCTGCTGCCTATATCAAAGAAGAATATCTTCTTGACAACCCATTTGCAATGAGGACACCTGGCCATTGGCAGTGCCAATGGTATCCATGCATATTCCTACATCCTAGTTTTGGAAGGCAGTCACTATCTACATGAGAAAGGGTGACACTGACTATGGGTGATCATGCCATTTATATCAAAGTGATATCCATAGACCACAGATGCTAACTAGGAAGCAGTTGGTTGCAGATGTCATTTTTCAATTCTCTTATCCACACTTGTCATTACGAATCACATTGAAATGCCATAGGAATGGAGGTGGCTGGCACGCCAAAGTCTTAACTAATAAAAAGCATGCTGCACATGCTAAGCAAGCACTAAAGAAGCCGTGTAGTTAGGGGAGCAGAAAGGAATTTCACAAGGATAAGCCTGAGAATTAGTTGGAAAATGGGTTAATTTAAATTCCCAATTTAAGGGGACTGTAGCGGAAGCAGCATTCTCAAGAGAGCAAGCTGAAGGAACTAAGGAAAGGCAATGATTATTAAAGCCAATACTCACACCAAGGAGGTAGATCCCTGTGCTGTGATCATAGCAAGCAAAATGTCCCAGCAAAAGCACTGGGGCTTGAGGTGCTGTGCTTGGCTTCTTTTAATTTGTATACCTAAATATGTTCTAAAATAGAAAATGCCAATAAGGCAACATCCATAACTCACAGAGGTAAAATAACTGTAATAATAACCATGCACGCTCATGGATTCTCCTAGTGAGCAAACATGCCGGGTTCTTATTTTAGGTGAAAAGAAAAGCTACAAAAATTTATGAAAAAAAATAGACATTCTTTTTTGTTTAATTTTATTTAATCTTTTTTTTTTCACTCCAGTATATATTCCCTTCCAGGTCTACTCTCTGACTGTTGCATATCCCATACCCCCTCCCAACCCCCTTTGTCTCCACAAGGATGTCCCCACCACCACTACCCCGCATTCCCCACCCCACCAGAGTTCTCCATTCCCTGGGACCTCCAGTTTCTTGAGGGTTAGGTGAATCATCTCTGACTAAACCCAGACCCATGAGTCCTCTGTTGTATGTGTGAATTTCCTCTAATTCAACTACAGGGGTCAGAAGCTTCTGTCCATTGGTTGGCTGTAAATATCTGCATCTGACTCTTTCAGCTGCTTGTTGGGTCTTTCAGAGGACAGTTATGATAGGTCCCTTTCTGTGAGTGCTCCATAGCCTCAGTAGTAGTGTCAGAACTTTGGAATCTCCCCTTGAACTGGATCCCACTTTTGGCCTGTCAATGGACCTGCTTTCCCTCAGGCTCTTCTCCAGATTTGTCCCTGCAGTGATTCTTTCAGACAGGAACAATAATGAATCAGAGTTTTTGACTGTGGGGTAGCAACCCTCTCTCTCACTTGATGACCTGTCTTTCTGCTGGAGGTGGGCTCTACAATTTCTCTCTCCCCCCACTGTAGGGCACTTCATCTGAGGTCCCTCCCTTTGAGTCCTGAAGAGTCTCTCACCTCCCACTTCTCTTGTACATTCTGGAGGATCCCTCCATCTCTTACCTCCTGAGGTTGCCTGTTTCCATTCTTTCTTCTGGCCCTCAGGGCTTCAGTATTTTTCCCTCACCTAATACCAGATCAGGTTCCCCTCTTCCCCTCTCTGTCTACTTTCCCAGCCATGTTCCTCCCTTACTCCCTCCCTCCCTCTCTCCCTCCCTCCCTCCCTCCCTCCCTTCCCTCCCTCTGTCCCCTCTCCTGTGATTGCTTTCTTCTCCCATCCAAGTGGGATTGATTGAGGCATCCTCACTTGATCAAGCCCTTCAGCTTCTTAAGCCCTTGAGTTCTGTGGACTGTTTCTTGAGTACTCTGTACTTCGTTTTTGGCTAATATCCACTTATTAGTGAGTACATACCATCCATGTACTTTTGGGTCTGAGTAACCTCACTCGGGATGATATTTTCTAGTTCCACCCATTTGCCTGCAAAACTCAGGATGTCCTCATTCTTAATACCTAAGTAGTATTCCATAGTGTATTCCACGTGTTCTGTATTCTTTCTTCTGCTGTGGGACATCTGGGTTGTTTCCAGCTTCTGGCTATCACGAACAAGGCTGCTATGAACATAGTGGAACACATACTCGTGTGGCCTGGTGGAACACCTTTTGTGTATATTCCCAGAACATAGAAATTCTTAAAGAAAACAAACCAAATGTACTATTCTTCTTTGTGAATTCTACTTCAAAACTAAGAGACTCCAGCTCATGGATTCTAGGTGCAAACAATGGATTGAACGCATGAGAAGTACCTTCTGGGTTTTGTATTTTCATCTTTCCCTATTATATTATATTAATTATATCATATCATATCATATCATATATCATATCATATCATGTTGGAGTTTCTGTTTCTGTGCACTATGTAAAGGTTGACTTCAATATTATTCAAATGCTGATTTCTTTACTATGCTGATTTCTTTACTAGAAAGGAGTTTAGTGAAGGCTGGATTTTTGTATTACTTTTATGAAGCATCACCTGTTTTAGTGTATTGTAAACATTTTTCTTCATCACCTCCTAATTGGTTAATAAAAAGCTAATTCAGCCTATGAGCCCGGCAGACAGAATAGGGTGAGATTTCAAGTTCCAGTTGGAAGGTCCCAGGAAGATGGGGGTTGGGGTAAGGAGCACCACCAGGAAGGAATAGAGAGACACTTGTCTTCAGAGTTGTCAAGCACCATATTCATTGTTTAAAATTAACACAACACCGCATGACATCTACTGCCTTACCAATCTTCTGTGCTGATCAGCACTATCAACTATAGACCACTAGCTCTCTAGAGGGTATTGAGCTCAGTGTGAGCCATGTCTTTCTTAGGCAGCTGTGGGCACCTCGGGTGACATGAGCTGCCTCCACTGTTTGTTTCTTTCTGAAGAGAGTCACAAAACCAGACCCTAGTTCCCTTTGTGGGTTGGGAATATACTTAGTTTCAGGTTTATTGATACTTGCTTTTGTTTTTTTTGTTTTGTTTTTTCATTTGTTTTCAGTTCTGTTGTTCTTGAGTTTTGTGGGTTTTGGGGTTATTTTGTTTGTTTGTTTTTTTCTTTCACATGGGATACATATTTCTTCCTGATTTTTATAGTACAGTATAGAAATCAGAAAATGTAGTCTGAAGTTGAAAACATTATGTAAACTATATTTACACGTGGAAATTCAAGTATGTTAAGAACTAAGCCTCTTAAAGGGATTTTTGTTAACAATAAAAGGTGAAAGAAGAAAATTCTATTGTTTATGGAAAGCCATTTCGATGCTTAGTTGGTTTCTCTATTATATTGCTTCTAATAGAGAAACCATATTTGCCTTTTTACAAAGGCCCATGCTGTGTATGGTTCTAAGAGATGATTGGATTATCTCTAAAGACATGTCTGTCTATTAAATTATACATTTGATATCTCTCCAAATCCATTTAACTTGATAGACTGTTTACAATCATAGTCTATTATAAAATGAAAGCAATACAAACACTCGAAAGACAACTTAGTACACAATTGTTAAAAGCCTGAACATATAAAGTTGCATCCAAAGCAGAGAATAATATTTTTAATAAGTCAATGATTCAGGAAATAATCATTTATTTGTCTATTTTGGAGCATGTATATCAGGAGACTCCTAGAGTCTGAGGGATGCCAAAGAAGTTCAAAGAAAGGTCTGTCCTTCACAGACTTAGATAATAGCCTTTCAGAGCTAGCAAGATGCCTCACCAGCTAAAGGAGATTGCCACACAAGCATCAGGACCTGGATTCAACCCCCAGGATGCACACAAAGGGGGGAAGAAAACTCACTCCTTTAATAACAGCCTTGGAAATAAATGAAACAAGAGAACTCTCATCTTTAAGCGTTATCATAATAGAGTAGAGCAGTGTGTATAACTGAGTGGAGAGCACTGGCTGAAGAATTCAATAGCCTAAGTTGAAGTACATTTTGAGACAGAAATTGAAAAAAGTGGAGAGTTCTATGTGGTGGATAATAGAAGATCTGTTTTCTGATAATTGGAAGGTTTCCAGTATACAAATCAAACACAAAATATTCATAGAATATTAACTGGACTATAGTATACCAGAAATATTAGGGAATATTGTGGATTTGTAGAAGTGGATGGAATAAAATGTTTATTAGGTTAAATGGATTTTGATATAATAGATGTGCATTGAATAGTTTTCTTTTGTGATTAAAGAAGAAAAAAGAATCAAATAAATTTCTATTTATTTTCTTTAACTATGTGAACAAGGTTTATATGTTGCAACAATCTCAAAAGCTCTAGGCATCATTGTGAACTGGTAGATTAAGCTTGGATTTTGTGAAAACAGGTAATCATTCTACAGGAAGAGGGTAGATATGGTAAAGCAAGGATTTAGATTCAGATATGGTTATTTCTAAAGTACATGTTCCGTCACCATAGAACATTAAAATATTATCTAGATATTTAGAATGTTTCTGAATTTGCTATCACTGTGTTACTGTTTAGATACACGCTTACATATCTATGTATAACCTTCTGTGATAGTTTTGTAACTGCTCCCTTGAACATATACACAGATATTTGTGTATGCCTACTCATACGCACAAGGGTCTCTGTATTTGGACTTTTTAAGGATTTATTTATTTATTTTATGTTTATGAGAACACTGTAGCTGTCTTCAGACACACCAGAGAAGGGCATCAGATTCCATTACAGATGGTTGTGAGCCACCATGTGGTCTCTGGGAATTGAAACAGGACCTCTGGAAGAACAGTCAGTGCTCTTAACCTCTGAGCCACCTCATGAGCCCCTTTATTCTCATTCTTAATTAGCCAGTAATTCATGTGAGACAGCTAGGATGGCTGACAAATGTGAATATAAATCCATTCTTTCCAGTTGTTTGAAATTTAGCAAACATTGATGCCAAACTTATGTGGAAAAGAATCTGTTCGTGGAAAGGACATATATAATAATATCATGCTTAAAATTTTAGGTTGTGGGTATTACATATATACAATAATACATGTATATAGAGAGTACATATGTATTAATATATATATATATATATATATATATATATATATATATATATATGTATGTGTGTATGTATGTGTGTAAGTATACATATAATATACATGCATAGTTTACATTTTCAAAAATAAATTTTAACATTTTATAAGATAGTTTTGGTTTGAATATAAAATAACACTTTTATTCCATAAAATTGCTTTAGTGCTAACCATGAATTAAAACTTACAAATCGGAATAAAAAGAAAACTAATGTCATAGATCCTCCAGGAGTCTCTTTATGCAGAACACCCAATTTCCCCCAATTACCATTTGCCATCTTATATAGAACATCCTGCCATATGTGCCAAGTACTTTTCAGAGTCACAGTCACAGACAAAAAAAAATAGAGCACCTCTGTGATTTGGGCTCTTGGAGAGCCTGTCTCCAGCACCAGCTCCTGGCGCTGATTTGCCTGGTGGAACGTGTCTTCCGGAATGAGGTTGAATGAATCACGTTAGTACGTTGATTCTTCCTTTGCATGTCACCTTGCATTATTAATGCTTGGTTTCGTTTTGTTGGCTAGAATCAGAGCTCTTTCTAGGGTAAGGTTAAATTCCATTGGCTGTCTTCCAGTTTTCTTCAGTTATGAATCATTATAATTTAGACCAGGAGCATTTCATTTGTCTTTCCTTACATTTAAATATATTTAATTTTTTGGCATGAAATTGCCTATACCTGACTAAAAGAAAGGCACCTGTGGGACAATATTTTATGTTACCAATGTAGGAATCAAGTATACCTGGATTTGTTTTCTGGTTCTAGTATCTTTGAGCTTGATAGCCTCTAACATGTACACATCTCTAAGTCAAGAATTCTTTATTTAAAAAACAAGAAATGAAATCGCTCATTTTATTAGAACTACTATAAGGATAAGAAAAGAGAACACATGTCTCTCGTAAAGTCCTTGTCACATAGTAATGCTTTAATTAATAAGCATAATTTGCCAGACACTGTCTGGCCAAGAAACCAATATATATGGAAATAACTTGAGTTCAAAAATGCAGACAGACATTGGTTTAATAGATGGACCATAATAATTTTTCTATGAATCTTGCTCTTTGAAATTCAGTCATCATTTACTTTCATATTGACTGAAATTATTAAAGGAACAATTGTTATATGATGTATACTTGGGTGCTTCACATATTTCTACTTGAGGTATTTAAATATATCCAGTCAGGGGCAGCAGGATACACAAGCCTTTGGATAATTCAAGGGAGATATTTACATTAATTGTGTAGTAGAAAGCAAAGTAAATGTTCTATAATTTATGAAAAAAGAAATTAAGATACAAAAATAGGCAGCAGAGGGCTTATGATGGATTTAGGACCTTGAAAGATAGTACAGTTTATGTAGCACTAGACAAAGCTCTATTTGCACAGTTTCTGAAGGAGTAATTATGTTTGTGTCTCACAGAATCTTGGAGGTTAGAACACATGCACACCAGCTTTGATACTGAAACACAGAAATGTTTTATTTACTGGATGCTTACTAGTAATTCCCATAAAAGTTTAACTGATATCCAGTCTCTACCAGTTCCAGTTCCTTTCACTGCAATATGTTGAATGAGCACACTTCTAAAAGCTTCCTGAATTATTCATATATGGAGAATCCTATCTTACTCATACATCCATTTCTATTTCTAGATATTGACACTATTAAGACTTTTCTTGTATTCATCCCTCCCTGTGACTAAGCGTTGCATCATCAGTTTCAGTCCTGTGCCATAGCTATATCCAATTAATTCATGTAACCCAGCTGTGAATATTGTTTCTCAAATCCACATTCCATGATCTCACTGTGGAAACTGGAAAACAACTATGTTGTGATATGTACGCTACAGAAATAAGCAATCCTACAAATGAGGGTTTGACTTGTTTATTTTTTGTCCAGAAATCCAGGGGTTAACAATTTCATCAGCATAGTCTCAGTTGGGACAGTAAACTAACTATTTACAGTCTCACTACTTAAATAGGTAAAAATATGAAAGTATGGATAATGTTAGGTAAATAGACTTTGAAACAAAGTGAGATATTGAAAAACCAAAGAAATATCTTTGAAAAAAGGTAGAAGTCATGACAAATTTATTCCATCAGTTCTTTTATAAATAAAAAGGAAGAAATTTGAAATATAATATATACATATTATATATTTGTGTACATATACAAATATATATATAATTCACAATTATAGTAATAATCATAAATATCTATGTAAATTAAACAAACAAAATAGTCATCTTCCTGCCATGCCCTCATGTAGCCTTTTCTGCCTATGTGCATCTTTAACATCTCTTCTTGTTCTTAAAAGGACACCAGTCATATTGAATTAGAACCCACATGGATAGCTTCATGCAAGTGAGATCACCTCTGTGGTATTTTGAGTAGGTTTGGCCCTCATATAGTCTATGTTTGAATGCTTGAATCCAGTGGCACTTTTAGGAGACATGGCCTTATTGGAGTAGGTATGTCACTGTGGGTGTGGGCTTTGAGGTCTCCTAGTGCTCAGTCTATGTCCAGTGTGGAATCAGAGCCTTCTCCTGGCTGCCTGCAGAAGAAAATTTCCTGTTCCCTTTGAATCAAGATGTAGAATTCTCAGCACATTCTCCCGCACCACATCTGCTTGCACAATCATTTTTCCTGCCATAATGATAATGGGCTGAACCTCTGAACCTGTAAGCTAACCCCAATTGAATGTTGTCCTTTATAGGAGTTGCCTCAGTCATAGTGTCTCCTCATAGTGATGAAACACTGACTGAGACAACCTCTTTAAATATCCTATTTCTGAATAAAACTACATTCTGAGGTATGTTGGAAATTCAGCACCTACATCCCAGATACTGGAACTCCAGGTAGTTTCAAACTCTTGCTGGAGGCAACTACTTTTAGAAACCCAGCCCACCAAAAACAACTAAAGCTTGTGTAGCACTAATTTCCTGCCCACAGTGATGGCTCTCAGAGACCTCCATAGCCAATGCAAACTGCAGCAACCTCTTACCAACCAAACACACTGTGGTCCTCTAGTCTTCAACACTGCAGATAAATTCTGAGAGAGTTTTCAAAATCGGTGATATTTTCCTTTATTAAGGCTCAGGCCCAGTTTATGGAGCTTTTCCCAGGAACTAAATGTCTCCAAACCCCCACCCCTACCCCTGTGTTTTACCTCACAAAGCAAATTAGTTGCATTGGTAACTGGGGTATGGATATTTATGACAGAGGCACATAAACAGGCCAGATGACTTAAATGGCTTCCATTTGGCTTGTCATTTATGCTCCAGGAATCTGTCATAAAAGACTTCAAGAAACTGATAACCCCCCTTTACTTCTCTTGCAGATCAAACTACTATAAAATATGTTAGGCCCATATCTATAACCCATACTCAGCTGATCCACAGTCTGAAATGAAATTGCCCATTGTAGAAGTTTAGTTGGTCAAATTGAATTCAGCATTCTGACTGGGAGCGGGCAAAGGAATGTTTATTGTCATGGTCAGTGAGTTTTTTTAATAGTGTGTTATATACTGCTATGGTTGGTAATAGCTATTGTTAAAGGTATTTGTTTACACTATCATCTTCCTGAGTTCTTCTGCCCCCTACTTAAAAGATGAAAACCTAAGTGTATCTATTGTTATGGAGAGACACCATGGCCAAGGCAACTTACAGAGGAAACATTTAATTGTGGGCTTAATAACATTTTAAGATGGTTATTCCATTATCATCAGGACATGCAGCATGTTCCCAGGCAGGCAGCCATGGCACTTAAGCAATAGCTGAGAACTTATATGTTATATGTTATATGGCAGAATGAGTGTTTGAAATTTCAAAGCCTACTCCCCAGGGACACACCTCTTCCAACCAGGCCATATCTCCTAATCCTTCCCAGATAGTATACCAACTTGAAACCAAACATTCAACTATATTGGATAAGGTTTATTCATAATTAAGGCACTCTAGTACCTGTTCATCAATTCTCAAAGTATGCTAAGACACTAGACTCTAATTCAGTCTCAGTAAGGAATGCTACTTAATATAGACTGAGTCACAGCTTACTCTGAAGTTTTAATATATCATAAACCTTGATAGCAATGGGATGAAAAATAACAAACATTTTTTAACTCATCTCAACAGATAAAATATATTCATTCTAGAGGGAAAATAATGAATAGTATGAGGTCACCTTATAGAAGAGGGCTAAAACTTAGGGCCTCAGCATCTTTTTTTTTTATTAATTATTTTATTTATTTACCTTTCAAATGTTTTCTCCCTTCCTGCTCTCCCCTTGACAAGTACCCCATCCCATTCTCTCTCTACTTTGCCTCTAAGAGGGTGCTCCCCACCTACCCACACACCTACTTCCACCCTACCCATCAAGCATCACCCTAGGGTGGGGCATCAAGCCTCCACAGGATCAAGGGCCTCCCCTATCATTGATGCCAGACAAGGCAATCCACTGCTACATATGTAGCAGGAGCCATGGACCCATCCATGAATACTCTATGGTTGGTGGTTTAGTCCCTGGGAGCTCTGGGGGAGAGAGGTCCAGATAGTTGATAGTGTTATTCTTCCTAAGGGGTTGCAATGCCCTTCATCTCCTTCTTTCCTTGCCCTAACTCTTCCACTGGGGTCCCCAGGCTCAGTCTGATGGTTGGCTGTGAGTGTCTGCATCTGACTTATCAAATGCTGGCGGAACCTCTCAGAGAACAGACATAACAAGCTCTTGTCAGCAAGCACTTCTTGGCATCAGCAATAGTGTCAGCATTTGGTGTCTGCAGACACTATAGATCCGAAGGTGGGAGGTCTCTGGATGGCCTTCCCTTTAGTCTCTGCTCCATTTTTTTTGTCCCTGCCTTTCCTTTAGGAAGAAACAGTTCTAGGTTAAAAATTTTGAAATGGATGGGTAGTCCCATCCCTCTACTGGGGGCCATGTCTATCTACTTGCGGTGGTTTCTTCAGGTCCTATCTCACCTCTGTTGGGTATTTCTTTATTTTTTTGTTAATTAGATATTTTCTTTATTTACATTTCAAATGTTACCCCCTTTCCTAGTTTCCCCTCTGAAAATCCTCTATCTCCCCCTCACCCTGCTCCCCAACCCTCCCACTCCCATTCCTCATTCTGGCATTCCCCTATACTGGGGCATAGAGCCTTTACATGACCAAGGGCCATCCTCTGATACATACATAGCTAGAGCCTCAAGTTCCACCATGTGTTTTCTTTGATTGGTGGTATAGTTCCAAGGAGGTCAGAGGGTACTGGTTAGTTCATATTGATGTTCCTTCTATGGGGCTTCAGTCCTCTTCAGCTCCCTGGGTTCTTTCTCTGGCTCCTTCATTGGGGACCTTGTGCTCTGTCCAATGGATGACTGTGAGCATCCACTTCTTTATTTACCAGGCACTGGCAGAGCCTCGCAGGAGGCAGCCATATCAGGTTCCGCTTTTGTTATCCCCATAGGGTCCTGGGATCCTCTTGCTTCCTTGGTATCTGGGACTCTCTAGTGGCCCCCCCCCCATTCGCTACCCCACAATGCTAATTATTACTATTCATTCTCCTGGCCTTTCTCTGGACTTCTTTTCTGTCTCTTCCCATACCAGGTCCTGCCTCATTTTTCCTTTCCCCTCCCCTCTCCTACCCAGGTCCATCCCTCCCTCTGCCTCCCATGATTGTTATGTTCCCCCTTCTAAGTGGGATTGAAGCATCCACACTTTTGACTTCCTTAGTGCTAACCTTCATACAGTCTGTTAGTTATATCATGGGTATTCCGAGCTTTTGAGTTAATATCCACTTATCAGTGAGAGCACACTACGTATGTGTTTTGGGGTCTTGTTTACAATACTCGGGATGATATTTTCTAGTTCCATCCATCTGCCTGCAAATTTTGTGAAGTCAGACTTTTTAATAGCCTAGTAGTACTCCACTGTATAAATGTACCACACTTTCTGTATCTATTTTTCTGTTGAGGGACATCTGTGTTGTTTTCAGCATCTGGCTATTATAAATAAGGCTGTTATGAATACAGGGGAGCATGTGTCTTTGTTGTATCTTTTGGATATATGCCCAGTAGTGGTATAGCTGGGTCTTGAGTTAGAACTATTTCCAGTTTTCTGAGGAACCACCAGATTAATTTCCAAAGTGGTTGTACCAGCTTACCATCCCACCAGGATAAGTGCTCTTCCTTTTCCACCTCCTAGGCAGCATCTGCAGCAGGCTGAGATTTTGATCTTAGCTATGTTGATTGGTGTAAGGTGGAATCACAGGGTCTTTTTGACTAAGGATGTTGAACATTTATTTAGGTGTTTGTTGGCCATTTGAGATTCCTCAGTAAAAATTCTTTGTTTAGTTCTGTACCCCCATTTTTAGTAGGGTTAGCTGGTTCTCTAGAATCTACCTCCTTGATTTCTTTGTATATTTTGAATATTAGCCCTCTATCCACGGTAATGATCTTTTCCCAATCTGTAGGTTGCCATTTTCTTCTATTGAAAGTGTCCTTTGCCTTATAGAAGCTTTTTAGTTTGATGAGGCACCATTTGTCAATTGTTGATCTTAGAATATAAGCCATTGGTATTCTGTTCAGGAAATTTTCCCCTGTGCAATGTGTTCAAGGCTCTTTCCCACTTTCTCTTCTATGAGATTCAGTGTCTCTGGTTTTATATGGAAGTTCCTGATCAATTTGGACTTGAGGTTTGTACAAGTAGATAAAATATGTATCAATTTGCATTCTTCTATGTGCTGACCACCAGTTACATCAGCACCATTTGTTGAAAATGCTGTATTTTTTTTCCACTGGATGATTTTATCTTCTTTGTCAAAGTTCAAGTGATCTTAGGTGTGTGGGTTTATTTCTGGGTCTTCCGTTCTATTCCACTGATCTATGTGGTGTCTCTGTACAGGTACCATGCAGTTTGTATCACTATTGCTCTGTAGTACATCTTGAGGTCAGGGATGATTTTTTTCCCAGAGGTTCTTTCACTCTTTAGTATTGTTTTTGCTTTCCTCATTTTTCTCAGATGAAATTGAGAATTACTCTTTCCATCTCTGTGAAGAATTAAGTTTGATTTTTGGTGGGGATTGCATTGAATCTGTAGATTGCTTTTAGTAGGATGACCAATTTTAGTATATTAATCCTGCCAATACATAAGTAATGGAGATCTTTCCATCTTCTTATGTCTTCCTTGATTTCTTTTTTTCAGAGACTTGAAGGTCTTGCCATACAGATCTTTCACTTGCTTGGTTAGAGTTACACCAAGATATTTTATATTATTTGTGACTATCGTGAAGGGTATTGTTTCCCAAATTTCTTTCTCAGTCCATTTATCCTTTGTGTAAAGGAAGGCTACTGATTTATTTGAGTTAATTTTATATTCACCCACTTTGCTGATGTTGTTTAACAGGTGTACGAGTTGTCTGGTTGAATTTTGGGGTTGCTTATGTATACTATCACTATCATATCATCTGCAAATGACACCTGACATTCTTCCTTTCCAATTGGTATTCCTTTGACCTCCTTTTGTTGTCTAATTGTTCCAGTGACAACTTCAAGTACTATACTGAATAAATAGGGAGAGAGTGGGCAGCCTTGTTTTGTCCCTAATTTTAGTGGGAATGCTTCAAGTTTTTCTCCTTTTAATTTTATGTTGGCTGTTGTATATTGCATTTATTGTGTTTAGGTATGGGCCATGAATTCCTGATCTTCCTAAGACTTATAATACGAAGGTGAGATGATCATGTGATTTTTCCCTTGAGTTTGTTTATACATTGTAATGCATTGATGGATTTCCATATATTGAATCATCCCCGCATCCCCGGGGCAAAGCCTACTTGATCATGGTGAATGGTCATTTTGATTTGTTCTTTTCTTCAGCTTGTGAGAAATTTATTGATTATTTATACATCAATATTCATAAGCAAGATTGGTCTGAAGTTCTCTTTCGTTGTGGGGTCTTTGCGTGGTTTAGATATCAGTGTAACTATGGCTTTATAAAGTGAATTTGGTAGTGTTCTTTCTATTTCTATTTTGTTGAATATTTTGAGAAATATTGGTATTAGATCTTCTTTGGAGGTTTGCTAGAATTCTGCACTAAAACCATCTGGCCCTAGTTTTTTGTTTGTTTGTTTGGTTGGTTGGTTGGTTTTGTTTGGTTGTTTGTTTTTTGGTTGGGAGTCAGCTTCCTTGGGGGTTATGGGACTCTTTAGATAGTTTCTCTGGTCCTGATTTAACTTTAGTACCTTTTATCTGTCAAAAAAATTCATCCATTTTATCTAGCTTTTCCAGCTTTTGTTGAGTATAGGCTTTTGTAGTAAGTCTGCTGATTTTTTAAAATTTCCTCAGTTTCTATTGTTATGTCTACTTTTCATTTCTGATTTCATTAATTTGGATACTGTCTCTGTGCCCTTTATTTAGTTTGGCTAAGGGTGTATCTATTTTGAGGTTTTTCTCAAAGAAATAGCCTTTAGTTTTGTCCATTCTTTTTATAGTTCTCTTTGTTCCTAACTGGTTGGTTTCAGCCCTGAGTTAGATTATTTCCTGCCACATACTCCTCTTGGATGTGTTTGCTTCTTTTTGTTATGGTACTTTCAGATGTGCTGTTAATTGCTAGTGTAGGATCTCTCCAATTTTTTTATGAAGGCATTCAGCACTACAAATTTTCCTCTAAGTACTGCGCTCATTGTGTTCCATATGTTGGGATATGCTGTGCCTTCATTTTTGTTAAATTCTAAGGAGTCTTTAATTTCTTTCTTTATTTCTTCCATGACCAAGTTATCATGAATTAGAGAGTTGTTCAGTTTTCATGAGTATGTGGGCTTTCTATTGTTTTTTTGTTTTTTTTTTTTTTTTTTTTTGTTGTTGTTATTAAAGAACAGCCTTTGCCTGCGGTGATCTGATAGAATGCATAGTATTATTTCAATCTTATTATTGCTGTTAGGGCTTGTTTTATGTCTGATTATATGGTCAACTTTTGAGAACGTTCCATGAGATGCTCAGAAGAAGGTATATTATTTTCTTTTAGGGTGAAATATTCTGTAGTTAAATCCATTTGGTTCACAACTTCTGTTGTTTTCACTGTGTCTCTATTTAGTTTCTGTTTTCACAATCTGTCCATTGGTGAGAGTAGGATGCTGAAGTCCCCCACTATTATTTTTTGAGTTTCAATGTGTGTTTTGAGCTTTAGTAAAGTTTCTTTTACAAATGTGGTTGCCCCTGCATTTTGTTGAAGATGTTTCTGGCCATTTGAATTGGGAATCTTCACTCTCTTCTATTCCTATTATTCTTATGTTTGGTCTTTTCATGTGTCCTGAATTTCCTGTATGTTTTGGGTTAGGAGCTTTTTACACTTTGTATTTTCTTTGACTATTGTGTCAATATCTTCTATTGTACCTTCTAGGCCTGAGATTCCCTCTTCTCTCTCGTGTATTCTGTTGGTGATGCTTGCATCTGTAACTCCTGGTCTCTTTCCTAGGTTTTCCAGCTCCAGGGTTGCCTTACTTTGTGATTTCTTTATTATTTCTATTTCCATTTTTTGATCCTGGACATTTTTGTTCATTTCCTTCACCTGGTTGATTATGCATCCCTGCATTTCTTTAAAGGATTTATGTGTTTCCTCTTTAAGGGCATATGCCCATTTACCTGTGTTCTCGTGTATGTCTTAAAGGAGTTATTTATGTCCTTCTTAATGTCCTTCTTCATTTTTATGAGATGTGATTCTAGGTCAGAATCTTGCTTTTTCAAGTGTGTTAGGGTATCCAGGGCTTGCTATTGTGGGAGACCTGGGTACAGATGCTACCAGGTAGTATTGATTTCTGTTGCTTATTTTCTTGCTCTTGCCTCTCACCATCTGTTTATTTCTGGTATTAACTGTCCTTGCTGTCTTTGACTGCATCTTGTCCCTCCTATGAGCCTGGTTATGGTAGACCTTCTCCAGTCAGATTGTCTCTGGGTGTGGAAGGCTGTCTGGAGCTGCTGATCTGCAAGTCTGGGTATGGTGGACTTTCTGGGAGTCAAGATGTCTCTGGATGTGGGCATGGGAAGAAGGTACTAGAGTACCTGATCTGCCCTCAGTCACAATTGTGGACTTGAAGGATGATGTATCTCCAGCAGGATGGATAGGTCCTGTATTTGTTGGGCCCTGGAGGGGTCCCAGTTAGACCAGGTATTAGAATGGGGGAAGGGTGTTCACCTGTAAGCCTGGTTATAACGATCCTCCTGAAAGTCAAGCTGTCTCTCAGTGTTGGTCCTCAGCATCTTAATCTAGTATTTTTCTGCAGCTCTTTCATCATTTTGCTGCTTACCAATAAGAAAATTCTCTCTTTTAACATTTTCTTTTAATTTCTAATTGTGTGTGTGTGTGTGTGTGTGTGTGTGAGAGAGAGAGAGAGAGAGAGAGAGAGAGAGAGAGAGAGAGAAAAGAGAGAGAGAATGTGTATATCTCTGTGTATGTATGTATATGTGTCTGTGAGTGTGTGTGTATGCATATCTTTGTGTGTGTCTATGTGAGTTGTATACACATGAGTACAGATGATAAAAGAAGGTAGAAGAGAACATTTTATTCCCTGGGGCTGGAGTACCATGAAAGTGTGAACTGTTATATCTAACTTCTGTAACTCTAACCTAGTTTTCCTGCAAGAACAGAATGTGTTTAAACCACTGAGCCAAATTACTAGTCCCAGGAAATTTTTCTTATAAAGCATTCATTCATTAGAAACGTCTATACTTTTTGAAATTATTAATTGAAGAAATTTCCATATAAGATATGTTGATCATATTTTTTACACTTAATAATATTCATATTCAGCACACACTTTAAAAAACAAAGAAAATAAATTAACAAATTAAGAAAACCACAAGTATCATATAACAAGCACCCACTACAAACATAGACACATACACACACACATACACACACACACACACACATACACACACACAACACACACATACACACACACACACACACACACACACAAAGAAAATAAAAATATTCCAGTAAAAGATTAATAAGAGGAAAAAAGTCCACAAAAATACCTTCAAGTTGGGTTGTCCAGGTAGTCCCAATCATGGGGCCTATACTAAAATATGATTAATATACCCAGTTAATCTTCACTGAAAAAAATAACTAATCACAAGCTGGTGTCAGTTATACATAGCTTATTGGTTAGGGTTTGGAGACAGCATCCACTTCCCTGCTTAGTATTTTGACCATATTTCCCATCTCTCAGCTACTTTCTTGTTTTGATAAGTGTTGGGGAAAAAGAATGTGAGGCTCAAAACTCACTGTACAGTATTATTCAGGAACTAATAAAAAAAGATTTTAAAAGTACCCTTAGATAAAGAAGTTAAAGCAGCAAGGTTTTGTTTTCAGCTCACACTTCAAGGTACACAGCAGAGGACATCAGGCAGCAGGAACCTGAAGCAGCCGCCCACGTAGTGTACATGGTCAGGAAGCAGATATCAGTGAATGCCTATTCTCAGTGCACTTCTGTCTTTGTACAATACAGGATCCCAGCTCAGGGAATAGTACTATACACAATGAACAGGTCATTCTCATTTTAGCTTAATTAGCCTAAAACAGTCACCCACAGGCATATCTAGAGGTCATCTCCCAGTTGATTGTGTATCTCTATTAATTAAAAATCCAGACCAGCCATTACACCAGAAAATCCCAAATCAGATAATGCTAATTATTTTATTTCTGTACTTTAACTGTCAGTCTTAGATACATTTGACATAGATTTTGATGGAAAACTTAACTCCTAGAGAATATTTAGAGAAAGAGTGATCCATCAAGTGTAGTAAATAAAATAAAATAAAATAAAATAAAATAAAATAAAATAAAAATAAAATACTGAGATGGGTAAAGTGGCCAAGAACCTCTTAATAGCCATTTATTTACATCGATCATCCTCCATGGTCATGGTTCATATTAATGATAAAAATCTACAGAAAGGTTTGCCTTCTAGTGTTGATACCTTCAGTTGCTATGGGGAAAAGTTAGAATACAGAGCGTTGCAGAATCATATTGTCTTCTAAAAGAAAATTTAGCAATAATTAAGAGCAAAATACTTATCTGATGGCATGCTAATTGGCCAGAGATATAAAAAATGTCAATAAAGGCTGAAATTGGGTTCGTAGGTAATATGAATTTCAAAGCCTGTATATTCATCTTCCTTTCCCTAAATGCAAAGCATGGTTGCCTGGCTTGACAAGCTCAGATTATGTGCCAATTACTAATTGAGTAATCAGAAAAATCTTCATCATTGTTTTGTAGTGAGGTCTTCATTTTTAAAGCCAAAGATTGTCAACACATTAATAATTCATATCATACAGGGTTACTTTAAGATATTAAACTCAATATATAATTAGTTTTTGACTGTTGTTTATAGTCTGTCAGATATTGTTCTCAGTACCGAAGATACAAGAATAGAGACATTGACAAAGAGCCCTGTCATCATGATGCAGCTTTTATTCTAGAAGACACCAAGAAAGAATAAACAAGAAACTAAATAAATTAACAAGGATGTGTTACATACTTTAAAGCTATAAGGATCCTGAGGGAAAACCAATAAAAGGAAACAGTAAAAAAAAAAAATAGAAAAGTGATGAAGAAAGGTATAGATTAGGGTTTTTTTGTTTGTTTTTGTTGTTGTTGTTTTGTTTTTTACTTTTGTTTTTTGCAAACAAAGTCAAGATCCTCCAGTCTTAGCACCCCCTGAGTGCTAGGAGTCCCAAGTAGGTGACATTGCACCTGGCTTGAGATGTGTCATAACTTTAAATCACTGTGTGGAAGACATTTCAATGGGAGACTGCCTTTTGAGCAACCTCCTGGAGAAGGTGATAGCAGAGGCGCAGATGTGTCTGAGAAGGGCATTCACAGTTTATAGAATAACCCCAGACTTCTAAAAAGAGAGCAGGAGACAATGAGAGTGGCAATGACTTACTCAGGCTTGGATGAATCAAAGTGAGATGGTATTTTGGGAGCCTGGAGACTGAGTAGAAACACATTTACTTTTCAGAAAATTCACAATATTACTTCAGTGTCTCCCAAATGTGATATTCCACAAAGTAACTCCAGTATCATCTTAAAATAAAAGAATGTGCTAACATCATAGATTACCTCTACTCACGACTATTCTGAATAATTAGAGATCATAAACCTTTAACTTTATCCTGAAGAAGAAAGCTCAAACCCTCAGTAGCTCTTCTGTACCAATAAATAAAGCTATAGTCAGTGCCAGATGTTCTCTATACTAAGCACTCTTTTTTATTATTCTTTTTTATTAAATATTTTCTTTATTTACATTTCAAATGCTATCCTGAAAGTTCCCTATATCCTCCCTCCACCCTGCGCCCCTACCCATCCACTCTTGCTTCTTGGCCCTGGTGTTCCCCTGTACTGGGGGATATAAAGTTTGCAATACTAAGGGGCCTCTCTTCCCAATGATGGCCAATTAAGCCATCTTCTGCTACATCTGCAGCTAGAGACATGAGCTCTGGGAGTACTGGTTAGTTCATATTGTTGTTCCACCTATAGGGTTGCAGACCCTTCAGCTCCTTGGGTGCTCTAGCTTCTCCACTGGGGGCCCTGTGTTCCATTCTATAGTTAACTGTGAGCATCCACTTCTGTATTTGCCAGGCACTGGAATAGCCTCATACTAGACAGCTATATCAGAGTCCCTTCAGCAAAATCTTGCTGGTATATGCAATAGTGTTTGGGTTTGGTGTGTGATATACTAGGCATACTAACCATTCTTAAATGTGAATGAGACCTGTAATTTACTTGGGAAGAATACAAGACAGTATACAAGACTACACAACTTAAGGTTTAAGCATATTTTGCTATATAGCTGTTTTCCTTATCATCTCTGAAAGGTAGACAGTTATGTCTCGAGCTATGATATAATGAAAGCTCCATGACAAAGAATTAAGCATGATCTGTAATGAACATTCAGTAAACACGAGAGCTTTCAAATTCAAAAAGCAAGAAGTCTGCACTGTTAACATAGGCATATGAAGTCATACGATGATCCTGCCCCAATTGGGCTTCAGAAGCATCTGCCATATTACAGGTTTGCAGAAGACACAGGTAAGTGACACTCATGACCCACAGAAACTGTAAAATAGCATGTGTTGCATTAAGCCAATATATCTGTGGTAGTTTTTCAATTAGTACTAAATAACTATTATCTTTATCCACCTACTTTTAGATGTATTTAAAGTAAGTTATTTAGAGGAGACATAAGGCAGTTATGGGGAAGGCACAGCTTACATCTGCTCTAAGACAAGCTTCTGCCATGAACCAGAGCCATCAGCCGTAATTGCTTCTGTGTTTAAAGCAATGTCAAATTGAAACATTACACCCTGGTTGTCCACCTCTACCCCCTACCATCTCAACATACAAGCATATCACAAGTGACTGAGCAGTGACTACTGCTATTATGGCTATGGGACAGTACTTCTCACTATGTGGCTCCTCTAAAGGGCAGTGTTTACTCTAATTGACATAAAAGTTCCATAAACAGCAGGGTCTTTCTTCTTTTATTTAAATTTTTCATAGTGACAAGCTGACATTTTTGAGACTACACAGTCTCTCTCTCTCTCTCTCTCTCTCTCTATATATATATATATATATATATATATATATATATATATATATATATCTGAAATAAATTTGAAATGAACACAAGGACCTTGAGTATTTAATAGTTTCCCTCTTCTGAGCTTCAACCCTAGCCTAAGCTAGAAGGCTATGTCATATGTTAGGAAATACATAAAGATTCAAGAGACAAACACTCATTCTCCCACTAATTTATGAACAATAATCCATAGTAACTGAACATGACCCTACTCTGGGGCCTTGCTGTTATTTTCTATTTCACTTATTTTCTAAGTGTAGAAAGAAATGCAGTAACCAAAGATAACTTTAAAAATAGGTTCAGTTACCAAAGGGTGGGGGTGTATAGAAATTAGAAAGAAGAGAAAAGCCAATACAACTATGCTTAGTGACATTGAAGAGTCACAATGCTGCACTGGTCATTTTGAGCAGTCCTGATCTGCATTCTGCTTGTGAGCCCAGTTTTTCTGGAGCTGTTGTGATCACAGCAGGTTTGTGTTAGGCCGTTACTCACCTTCACTTGGATATAAGTCTGTAAATTCCCCCATTAAAGTGGTAGTCTGCCTCCTGTGTGCCTCTTGCTCTGTGTTCACAGGAACTACATGCTATAATACTGTTCCTCTTTAGTTGCTGGTCCTTCCACACTTGTCTCCTCACAGGTTTGCCCTTCTCCATCTCTGCATATTTATTTATTTATTTATTTGTTTATTTATTTATTTATTTATTTATTCACTTCACATCGGAATTGTAATGTCTCCTCTCCTCTCCTGTGCAAAGGTAAATAGATGTCCCTTTGGTTTGAAAGTTTCTACTTCAAAAGACTTTATGGAAACAAATAAAATATATGTATAAATATATACAGGGATATTGAACATTTCAAGAAACTATGACATTTAGCTATAACATAAGATCTTGATACCAAAGCTACAGTCACTGTCTTCCTTTACACAGAGTTAAATTTTTTCTTATAGTTACTAATGAATAGTCTTTTATGATTATGTGAAAGAAGATTAAGTCTGTGGATCATAAAACAAAATGGTAGGAGGATAGCTAATATGAATTGGTAGGTAAAATGTACTTTGTCTCTCTGTTACAGTAAGCAATGGCAAATTGAAATACATAATTGTGTATGATACCATCAGCATAGTTCATCATAATAAATTCATATTTAACAGGAGAAATTCAGTGGAATTTCCTTCTAATTAACTTTAACATTTTGTAGTTATATAATATAACTGACATGATGAATTTATGGCTGGTTTTATACTTTTCATATAAAAAAGTTAAAAGGCAATATAATATTTGTTTTTAATTAAAAGTACTATGATATTAATTAGTTTAGAAATGTGGGAGCTTAGTGTATTCTATGTAAAAGAATTCCCAACTGATCCAGTGGATCATTGCTGGGTACACACTTCTAATAAAACATAGTAATCTATGACATAATTACTTATTTGAAAATATGATATTTATCAACATATACAATGTCAATTTTATGTGTGTGCCTATACATATATATGTATAGATATATGTACTTTTATATTATAAACATATGAACACATGTTGTGAAACTTTGCTGCTTAAGGTCACAGTCTAGCATGTCCAGAGAGCTCCTCTGAGCGCCAAGCAATATGGAGGACTCCCTTTTCCAGCAGGGCTTCCCCTTCTCTGAGCTTATCTGGGGAGCCTGACCTACCACACCTCCTACCTGAAAAAGGTTACATAAACCATGGAAAACCTTCAATTTCATCTTTCCCAGTAAGAACCTGTCCAGCAAGTACCCGGGAGTCCTGAAATGCCACTCTCTGCAAATGAGGCGTTCCTAGTATGTTAAACTCTTGACAATGATTTACATTCACCCTGAACAATCCTTACCACTCTCAAGGTTCATATGTAGCCTTTGGTCACCCCAATAAAGTATATTCACACAAGCTATTTCACAGAAGATCATCTAAGAGCTATCTCTTTGAGTATCATCTAAAAGAGGTATAATACTAAAAACCTGGAAGAAAGCACACAAGTCTGACCTTGGCACGCTGAGCTGGACTAGGATCCTGCAGCCCCCACCAATTCTGGGTTCTGATTCAAAGTATAGATATGCTAATGGACTTACTTATATTGAAGTTTATTGCACATGTTATTGAAGTTACTTCAAATACTCTGGTCTCTTCCAATTTCCCCTCTATCCTTTATTTGGTAGAATCAGAGTTGTGTTTAATCTATGGTTGATTTAATCTATGGAAGAGATTCTCTAAGTCCATGGCACAGTGGCCTGTGAATTAAGATGTTTTCACTGTGGCTAGCTGGAACAGGTTGTCCCAGGCCTGTGTGAGTCCTCCATATTTTCCTCTCATTGTGTGGGTGTTTTCTTTGTCCCTTGCCTCCAGCTGTTGTTTCACCTACATGCTTGTGTCAGTGCTCAGCTGGAAACACAAGTGTTCAGTACCTTTGATGGCTGCCCACAGCTCTCTTTGTATGATCCTCCCTTATGGTACCTTGACCTGTAGATTCCAGTTGCTCCTGGTAAAATTAGTGAAGTCAGTCATCCTACATATATTCAATGCTGGGAGCTTTCTCACTTAAATAACATTTCTATTCTCCCACAGCAGCTCTGAAACTCCCTAGGCATGAGGCCTGGCCAATTTGAGGCTCACTTCTCTGAAGAATTATTCTCCTCTGTTGCTTCATATGCAATCATGGAAATTATTACTTCTATAATTGGCCTACGTGTTAGTGCTTTCAAGCAGGAGGATAAATCCAATCCTTGTTAGTTCATCCTGGCTGCAGGCAGAGGCCCAGTGATGGCAGATTTTAAATGAGTTACCCAAGGTAGCACAGTAATTTTTCTAGGGTTCCCCAGGTATAAACCCATAATTGAATATATTTACTCGGATCAAACTAATAAAT
Organism: Mus musculus; assembly: GCF_000001635.26. NCBI lineage: Eukaryota > Metazoa > Chordata > Mammalia > Rodentia > Muridae > Mus > Mus musculus. Next base: position 71,218,108 of record NC_000071.6, read on the forward strand.
AAAGGTCATTTTACACCTAGGAATATAATAGATGACCAATTACACAGCAACATAGAATCCCTATACCAATGTTAATAGGAGAAGGAAAAAGAAGCACAAAAAAGCATTACTTCTGTACCTATACACACACACACACACACACACACACACACACACACACACACACACATACATTATTGAACAAACCCTTATCTTTCCCTTTCATGCTGTTTGACTATAGCTTTTACCTCTACTGCTTTTTATTGTACAGTATTTTTATTTCTACTTGTGTTAGTTAGGTAAAGCTTAATGTATAACCTGACCAGGAACTCTTTATATCTGTCTTGTGTTGGCTTAAATTGATGAGAACAGTGTATAACTATAGGTGTGTCTAAGCCTACAGTCTACTCAACATACAAAGCAGTCTGAAAGGAAGTGGTCCAGACTGCTCCCTCAACTATTTGGGGAAAATGCATTCAACCAAAGAAAGGTTTGTAGAGAGGTTGGTTATATTGTATGGATGCCTCACCTGTCAGTTAAAAAGCCTATAGTCTATTGACTATGACTTAGGCAGGAAATCAAGGTAGGACATTGGGAGGAGAAAGAATTTGGGGGGAGAAGGAGGCATGGAGAAGGGCCAGAAAAGATGTGAGAAGACAGACACATGGTACCTCAGCAAAAGTAACCATTCACGTGGCAAAATGTAGGTTAAAATAAATGGGTTTTCTTTAGTTATGATCTAGTCATACAGCCTAGTTATACGGTCAAGGAATTTGTAAATATAATTTAAGTCTGAATCTTATTTCTGGAAGCATGGGTCTGGGATGCAAAACCAGGGCCTAACTACAACAAAGGTTTCCTTATATTATTAAATAGGATTCATTGCAACATCTTTTTATTATAGGTGATTTTTCTAAAGTATCTACTTTATTTATATACAGATATTATTGTAGCTGGCTAACTAACAAGAAATTTCCACTTGGCCTATATTCAAGGGCTATTTCTGCATATTACTAACATTAACAAAATAAAGACAGATGGTATTTTCCACTTCTTTAATAGAGTAGTATTTATTAATGCAATTATTCTATTAACTGAAGTGTGGCTTTATTTTTTTAATTAAAACCATTCTAATGTTTACAAAAGAGGATTAAAAAGACTCCATATTTACTATGCATAGGGTTGTAGCATATACTATAATATAGGCACTAGCTAAGTTAAATAAAAACATAGAACTTCTAAAGATGCATAGTGAGTGCTAGATGTTTCTAAGTTTACATTTTCATTTTATTTTCAAAGTAATGAATTCTCCATCACTTCATTCTTTTTAATATAAATATGACCTTCAGATTTAATGTCTAAAATCATGAAAGATGCTGCTATTTTTATTGAGAAAATAGTTATTCTCAAGCAGTTTTCAAACAGTTCTTTTGTTAAAATGACATACTAATAACAGTTTTTAATTTGAAAACATTATATGTGGTATATTTTAATAATCTTAATGATTTCTACAGCTTTGTGATATTAAGCTCACTATTTCCCTGAGGATATGGAAACAGAGTTAGAGAGGGTTCAATGAACATCTGAAGCTCCTATAGTGAGGCTTTCCTGGAGAAGAAAAGTATAGAAATACTTATGCCCTAAATAATGTACTTAACAATATACTATTTTTGTGACTTTTCCTGGAAATACAGGACTAATATTTATTCATCCGGGGTAAGTGATGCACAACAGAGCGAAGGAATAGTTCTACCCAAATCTAGCTTAGTGCAACAATGACTTTATTAGAGAAAGGATGAGAGATCACTTTTGGAAGCATGAATGGGGTTATTTACAGAATGCATTATAGCACCTGCATTACCAAAAAAAACATCTTACTCTAAATGTGGAGATTCATAAAATCTGCAACTTCTCTAGGAGCTGATATCACTGAACAATTTACAGGAAGCCTTTTTTAATTAATTTATTTATTTTTATTAGGTATTTTCCTCGTTTACATTTTCAATGCTATCCCAAAAGTCCCCCATACCCACCCCCCAATCCCATACCCACCCACTCCCCTTTTTGGCCCTGGGGTTCCCCTGTACTGGGGCATATAAAGTTTGTAAGTCCAATGGGCCTCTCTTTGCAGTGATGGCCGACTAGGCCATCTTTTGATACATATGCAGCTAGAGTCAAGAGCTCCGGGGTACTGGTTAGTTCATATTGTTGTTCCATCTTTAGGGTTGCAGTTCCCTTTAACTCCTTGGGTAATTTCTCTAGCTCCTCCATTGGGGGCCGTGTGATCCATCCAATAGGTGACTGTGATCATCCACATCTGTGTTTGCTAGGCCCTGGCATAGTCTCACAAGAGACAGCTATATCTGGGTCCTTTCAGCAAAATCTTGCTAGTGTATGCAATGGTATCAGCGTTTGGAAGCTGATTATGGGATGGATCCCTGAATATGGCAATCACTAGATGGTCCATTCTTTCGTCACAGCTCCAAATTTTGTCTCTGTAACTCCTTCCATGGGTGTTTTGTTCCCATTTCTAAGAAGGGGCAAAGTGTCCACACTTTGGTCTTCATTCTTCTTGAATTTCATGCGTTTAGCAAATTGTATCTTATATCTTGGGTATCCTAAGTTTCTGGGCTAATATCCACTTATCAGTGAGTACATATTGTGCGAGTTTCTTTGTGATTGGGTTACCTCACTCAGGATGATGCCCTCCAGGTCCATCCATTTGCCTAGGAATTTCATAAATTCATTTTTAATAGCCTTTTTAAAGTCTCTCCTTCCCATAAATTATTACTATTGGGGGCAGGGTAGCGGGAGGCAATAAGAGTCTTGTAAGTTTTGGGAATAAATGAGACTTGTAAGTTTTCTTTTCTTACTGAGTCCATGATCTTCTCTGTACTATCCAAAGGGAATATTTGAATTTAGAAAAAATTGCTGCATAGTTATGTAACCTTTATATGATGGAATAAGACATAGAAGAAAACAGTAAAAGGAGAGAACAGATGGTAGATCAATAGACAGATTAGTAAATAAATGAACCGTAGATGTGATACAAAGATGTTCACTATTGCGCAGCTTATAGCAACATACAAGGAAGACACAATCTCTAAAAAACTCATTTTAAAATCTTGTAATGCGAGCCGGGCGTGGTGGCGCACGCCTTTAATCCCAGCACTCGGGAGGCAGAGGCAGGCGGATTTCTGAGTTTGAGGCCAGCCTGGTCTACAAAGTGAGTGCCAGGACAGCCAGGGCTACACAGGGAAACCCTGCCTCGAAAAACCAAAAAAAAAAAAAAAAAAAAAAAAATAAAATAAAATCTTGTAATGCATTTATCAGTGTCCTGTGATTCCTATTATGGCATTGAATTACATGTTCGTTGATTTAACATGTTCTTTGTATAATTATACAAAAAGTAATGATTGAAAAGAGTATGAATATCATCTTATTTTGTAAAATGTATGTTCAAAACAAAAGATTAAAAAGGAAAAGGAAAGTGGAAACCAAATATTGATATATCTTGTTTTCTTAAAGTAGTAACACTGTCCATTATTCATGAAATATGACAATTACAAAACAACTAAAAAAGTTAGTTATTACAATATATTTTTGAAGAAAATAGTAACATTTAATACCAGTAGGATAAATATCATTTTTAAGGAAAAAGGAGGGAAAGGAAATTACAAATATACAAAGAGAAATCAATATCTGTTACCATAATGTATATAAAACCAAAATATCAGATATTGAGTATAAAGCATATTTCTGCAATAATATATTAGAATTTTGGAGAGAAATATTGAAAATATGACAATGTGTGAGCATTTTATTTGAGGATATAAATGCTAGCTAACTTAGCACTTCTTAGATAAATTAATTCTCTTTTCAATTTGTACCAAATATCTAGTCGGATGTGATTTGATTTTTGTTTATTAATCTATATTCAGTGATAATAATTATATTTTAATAGGGTTCCTAAAGGTTGAACTAAGATAATTTAAATAATTTAATTATCTACCTTAATAAATGAGGAAATCTTAATAATACAATTGTTTCCCAGAAACAATATAATTGTTTCTCAAAATAAAAAAGAAAATAGTAAAATTTTCAGATGGACATATGTATCCTTCTAGCTACTTCTAAGATGGACAAACTTATCATTCTACAAATGTATAAATCTTTCCTTGGACCCTTGAGCACAGTGATCTCTATATATTCATTCCTTGAATTTTAAGTACTCTTTAGGATTCACAGTATGTAGAATAGTGGCCTCCAAACAATTTTATATCCCAATCTTTGAATCCTATAAACATGCTCATTTATATCTCAAAATGTAAAGTTAATGTCATGGACATTGATCTTGAAGTTTCCAGAAACCTAGTGTGATCTCATGATTGTGAACATGTGCTGAATCATTTACTGCGGCCTTCAAATGGAGACATAATAGTAAAAGAGAGAGCAGAGAGAAATGTAACACCCCTAACCTTAAAGATGGAAGGGAGTCTGATGAAGGGAGATCAACTGCCTTTGGAAGATCCAGAGTACAAGAAAATAGACTCTTTCCTAGAGCTTTCAGAAAAAAGAACCTAGTTCAGTAAACATAATTTTAGCTTAATGAGAAGATGTCTATATGGGATTTGAATCATATGTAACTATAATGCACTGAAGAGATTTTAATACACTATGCTTATAAAAATCTGTTTAACACTTGTTGATGGATATTTGCTTCAGCAATAAAAAACAGATCAATGCAGACTATTTTTACATTCAATTAACAAGAAAGTGTGTTATATTGTTCTCCAGATACTGCTGGTTCTGTAAGACCAGGAAAAATACATTCTACATTTCTTTGCATAAAGATATTAAATCTAGCATGTTGCTTTGCATGTGTTAGGTAGAGGTATTCATTATCTATTTTGTTATGTCTATTCTTCTTTTCCAATATTTTATATGATAGTTTGTCATTCCTTCCTTTATGTTAGATGAATCTCTGGTAGTCTGAATAAAATGTCATGCAAACTCTTACTGGAAAAATATAGTGAGGCTTTTAATGTGTGAATTGTCCATGTAGCCCCTAGGGTGTGCTTTACAAGACTTACAAAACCAGCTTCTCTGTGTGTTGTTGACATTACCATCAGACATAGAAATGTAATGCTATCCTTTACTCCAATCATAAGTATTTCTCCCTGATAATCAATGACTTCTAATAGCGCTTGGGGAATCTTATGGAAGAATAAATTGTGGGCCATGATGGGGCTCGGAACTCCATAGGAAGACCAACAGAGTCAACTCACCTGGGCCCTTGGGGCTCTTCCAGAGTCTGAACCACCAACTAAAGAACATACATGGGCTGAACCCGGGCTTCCCCGTACATATGTAGCAGATGTGCAGCTTGGTCTTCATGGGTCCTGAACAACTAAAATGGGGGCTAGCCCAAAACTGTTGTCTCAACACTGGGTATGTTCTACTACCTGGGCTGCTTTGTTTGGCCTCAGTGGAAGAGGAAGCTCCTAGCTTCACAGAGCCTTGTAATGCCAAGGAGGGGGGGTAGCCAGGGAATCCCCACCTGCCCAGAGGAGTAGAGGATGGGGAGAATGGGGAAGGACTGTGGGTTAGGTGACCAAGCCCAAGAGCAGGTCAGTGAGCAGGATGTAAAGTGAATAAGTAAAAAAAAAAAATTAAAAATAACTAGGTATGTAATGCAAAAGAAGTAAAAATTATTCATATGTTGTGTAACTTTCTCTAGACAAACATTACTGAGTATTGATGTCAGAGAACCATTACCAGATTAAACATCAGCTAGTCTCAAAAGATGTTCTATTTATAACAAAACTAATCATACACATTTAAAAACAGCTAATCAAAACATAGTCATAGCACTTGATAGTGTACTTGCACACATTCTGCAGAGGTGCAAAGGTAGTTTTCACATTAATATTACACATATTTTAATAAAACTACATTTATGTGATAATTTAAAATGATTTTCTAGTTCTTTCAAAATGGCAATTTAAGACTGTTATTAGATAATATTAATTTTGGAAGGTGATTTTAGAGTCATTTTTCTCCAGTCTTCAGCTACATGAGAATATACTTTCTGGCAGAATCAATGGGAGGAGAAGCCCTTGGTCCAGGGAAGGCACTATGCCCCAGTGTAGGGGAGGCGGGACAGGGTGGGCAAGTGGGTGAACACCCTCATAGAAGCTGGGGGAGGGAAGAAGGAATAGGGGTTTTCTGGAGGGGAAACCAGGAAAGAGGAAAACATTTGAAAGTAAATAAATAAAATACCCAATAACAAATGAATCTACTTTCTGATTTTAATATGTTGAGTAAATGACTAAATCTAATTGTTATTTATCTATTAGTTATGGAAAAAATCTAAAACCTAGAAAGGTGAATGATACTTGGTAGACGAGAGAAAAGAGAGAGAGAGAGAGAGAGAGAGAGAGAGAGAGAGAGAGAGAGAGAGAGAGAGAGAGAGATTTCCAATTAAGGAAATTATCAAGGTCTATTTTACTGTCCTTTTGCACATCATTTATTGTCTGTGCCTATGCTGGACATACCATACTTATAATTATCAGAAATTTAAAGACTAATTATTCGTAGCAAACTACTGGCTTCCACCCATGCAAAAGCTAAGAGTGTCATAGGTCACATCTGAAGCCTATAGCCGAGACTTCTGCTGTGCTGGAATCCTCCTATCTGATGTTTCCACCATCAGCTTTCCATTCCCCCAAACAAAATGCCTAAGGTTATGGACCTTGCATTGCTAGGCTTTGTGTTGCAGTCACAGACATTTTGAATTTTATATTAGATTCTATTTTATTATTTGCATATTTATTCTGAATTTCCTCATGTTTCTATATTTACTGGGCAGTCAGAAAAAGGAAGAAAGTAATAGAGAAGAAAAAAAAATTGGCAAAATATTAATTTGATAAAAACATAAAGCCTGAGGGATTTGGTAAATGATAAACATGACAAATACGAGAGTTCCAAGAACTACACTATGGAACAGTAATAAAAAGAGTATAGAAATATAACCAGAAGAAAAAGAAAAATATCCACTATATTCAATAAAACTTTATTAGGATAATTATTGATTTGTAAAGAAATTGTTAAGAATAAAAGATAATAAATTTTAATTGTTAATAGAGTCAAAGGAACTATCAATAAAATTTGCATATATTGCAAAGTAAAAGTGAAATAGAAATAGTTCAAGGATGGTGAAGTTTCTCAGTGAGTAGAGAGGCCTGATAACCTGAGTTCCATTCCTAGACCCTATGGTGGGAGAGGTAGCAGGAAATAACCCAAATATGTTTTCTCTTAATAAACTCCATGGAGTGCAAACACAATAAATAAATGATTATATAAGTAAACCTTTTCAAAAAGAAATATTTTAAGAACAATTATGGGTGATATTATTCATCATTAACACTGAAACTACAACAATTGCTAATGAAAATACTTCAGCAAAACAAGACTAATTTACATACTACATCTTATTGTCTGAACTGTGGATCCTTCTAAAGTTCGTATTTTGAAACCTCGACCTAAGTACAACAGAATGTAAAGTTACTTATAAATAAGATTATTTATTTTGGGTTTTTTTTGTTTTCTTTTTTCAATTTTTATTAGATATTTTAAGATTATTTTAAAAGTTGAAAATTGTATTTTATCTGAAGAGAAACCAGAGCACTGGGGAGAATATACTGAGCTGTCCTAAGAGAATCAATAGGGACACATTGCAGGCCTCCCTTCCTCCATCAATGACTTTAGAGCCTCAGGCTATGTTTGTATCTGTCAGGCTGGATTTACAGATGGAGCCCAGCATAAATGTCCTCTGAGAGTCTCCACCCAGCAGCTGACTGAAACAAATGTAGAGACCCATAGCCAACATTAGACTTAGGTAGGGAAGTCTTGTGAAACAGTTAAGGGAAGGATTGAACCTGGAGGAAACAGGGACTCCATAAGAAGACCATCATAGTTAGATAACCTGTAGCTTTGAGGGTTTCCAGAGAATTAACCACTAACCAAAGAGCATACAAGGGCTGGACCTAGTTCACACATCCCCACCCCACACATATGTAGCAGATGTACAGCTTGGTCTTCATGAGAGTCCTCCATCAACTGGAGCAGAGGTTGTCCTTGGCTCTCATGGCTGCCTGTGGATCCTGTTCCCCTAACTGATCTATCTTGCCTGTCTCCAGTTGGAGAAGAGGTGTTTAGTCCTGGTGGGACTAGATGTCTCAAGGTAGAGTGGTGTGCAAGGAGAGCGTTCCCTTCTCTGAAGAGTGCTACAGTAACTGGAGGTGCCAGGGGGTAGTGGGCGGGGGGGGGGGGAGGGGGGGAGGGACCTCTCTTCTCAGAGGTAAAGGGGAAGTGTTGGGGAGAGGCTGTGTGAGGGAGGAGAAGGGGGATGTAAAGTGAATAATAAATTTTAATAGGCAAAATAGGGTTATCATAGTTGTGATTTAAGGTTAAATGACATTGTATTGGGGCATCAGTACAGCCAGTAAAAAGGAAACCTCTAGACATATCTAACATATAGTGTCAGAAGTCAGGTTAGTACATCTGGGAGGAATGTGTATTATTGAGATAGTTACAAATAAAGCTTTTTTGAATTCTTGTCTTCATGTCTGCTACTCTCAACTAATTTGGAAGGAAAACAAAGAGCCACTGTTGATGGCAAAATTATTCTGAAGAAATCAGAGGCTAGACAGCCCAGAAATCTATGATAGATTTCAAACACTACTGGTAAATAGTAATAATAATAATAATAATAATAATAATAATAATAATATCAACAGTAGTCAATACATTAACATCTGATGATATTCTGTTATATTCATGGATTGGTGCCTAACCCATTGTCATCACAGAGGCTTCACCCAGCAACTGATGGAAACAGATGCAGACACCCATAGTTAGATATTAGGTAGAGTTTAGGGAATGCTGCTAAAGAGGGGTAGGGAGGAATGTAGGAGCCAGGGGGCTCGAGGACATCACAAGAAAAACCACAGAAAGTAACCTGTCCCCATAGGAGCTCATTAAGCCTGAACCAACAGTCAGGGATCTTGCATGGGTCTAACCTAGGCCATTGTTGAGTAGATTGGTATTTTTGTAGTTGTCTGATCAGAGGAAATACGGGCCGTTTGATGCTTTTGCCTATTTTGGGGACCCTTGTTCTCCTATTGGGTTTCCTTGCCCAGTTTTAATATGATGGAGGCGCCTAATATTATTGGAACTTAATATGCCATGTTTGGTTAATATCCCTGGGAGGTCTGCTTTTTAAATGAAGGTACAGAGGGAAGGAGTGGATGGTTATGGAAGAAGGAGTGAGATGGAGGAGATGGGAGGTAGATGAGGGAAGGACACTTCAGTCAGGATTCAACATATGAGAAAATAAATTAATTTTTAAAAACTTGAAAAGGGAAAATGACACTAATGTTTCTCTAAACGCCAATTACCGTTATGATGATGGTGGTAGTGGTGGTGGTAGTGGTGGCGGTAGTAATTCTGGATGCCTGATCTATAGAGCATATCATGTGTTCTGCACTGTACAAACTTGCTGTTTACAGGAACCAGATATAGCTATGAACTACTAAAAATTCTCCATGGCTTCTTCTTACTATGAACAAACAGTATAGAAGGCTTCCTGTGAGTTGTGATTATTATTCTGACTCTGTTCTGTATCTCTCACAGAATATATAATGTACCCAGCAACCCTCCACTTCAATGTGCTGGAACATTTCTGCTTAGCCTGAAATATTCCAACCCCAGAAATGTGTTCCCCAGTGCTCTTGTTTTATTCATAGTGCTACCTCCTCAGAAAAGCCTTCTCTGAGAACCCACCTTCCAGGTTCTCTCTCTCCTACGTCATCTTTACTCACGACTGAGCACTTCGTACGTGAATCACATTGACTATTAAAGTTATTATCATTCAAGTGTGTGCTAATACAAATAGTTAATCTGTATATCACTTTTTCTTGGCATGTAAGACCCATCTGCTAGACAATGTCTATTTCATAATTCTTATAAAAATGACTGAAGAGATGAATTAAGCATGAGGGCAATGTGTTCAACAAAAGGTTGGCAGGAATACTGGAAAGCTTTGATGCAATTTCCAGTGTTGGGACACTTTTGCAGTATCGTCTAGCAGCCTTAAGTTCAGCAAATTTGTAATCTCGAGGTGGAAGGGGAAAAACGATTAATTCTTTTTACATAAACTTATAAAATAGGAAATATTTTTATAATGCCCCTTTGATAATATTATTAGCCTGACACACTTGCAGGCATGGCTCACAGCACTACGGGGAGAATTTCATGCAGGTTCCTGTTTATGCAATTCTGTGTTCATCACATGGCCTAAGTGACTGCATATAATAATATCTAGCAGGTATATTTCAACGTAAGAAAATAAGATTTCCTTGTTGAACATAACTAAAACTAAATTGAGAAATAGTAAATCAAGAGTATCTAATGAAAATATGCCACACAGGCCTATACCTAAAAAAAGTGTGTGGGGGGCAATAAATAACAATTCTCAGTTCCCGATGGAAGTTACTGTATTATAGTGTCAAGCAACACATTTATTTTTTTCATCTAATTCTCTTTTCAGTTCATAGTTTTGTGCCAGACTGCCACTATGCACAGTAAAACATCTGCTTCTTCCTTCGGGGTTCTTTCAAGTTAGTAATTACAAGTACGAAATTTGAGGTTAGTCAGAGTTAACTTCATGCCCAAGTCTGGAAATTGCTGGTTATATAATCTTGTGGGTAACTTCACTAAGACATTTTAATTGGGGTTGATGATTATGCATAATTAGGTAGATGTTATGAGTTTACAAACAGTAATAACATGGACATTCAACTAAACATGTGACATGCTCATCAATAAATGTAAGATGACCAAAGAACAACAAACAAAACCCCAATTCTATAGAGGATGATGATATTTTACATACTACATTTGAGGACTTTCTTCATATAAGACTAAGTACTTACACTATTTCTTAAAATATTTTTTCTCCAATTCTCTACATGTTCTGTTTTTATCGGGTATACTGTGTTGACTAAAGCATCCACTATGGTAAAGCTGTTTTTCATTACTTTAAGAAAGATCAAGACTCTTGAAAAAGAATTGTCTCTGACAAAGGACCTTCTCACAGTTTTGTGGTATTGCTTCCATGGTATTGCCTGTGAAACATCATAAAACCCTCCCACAGAAACAATGAATCAGAGAGTGCCCTTTTATTCTTTTCTTCATTCTCCTTATCTGGACAGCAAGTCTTATTACACACATGTGTCCTCTGATGACACTCAGTGTTTCTTTGCTACAAGCAGTTACCCTTCACCATAAGTGCTTGATTTCTTGCTACATCTCTTACATTTGAATGTCAGCTGCTTGGTGCCAAAGGCACCACCTAAGGCTATCCTTTGATTCAAGTATTCTCATCTCCTCCCGTTCTTTTGCTTTGAAATCAGTAGGGTTATATCTAATCAAAGAGCAAATAAAATGGCTCAAAGGAATTAGTGGATGATAAATCTAGGAGCCAACCCATCACATGCGACTCCAAAAGATATTGGTTTTCATCTTTCTCTTTATGCCATGCAACTCATCTAAATGAGAAATACAAATGCTTTCAAAGGCAAATCCATACACAGCTCAATAAGTGGCACAATGGTTAATAAAACTGAGCTCTTGAAAATAGTATTATCAGTTGTACCCACTTGTCTTCCATTGTACATGGGGTTCATGAATGATGTGATAAAGTTTTTCTTTAATTATTTCTTATTTCTCAATTTAAATTTATTGCTTAATTTTGCGTTGCTAGAGAGGACATGAGCAACAGTTCACTTGTGGAGGTCAGAAGACAACTTGGAGAAGTGGGTTCTTTCCTTCTTCCATGAGCTTTAAGGTTATTAATCACAGGAACCTAGGCTTGGCAACATGTGCCTATATCCAATAAGTCATTTTGCCAGTACTACTGTTATTGAGTTTTAATAGTGGTTTCTCAGTTGGATAGAGTCATATCAATTTGGAACATTTTCATAATCATAACATTTAAATCGGAAATGTGCAGAATAAGAAGACTAAAAGGACCAGTACATGTCCACTGAATGTTCTGTGGAAAGTATTGTGAGCACTTGGAGGAGATAGAAAAATAATGAAACATATTTACTTGTCTCGCAATAAAAAAATAAATTATAAAATTAAAAAAAAGGAAAGTACAGAAAAGAAAGAAAGAAAAGAAAATTTCAACTTCAGTAAAGTTTGTAATATGAGACATCCTAAATTTTTGTCTAAATATCTTGAAATAAGCCTCGTCTATTAGAGATCTTTACAGCCAAATACAATTTAAGAATTCATAGATATTTGGCACCATGTCATGATAAATTTTGTATTTGTGAAATTCAATAAACATTGTTTTATCTCTAAAAAGAAAAAAGACAGCCGAACAAACAAACAAACAAAATTTCTTTATCGAGTTGTAGATAAATAAGATTGAAATCTCTGTGACTACAGCTTTCAGGTACTCCAAGCACAGACTAAAGGCCTAAATTAGCTCCTTTAGGACACTCCCACTCTGTAAGTGAGAGTTTTCTGGAAAATATCCCACATTAAGTAGAAAGAAGTTCCTTTTTGAGAACAGCTTAAACACAGGGTAGAAGAAAGGTTAGTAGGGAAAAGAATCCCAAATATTACCTTGTGAGATTCAGTGTATAAACTAAAGGTTCTGCTAAATTCCAATGCGTGAATGCCAATTCCCATCTCTGACCATCTCTTGGAAACAGAAATCCATCTAGCCTGTACCTCCTTCCTATTAGTGCAGATACATGGCTGTTGCCCCACAAGGTTCTCAGTGTTGCTCAATAGTCTTCTCTCTGGGACCCATTATTGATTTTGTTACCTTCATACATTTTCATCGCTGCACTCAGTTCTGCTGGGCACTGCCTTCAAATGAAGTTTGAATTTAGTCTAGAGCATGCTGTTATGCTTTCCCTTAGTTCTCTTGTATTATTAATATTTTCTTTCCTCATTTTTGCTGCCTACATGAGAAATAAAAAGTTTGTCATGACACAGAGCTTAAGGAAATACCTTCCCGAGGCTATTCCTCAGAACATGACACTTGGCTTTTAACAAGGAGGTTTATACAAAGATAAATGTACATAGTAAGAGTCAAATAGCCGAATTATGCAAACTAAAGTGAAATAGCATGTTTCAAATGGTGTTCTGCAGATATCACAAGTGTCCAGTGCATTTCCACACAGTCAATTCTAACTTGGAATCCCATAGTTTAAAAATGAAAGACATGGCCAGGCAGTGGTGGCACATGCCTTTAATACCAGCACTTGGGAGGCAGAGGCAAGCAGATTTCTGAGTTCAAAGCCAGCCTGGTCTACAGAGTGAGTTCAAGGACAGCCAGGACTACATAGAGAAACCATGTCTCAAAAACAAAACAAAACAACAAAAAGAAAGACATGAATTTCTCTGTGTTGGCCTGGAATTATTTCATACATTATAGAGAACCTAATAATTTTGGAAGGTGGAGAGGGAATTAATGGGTGGATAATGCTCATAAATATCAGTAGTTGTCCATTCTTTATTGGCATTAATATGATGTAAGACTTTCATTCCAGTCTTATCAGAATCTTAGACTAGATACAAGTCCTCCTTCATCTTTCTACCAGAAGTTCTTGGTAATGTAGAGAAAGAATGTGCACGTATGGTTATGAGTGTGTGTGTGTGTGTCTATGTGTGTGTGTGTATCTGTGTGTATGTGTGTGTGGCAAGTATGTATGTATGTATGTATGTGTGGGTGAGTGTTTATGTATATTGGATGGGGTATGCATGTGACGCATGTGGTCATGTGTGAGGGGATGTAGCTTTGTATTGGGCAATGTGTGAATATGTGTGTGTGTGTGTGTGTGTGTGTGTGTAAGCATACACATAGCTGGACACCAGTGAGTTTCTTCATAAGGTAATCCATGTTTTGCTGTGTGCTTCTTTGCAGACTATGGGGATTGAATTCAATTGCAAAGTAATGAAAGCATAGAGAGAGGAATATTACTATATTAAAGAATAAGCTTTCAAATATATTCCAACAAACACAGCTATGGACTTAGGGGAAATCTCATTTCACTTGCTAAGTTTTCTAATTCAGGTCAGGTATATAACCTGTCTCCTGAGAGGATGGAGAAAGATTAGCTGAATAAGGCTGAGCATAGCAAGCCTACAGTGAGCAGAAAATGATGAGCCCTTTCTTACCTTTCTTGTTTAGCAGTGATACCAAGGCTAAGTAGTGAAGTGTTTGCTGAAGTCAGTATCTAAATAGAATGTGTTCCTCGATTTCCAGTTATAGCTCGTATTTTACGGGTGTTTGTGTGGTAGCTAGTACTAGCCTGACCCTGCTTTTGTGATTTGGCAGGCCTTTTCCTTCATCTAGCTCATCTATAGGTTTGTTGTGTGCTTATGTTTCATTTTTCTGGTCACTAGGCATCCCAGGTCTTCTCAGACATTCCTCCCCCATGCACCACTTACATTCACTGCTCTCTATTCTATAGACATAGATTTATCCATTATTTTATTCATTGACAGGAGTGAGAGAAGATACTTTGAGGAGAATGAGAGGTCATCTTAAGACAGAGACCTTGCTCAAAGTGCGACAATTAATCCCCCAGGTTTCTTCTGCATTATTGAGTGTGACTTTAAGTTGGTAAAGGGGAGATAAGAATAGCTTTCTGCTGGACTGCAGAGAACTTTGAAAAATTATCTATTCGGTAGAACTTTCCTAAGAGAAACAAACTATCACATTCCAACAAAATGTCACAACTTACATAAAGTAAACAAACAAACAAACAACTACAAGCCTTGAGTCCCAGCATTAAACCCACACACTGATGCCCAATAATCAGATCTGAACTCATTTCAGGAGGGCTTCCCCTGTCTCTCATTTCCATCTCTCCTGGTACACTCATGTGGTGAATGCAAATGTTCTACATCAGAAAATTTCCCTGTTCACATAAATAATTGAAGGCTCACATCATTCTTTCATTTTATTCAAGAGCCATTGAGATAATAAATGCCTGTTATATTTTTTTCCGCAATAAGCGTGGTAGGTCAAAGCTGCAGTTCTACCCTGTATGTGGCACAAATAAAAAGACAGCAATCATAGGTGAATGCCATTCTCTGTGGTTCTGAAGACTGGATTATAGATGCCAACCAAGAGCAATGGCCCTCCACTGGTGAATCATAACAGGCACTGAGTACATTGCATGGCCGCTCCTAAATCCACCTCATAAATCAGTAAACCAGGGACAAAGCGGTGTTATACTATAGTTTGCTGATTGCTGAGTGCAGCTGAACCCAACATTCTATTCTCCAGGAATCCGTAGGAAATAACTATAGAAGTTTTAAAATATAAAGGCATTTTAATTTTAATATTTTATACAACTTCTGTAAGAAAATAAAAAAGAAGTCAAAATAACATCACCAGTAACAAATATGCAAAGACATGATAATCTTCAATCATATTAATTAAACTATCTTAGTATTTCTCCTTTACACGGATGAGGAGGTATTAAAACTAGGGTCTTGCCTATGGGATAGACAAATGCTATATTTTTAAGCTACACCCCATCTCAATTTCTGTGGTTTTAATTTACACTAACATCTATAATAACACTATCATGGGGCTCAAGTTCTACAAAGAACAGCCCACATCCCCTTGCCCATCAGAAGGAATCTTGCATGCATACATTTGAGTGATCTCAGTGAAGTAGCATGAAGTTAGTTCAAGGAGAGCAAGACAAAATGTTGTCATTTTGATGAATGCTGAAGAAATCATGCATATATATGTATATGGAGATGAATCAGCATGACTGAGAACTTATGAAAGTGTGGTTCACCGTTTGTTAATGTTTCTTTCCGAGGAAGATTAAGAGAGGTTGAAGGAGTATCAAGAATGGGAAGGTGATCACTGTGGCCAGAAAAAGATGATGGATACTCTGTAGCTAGAGGTAAAGATGGTAATGAACCACCTAACAGGTGTGCTGAGATCTCTGGGAGGTCAGTGTGTATGCCCTACCACAGAGCCAAATCTCCACTTGCACAGCCTCCATTTTGAGTGGGCATGGCCCATTTGAGCTGTGATGAGCTTTAATTGCATCTTAGAGTTCAATCATCTCTGTAGGTCTCTGGCCTACAGCGTAAAAACAGGCTGTACTTTGAAATAAATAGTAGACAAGACATTATGAGGAATTGGAGTTGAGCCTTAAGTATGCCATAAGTCCCCAAGGGTCACTTTTTAAATTTTTATCTTCAATTTTCATTACCCATCAAAAAGAATATTAACAGATATCACAGTCATATGACATTTAAGTGAGAGGATGTGTACCAATATATATTTCAACATCTTTGGTATTACCATTAGAATATTGATGAATATGCTTGATTATTGTAAAATTTAGAATTGATATGACTTTGAAAACTTTAAGCTTGGTGATTCTTAAAATAACCTTTGGGTAAAGAATTCTGCTATTTCAAATGTTGCCAACTGTCGAAGGAGCTCCAACACATGACCCAGAGTGAATTAATTGTTCTGACAGTTCATTTGTAGTTATATCTAGCTAGCTAGTTATGTAGATAGGTAGTCAGGCAGGCAGACAGGTAAGTAATTAGTGGAAGGTCGCATGCTTGTGCTGTCATCCTCCTGTAGAGGTCAGACTGCAAGAGTCAGTTCTCTCCTTCTACTGGATCACTGGAAACAAACTAAAGTCACCTGCTTTGGTAACAAAGCACCTTTACTTGCCAGCTCAATGTCACACAAGGTGAATTCATATTAAAGAGTCAATCAAATGAGCAAAACATGGAGAAATAATTCAATGGAAAATGCTGCCTTTAAACCTAAAGTTTATGGGTGGCCTCGGGGCCTCACAATTATAAGAAAGTTAAACAACCAAGGTGAGTCCTTCAAGAAATGTAAGTGTTGTGCAGAGGTTCGAAACAGAATACCATAGTGACATTTAATAATTCCACGTAAGATATAAGACAGAGATTCAAAGATTGCAAGTCACTAAGGAAAGAGCACGGGCATTCAAGATGGACAGCACATGTTTCCTTAGGTGAGTTTTATGACAAAATCTAATGTGTTTAAACCTTTAGTCTCTAGTGGATTTTACATACATGGAGAAAGTAATAATACCTAGTCAAAAATGACAGCCTGAGAGTACTATATGTACCTTTGCTGATGGTCCTGTAAAGGAGAAGTTCTGATGCTATCAGTAAACTTGTCATGGTTCAGATGCTTGCCTTTGTTTTTTTTTAACCACAGATTTTATTCCCCTCCCGGTCCACCCTCCGACTGTTTCACATCCTATACCTTCTCTCTGTCCCCTTGTCTCCATGAGGATGTCCTCACCTCCCACCCCATCAGACCTCTAAACTCCCTGGGGCCTCTAGTCCCTTGAGGGTTAGGTGCATCTTCTCTGACTGAACCCAGACCTGGCAGTCCTCTGCTGTATATGTGTTGGGCGCCTCATATCAGCTGGTGTATGCTGCCTGGTTGGTGTCCCTGCTTGCCCATTCTTAAGCTTCAAAATTGGCATACAAAATAAGACCTGAAGAAACGCTTTCTCTATTAGTTTACTGTACAGTATACATGATTCCAAGCTAAAAGTTCAAGCATACACATATGAATCCCAGCAACTCTGACAGTGCCCTGCAGACATCACAAACATACCACGGTTCTGAATCCTCTTTTCATGATTTAGTATGAAGACACCAATGTAGAATGCTTTACATACCAAGTTAAGACAATTATACCATCAGGCTAAAATCTTAAGCACCAATAATAATGATAATAGTTAAATGATAATTAATAGTTGTGATTAATTATTAGCAGGGAAAGTCACTTATACTCTAAGCTTCCAAAAACAGGGGACTTTTTTCTCCTTAAACTCACTCTTTAATTCCACCCGGCTTTTGTTGACTCTACTCCAGCATGTGCAATGTGACTTAACTGATTTCTAAACTTAGAAATTATAACTCCAATTGTGGTTCTATGGCCTTTCTCCTTTGCTTGGCGTTCATTGTTAGTGAGAACCCATTTTCTTCTCTCTGTTCTCCTTTGCATTTCTCATGACTGTAAGCAGACTTCTGAGAGTCTGGATTTCCAGCCACTCCAGCTCACCAGCTCAGAGCTCTATTTACAGCCTGATCTCTGATAGTATTGTATCTTTCATCCAGAAGTTTACCTGTGTGTTTTTATTTGTCATCATTAACTTTCTTATTTTAATCAATGAGAGATGGTGAAACAATTATTTTAATAGCTTCACCAAACAATATTAAGTACACATATCAGAAATAATAATAATAATAACAACAACAACAATAATAAATAGAACAAAAATATCATAGGGATTTAAAAGATGTACATGGGTAGGAGCTTTGGTGTGAAAGAAGGTATGGCTAGCCCTTGGTGTACATATTCATGATCTATAGATGCCATTTTTCTCTATTCAGAAAGGTCTGAGATTCTGTAGCTGACTGAAGTGAATACTTGAGTCTCCATCCATGGGACACTGACTATGTTAGATGATCCCAAGTTATGATGTTTTGTCTAAATAAATACCTATTGTATAGGAGGCAGATATCTAACAAAAGGCCTCTGGTCTTTAGCAAAGGGTGCCAGGGAGAATAGTAGTGAAAGCGAATGGCTGGAGATAATTCAAATGAAGGACAACATAGGATAGAAGCTCTGCGAAGAAAAATGAAGTCACCTCTCTTCTAGGGGTAGCTCAGTATCTAGAAGAGAGATTCAAATCTCCAGTTACTTGATAAAAGTAAGGATTCAAATTACTATGAAGGTATAGCTTCAGAGTCTCCCTCATAAGGATGCATCTTTATACTGCTACTTAAAACTATTGCTTTATCCATCTGCTTTCTGCTACTTTTAAGTTGCTGGGTCGAGTGCACATGCCTCTGAGCCCTGGAGAGATTTTAGCTTTAAATTGTTATTGCCAGGCATTGCTAGACCAGATGCTCCAAGTGGCAGTCTGTGTAGAGAGCCAAAGAAATAACCATAGGAGAGCAAGTCATTCAGAATAGCCAGAGGACCACCAACTCTATTGCCACCTTGTGAATTTGGGATGCAATCGATTGGTTACCCTCAGGTTAAGAGCAAGACACTTTGCAAGGTAGCTCAGCAGAGGCACTAGAAATAGCTACTGTGGTGTGGGCCTGAAAATGCAGACTTACAAAAGAGTATGCACCTGGCTGCTGACTGCTACCTCTGCTCACTTCTAAGCTTTATAAGCAAGCTAAGTGCAACTCTTAGACAGGAGAAGAGTGTGTAAATGGATTATCCCACTCCAAATATGATTGCAGAGTCCAGAATTAACTTCTCGCTGGAAGAGTTCTCCCAGTTGAGTTGAAATCTATGCATCATGGATTCTGAACACCTGGAATGGCTGAATGGGAACCTGGCAAGACTGCAGTGGGAAATGTCAGAATTCAAGGACAGCATCAAACGTTTCCTTCTTCTCTGGTCTTTTAAGAAAGATTTTTTTGTGTGTGTGAAATAACAGCATTTTGAAATCATGTTTGGCTCCTAAACTTCATTTGAGAGGTACAGTGATTTTTAAAAAAATCTGAATTTTTTAGAAGTTATCCCATAAATATATCTTGTGACTTAGACAATTTTTCATACCCTTAAAAGAATTTGATTTTCACTAGAAACATCCCATATAAATATAGTAGTTGTTAGAATGTAGGTTTATGTGTACAGAATCATTTTGGCTAGGACTGAACTGAGAAAGTCACAGAGAATGGATATAACGTCTCCTTCCATTACTTTTGGATGATAAAAGCATATACTTTATCACCTTTCATTTCCTTCCAATGGTCATAGTGAAATCAAATTTGCACCTAAATATTAGCACATTGATATCTGCATCTTCTAATACCTTAATGCCCTGGAACTCACAGTAGAATTTCTGATAACACCATATTATGTGGCTGGACAAATATTTAGATAAGAAATTGAACAGGAACTAAATTTATGCCTGTTTACTGAATAACCTTGGATTGAAGTGAACAAATACATAGTTTTCCCATCTGCTTTGGAACTTTAGAAGCAAAAATGTATACTTTTTACACATACAAACACTGTCTACAACATCGGAATGAAGTTTTGAAAATGGGACACTTTGCATATATGCTCACTTTCTGTAAAAGAGGAGAACTAGGCTTTTATTTTATTAAGCTTTCTGTTTGCAAGAGCAAAGGACAAGTTAACTTCTTTCCTTTCCTGATTTTTCTTGGGAAAGATTTCATGAAAATATCTCAACCCTTTCCCTCACTCCCTTTATTCCCCCTCAGAAAGCAGCAAGGCCCATGCTGCCTCTGTTCAAATCCTCCTTCCATCACCTTGTAGCTCTGTGGCACAGGGGAGTTTTCTCAAGCACTTCATATCTTCTCTCTCCCCTCTAGCCTATAGGCATTGATTGCCCCTACTCTATACAGCTGTGAAGATTATACCATATGTGATAAGAAAAACATTTAGAGTAATGCCTGCCCATACAAAGTACTAAGTAATTATTAGCTATTATTGTTTGCATTTTTCTTCCATTTTCCTCCAGTGACATTTGCTAAAACCTTTGAAGAGATATCTGACTATTGAAGACAATGGGTGGAAAATAAATTAATATTTTCTCATTGCCACTTTTCCCGAAGCTCCTTCCATAATACAACATAGATTTGCTCTTAACTGAACTATCCTCAACCTATAAATTATCTGAAGGCATCTCTGAACAAAAAAGCCAGGAAATATTGAGATATCTATGTAACTGATGTCTTCATTAGAAAACCGTTTTCTGAGACTAGAAAGAGACGTAAAACAGGCATGTAGAAGAGAGGTATGGTGAACTATGTGAAAAATCTACTAAGTTTTTCAGGTGACTCCAAAGGCTAACTTGAAGTGTGCGTCTGGGAATAGAATCTGACACAGAGTCTCAGAGGTGTTAAAGGGCTGCATTGGTGAAGGATGACTGTGCTCACTGCCGTTGGCAGGAAAACATGAAGGTGGCAGAGCCTGGCAAGACACACACTGTTCTTTTCTTTCTAAACATCTAAATTAAACATGGAAAGAAATATATTAAACTAATAAATTATGACCAACCAGACTTGATTTCAGAGTTATTACAAATTGTGTCAATATAGGTGTAAAATCAGCTCATATCAATAAATACTGAATATACTATATAGACATTTTCCTAAAATTTCAACAAAACTTATAATGAAACTAAAATAGAAAAAATTCCCAGTAATTATTACTATAGAGACATGAATTTGACTTGAAGCAGGGAATTCTCTAATTCTAGGCAGGTTGGTTTCATCATGTTTGATGAGCTAGGTCTATACTATATAGTGACATTTAGTCTCAAAATTACATGCTAATTTTCTCTTAATTTTAATATTTTATTGCATTGTATAATTTGGTTATTAAAAGCATTATATGGCTTATGGGATGAATGTAGGTGATAATGGACATCTATGAATAGTCCCTCCAATTCCAGTAAAATAAAATATTTATGATTAACATAAATGAAAGATAAAGACTTTTCACCTGCTGAAGTTTACTTCTGAATTAGAAAAAATACTTAGTTATTGATATTTTTACCAAGTGTACATGACCTTAATCATTATTTGACTTTGTCTAAGAGTTTAACTTTGAAAGACAGTGTGTGTGTGTGTGTGTGTGTGTGTGTGTGTGTGTGCACGCGAGCGCGTGTGTGCATGTGTGCATGTGTGTGTATGTGTGTGTATACAAATTAAAAGCTTTCATTTCATAGTACAAGCCTAGAATCTACATGTATAAAATAAAGCCTTATTATGGGACAAAAAACAGCTGTGTGACATCATTCTTAGCCAGAAAAGTTTAGTATTAGTAATATTGTAGCAGATCCAATATTCTGGGTAAGTGCCTACCACATTCTAAGAGGAACTTAATAAATTAAGGTTCCCAGGAAGGACTTTGAAAGCATTTGGGCATTTGGGTTTGAAAAATTCTCACAATTTATATTTTATAAGGTACTAAAAAGCACCAAAAACTTAAGAAAACCACTATAAACAAAAATTCATCATGAAATATTACAAGGTATCAGCCACTCATATTTGGGAATCAATATGTCATTGGCATTGGAAATAGAAAATACACGTTTTGAGAATCTGAAAGTCAGTCCTACGCACAGCACATGAAACCTGCTTTATAAATGTGCATGGTTACCCTTGCCATTTTAGAAATCATGATGATCATGATTGAATGGCTGAAATTATCAGTTTTCTCTTTTTAATTAGGTATTTTCTTTATTTACATTTCAGATGCTATCCCCTTTCCTTGTTTCCCCTCCAAAACCCTCTATCTCCTCACCCCTTTCCCTGCTCACCAACCCACCCACTCCTGCTTCCTGGCCCTGGCATTCCCCAACCTGGAGGTTAGAGCCTTCACAGGACCAAGGGCCTCTCCTTCCATTGATGACCAACTAGGCCATCCTCTGCTACATATGCAGCTGGAGCCATGAGTCCCACCATGTGTATTCTTTGGTTGGTGGTTTAGTCTCTGGGAGATTTGGGGTTACTGGTTAGTTCATATTGTTGTTCCTCCTATGGGGCTGCAAACTCCTTCAGCTTCTTGGGTACTTTCTCTAGCTATTTCATTGGGGACTCTGTGCTCTGTCTAATGGATGGCTGTGAGCATCCATTTCTATATACGTTGGATACTGGCAGAGCCTCTCAGGAGACAGCTATATCAGGCTCCTGTCAGCAAGCCTTTGTTGGCATTTACAATACTGTCTGGTTTTGGTGGTTGTTTATGGGATGGATTCCCCAGGTGGGGCAGTCTCTGGATGGTCATGCTCTCTGACTCTGCTCTGAACTTTGTCTCTGTAACTCCTTCCATGGGTATTTTGTTCCCCCTTCTAAGAAGGATCAAAGTGTCCATACTTTTATTTTCCTTCTTCTTGAGTTTCATGTGTTTTGAAAATTGTATCTCAGGTATTCTGAGCTTCTGGGCTAATATCCACTTATCAGTGAGTGAATATCATGTATGCTCTTTTGTGACTTGTTTACCTCACTCAGGATGACATCCTCTAGATCCATCTATTTGTCTAAGAATTAATGAATTTGTTGTTTTTAATAGCTGAGTAGTACTCCATTGTGCTAATGTACCACATTTTCTGTATCCATTCCTCTATTGAGGGACATCTTGTTTCTTTCCAGCTTCTTGCTATTATAAATAAGGTTTCTATGAACATAGTGGAGCATGTGTCCTTACTACAGTTTGGAGCATCTTCTCGGTATACGCACAGGAGTGGTATTGCTGGATCTTCCAGTAGAACCACGTCCAATTTTCTGAGGAACCCTTTTTCTCCTTTTGTTGTCTAATTGTCCTGCCTAGGACTTCAAGTACTATATTGAATAGGTAGGGAGAGATTGCTTCAAGTTTTTCTCCATTTAGCTTGATGTTGGATACTGGTTTGCTGTATATTGCTTTTACTATGTTTAGTTATGGTCCTTGAATTCCTTACTTTCCAAGACTTTTATCATGAAGGGGTGTTGGATTTTGTCAAATGCCTTTTCAGCATGTAATGAGATTATCATAATGTTTTTTTCTTTGTGTTTGTTTATATACCGGATTAAGTTGATGGATTGAGCTATCCATATATTGAGCCATCCCTGTATCCCTGGGATGAAGCTTACTTGATCATGATGGATGATCATTTTGATGTATTTTTGGATTTGGTTTGTGAGAATTTTATTGACTATTTTTGCATGGATATTCATAGGGGAAATTGGTCTGAAGTTCTCTGTCTTTGTTGGGTCGATCAGTTTTATTATTGCAATTTCCCAATACATAAACGTGAGTATAACTAAAATAAGTGTGGCACCATTAGCTAATTATTTTTAAAAAGAAAAATGAAATAAGAAAAGTGGCTATGGATAATCATATTCATATTTTGGACCACTTGCTATATATTTATAGAGAAAAATGACTTAGCATACGTGAAAGCTTAAAGCATGCCCTGTGATGATGCTCTATATAAGTAGCCTTTAGGCATGAGAATTCATTTATGATCTGCAAGGCCAGAGGACTATGAAATGGTGATTTGTAGTGCATATAGCACATGCATTTTGTAGACGTGCTAAATAAGTGCTCTGTTGTAGAAAACAGGATGCAATTTTTCACTTCTTCAGGTTTAGCTGGGCTCCTGTGGGTGTCATGGAAAGGGCACTGCCAATATACTCAAGAAACAAATGCTTCTGGTGAGTAGTTAATGCCTATTTGCTTATCAACTTAGAGAAACATTCTAAGATGATGCTTTCATGTTCATATTAGACACTGAGTATCATACACGTTCACATGAGTTCATGATCAGGTTATTTTTGCCTTTAGCTATGAGCGATCTTATCTCACATTTTCTTAAAGTTTTAAAAGAAAGTAACATCTAATGCACTTACATAACTCATCAGTGCAGCACGGGATTTAAATTTTATTCATTGGTGACTTTGTATAAATCTTCAGGTATTGTTTACAATCTAAGTTGACCTTCTTAATAGTTCCAACTGTTAAAATAGTTTATAACCTAATTCCCTTTGACTTATATTCCTTTCTTCAGGAGTCAGAGCACTACATAAATTATTTTGTTTTAATGACAGTGTTCTTGGAATAAAAGACATGGGAAATGATACAAAGGCTTGCTAGCTCATCTCTAAGTTCTTTAAAATATGTAAATTATGTGCATATAATGTGTTTTCTTTTTTCTGTTTTATTTATTTTGTATTATGTTTACAGACATGGACATATGAGCTAAAGGCTGAATGTCATCCTACAGGAGAAGATGTTTGCTGCCATTATGGAGCCCATGTTCATCACCTTTAGCAGCAGAATCTGAATTCCTAGCTGAAAATGCAGAACTAGCAGGGAAATACATGTCTCCAGACAAACTTTGACAAAGACATTAATTTAATTAAATATCATACACAGTTGTTCTTTGTTCTATATAAGAAAGACTGTGAATGAGTATGTGTGTGTGTATGTGTCCTACTATGTATACACCAGGAATGCATTATAAGCTTTGAGTGTTATCTCATTTAATCTATCATCATCTTTCCCATGAAGAAACAAAGACAATTAGAATATTTTATGTATGTGGTCTCCAAAATTTATTCAGTGTCCTGCTTAGCCATCATCAGCTTGTCCCTGCAGCAGACTAGATCCATGCAGAGAATCACAGCCAGACATTGTGTAAAGAGTAAGAGTCCTTGGGACACTCCGCCCTAAACCTCCATCAAATCCATCTGGCTCCGTCAAATTCTTCCCATCAGTGTTCAGAAAATCCTGAGGAAGAGGGAGAAGAAATAATGTAAGAGCCAGAGGGGATGAAGACACCAAGAAAAGAAGTCCCTCTTAATCAATGTGACCGAGGAACACATGAACTCACAGAGACAGAGACAGAGTGCACAGCACCTGAATGGGTCTGCATGAGGTCTCAGGACTGAAAGAAGTGGACATGTCTCCATTCATAATCCAGAAGAAATCTCAATTGATAACCACTTGCAAAGGAAAATTTAGGTCTCTCCAAGGGTTCTTACTGAGAAAACAAAGGACTCTTGGTTTGATGCCCAGCAGTAGATGGTCAACAGAAAACAAAGTCAAGGCCATCTTTAAGGGTTTTATTTTTTCCTCATAACGTTGTATCAGAGCTCTTGTTTTAAAAAATAATTTATCTTATAATTTATTATTTTCTTTATATATTTTTCTCACTTTTTATGCTATAATTCCTTTGTGCATATATCATGGCTTCCAATTTACTGTTTTTTATGGGATTCCTGAATGTTTATCTAGTGTGTCTCTGGTTTTTTGTGCCTTTTAAAAGTTATTTCCTTCTGTTTATTTTGGCTAATTCTGGTGTGTTTGTTTTTATCTCAAAGTCAATCTCAGAACTCCATGTGCAGGTACACATATATGCATGGAAAACAAATATGTGTGTATGTGTGTGATATATGTGCAATTATTTTTATAATTGTATCTTGGCAGAAAACGAGGATCAGAGTACCAGTTGAGACCTCTGAGAAATTTTTAATCAAATTCTTTTCAAAACTTAAGAATAAGTAACTATGCCTTCATGTATTAAAAAACCCTCACTGTGAATTAAGTATGATATGCATTACTTTATATAGTATATTTTTAATTGATTGTGGAAATTCATAGGCAGCTTCTCTTCATGTTTATCTTTGGACATGTACAAATAGAAAAATAACAACAATGAAACAATATCTGGTATTATTTTGAATGTTAAGGGAAGGAAAATGATACTTTTGGAAAATCTACTATTTTGCCATTACTTAAATTATATATAATTAGAAAAAATAGTTATCATATCAGTTTCATGCTACATAAATATAACAGATATCTGCTTATTGTGTGCTAAAAAATATCTGGGCTATATAATTGGTAAGTTCAGTAGTAGTTTTTGAGTAAGGCTCCATCTCAGGCTTTAAATGTTGTCTGAAAGAGTTCAAATTTTTTGTCCATCTCTCAGTTCCATTCTCATTATACACCTCAGTCTTTGTTTAGAACTATGGGTAAAACCATGAAAATTAAAACTTTATATAGCTTCTAGTAATTTATTTTCAGAAAAGCCTCTCTTATCAAATAACTCTATAAATGGCCACAGCATGTTCTGCTTGGACCACCTTGGTGCAAAAGATCACTTTGGCAGGGAATTCAACATTTCATATCCACCTCTGCCAAAGGTTATCAGGGACATCCTTGAAACTAAAAGAAAGCAAA
Organism: Mus musculus; assembly: GCF_000001635.26. Taxonomy (NCBI): domain Eukaryota; kingdom Metazoa; phylum Chordata; class Mammalia; order Rodentia; family Muridae; genus Mus; species Mus musculus. Next base: position 71,244,932 of record NC_000071.6, read on the forward strand.
CAAATCTTTAAGAGAAAAATATTGAGTTCTGAAAAGTCATAAAAATGGTAATATGTTTTAAATCATAATACATAAAGTATATGGTCTATTTGTAAAATATGACGGTTAGAATAATTGGTATGAAATTAAATTCTTATGATTTAAATTCACTTATATGTATAGGATTTTCTCAGATATAACAATGTATGACAAAAAGTAACTTTGATGAAACATATGTTAGAAGAGTAGAAAGATGAATTGAAGGTCAAAGGTTCCTATCATTAGCCACAAGTAAAGATATATTTAAGCTAACTGGTCCATTATAGAAAACCGGACTCAGATTTTAAATAACCACACAGTCTCATTTTAGAAGTATAGAATGAAAAAAATGTCAAACTGGATAATCATACAAGACAATGCAGAAAAAGGAAGATATTCTATTTCTGAGTACAAAGGAGATTAATAAAATGTGGTTTTGTGAAAAATATGCTTAAAAACTTTTCAAAGAGTATAGTATCAGAGAAAATAGAAAAATGATGTTCAAAAAGAGAATATGATGTTTAGAATAATGGGTATAAAATTAAATCATTTACATTTGTTTCTATGTATAGATTTTTCATAGATATAACAATGATGACAATTTCACTTAATGAAACACTCAAACATCACCATGGAAACAAGTTTTCTATCTGAAGAAAAAAAAGCATATTAATTTGAGGTCAGCTATGATATATAGAACCGTGTCTCAAAACTGAATAAATAATAATAAATACTAAAGAAAACTTTAAAGGTAAATACATGATTAACTTCCAAATATTTCTCATCATTTCATGTATTTTATAAAACCATAATTAAAGTTCAGCATCTCAATGGATTTTAATTCTTCCAAAACTAACACAGAATTTACCCTATGTAACATAGTTCATCAATACTTTTAAATCATGTCACACAAATCTAGTAGTCAATAAGGCAATATCATGACTTACGTGATGAAATTTGGAAGGAAAGTTCTCAATGAAGGAAGTACATTATTAAGAACTGAGATGTAAAGGATTCCCAGAAACATGTCAGATACCCATTCATTGATAATTCTATAGAATACTGTCTGTAAAATGTGACATATGATAACTATAGGTGGTATATTTAAAATACAAAAATTAAGCACAGACTTTTGGATTCTCTCACATTGTCTAACATATGTGCTTGGATGGGGTGGGGTTCAGGAACAATCATTTCTGATAATATAATATTCTCAAATATTTAAATAATTTTAATAATTATTTGAAAATTATTTTAAAATTATGGCATAATTTTAATGAGCAAACCATTATCATAGCAATTCTAAAACCTTTAAGTAATAGAGCTATTGATATTCAAGCTTTTAGTTCAGTGTGTGTGTGTGTCTATCTGTTAAAGAAAGGAAGGGGAGGTACAGTTTAAAATATGAAGTTTTCTATGATGCTCTAATGATAACAAATATTTTCCATAATTATTTTAATCACTTCAATTAAGAACTTGGTACTCTATGAGACCCTTTTTCTGAAAGCTGGCAATACTAGTAGCAGACTATTTTCCTTTGCATGAAGCTTTCCTACCATTTGGTTGTCTTCCAAATTTCTTATCTCTTTTCTACAAAGATTTCTAAATAACTATTTCATTCATAATTAATGATAACTAACGGTAACTAAATAATTACTCATAGATAACTCGTGCAAATGCTTAAACAGTGTTTTAATACACTCTACTGAAGGTAAACAGTAAACATTTGTATGAGAGATCTTGACTGAGTTTCCTTGCTTTGTCTGGCATTTAGAAGAATCCTATCAGAAGGATTAGAAGATGGAGAACTTCTAAGATTCTTCATTTCCTACCAGAGAGTGGAAAACTTGGTACATTTGCTGTGTTGTGATCCAGAGAATTTAACAGCTTCCCAAATGATGTAAATATAACAAGTAAAATTAGTCATTGGAGGTGATATTTTCTTGCTCCCCTTTGTCTAGAAAAAACTCAAATATACATTCGTTGGAATGTATGTATGTCAGGTACAGGTTGGCTTGATACTTTTTACCAAGATATTGAGAGTATCTGTTTCCCTAGGAACATATACATGTACATAAGTGGTCACACACACAAAGATACACATAACAAACACATGTGCACACAGAAACGCACACAGACAAATACACACACATTCGCACATACAATTGTACTCACACACGTACACCCAGAGAATGAACACACACACACACACACACACAAATAGACTGAAATAAGAAGCCAAAAACCAACAGATTAATAATTGTAAAATAAGGTAGAATGCACAGAGATGAATGTTCATCTGTCCTGTCTCTTGACGCTTAACCTAAGCATTTTTTATGCTTAGTGAAGAAAAGGAACAGAAAATTGAGATACAAGATACTTTTTCTCCATAAAAGCATTGTTGATATAAAGTAAAATAAAATAAAATTAAAATTAAAAAATGGTCTACTTCTTTTTTTGGGTCTGGTTGCTAAATTTTCAATACGAGTCAGAGTAATCATCCAGATTCGTCTTTTACTCATGTTGATTGATACTTGCATAACACCATTTAAAACACTGGAGAATAATTTCCTGCAATAATGGTGTATATAAGAAAAGGTGTGGCAAATGATGAGTAAAGAGAAATTGATTCTCTAGAAACTGGGGAAGCTAATAGCCTTCTATGTTGAGAAGATGATTTCTAATAATAAAAGGTATGAAGGCATATTTAAAGTGAGGCAAATAGTGTGACTATTAAGAGCACTCACCCTACTGATAAAGTCAAATTAAGAGATAATATATTTTATCTCCAAAAATTATCCACAAACTTTCCTAGGGATTCCAAGTGTACAATTATTTTTCAGTATGCTTTTTTTTAACTTGTAATAGAACAAGTATGCCAGTGGGAAATGGATGATGAAAATTTAGATAGTTCCTTTCAATCAACTACAAGTGCTAGGAAAACAAAAAAAGCTTCAATGGGGCACAGGGATGATTCTGTTAGTCAAGTATAGCTTCAAATTCACACAGTGGAGAGTACAGAGATGTATAAGGCCTCCTAAATGGTATAGGAGGGAAATCTTTTCCCAGACCTGTGCTCTGAAAAACTGTATTTGCACCAGTCTTGTGACATCCTCTAGAAATGGTCCTCCCGCTTTGCAGTGCATCCTACCTCTTGACTTTATACTTCGTTTGCATGGTTGTACCTTGGTCTTGATTCTCAGTCTCCTTCCTACCTGACCCTTCTCATCACTTTTGACTTCCCAGCCCAGAGCTTCATGACTTCACGACTTTGCATTACCCCAGCTGGCACCCATGAACTGCATCAGTTCATTTTGGAGATTAGTATTTTTGACTAGGTTCATAACCTAGAGAAAGGCATCACATAAAACGTCACCTTCAGCTATTACCTCTATGCAATGTGACTAATGGTTGCCTGTGAGTAATGTTCTAACTCTATAAAACAATTATTATTCAACATTATTACAGAGTATTAAAATGCATAAAATGTGGCACTGCCACAAGACACTAAGCATAATGGTTCCAATCCCCCACAGGAATGTGTAGCATGTAGGGGTATGAATCACAACAGTCCATAGCTCACTTACCCATTTAGTTTCCCCTGTTGTGATTATCACTGCTTTTGTGACAAGAGAATGTGTCATCATAAATCTCTGTTGCCTGTAGTGTCAAAGCAAGATGACACTGGGGAAAGAATCAAAGCCCTGCTCTATTGGAGCTGACACAGACAGTAGCATCAATCTGACCCTTTTATAACCTCATTCCTTAGGCTTCACTTCTCTCCCCTCAGATAGGGTCTGAGAGCAGACCCACCTATCATGTGCTGTTGTTTATTCCCCTCAATAAAATGGCATGTGTTTGCAGAACATCTTGTTTCCCTCTTATTCATATTTTGTCTTGGCATTTATAGCAGTTGGCTGGGAAAAAAAAATCCCTCGGATTTGTCTGCAACAGACAGTCTAATTAAATTGGAGGGGAGGGACAGATGTACAAAGCTGCTGAACTGCTCGTAATACAAAACATGGCAGCTTCAGTTGGTAAGACGGTGCCAACAATTCTGCTCACTGAACTAGCTGAAGTATGTAATTATGTTACGATCTCTTGTTTTAATTCTAATTTCACATACACTACTGCTGCATCTGAAAAGATCTGAGTAGCACATTATTTGGGCTGTGATCAAAGGACGATATACACATGATTCATAAATGCTGTAATTTCCATCTGACTCAGATTTTCCAGTATTAAAAAAAATGTTATTTTTCAAAATAAATATTGATGCATAGGATTTTTTAAAAATCTTTTGAAATTTCCCCTATATGATTCAAATCAATAATAATTCCCCTTTGATTAATTTGATCTCCTACTGCTATTTATAATTTGCAAACCTGACACAAAGCTTTGTAAACATGACCTCTTATAAACAGGAGTACAAACTGCCATCATTCTGGTGCCACATGCAACCTGTCAATCTTTGAACAATCTACCCTTCCTCTGGAACATCACACATGCAGGTTATTGTGAGTGAGCATGCCTGCTGCTCCTATATGGCACAGTGCGCTGCTCTTGTGTAGTTGTACTTCTTCACAGCCACTCCAGATTTCACAAAAGATGCAGGTTATCAGCAGCTTTCAGCATGAAAATTGTTCTAAAATATTTATAGCTAATACATGCCACACACAAATCCCACTTCTGACGAATAAGTTACAGGGTTTACAGTGCCTCTGGGGCATTCAGAGTTTCCAGGAAATGATTAAAGAAAATCCACTCATTACCTAGGTAGAGGATGGCACAAAAGATGAACAAAATGAATTAATGGGTGAAAAGGGGAGAGAAAGTACCATGCCTTTTTCTATGCTTATAACATTAAACAATGGATTACAACAGCAAAAATAATGACAAGAAAACACCACTTGCAGGTGACAGAGGAAATAACCAATAATCACAGAGAGTGAGGCTTCAAAGTGGGCTTCACATTAAGTATCGTGACCTTTCAGAAGTCTATAACTGGATAAAAGAAGAGAAACATTTCAAGAGACATGGAATCTTATCCTTTTTAAAAGAAAGTGCTATATGTGATCATATATAATATTATATATATATATAATATTTATTCTGTGAAAGAAAGGCATAATACTTTCATTCAATTTTGACACATAATAAGAAGTATAGCTCCAATTAATCAAAAGAAAAATAGAATAAAGAATATTGTATGGTTTGTGTTCAGCTGACACTTGGATATAGTCCATTTTAGATAGCAGATCTATGTGAATGGCTAAAGATATCAAGAGCAAAGCAGGAGCAGCCTTCAGTTCTTCATGAAACCTCACTAAAGACTGACATTTTGAAAGATACATAATACAAAGAACAAAGACATAAACGTTCTAGAAGCTGAAAACAGAAGAAAATGGCAAGTAATTCAATACATCCAAGAATGCTGAGTCCCAATGTGCAACGAGAAAGACACAGAATCTCTCCCCACACCCAGGGCTCAACAGAGCACAAATGAATCAGAACTGCCAATTTCAGATAAGGTCCAAATTGAAACAAAGATGGTGCTAAAATATGCAATATGAAAGCTTATTTAAACCCCAGAAGTTTCCTTCTTTCCACAGCTAAGAATTTGGTACTTCACATGTGAAGCCCACACACACCTCCAACGCTCATGCGCGCGCTCACACACACACACACACACACACACACACACACACATTCAGTAAAACCCATTGTTGTGCTTCAGTAATAGTAGACAACAGATCTGCATATTTCTTGTTAGAATTAGGACCTGGTAGCACTAAAAATCTGAACATAAAAAAAGAAAAAAGTCAGGCAAGTAAAACGGCAACTTACTGAGAGGGAACAAACCTTCACCAACTATAAATCTGAGAAAGGATTAATATCTGGAATATGGGAAGAATGCCAAAAGAAATTAAAAAACACATCAGGAAAAGAAATAATTCAATTAAAAATAGATGGCATATTTTTTTAAATTTAATGTTCTTTTTTTTTAATTCGGTATTTTCTTCATTTACATTTCCAATGCTATCCCGAAAGTCCCCCATACCCTCCGCCCACTCCCGACCCACCCACTCTCACTTCTTGGCCCTGGCATTCCCCTGTACTGGGGCATATAAAGTTTGCAAGACCAATGGGACTCTTTTCACAATGATGGCCAACTAGGCCATCTTCTGATACATATGCAGCTAGAGACACGAGCTCTGGGGGTACTGGTTAGTTCATATCGATGTTCCACCTATTGGGTTGCAGACCCCTTTAACTTCTTGGGTACTTTCTCTAGCTCCTCCATTGGGGGCCATGCGTTCCATCCTCTAGATGACTGTGAGCATCCACTTCTGTATTGGCTAGGCCCCGGCATAGCCTCACAAGAGACAGCTATATCTGGGTCCTTTCAGCAAAATCTTGCTAGTGTATGCAATGGTGTCAGCGTTTGGAGGCTGATTATGGGATGGATCCCCAGGTATGGCAGTCTCTAGATGGCCCATCCTTTCGTCTCAGCTCCAAACTTTGTCTTTATAAATCCTTCCATGGGTGTTTTGTTCCCAATTCTAAGAAGGGGCAAAGTGTCCACACTTTGATCTTTGTTCTTCCTCAGTTTCATGTGTTTTGCAAATTATATCTCTTATCTTGGGTATTCTAAGTTTCTGGGCTAATATCCACTTATCTGTGAGTACATATCATGTGAGTTCTTTTGTGATTGGGTTACCTCACTCAGAATGATGCCCTCCAGGTCCATCCATTTCCCTAGGAATTTCATAAATTCATTCTTTTTAATAGCTGAGTAGTACTCCATTGTGTAGATGTACCACATTTTCTGTATCCATTCCTCTGTTGAGTGACATCTGGGTTCTTTCAAGCTTCTGGCTATTATAAACAAGGCTGCTATGAACATAGTGGAGCATGTGTCTTTCTTACCGGTTGGGACATCTTCTGGATATATGCCCAGGAGAGGTATTGCTGGATCCTCCGGTAGTACTATGTCCAATTTTCTGAGGAACCGCCAGATTGATTTCCAGAGTGGTTGTACAAGCTTGCAATCCCACAATCAATGGAGTAGTGTTCCTCTTTCTCCACATCCTCGCCAGCATCTGCTGTCATCTGAGTTTTTGATCTTAGCGGTTCTGACTGGTGTGAGGTGGAATCTCAGGGTTGTTTTGATTTGCATTTTCCTGATGATTAAGGATGCTGAACATTTTTTCAGGTGCTTCTCAGTCATTTGGTATTCCTCAGGTGAGAATTCTTTGTTTAGCTCTGAGCCCCATATTTAATGGGGTTATTTGATTTTCTGGAGTCCACCTTCTTGAGTTCTTTATATATATTGGATAAGATGGCATATTTTTGTAGAGAATTCTAAAAAGAAGGATTTTTTTTTCAAAGATCAAGTGACCATAGATGTGTGGGTTCATTTCTTTGTTTGTTTGTTTTTTATTTATTTTTTACAACAATTTTATTAGATATTTTCTTCATTTACATTTCAAATGTCATCCTGAAAATTCCCTATATCCCCCCCCACACACACTCACCAACCCACTCACTCCCACTTCCTAGCCCTGGCATTTCCCTGTACTGGGGCATACAATCTTTGCAAGATGAAGGGCCTCTCCTCCCAATGATGGCTGACTAGGCCATTCTCTGCTACATATGCAACTAAAGACACAGCTCTGGAGAGTACTGTTTAGTTCATATTGTTGTTCCTCCTATATGGTTGCAGACCCCTTTAGCTCCTTGGGTACTTTCTCTATGCTCCTCCATTGGGGGCCCTGTGTTCCATCCAATAGATGACTGTGAGCATTCACTTCTGTATTTGCCAGGCACTGGTATAGCCTCACAGGAGACAGCTATATCAGCGTCCTTTCAGCAAAATAACAGAAGGCTATTAATCGATATAAAATAGTGTTCAACATCATCAGCCATTGGGCAACTGAAAATGAAAACAACCTTTAGTTTGCCTCTCACTCCAGTCACAATGACTGTCATCACACAGTCATAGAATCAGAAATACCAAACAGGAAATGAGGAAAGAATAACTGTTATTCACTGTTGGTAGGAGGGGCAACTGGCACAATCACAATGAAAATCTATGTGAAGATTCCTCCAAAAATGGGAATAGAACTTCCATATAGCCTAGTAATTTATTTCACAACAAACATATACCCAGAGGATATCATACTACTCAGGTATTTATTGCCACTTTACTCACAATAGCTAGGGATGGAATCAGTCTAGACAAATAGATCACGAAATTGAGGTGGTTTGTGTACACAACAGAGTTTAATTTAGCTATAAAGACAATGAAGTTTGCAAATAAATCAATGGAACTGGAAAACTCAGGCAGAGTGAGGTAACCAGACAAAAAAAGACCAACAACACATGTTATTTCTCAAAGGCGAATCACATATTTAAATATCTAGTTTGAGGTTTTCAATGTAGAATTTCTATAGATGTCAGAAATCTAAGAAGAGTTCAACGGGATGGTTATGCCTCAAGGGAGTGTTGATTGTAGATCACTGGTTATATGAAAGAAGAAAATGAGAACATGGCAGTAGAAAGGCATGTGTAAGGCTGGAGGGTATATAGCCTAGGTCATGGCGGGGGCTATTCCTCACCAGTGAACTATTTACTATGGGCAGATTCAGAGAAAAGGAAGTCATTAGCATCAATTGTATAAGGTCTAGTAATCCCACCATGCTCTAGTAGATAGCCCTGCAAATGGCCTTGATTAGACCAATGGATCACATACAAAAACAAAGTCAATCTGGAAAATGGATAGACAGGGAGGAGGCATGGTTGATAGAAATGGGAGGAGGAGATAAGAAAGGATGAGAACAAGAACACTTGATATACAGAATGGAACCATCAAAGAATTAACAAACCAATAAATAAACATTTTTTTTAAAAAGAGTTCTCTTCTCGGACTCGAGACTCGAGCCCCGGGCTACCTTGCCAGCAGAGTCTTGCCCAACACCCGCAAGGGTCCACACGGGACTCCCCACGGGACCCTAAGACCTCTGGTGAGTGGATCACAGTGCCTGCCCCAATCCAATCGCGCGGAACTTGAGACTGCGGTACATAGGGAAGCAGGCTACCCGGGCCTGATCTGGGGCACAAGTCCCTTCCACTCGACTCGAGACTCGAGCCCCGGGCTACCTTGCCAGCAGAGTCTTGCCCAACACCCGCAAGGGTCCACACGGGACTCCCCACGGGACCCTAAGACCTCTGGTGAGTGGATCACAGTGCCTGCCCCAATCCAATCGCGCGGAACTCGAGACTGCGGTACATAGGGAAGCAGGCTACCCGGGCCTGATCTGGGGCACAAGTCCCTTCCGCTCGACTCGAGACTCGAGCCCCGGGCTACCTTGCCAGCAGAGTCTTGCCCAACACCCGCAAGGGCCCACACGGGACTCCCCACGGGACCCTAAGACCTCTGGTGAGTGGAACACAGCGCCTACCCCAATACAATCGCGTGGAACTTGAGACTGCGGTACATAGGGAAGCAGGCTACCTGGGCTTGATCTGGGGCACAAACCCCTTCCACTCCACTCGAGCCCCGGCTACCTTGCCAGCTGAGTCGCCTGACACCCGCAAGGGCCCACACAGGATTCCACACGTGATCCTAAGACCTCTAGTGAGTGGAACACAACTTCTGCCAGGAGTCTGGTTCGAACACCAGATATCTGGGTACCTGCCTTGCAAGAAGAGAGCTTGCCTGCAGAGAATACTCTGCCCACTGAAACTAAGGAGAGTGCTACCCTCCAGGTCTGCTCATAGAGGCTAACAGAGTCACCTGAAGAACAAGCTCTTAACAGTGACAACTAAAACAGCTAGCTTCAGAGATTACCAGATGGCGAAAGGCAAACGTAAGAATCCTACTAACAGAAATCAAGACCACTCACCATCATCAGAACGCAGCACTCCCACCCCACCTAGTCCTGGGCACCCCAACACAACCGAAAATCTAGACCCAGATTTAAAAACATTTCTCATGATGATGATAGAGGACATCAAGAAGGACTTTCATAAGTCACTTAAAGATTTACAGGAGAGCACTGCTAAAGAGTTACAGGCTCTTAAAGAAAAGCAGGAAAACACAGCCAAACAGGTGATGGAAATGAACAAAACCATACTAGAACTAAAAGGGGAAGTAGACACAATAAAGAAAACCCAAAGCGAGGCAACGCTGGAGATAGAAACCCTAGGAAAGAGATCTGGAACCATAGATGCGAGCATCAGCAACAGAATACAAGAAATGGAAGAGAGAATCTCAGGTGCAGAAGATTCCATAGAGAACATCGACACAACAGTCAAAGAAAATACAAAATGCAAAAGGATCCTAACTCAAAACATCCAGGTAATCCAGGACACAATGAGAAGACCAAACCTACGGATAATAGGAATTGATGAGAATGAAGATTTTCAACTTAAAGGGCCAGCTAATATCTTCAACAAAATAATAGAAGAAAACTTCCCAAACATAAAAAAAGAGATGCCCATGATCATACAAGAAGCATACAGAACTCCAAATAGACTGGACCAGAAAAGAAATTCCTCCCGACACATAATAATCAGAACAACAAATGCACTAAATAAAGATAGAATATTAAAAGCAGTAAGGGAGAAAGGTCAAGTAACATATAAAGGAAGGCCTATCAGAATTACACCAGACTTTTCACCAGAGACTATGAAAGCCAGAAGAGCCTGGACAGATGTTATACAGACACTAAGAGAACACAAATGCCAGCCCAGGCTACTATACCCGGCCAAACTCTCAATTACCATAGATGGAGAAACCAAAGTATTCCACGACAAAACCAAGTTCACACAATACCTTTCCACGAATCCAGCCCTTCAAAGGATAATAACAGAAAAGAAGCAATACAAGGACGGAAATCACGCCCTAGAACAACCAAGAAAGTAATCATTCAACAAACCAAAAAGAAGACAGCCACAAGAACAGAATGCCAACTCTAACAACAAAAATAAAAGGGAGCAACAATTACTTTTCCTTAATATCTCTTAATATCAATGGACTCAATTCCCCAATAAAAAGACATAGACTAACAGACTGGCTACACAAACAGGACCCAACATTCTGCTGCTTACAGGAAACCCATCTCAGGGAAAAAGACAGACACTACCTCAGAGTGAAAGGCTGGAAAACAATTTTCCAAGCAAATGGACTGAAGAAACAAGCTGGAGTAGCCATTTTAATATCGGATAAAATCGACTTCCAACCCAAAGTTATCAAAAAAGACAAGGAGGGACACTTCATACTCATCAAAGGTAAAATCCTCCAAGAGGAACTCTCAATTCTGAATATCTACGCACCAAATGCAAGGGCAGCCACATTCATTAGAGACACTTTAGTAAAGCTCAAAGCATACATTGCACCTCACACAATAATAGTGGGAGACTTCAACACACCACTTTCTTCAATGGACAGATCGTGGAAACAGAAACTAAACAGGGACACAGTGAAACTAACAGAAGTTATGAAACAAATGGACCTGACAGATATCTACAGAACATTTTATCCTAAAACAAAAGGATATACCTTCTTCTCAGCACCTCACGGGACCTTCTCCAAAATTGACCATATAATTGGTCACAAAACAGGCCTCAATAGATACAAAAATATTGAAATTGTCCCATGTATCCTATCAGACCACCATGGCCTAAGACTGATCTTCAATAACAACATAAATAATGGAAAGCCAACATTCACGTGGAAACTGAATAACACTCTTCTCAATGATACCTTGGTCAAGGAAGGAATAAAGAAAGAAATTAAAGACTTTTTAGAGTTTAATGAAAATGAAGCCACAACGTACCCAAACCTATGGGACACAATGAAAGCATTTCTAAGAGGGAAACTCATAGCGCTGAGTGCCTCCAAGAAGAAACGGGAGACAGCACATACTAGCAGCTTGACAACACATCTAAAAGCCCTAGAAAAAAAGGAAGCAAATTCACCCAAGAGGAGTAGACGGCAGGAAATAATCAAACTCAGGGGTGAAATCAACCAAGTGGAAACAAGAAGAACTATTCAAAGAATTAACCAAACGAGTAATTGGTTCTTTGAGAAAATCAACAAGATAGATAAACCCTTAGCTAGACTCACTAAAGGGCACAGGGAAAAAATCCTAATTAACAAAATCAGAAATGAAAAGGGAGACATAACAACAGATCCTGAAGAAATCCAAAACACCATCAGATCCTTCTACAAAAGGCTATACTCAACAAAACTGGAAAACCTGGACGAAATGGACAAATTTCTGGACAGATACCAGGTACCAAAGTTGAATCAGGATCAAGTTGACCATCTAAACAGTCCCATATCACCTAAAGAAATAGAAGCAGTTATTAATAGTCTCCCAACCAAAAAAAGCCCAGGACCAGATGGGTTTAGTGCAGAGTTCTATCAGACCTTCAAAGAAGATCTAATTCCAATTCTGCACAAACTATTTCACAAAATAGAAGTAGAAGGTACTCTACCCAACTCATTTTATGAAGCCACTATTACTCTGATACCTAAACCACAGAAAGATCCAACAAAGATAGAGAACTTCAGACCAATTTCTCTTATGAATATCGATGCAAAAATCCTCAATAAAATTCTCGCTAACCGAATCCAAGAACACATTAAAGCAATCATCCATCCTGACCAAGTAGGTTTTATTCCAGGGATGCAGGGATGGTTTAATATACGAAAATCCATCAATGTAATCCATTATATAAACAAACTCAAAGAAAAAAACCACATGATCATCTCGTTAGATGCAGAAAAAGCATTTGACAAGATCCAACACCCATTCATGATAAAAGTTTTGGAAAGATCAGGAATTCAAGGCCCATACCTAAACATGATAAAAGCAATCTACAGCAAACCAGTAGCCAACATCAAAGTAAATGGAGAGAAGCTGGAAGCAATCCCACTAAAATCAGGGACTAGACAAGGCTGCCCACTTTCTCCCTACCTTTTCAACATAGTACTTGAAGTATTAGCCAGAGCAATTCGACAACAAAAGGAGATCAAGGGGATACAAATTGGAAAAGAGGAAGTCAAAATATCACTTTTTGCAGATGATATGATAGTATATATAAGTGACCCTAAAAATTCTACCTGAGAACTCCTAAACCTGATAAACAGCTTCGGTGAAGTAGCTGGATATAAAATAAACTCAAACAAGTCAATGGCCTTTCTCTATACAAAGAATAAACAGGCTGAGAAAGAAATTAGGGAAACAACACCCTTCTCAATAGTCACAAATAATATAAAATATCTTGGCGTGACTCTAACTAAGGAGATGAAAGATCTGTATGATAAAAACTTCAAATCTCTGAAGAAAGAAATTAAAGAAGATCTCAGAAGATGGAAAGATCTCCCATGCTCATGGATTGGCAGGATCAACATTGTAAAAATGGCTATCTTGCCAAAAGCAATCTACAGATTCAATGCAATCCCCATCAAAATTCCAACTCAATTCTTCAACGAATTGGAAGGAGCAATTTGCAAATTTGTCTGGAATAACAAAAAACCTAGGATAGCAAAAAGTCATCTCAAGGATAAAAGAACTTCTGGCGGAATCACCATGCCAGACCTAAAGCTTTACTACAGAGCAATTGTGATAAAAACTGCATGGTACTGGTATAGAGACAGACAAGTAAACCAATGGAATAGAATTGAAGATCCAGAAATGAACCCACACACCTATGGTCACTTGATCTTCGACAAGGGAGCTAAAACCATCCAGTGGAAGAAAGACAGCATTTTCAACAATTGGTGCTGGCACAACTGGTTGTTATTGTGTAGAAGAATGCGAATCGATCCATACTTATCTCCTTGTACTAAGGTCAAATCTAAGTGGATCAAGGAACTTCACATAAAACCAGAGACACTGAAACTTATAGAGGAGAAAGTGGGGAAAAGCCTTGAAGATATGGGCACAGGGGAAAAATTCCTGAACAGAACAGCAATGGCTTGTGCTGTAAGATCGAGAATCGACAAATGGGACCTAATGAAACTCCAAAGTTTCTGCAAGGCAAAAGACACCGTCAATAAGACAAAAAGACCACCAACAGATTGGGAAAGGATCTTTACCTATCCTAAATCAGATAGGGGACTAATATCCAACATATATAAAGAACTCAAGAAGGTGGACTTCAGAAAATCAAATAACCCCATTAAAAAATGGGGCTCAGAACTGAACAAAGAATTCTCACCTGAGGAATACCGAATGGCAGAGAAGCACTTGAAAAAATGTTCAACATCCTTAATCATCAGGGAAATGCAAATCAAAACAACCCTGAGATTCCACCTCACACCAGTCAGAATGGCTAAGATCAAAAATTCAGGTGACAGCAGATGCTGGCGAGGATGTGGAGAAAGAGGAACACTCCTCCATTGTTGGAGGGAGTGCAGGCTTGTACAACCACTCTGGAAATCAGTCTGGCGGTTCCTCAGAAAACTGGACATAGTACTACCGGAGGATCCAGCAATACCTCTCCTGGGCATATATCCAGAAGATGCCCCAACAGGTAAGAAGGACACATGCTCCACTATGTTCATAGCAGCCTTATTTATAATAGCCAGAAGCTGGAAAGAACCTAGATGCCCCTCAACAGAGGAATGGATACAGAAAATGTGGTACATCTACACAATGGAGTACTACTCAGCTATTAAAAAGAATGAATTTATGAAATTCCTAGCCAAATGGATGGACCTGGAGGGCATCATCCTGAGTGAGGTAACACATTCACAAAGAAACTCACACAATATGTATTCACTGATAAGTGGATATTAGCCCCAAACCTAGGATACCCAAGATATAAGATATAATTTGCTAAACACATGAAACTCAAGGAGAATGAAGACTGAAGTGTGGACACTATGCCCCTCCTTAGATTTGGGAACAAAACACCCATGGAAGGAGTTACAGAGACAGAGTTTGGAGCTGAGATGAAAGGATGGACCATGTAGAGACTGCCATAGCCAGGGATCCACCCCATAATCAGCATCCAAACGCTGACACCATTGCATACACTAGCAAGATTTTATTGAAAGGACGCAGATGTAGCTGTCTCTTGTGAGACTATGCCGGGGCCCAGCAAACACAGAAGTGGATGCTCACAGTCAGCTAATGGATGGATCATAGGGCTCCCAATGGAGGAGCTAGAGAAAGTAGCCAAGGAGCTAAAGGGATCTGCAACCCTATAGGTGGAACAACATTATGAGCTAACCAGTACCCCGGAGCTCTTGACTCTAGCTGCATATATATCAAAAGATGGCCTAGTCGGCCATCACTGGAAAGAGAGGCCCATTGGACTTGCAAACTTTATATGCCCCACTACAGGGGAATACCAGGGCCAAAAAGGGGGAGTGGGTGGGCAGGGGAGTGGGGGTGGGTGGATATGGGGGACTTTTGGTATAGCATTGGAAATGTAAATGAGTTAAATACCTAATAAAAAATGAAAAAAAAAAAAAAAGAGTTCTCTTCTCATAACACTAAAATCCCACATTAGAAGTCAGAAAAATAGAAGAGAAAATGTATATACTAATGGCCTGGTGTCATGTTTTTAGAGCTATACTGGATTGTGAGGAGGAGATCTGTAGAGGATCTGGCAGACCTACAGGAAATACACAAAAGCAATGACAGTGATGATGTTTCCCTTGCGACCAATCCTGCAAGATGACATCCCAGTGAAACCCATGGTTGTTTCCTCATGTCCAGAAATTCAGTCAGCAGTTGTCCTTTTCTTTTTTTAAGATTTATTTGTTTTAGGTATATGAATACACTGTAGCTATCTTCAGGCACACCAGAAGAGGTCATTGGATCCCATTACAGATGGTTGTGAGCCACTATGTGGTTGCTGGGAATTGAATTCTGGAAGAGGAGTCAGTACTCTTAATCCCTGAGCCATCTCTCAAGCCCCAATTGTCCTTTTCTTAAAGTTTAAGTATACAGTCAAAATAAGTACATATTTGAGGTCTTCCATTAATATCAAAGACAAAAAATTAGCATACTAGATAGAAAGGATTACCAATAAAGTAAAATATCCATAAATTAATTTCAAAGAAACATGAGCAATAAGAATAAAGTGGAGGACTAGAGAGATTCTTCAGTGGGTAATGGTACTTATCACCAAGCCTAAAAACCTGAGCTCCATCCATGGAACACAGGTGGTGGAGGGAGAGAACTTACTTTCTAAAGTCGCCTTCTTACATGAGGAGAATACGAAACAGGTCAAAACAGGACACAGAAATCACGAATGTTTAAAGAGAACAGGCACTAATTAGTTGCAAGAAAATAAAGTGGTATGGTATGTGGCTCTATGGCAGAACTCATACAATAATAGTTGTAATAATGTAAACATTAAATATTCATCTTGTCAAATTCCAAAGAGAGGAAACATGACATTTTTAAAGCAAAAATAATGGAAATAATGCAAAAGGAAAAGGAAAGTAAGTGAAATAAATGGAAAAAAATTTTTAAAAATTATGGGTGTTCTCTTTGTGAATGTGAAACAGGGTTTAGGAAGCACGGGGTGTAACGGTGAACCTGGCACCTTGGACAAAAACCTGAAATTGTTTTCTCTTTGATAGTGTAAACTGAATTAAAACTTATGCTTCCGTTGATATGTAGGGATTCTTCTGGGCTCTGATTGTTGAATCAGTATCAGCAGCTGCTACCTCTACACTGAAGCCACTCTCTTTAGTTCCTGAAAAGCCTGTCATGTCTCTGGTCAGCTCCTTACCTAACTCACATTATTCCTAATCTCTAGGATTTACGCTATGAATTCTGATGCACAGAGATCTTTGGGTTCTTTTACAAGAATAAACTATATTTTGCTACTTAAACTAGTTTCAAGTATGAATTCCACCTTGAAACTTGTGGTGCTTTGCATCCGGTAATTTGTCCTATGCTGGTTAGAATCTTTGGACAGGCTTAACAACTACAGATAAACTAGTCAGAAACTTGCCATGTGTACACATGAGAAAAGGAATCCTTCACCATTTGCAAGAAAAATAAAAGACCAAGTTATTATCTCACTCAGAAAACAAGGTAACCTCAACATTGTAATTTTGGCTTTTTATTTAAGTCCCACAAAATTTAGAGCAAATGATAAGTCTTAGAAAGGAAGGCATTAGATAGAGTGAAAATTAGAATAGAAGGAAATCTGTACCAATTGGAAAAGAGTTAGAATAAACACAAGGTTTTCCACCTGTCAGGACTTCAGGAATCTACACAGATAACCAAGTTACTCACTAAGAGCCTCAGCTGAGAGAGGGCAGCAACTTGATTGCTCTGATCTTAAAGTTTGTGAAAATTTACAAAATAGCCACGTGTTTTTCTTCTACTTGCAGCTGATTACTGTTTTACAGCACAATGCTGAGCACAGAAGAACACTGGCAATGTCTGTAAAGGACACGTGGCTAAGGAGGGAACAAGGATTGATCTAATTGTGTCAAGACACGCTGTGGTGGTTTTGTTTTGTTTTGTTTTGTTTTTTTCCTCTAAATACAGTTATACTGCAGAGTGATATACCAGTAAAGAATGCACTATGCCCTTCTAAACTTGAATCTAGTTCATTGCTTATGCACTGTGCCGTTGTGCAACAATAAAATAACATTTACTTGGCAAAATACTGAATAGTATTTTTCCTCCCGTACTCTTGGAATGGAAACCAAACAGCGTACTGAGACATAAATGAAAAAGGTACTTAGACTGCCATCTAGTACACATTTTTCTGTATAGCATAAATTCCAAAAATTGTGAATCACATCTTTAGCTTTAGAAATAAGCCTGAGCTTAATCTCAGTTGCCATTTTTACTGAAAGTTGTCAATGGTTTGTCCTTTCCACTCATTGACGTGGAATTGTCCCCATTCTAATTTGTTTGTCAATGCAATAGCACTTCATTTACTTGTCCCAGATATGAAATTTTAATCTGTTAGGGATTTTCTTCAAAGGCCTCATTTAAAATATTCACATCAGTCAGTTATTATCTTTCTGCTGAAAGTTTATGAAGATTTGAGCCAGAATGAATTGGCATTCAACATGCTTTATAAAAGTCACAAATCACAAGAGACTGGAGACCTGGAAGGCACCCAGATATTGTGTTTGAAATGAACAAAACAAAGAAATCTGTCAGAACTACTCTGAACACCTTTAAGATTGGAACTAACACTGGCTCAGTAAATGTCCTAACCGGACATGAGTTAATAATATGTTAGAACCCTGTGGCCATTTAAGAAGAGAACTGAATATCTGGTCCTTGCACAAGGCCTTCGGCTCCTGCAGAACACAGAAGGTGAAAGTTAGCATCAGGGAATAAAATCTTGACTATGGTGTAGACAACCGATCTCAGGTCAAGATAATTCCATTCTATTCAATTTAATTGCATGCATTTTTTTTGCATGTGTTCCTACTATGCCCCAAGAATTGACAATACAATGAGAAACAAAACACCAAATATAAGTCTTTCACAAAATGTTGATGGTATTGTTTCAATACTTAGAAATACTGACAGAGTAAACTGTGACATAGTGGAAAATGCACTTTTGCAGTGTCCTTTTGGAGAGTGGAAATTTTCCTCCCTATTAGAGAAAGGGATTCCTATATTCTATACTGAAAACAACTGCAACATCTTCAGCAGTTTGCATTCAGTCATACCATACCTTCTGAGAGACTTTAATGTAAAAAACATTCTGCATTCCAAAAAGAAACAAAGCATGCGTCCAATCATACTGTGCTTGGCTGAATATATTTTTTATCTCTTTTGATTTTGGAGAATATAAGTACATAATTTCTCCCTTCCTTTTCTCCCTCCAAGTCCCCCATAACCTCCACACCTGTCTGCTTGGTTTCAAATGCATTGCCTCCCTCTTTCATTATTTATTGTTACATAAACATATGCATATGTATATACATGTATGTTCTTAAGTATGCATGATGCTAGTTGCATGTATGTTTTTAGGGCTGATAATGTAGTATTGGATAACCAGTTGGTATGGTCATCCCTCTAGAAGACTGTGTATTCTACTCTCAGCACTGCTTAGTTGACTACAGTTGAGGGTCAAGGCTTCCTAGTGGGCTTCTCCATGTCCACATTAGCATGTCTATTGCCTATACGTGTAAGAAGTTATGTAGTAAGACTTTATGGGTGTGTACCTGGGAGACTCAATTTCACAGTAAACTTCCAGATCCTTCATCTCTTCCTAATTTTCTACCTCCTCTTCTTCAATGCTTCCTGACCCTTGGGTATAGGAGTTGTATTGTAGATATAGCCACCTCTGTGCCCCACAATCCTGACTTTTAATGTGTCTTTCTGTAATGGTTACAGTAGTTGAGGACTGCAATCAAAGGTTCTAGCTTGCTTATGCCACCTGGAAATGTAGAAATAAATGAACAAGTCTTTAATTCAATTAGTTAAACTGTGTTTTTCAATTTTCATCGATCAAATAAAGTACTGTTTGTTGACCTATGATAGAGTAGGCTTCAGTAACCTGTTTCCATGCCTGAGAATCATTTTACTCACCCCACACTGTCTTCTCTTGTTCAATATCCATCATCTGCTGGCCTCTTCACCACACACAAATAGTTCCAGTTAAGTTTATAATATTTTTATTACTATGCATTTCATTCTAGATTCTATATATGAGACAAAATATTACTTGTCTTTCTTAGTTTGGTATAATTGCTTGACAACATGATTTTTCAGTGTAACCTAATTTTTAGACTAAATGATTCACCTTGCTTACTTTGATAGCCAAGTAAAACCCTGTTATGTAAATATATCACACAATGCTGCATCTTTTCACCTGTTGATTGGGATTCAGATTGGCACCTTATCTTGGCTATTATGAACAGAGCTGCAATAAACATAGGTGTGTAGGTCTCTTTGAATATACTGATTTAGAATATTTAAGTATTTAAAATATTGAGTGATATAGTTAGACCACATGATTTTTAGCACCTACACCAATTTACCTACCTACCACCACTGTATAAGACTACACCCATTCTTCACATCTTGTAGTTTTCTTTTTCTTGTTGAGTATTTTTCATCCCTTTTTTCTGCCATTATGACTGAAGTTTCAATGTGTACTGATATGCACAATGGCTTTCTGTGTTTACATTAGATATAACTTTTGATGCATTAAGACTTCTTGTCCTCCCCCACTGTTCAATAAGTCAGCAACTGTATGATAAACATTCAGTTTTAATTGAAAAAGATTTTCTAAAAGAACTATATGTAATCATTCATTCTATAAAAAAAGATGTTTCCAGAAAATATGTAATAATCCATTATTTTATATTTTAATTAATAATTTGAGAAAATAATATGTATTTTGATTATATCCATAGTCCTCAACACTTCTAAGGTATATTACCCATTCCATATTTACAAAATTTGGTGTCCTAATTCATTTATTAAAATAAACTCTATTCTAATTAGTGATGACTATACACTCATAGGTATGAGGCCATCCAGTGGAAAAATGTTCAACCTGCCAGGGACTATACCTTTAAAAAAAGCTAACTCTCCCTATCTGGCAGCTATCAGTTACCAACAACTGCTCTACTTCTCTCTATGGTGTGCTTTTTTTTTTTTAAGGCTTGACTTGGAATTTGTCTAGTGCATGTTCTCACAACCACTATGAGTTCATAGACATAACTGTGTTGTTGTTTCTGGAGTATACTCTTCCATGGCAGTTATATGTAGCATATGGCTCTCATACTCTTTCTACATCCTCTCCTGATATGATACCTAAGCTTGGGAGTAAGGGATATGATACAGATATTTCATTTAGGGGCTGGGTGTTCTTTTTTCTCTTAATCTCTACAGATTTACCAGTTGTGCTTCTTTCTGGTAATCACCATATCACCATGCACGGCAAAATACAAACAAACAGCTTCTCTCGTAAGGTTTGAGAGATGTGCTAGCATATGTACATAGTGATAAATCATTAGGACTCAGATGAACACCATATCCCTTTAGTAAAGTAATAGTAGTAGGTCCTACCTACTGGTTTCTTGTCCAGGAATGCTGCCAGGTATAATTTCCAACTTGTGCAGCATGTTTAAATCCAATTGAAAAATGGTTGGCTACTCCCTTGATATCCATACTACTATTTTACCAGTAAACATATTTTGCAAGCTATGTCTTTATTGTAGCTTGCAAGGTAGTCAGTTGAGTAAAAGTATTATTTTTTTTTTAACCTTTATATAGCACATTTTTGTACTATAAACCTGGCCAGTAGGGATGATGTCAGCATCCTATACCACCTTAATCTCTCCTTGTTTTATGGCTCAGATGTGTGGTATCTTCAGCAATTAGATCTTACTGTCAAGTTCTGGAGGGTAATCAAGAGCAGTGCTACAGCATTTAATATTTTGTGATCTATAGGCCCTAATTAACCAACAAGTCTAATAGTCACCATCAACAGACAAATGGATAATAACAATGTACATTTTTGTGGTGGGTACATTTATATGATGGGATATTGTTCAACTGTTAAGATAAATGAATTTTGCTGCGAAGTGAATGAAAAAGAAATTGTAAGTAAGTTAGTCCAGGCACAGAATGATAAATATTATGTTTCCTTTTATTTGTGGATGTGAGCTTTAGACATGTTGTATTTCATTTGGAATGCTTGCAGAGCTCTGTGATGAGGTCTAATAAGAGCCACCATTAGCTTTAAGATCTGTCCTTTTACATTTTATAATTTCTTAAGAATATTCACAAGTATAAAGGTCTTTTCCTTCCAATGAGATACAAAACACTGCAACTGTAATTTGATATCAAATAAGAAAGCAGTACTGAGCCTTCCGGTCCCCACCAGCACCGGGGTAGCTTGGGTGCTGAGTCTGCAGACACCCGCAAGCTACCCACAGGACCCGCCATGGGGATCTTAGGACCTATGGTGAGTAGAACACAGCTGCTGCTCCAATCCAATCACGTGGGACCTGAGACTGCATTAATTAGGGAAGCAGAAAACACAGCCTGATCAGGGGCACAAGTCCCTACCAGTCCCCGCCAGCACCAGGGTACCTAGGGCATGGAGTCTGCGGACACCCGCAAGGTACACACAGGACCCTCCACGGGATCTTAAGACCTCTGTGAGTGGATCACAACTTCTGCCAGGAGTCAGGTTCGAACACCAGATATCTGGGCAACTTCCCTGCAAGTACAGTGAACACTGAAACTCAGGAGAGAGCTAGTCTCCAAGTTCTGCTGATAGAGGCTAACATAAACACCTGAGGAACAAGATTTAACCAGAGAAAACTACAACAACTAACTCCAGAGATTGGCAAAAGGCAAACATAAGAATCTTACTAACAAAAACCAAGACCGCTCACCATCATCAGAACGCAGCACTCCCACCCCACCCAGTCCTGGGCATCCCAACACACCCAAAAAGATAATCCCTGATTTAAAAGCATATAGCATGATGATGGTAGAGGACATCAAGAAAGACTTTAATAAGTCACTTAAAGAAATACAGGAGAACACTGCTAAACAGGTAAAAACCTTAAAGAAGAAGCACAAAAATCCCTTAAAGAATTGCAGGAAAACACGACCAAACAGGTGATGGAATTGAATAAAACTATCCAAGACCTGAAAAGGGAAGTAGACACAATAAAGAAAACCCAAAGTGAGGCAACGCTGGAGATAGAAAACCTAGGAAAGAAATCTGGAACCATAGATGCAAGCATCAGCAACAGAATACAAGAGATGGAAGAGAGAATCTCAGGTACAGAAGATTCCATAGAGAACATTGGCACAACAATCAAAAAAAAAAATACAAAATGCAAAAAGATCCTAACTAAACATCCAGGAAATCCAGGACACAATGAGAAGACCAAACCTATGGATAATAGGAGTAGATGAGAATGAAGACTTTCAACTTAAAGGGCCAGCAAATATCTTCAACAAAATTATAGAAGAAAACTTCCCAAACCTAAAGAAAGAGATACCCATGAACATACAAGAAGCCTACAGAACTCCAAATAGACTGGACCAGAAAAGAAATTCCTCCCGACACATAATAATCAGAACAACAAATGCACTAAATAAAGATAGAATATTAAAAGCAGTAAGGGAAAAAGGTCAAGTAACATATAAAGGCAGGCCTATCAGAATTACACCAGACTTTTCACCAGAGACTATGAAAGCCAGAAGATCCGGGACAGATGTTATACAGACACTAAGAGAACACAAATGCCAGCACAGGCTACTATACCCAGCCAAACTCTCAATTACCATAGATGGAGACACCAAAGTATTCCACAACAAAACCAAATTCACACATTATCTTTCCATGAATCCAGTCCTTCAAAGGATAATAACAGAAAAAAACCAATACAAGGACAGAAACTACGCCATAGAAAAAGCACGTAAGTAATACATCAACAAACCAAAAAGAAGACAGCCACAAAAACAGAATGCCAACTCTAAAAACAAAAATAATATGAAGCAACAATCATTTTTCCTTAATATCTCTTAATATCAATGGACTCAATTCCCCAATAAAAAGACATAGTAGACTAACAGATTGGCTACACAAACAGGACCCAATATTCTGCTGCTTACAGGAAACTCATCTCAGGGAAAAAGACAGACACTACCTCAGAGTGAAAGGCTGGAAAACAAATTTCCAAGCAAATGGTCTGAAAAAAAAAAAAGCTGGAGTAGCCATTCTAATATCGAATAAAATTGACTTCCAACCCAAAGTTATCAAAAAATACAAGGAGGGACACTACATACTCATCAAAGGTAAAATCCTCTAAGAGGAACTCTCAATTCTGAATATCTATGCTCCTAATGCTAGGGCAGCCACATTCATTAAAGAAAATTTAGTAAAGACCCAGGCACATATTGCACCTCACACAATAATAGTGGGAGACTTCAACACACCACTTTCATCAATGGGCAGATCGTGGAAACAGAAACTAAACAGGGACACAGTGGAACTAACAGAAGTGATGAAACAAATGGACTTAACAGATATCTACAGAACATTTTATCCTAAAACAAAAGGATATACCTTCTCAGCACCTCATGGGACCTTCTCCAAAACTGACCATATAATTGGTCACAAAACAGGCCTCAACAGATACAAAAATATTGAATTCCTCCCATGCATCCTATCAGACCACCATGAACTAAGGCTGATCTTCATTAACAACATAAATAATGGAAAGCCAACATTCACGTGGAAACAGAACAACACTCTTCTCAATGATACCTTGGTCAAGGAAAGAATAAAGAAAGAAATTAAAGACTTTTTAAAGTTTAATGAAAATGAAGACACAACATACGCAAACCTATGGGACACTATGAAAGCATTTCTAAGAGGGAAACTCATAGCTCTAAGTACCTCCAAAAAGAAACTAGAGAGAGCATACACTAGCAGCTTGACAACACACCTAAAAGCTCTAGAAAAAAAGGAAGCAAATTCACCCAAGAGGAGTAGACAGCAGGAAATAATCATATTCAGGGGCGAAATCAACCAAGTGGAAACAAGAAGAACTATTCAAAGAATCAACCAAAGGAGGAGCTGGTTCTTTGAGAAAATCAACAAGATAGATAAACCCTTAGCCAGACTCACTAGAGGGCACAGGGACAGCATCCTAATTAACAAAATCAGAAATGAAAATGGAGACATAACAACAGATCCTGAAGAAATCCAAAACACCATCAGATTCTTCTACAAAAGCTATACTCAACAAAACTGGAAAAACTGGAGGAAATGGACAAATTTATAGACAGATACCAGGTAACAAAGTTAAACCAGGATCAATTTAATGATCTATACAGTCCCATATCCCCTAAAGAAATAGAAGCAGTCAACAATAGTCTCCCAACCAAAAAAAGCCCAGGACCAGATGGGTATAGTGCAGAGTTCTATCAGACCTTCAAGAAGATCTAATTTCAGTTTTGCACAAACTTTTCCACCAAATAGAAGTAGACAGTACTCTACCCAACTCATTCTATGAAGCCACAATTACTCTGATACCTAAACCACAGAAAATTCCAACAAAGATAGAGAACTTTAGACCAATTTCCCTTATGAATAGCAATGCAAAAATACTCGATAAAATTCTCGTTATCTGAATCCAAGAACACATTATAACAATCATCCATCTTGACCAAGTAGGTTTTATTCCTGGGATGCAGGGATGGTTTAATATACAGAAATCCATCAACGTAATCCATTATATAAACAAACTCAAAGACAAAAACCACATGATCATCTCATTAGATGTGGAGAAAGCATTTGACAAAATCCAACACCCATTCATGATAAAAACCTTGGAAAGATCAGGAATTCAAGGCCCATACCTAAACATGATAAAAGCAATCTACAGCAAACCAGTAGCCAACATCAAAGTAAATGGTGAGAAGCTGGAAGCAATCCCACTAAAATCAGGGACTAGACAAGGCTGCCCCCACTTTCTCCCTACCTATTCAACATTGTACTTGAAGTTCTAGCCAGAGCATTTCAACAACAAAAGGAGATCAAGGGGATACAAATCATTTTTGCAGATGATATAATAGTATATATAAGTGACCCTAAAAATTCCACCAGAGAACCCCTAAACCTGATAAACAGCTTCGGGGAAGTAGCTGGATATAAAATTAACTCAAACAAGTCGATGGCCTTTCTCTACACAAAGAATAAACAGGCTGAGAAAGAAATTAGGGGAAAACGCCCTTCTCAATAGTCACAAAAAATATAAAATATCTTGGCTTGACTCTAACTAAGCAAGTGAAATATCTGTATGATAAGAACTTCAAGTCTCTGAAGAAAGAAATTAAAGATCTCAGAAGATGGAAAGGTCTCCCATGCTGATGGATTGGCAGGATCAACATTGTAAAAATGGCTATTTTGCCAAAAGCAATCTACAGATTCAATGCAATCCCCATCAAAATTCCAACTCAATTCTTCAACGAATTAGAAAGAGCAATCTACAAATTCATCTGGAGTAACAAAAAACCTAGGATAGCAAAAACTCTTCTCAAAAATAAAAGAACCTCTGGTGGAATAACCATGCCTGACCTAAAGCTTTACTACAGAGCAATTGTAATAAAAAACAGCATGGTTCTGGTATAGAGAGAGACAAGTAGACAAATGGAATAGAATTGAAGACCCAGAAATGAACCCACACACCTATGGTCACTTGATCTTCGACAAGGGAGCTAAAACCATCCAGTGGAAAAAAGATAGCATTTTCAACAAATGGTGCTGGCACAACTGGTGGTTATCCTGTAGAACAATGCTAATTGATCTATTCTTATCTCCTTGTACGAAGGTCAAATATAAGTGGATCAAGGAGCTCCACATAAAACCAGAGACCCTGAAACTTATAGAGGAGAAAGTGGGGAAAAGCCTCGAAGATATTGGTAGAGGGAAAAAATTCCTGAACAGAACAGCAATGGCTTGTGCTGTAAGATCAAGAATTGACAAATGGGACCTCATGAAACTGCAAAGCTTCTGTAAGGCAAAAGACACCATCAATAAGACAAAAAGGCCACCAGCAGATTGGGAAATGATCTTTACCTATCCTAAATCAGATAGGGGACTAATATCCAATATATATAAAGAACTCAAGAAGGTGGACTCCAGAAAATCAAATGACCCCATTAATAAATGGGGCTCAGAGCTAAACAAAGAATTCTCACCTGAGGAATACCAAATGGCTGAGAAACACCCGAAAAAATGTTCAGCATCCTTAATCATCAGGGAAATGCAAATCAGAACAACCCTGAGATTCCATCTCATACAATTCAGAATGACTAAGATAAAAAATTCAGGTGACAACAGATGCCGGCGAGGATGCGGAGAAAGAAGAACACTGCTCCATTGTTGGTGGGATTGCAAGCTTGTACAACCACTCTGGAAATCAGTCTGGTGGTTCCTCAGAAAATTGGACATAATACTGCTGGAGGATCCAGCACTACCTCTCCTGGGCATATATCTAGAAGATGTTCCAACTAGTAAGAAGCATGCTCCACTATGTTCATAGCAGCCTTATTTATAATAGCTAGAAGCTGGAAAGAACCCAGATGCCCCTCAACAGAGGAATGGATACAAAAAATGTGGTACAATTACACAATGGAGTACTACTCAGCTATTAAAAAGAATGAATTTATGAAATTCCTAGGCAAATGGTTGGACCTTGAGGGCATTAGCCGGAGTGAGGTAACACAATCACAAAAGAACTCAAATGATATGTACTCACTGAATAGTGGATATTAGTCCAGAAATTTAGAATACCCAAGATATAAGTTACAATTTGCAAAATGCATGAAACTCAAGAAGTATGAAGACCAAAGTGTTGACACTGTGCTCCTTCTTAGAATTGGGAACAAAACACCCATGGAAGGAGTTATAGAGACAAAGTTTGGAGGTTAGACAAAAGGATGGACCATCTAGAGACTGCCATATCCACTGATCCATCCCATAATCAGCCTCCAAATGCTGACACCATTGCATACACTAGCAAGATTT
The DNA here is from genome assembly GCF_000001635.26 of Mus musculus. Taxonomy (NCBI): domain Eukaryota; kingdom Metazoa; phylum Chordata; class Mammalia; order Rodentia; family Muridae; genus Mus; species Mus musculus. The sequence continues at coordinate 71,272,481 of NC_000071.6, forward strand.
TGCTGAAAGGACCCTGATATAGCTGTCTCTTGTGAGACTATGCGGGGCCCTAGCAAACACATAAGTGGATGCTCACAGTCAGCTATTGGATGGATCACAGGCCCCCCAATGAAGGAGCTAGAGAAAGTTCCCAAGGAGCTAAAGGGATCTGCAACCCTATAGGTGGAACATTATGAACTAACCAGTACCCCGGAGCTTGTGTCTCTAGCTGCATATTTATCAAAAGATGGCCTAGTTGGCCATCACTGGAAAGAGAGGTCCGTTGGACTTGTAAACTTTATATGCCCAAGTACAGGGGAACACCAGGGTCAAAAGTGGGAGTGGGGAGGTAGGGTAGTGGGGGGAGGGTATGGGGGACTTTTGGGATAACATTGGAAATGTAAATGAGGAAAATACCTAATAAAAAAAAAAGAAAGCAGTACTGAAAATAGAGATGTGCAGTCCTGTCTATTGCTTACAAAGTTGCACACGATAATTAAGACAAGTCTTCCAGGACATGTACATTTCTGTGTAAGCACATGTTTAGAATTATTTATTGAGAAGGAGTAAGTTTATAGCTCATTCGTATAGATAATACGTATCAGAATGTACTGGGCTCAAGACACAGAAACAAACAAACATAAAGCAAGATGTATTATTGTACATTTCTTTTTTTAAGACTTCATATTTTATCCTACCTCCAATCTACCCTCTGACTGTTCCTCATCCCATACTTCCTCCTCACTCCCCTATCTCCACATGGAGGTCCCCACCCCACCCCACCTGACCTCTGATTACCCTGGGGCCTCCAATCTCTTGAGGGTTAGGTGCATCATCTCTGAATGATCACAGACCCAGCAGTCCTCTGCTGTATATGTTTTGGTGGTCTCATATCAGCTGGTGCATGCTGCCTGTTTCGTGTTCCAGTGTTTGAGAGATCTTGGGGGTCTAGATTATTTGAGACAGCTGGTCTTCCTACAAGGTCGCCATCCTCCTCAGCTTTTTGCAGCCTTCACTAATTTAACCACAGGGGTCAGCTGTTTCTGTCCATTGGTTGGGTGTAAATATCTGCATCTGATTCTTTCAGCTGCTTTTTGAGTCTTTCGGAGTGAAGTCATGATAGGTCCCATTTTGTGAGTGTTCCATAGCCTCAGTAATAGTGTCAGGCCTTGGGACCTTCCCTTTAGCTAGATCCCATTTTGGGTCTGTTGCTGGACCTTCTTTTCCTCAGGCTCCTCTCTATTTCCATCCTTGTAATTCTTTCATACAGGAACAGACGGCAACCCCATCTCCCACTTGATGTCCTGTCTTACTGCTGGAGGTGGGCTCTGTAAGTTCCCTCTCCCTACTGTGAGGCATTTTATCAAAGGTCCCTCCCTGTGAGTCCTGGGAGTCTCTCACCTCCCAGGTCTCTGGTGCATTCTGGAGGGTCTCCCTACAAATCCTACTTCATGAGGTTGCATGTTTCCATTCTTTCTGCTGGCCCTCAGGGCTTCAGTCCTTTTCCCTCACCCAACACCAGATCAAGTTTCCCCTCCCCAACTCCCCTCCTCCATCCACTTTCCCTATCACTCCCTGCCCACTTGTGATTGTTTTCTTCTCTCTCCCAAGTGGGACTGAGATATCCTCATTTAGCAACTTCAGCTTGTTGACCTTTTGAATTTGCTGGACTGTATCTTATGTATTCTGTTCTTTTTTTTTTCTAATATCCACTTATTACTGAGTACAGACCATGTATCTCCTTTTGAGTCTGAGTTACCTCACTCAGGATATTTTCTAGCTGCATCCATTTGCCTGCAATACTCAAGATGTCCTTGTTTTTAATAGTTGAGTAATATTCCATTGTGTAAATGAACCACATTTTCTGTATCCATTCTTCTGTTATGGGACATCTAGGTTGTTTTCAGCTTCTGGCTATCACAAACAAGGCTACCGTGAACATAGTGAAACATGTGCCCCTGTCGCATGGTGGAGCACCTTTTGGGTAAATTCCCAAGAGCAGTATAGCTGTGTCTTCAGGTAGATCTATTTCCAATTTTCTGAGGAACCACCAGATTGATTTCCAGAGTGGTTGTACCAGTTTGCAATCCCACCAGAAATGAAGGAGTGTTCCTCTCTTTCCACATTCTTTGCCCCTCAACATCTCAAATTCGTGGCCTCTTTTACTTTAATTTTTATTTTTACACAAATGCACATATATATGCAAATAAATATATAAATATAACCTGATATGGTTGAGTATCGCTTGAATGTATATATTTTTAGACTACTCATTTGGTATTGGATAGTATTGGATAACCAATTTGGCATTTCATTTCTGAGGAAGACTAATTCTCCTCTTTCAGAATTCCTTAATTTCCTGTAGCTCTTTGTCTCTGGGTAGGGTTCTTTGAGATTTCTTACCAAGATTAAAGGATTGTTGTCTTAGCTTGGGTTTCCTAAAGATGCAGAACTGACAGAATGAATATATGTTTAAAAGGTATATATATATATATATATATATATATATATATATATATATATGAATGACAGAAATATATATTACATTGCCTTACAAGATACAGGCTAAGTAATCCAATGATAGAGGTCTGTATGCTAAAGAGGCTGAGAACCTAGCAGCTCCTCAGCTATTAAGCTGGATGATTCCTTGGTATCAACAGTGTCCTGAAGGCCTGGAGGATTCCTGGAAAGCTCATTGTCATTTTGTGTTTAAAAATCTCCATAAGGTGGGCCCTGATGTCAATAATGGATGCTTGCAGGAACAACAATGAGAGACAGACATGCTCAATAGCTGAGAGTGAAGGCTAGTAAAGCAGCCCAGTTTCCACCCCCAAACTCTTTAAAGTTCTGCAGCTGCTGGAAGGCATCTTTTCTTTCTTCTTTTTTTTTCTTAGATGTTTTCTTCATTTACATTTCAAATGCTATCCCCTTTCCTAGTTTCCTCTCTGAAAGACCCCTACACCCTCCCCTACCCTGCTCCCCAACCTGCACACTCCCACTTCCTGGCCCTCAAATTCCCCTGTACTGGGGCATAGACTCTTTGCAAGACCAAGGCATCTTACCTGAGGAGGACCCCCTTCCTTGCACTTAACTTTTTTTCAAATGCGATAGGGCCAGTCCACATGAATGATTATTAGTTGATTATATATGTAATAAAGTTGGCATTCAGTATTAACCATGCTATGTCCAATCATTGACAATTTAATGCAGAACTACGTATCCTTAAAGCATGTTTCATTTCCAAAGGACGACAATAGTAATGGTGTTATTCTTCCTAAAATGATGCAATTATCCCACATACAACTAAAGTACACAATTTTTTCCCTAGTATATAAAGAAAAACCCTTTGAGGGATACTTTAAGCTGCCATAAAGTAAATGTAATAATATAGATTTACCATCATCTAAATCCTTTGAGAGATCCCTTAAGCACTCATAAAGTAAATGTGATAATATAGATGAAAAATCATTTACATACCAGTATATTCTCAACTGATGCTGTAATACATGGCATTAACAATAAGGGAAATACAAGACAAATTCCTGTTTAATATATTTGCATGTTATGCACATATGCATTCTAAATAAATAATATATAAATATGCATGTGAATTGTAATCCTTATTTCTACAATTGGTTCTGTATCTAGCTGGTATAATTACCATGTTCTACCATTCATTCTGTGTTTCCTCACCCTCAACAAGTATGTGATCAGTTCTTGCTTCATTTTATTTTTTAAGATTGATTTATTTTCCTATTTGATAATTTCTTTATTTAAATTTCAAACGTTATCCATTTCCCAGTTTCCCCTCCGAAAACCCACTATCCCTCCCCCCCTCCCCCTGCTCACCAAACCACCCATTCCTGCTTCCTGGCACTGGCATTTTTGGGGCATAGAACCTTCACAGGATCAAGGGCCTCTCCTCCCATTGATGACAAATAGGCCATCCTCTGCTACATATGCAGCTGGAGCCATGAGTCCCACCATGAGTTTTCTTTGGTTGGTGGTTTAATCCCAGGGAACTCTGGAGGTACTGGTTAGTTCATATTGTAGTTCCTCCTATGGGGCTACAAACCCCTTCAGCTCACTGGGTACTTTTTCTAGCTCTTTCATTGTGGACCCTGTGCTCCGTCCAATGGATAACTGTGAGGATCCACTTCTGTATTAGTCAGGCACTGGCAGAGCCTCACAGGAGACAGCTATATCAGGCTTCTGTCAGCAAGCTCTTGTTGGCATTCACAATAGTGTCTGAGTTTGGTAGTTGTATATGAGATGGATCCCCAGGTGGGGCAGTCTCTGGATAGTGTCATTTGTTCAGTCTCTGCTTCACACTTTGTCTTTGTAACTCCTTCCATGGGTATTTTGTTACCTCTTCTAAGAAGAATCAAAGTATCCACACTTTGCTCTTCTTTCTTTTTGAGTTCCATGTGTTTTGCGAATTGTATCTTGGGTATTCTGAACTTCTGGACTAATATCCACTTATAAGTGAATGCGTATCATGTGAGTTCCTTTGTGATTGGGTTACCTCAGTCAGAATGATATTCTCCAGATCCATCCATTTGTCTAGGAATTTCAGAGTACACTGTTACTGTCTTCAGACACACCAGAAAAGGCATCAGATCCCATTTCAGATGGTTGTGAGCCACCATGTGGTTGCTGGGCTTTGAACTCAGGACCTTTGGGAGAGTAGCCAGTGCTCTTAACACCTGAGCCATCTCTCCAGCTTCTAGTTATTGATTTTTTAACTTACAGGGTATTTCCCAAAATCCCATTAACTGAGGACAATATATGAATTGTGGGGCATTTATCATCCTGCCAAGATGGGATTCCTATTAAAGTCAATGACAGAATGTGGAAACATCAAGAGATACCCAAAAAGATCTCTTGCACTCCATGCATACCCTTTTCTCAGTTCATCATGGAGAAGTAATCCAGATTACCTCAGTCTGCCTTGATTAACCATATCTTCTAACACTGTGACTCCTTAGCATCTTAACTCAGAGCTTCAAGAACGCAAAGCCACCAGGAAGACGTCATACTTTCCATTTCAATGGGCAGATTGCTGTGACTCCTGGCAAAAGAAAAACAAAAAAAAAACCAAAAAAACAAAAAAAAAAACCCAAAAAACAAAACAAACAAAAAAACCCCTCCCTTTTACAACTAAAATCACTAGACTAGAAGAACAGAACATTGTAGGAACAGGAAGCAAAATTATTCATATCTAGTCACTGATTAGTGAGTGGTGCCTTTCTCATTTCCACTTCTTAATATCTAGACCCACAGATTATACCTGTGATAGAAACAGTGTTTTATATCAGATGTTGATTTGGAACATTTAAAGCTTTCTTGAGACCCTTGATCCATGGCCCCCATCAGGCCACTGACATTTAGTTGGTGCCTTTAAAATGTCATTCCACCATTCTATAAGGTCAGTTGCTTCAGGGTGGTAGTGAAATGTACAAGTGCCATTTATTCTCCTGTTGTAATTGTTGCCTGGGAGACTTACTTATTTTCTCCATCTGCTAACCTAGGCCTAGTCCTAGACAGGTCTACCCTCCATACAATCTAATCTAGGTCTGTAATGTCTTCAGCTTCTGAGACCTGCTGCTGAATAGGCTCACCCTTTCTGGTTCTCTCTGGGCTGTAGCTGGCTGATTTGACTCACCTGTCCTGGCTCAAACTCCTCTCCCAACTGACTTATTCAATCTGGCTTTTCTCTCGGCCTCTGAATTGCTCTGCTTGGCCTAAAAAAAAAAGAAAAGAAAAGAAAAGAAAGAAAGAAAGAAAGAAAGAAAGAAAGAAAGAAAGAAAGAAAGAAAAGAAAAAAACTCTCTTTCTCATCCTCTTGTTCATTCTGTCTTCACCTTTCTCTACCTTGTACTCTCTTCCAATCTGTCTCTAAAATTCTCCCTGTAAAATGACTCCCCCTTCTCCCACTATCTGCTGCTCTACTCTCCCTTTCAACTGTACAGCTCTCCATGAACGCTACTGTACTCCTGGACTGTACTCCTCTCTATTCAGTAGCTTTCCCTTCCTCTTCCCTCTCCTGAGAGTTGGGCATATCCTATTTTTGTCAGATCTTTTTCTGTTTCACTCTTTTCAGTCACTCAATTAGACATCTCTTTTAAACCCGAATGCTTCCTCCTACAAACTAACTTTAAGATCAGTGTTTAGGATTAAAGGTGAGTATAAAGGGTGTGTCTGTATTCCAGTAATAGGGATTAAAAGAGTGTGGTAAGGCTAAGACACATGCTAACTAGAAACTGTTTCAAATATCCCCTAATATTGAAAATCATAATATCAGCAAATTCCCCTTTCTATGTTTTCTGTATTAGTTATTTTTCTAAATATGGTAGTAAAATTCCTAACAATAACAATAGGAAGGAAGAATTTATTTTGGCTTTTTATTCCTGGGCTTACAGTTCACTGTAGCAGAGGACACTTGGCGAAAGAGATGAGACATGTCTGTTCACATTATATGCATTCATTAAAGGAAGAGTCGTAAAAGGTGGTATTCATATTGATGTTCCTCCTATAGGGCTTCAAACCCCTTCAGCTCCCTGGGTACTTTCTCTACCTCCTTCATTGGGGAACTTGTGCTCTGTCCAGTGGATGACTGTGAGCATTCACTTCTGTATTTGACAGACACTGGCAGAGCCCCTCAAGAGACAGCTATATCAGGCTTCTGTCAGCAAGCTCTTGTTGGCATCTGCCATAATATCTGGGATTGGTGGTTGTTTATGGGATGGATCCCCATGTGGGGCAGTATCACGATGGTCATTCCTTCAGTCTCTGCTCCAAACTTTTTCTCTGTAACGCCTTCCATGGGTATTTTGTTCCCCATTCTAAGAAGGATACTGAGCTTCTGGGCTACCACTTATCAGTGAGTGCAAATTATGTGTGTTCTTTTGTGATTGGGCCTCACTTAGAATGATATCCTCCAGATCCATCCATTTGTCTAAGAATTTCATAAATTCATTGTTTTTGATAGCTGCATTGTACTCCATTATGTAAATGTACCACATTTTCTGTATCCATTCCTCTGTTGAGGGACATCTGGGTCTTTCCAGCATCTGGCTATTATAAATAAGGCTGTTATGAACATAGTGGAGCATCTGTCCTTATTACAAGTTGGAACATCTTCTGGATATATGCCCAGGAGAGGCATTGCGGGATCCTCCGGAAGTACCATATCCAATTTTCTGAGAAACCGCCAGACTGATTTCCAGAGTGGTTGTACAAGCTTGCAATCCCACCAACAAAGGAGTGTTCTTCTTTCTCCACATCTTCACCAGCATCTGCTCAACTGAATTTTTGATCTTAGCCATTCTGACTGGTGTGAGATGGAATCTCAGGATTGTTTTGATTTGCATTTCCCTGATGATTAAGGATGCTGAAGATTTTTTCAGGTGTTTCTCAACCATTTGGTATTCCTCAGGTGAGAATTCTTTGTTCAGCTCTGAGCCCCATATTTTAATGGGGTTATTTGATTTTTCTAGAGTCCACCTTCTTGAGTTCTTTATCTATTGGATATTATTCCTCTGTCTGATTTAGGATAGGTAAAGATCCTTTCCCAATCTGTTGGTGGCCTTTTTGTCCTATTGACGGTGTCTTTTGCCTTACAGAAGCTTTGCAGTTTCATGAGGTCCCATTTGTCAATACTTGATCTTGCAGCACAAGCCATTGGTGTTCTGTTCAGGAAATTTTCCCCTGTGCCCATATGTTCGAGGCTTTTCCCCCACTTTCTCCTCTACAAGTTTCAGTCCCCATCCAGAGACTGCCCCACTTGGGGGATCCATCCCATAAACAACCGCCAAACCCAGATGCCAAAAAGAGCTTGCTGACAGGAACCTGATATATCTGTCTCCTGAAGGGCTCTGTCAGTGCCTGGAAAATACAGAAGTGTATGCTCACAGCCATCTTTTGGACAGAGCACAGACTCCCCAATGAAAGAGCTAGAGAAAGGATACAAGGACCTGAAGGAGTTTGCAACCCCATAGGAGAAACAACAATATGAACTAACTAGTACCCCCAGTGCTCCTTGGGACTAAACCACCAATCACAGAAAACACATGGTAGGACCGGTGGCTCTGGCTGCATATGTAGCAGAGGATGGTCTAGTTGGTCATCAATGGGAGGAGAGGACCTAGGTCCTTTGAAGGTTCTATTCCCCAGTATAAGGGAATGCTAGGACCAGGAATGGGAGTGTGTGTGTTGGGGAGCAGGGGGAGTGAGAGGGGATTTTCAGAGGGGATACTAGGAAAGGGGATAACATTTGAAATGTAACTAAAGAAACTATATAATTAAAAAAAAGAAAGGTGGTATTCAGTCCTTAATATATCATTTCTATTCAGACCAAGACCACAGTCTACATAATAGTAGCATAATAGAGTTGATTTATCTACCCCAATTACCTAGTCTAAAAACTATTGAAAAGACCTGATCATAGGGTTTGCTTCCCTGGTGATTCAGTGTCATTGTGTCTGTAAATGTATAAAGGCATATAGTGTCATAATGTCTTTTTATTACACTTGCTAAAAATCACAGAGACCCCAATTTATTGTTGTAATTCAAGGCTTTAGAAAAACAAACCCAAAACACTAGATGGGCAAAATAATCAAGATCAAAGCAGAGATTAATGAATAGAAATATCTAAATAAACAAACAAAGCCTAAATAATCAAGGAAACAAAAAATTGGTTCTTATGGGGTGGGGAATAGATCCTAATGAATAAAATTAGAGATGAAAAGGAGACAGCACAACAGATACCAATGACATACAGAAAACCATGAAGTCATGCTTAAATTGGAAAATCTAAACAAAATCATTTCAAGATACATACAACCTACCAAAATTACATTTAAGCCAAGTTGAAGTAAATAATCTGATCAAAGTTACAACTGGCCAGGAAATTAAATATTAGTAAATAATGTTTCAACAACAACAACAACAAATTGAAACACATGGATTCACTGCAGAATTGTATCAGACCTTTAAGGAATAATTAACACTGGCAATAAACGAATATATTCGTTATCATAGAAAAAGATAGATATGTTCTAAATTATTTAAGTGAAGCCAATATAACCTTGATACCAAGACCAGAGGAAAACAATAACAAAAAAAGAGTATCACAGTCTGTCTTTTTTTTTTTTTTTGGGGGGTGAAAAATATTCTTTCTTTATACAAATTTTTTTTCTCTTTTGTCTTTTATTTATTTATTTACCTCCAAATTTTATCCCGACCCTCCAATTTGCCTACCTTCCAGCTGTTCCACATCCCACACCTCCTCCCCACCTCCTGACCCCCCTCCTGTCTCCAGGAAGGTGTCCCCACACACCGTGATCCTCCCAACCAGACCTCTAAACTCCCTGGGTTCTCCACTATGTTGAGGGTTAGGTGTATCTTCTCTGACTGAACCCACACCAGGCAGTCCTCTGCTGTGTGTGTGTCAGTGGCCTCATACCAGCTGGTATATACTGTCTGGTTGGTGGTCCATTCTCTGAAAGATCTCAGGGTACAGTTCTCAAATTGTTTATCTACTGGTTGTATTGCTGTAGTTTTGTCAGGCTCTGAAAAAAAAATCCCAGAATTTCTCTTATCAGACAGTTCAGAAGGGTGGAAACAAAAGCTTGGAAGGTTTTGAAACTCCGGAGACCTGGAGTTAATCTAAGTTCTAGCAGATAGTGCTAATAGGTTTACTCCAAAAACAATGTGTACAAAATGATCACAAGTCATTTTTGAAGGTTAAATTTAGCTATAATTCTTGATGGAGTATCTTTCAAGTCTCCCATTTATCAGTCTTTCCCCCATCTAAGCATCTCTCTGGGAAAATCAATCTTCCTGAAATTCTCACAAACTTTTTGGCGATTCAGTAAGTCAGAGAGTTGGAGGAGGAAAGGCCTTGGAAATGACCACCTGATGTGATTTTTTTTCCAAGATCATCCATCAAACATGTTGAGCCATTCCAGAAGAAGAGAAAAGCCTCAGTTTTTGGCTCTTTTCCTGGAAGACATAGAATTTGTTTGGAACCTCTGGAAAGTTTAAATTGATGCTTATGGGGTTATTTTCCTGTGAAAAATGGTGGTATATTGAGGGATCATTTGCATTACTTGAAACCTTACCATTATCTATAGTATTGTTGGGATATCTGCTCAAATTCATGAGACTCTCTTAAAGAATGATATCAAGATATCAATAGGTAGATGACATATAGATAAATCTTATCCTTATTGTGGTTACATTTGACTGTGTGAAATGCATGGAGAAAAGCAATATGAGAATGACTACTGTATTGGTCATGCTTAAACTGGGACTTTATATTATATTCTAGGGCTTTCTAAAATTCTCAAAGTAAGTCCAAGTATTCCATTCCACTAAGGCTGAACTGAGAGAAGACTGTAAATTGGTGTCTTAGCAGTCAAAATTTTACACAGAGACCAAACCCCAAAGCACTAACAGACGATGGGCACGATGAAGTTCACTTCCTACTGCACAGCTATTGCTCTTCTCGGTGTCCATATGGCCTCAGGAGCACAGAAGCTCTCTGAGGATTTTATTATTTGGACACCAACCCCATTCCTAGTGGTTTTTTTCCTTCACAATCTAACTACCCAGCAAAGGTCTCTCATCACATTGGACACTAGTTTTCAATATGTAAATTACTAGTGATTTAAATACTCAAGTTATAGCACCCAAATAAAGGCAGGCCCTTCAGACTGGGACCTGAAGTGAAAAAGCACATTTTAGCAGATTCGAAGTCTATTTCGAGCCTGTAGCAGGATTACAGTGTGTCTGGTGTCTCGAGGAGATCTGAGTATGAATGAAATACTTTGCTGCTATATGAGCTGAACCTCACTTTTGAGGAGTTTTGATTGGTATAGAATATGATTTAGGAAAAGCTAGAGAGTGCACTGGAAAGTAGCTGACAAGTATCAAGAGATTTGATATTCCAGAGAAACCATGTGGATGAAGCCATGTGGATGCTTGATCATGACACACTGACAAACAATATAATTCAAGCTGAGATTTTTTTTTTCCTAGTAAAAGATTTTCATATGAACCCTGTGGTGTCATTTTATTGCTTCTAATCATATTAAAAAGGAAATTGACCTAGCCACTATGCTTGGCTGAAATATTTTTATATATTCCTGGATTTTTAGTAAATAAATTCTTTGAACTAGGAAATTGTTAATCTGCCAGCAAAAAAAAATGCCACTCCTCTCTTTTCTGATGGATTTAAAATGAATGGCCAGCAGCCATGCTTCATTTTCAGCATCTTGCATCCCTAAAAAAAAAAAAAAATACCACTAGTTGTATAAAGCTTACCCATTTTCCTCTCAATGCCAGCAATTGCTAGATCATGTATTCTGTTCAATATATAAGGAGACTCAGATCACTCTTCAGTACCACTAGCATCACATAGATGAACTCTGGCTCACAGAGGTTAAATGATTCATTTGAGAACATATTCTCAGAGACTGAAGACAACTCTAACCTGGGATTGTTTATGAAATAGGCAGTGGTTTTCTCAATGCAGATGAATATAATAAAAGTACTATTTAGTAAGGATTATTAAAGTAATACACATGGATCATACTAGCTCACCAGTGAGATAGGTTTTGCATTTTCCAGATGAATAATTAAATCTAAGCTTTTTTTTTTCTTTTTTTTCTTTTTTTTTCCATTTTTTATTAGGTATTTAGCTCATTTACATTTACTTTCCCATATCCTAGGATGCCTGAAACTTACTTTGTGGCTAGGTATAGAGTTAGGGTCCTCCGTTCTCCATCTCCAAATTACTGATATGTCTGTAATCTCAAACCTAAGACCTCAGGCATGTTAAGCAAGCACTCTATCTACTCTGCCACTCCTTTCTTTACAAAATATCTTGTTTATAAAATATACTCAGAAATTGTACAATGCACTTAGTGTCCCCATAGAAAAACATCCATTGTCCTTGTTTCTCTTTTAATGAAAGATTCTGATCTTGTTGAAACCTGGTGGAGATGTCAATTCTGCCAGAGGGTGTGACATTACTTGCCATGGGTTGCCTCTCTATATTGCTTTGCAAAATTGAACATAATTTTCATGCATAACATGCTTAAATGTTATATTAGCATTCCCCAAATGCTTCCTTTTCCTATCTGTATTGATAAGCATTTAAACGGGTTCAATAAAGACATTTTTACATTATTTGTTCACATATGAGCCAATTTTAATTCAGCAGAAATTATGGTGAGTGAATGAAAGTAAAATCTTTTTAGCTCATTTACACAATATTCTAATTTCTAGGTACTAATCATTTTAACAACTGTAACAACAAAAGAGCTTAGGACACCACATGCCTTCTTACCACTGCTGACATAGTGATGTTGAACTTGAACTGCCACACTTTGGAGAAAAGAAGCTGAGGCATCCTATCAATAAGACATTCTGTTCCCCTATTGTAAAATATGTCTTATTTCCTCCCATAACAGTATAGGCAGACATAAGGACTGAAGAAACTCATGGCTTCAAACTGAAAGAAATGATAAAAGACACATTTCAGAATGCCATATCTGTGATTCATATCTGTTATTTTCTTTAAGGCTTGGCCCACGATTCACTTTAGAACAGAACCTTTCGTTCACTCCCCATTAGTGAGTAAGGTGACCTTATATTTTATAGCCTATCAGGAACACTGTTGAGAGGGAAACAGTGCTGTAAATAATAGAGTCAAGACAGCAGGCATATGCGGCTGTCCCTGCCACATTGTCTGTGAAGCAAGCAACATCCCTTCGACATTCTAATAGTATAGCCTATGGGTTTTATTTATTTAACATTCAGCATAAGCTTCTATTTATGTTTTATGTGCACGCCTGTGGCTTCGATTTGGATCATAATATCCTAATGAGCAGGTAAGATGTCCTTTACCTTTCGTTTCTCCAGATGCTAACCTAAGTCTTACAGGCAGTATAGAATCACCGCACATATCTAGAACTAGTCTGAACAGTTACTCCTCAGTCAATGATTGTCAAAATACCCTGTGATAGCATTGCCTAGAGAAACCAAATCCCACTGGCTAAAGCAATTGCAAATGCCAAGGAAGCCTAGATCTTCAATTAGCAACCTGGTCACTCAAGCAAGCCATAGGGTCGTTATATTCTGAAAGCTGACAGGCTCCAGGTGTGAAGAGAGCTGATCCTTTTGTCCCAGCTGATATAGTCAGGCAGGAGGACCTATGTCCAACTGACAGAACAGATAGACCATGTAGTTCAAACTGATAGAATTAGAGTCATTCCTCATAGGGAGAGCAATATGCTTTGTTAATCTCATACAAAAATATTCTCGAACAATTATGGGTCAGAGTTGTGACTGTGGAATGCCTCTGCTACCTCATTTGATGCCCTATCTTCTTGCTGGAGGTGAGCACTCACAAAAAGGGACCTAGCATGACCGCACTGCAGAAGACCCAACAAGTAGCTGAAAGAATCAGATGCAGATATTTGTACCAACAAATGGACAAAAGCTGCTGACCCCTGTTGTTTGATTAGGGAAAAGACTGAAACAAGCTGAGGAAGAGAGTAACCCTGTAGGAGGACCAGCAGTCTCAATTAATGTAGATCCCTGAGATCTCTCAAACTGGACCACCAAACAGGCAGCATACATCAGCTGATATGAGGCCACCGAAACACATAAACCAGAGGACTCATGGGTCTGGGTTTAGTTAGGGAACGGGATTTATGTGGCTTACAGTTCCTCATTCATCATTGAAAAAAGTCAATGCAGGCACTCAAGTAAGGCAGGAACTTGGAGAGAGGAGATGTTGTGGAGGCCATGAAGGATTGTGGCTTAGTGGCTGCTCTCCCTGGCTTGCACAGATTACTTTCTTACAAAACCATTCCAAGGGTGGTCCCACCCACAAAGAATTGGGCCCTTCACCATTTTATCACCACTTGATAAAATGTTCTACAGGCTTGCCTATAGCCAGATCTTATACTGTGGATTTCCTTGTCCCTGGGAATCATTAACCAATATTACCCATAACAGATTGGGTGGTAGGGGACTGACTATGTACAATAATGATGAAACACCAGGAAGAACCAGCTATGAGAGACAGAACAACTTGAAGCAATTCAAGGGTTGCATACTTTTGGGTTAAGTGAGAAGGCATATACAGGGTGAGCAAAAGTCATTGCCTGAAGCCTTAAGGTCCTGAGATGCCACAGTATGCATTATCGTGGGAAGGCATTCCAGGAATCCAGGTGTTTGCTTAATGGGTTCTTCTCAGGAGAAAGAAAGTTGAATCTAGAATTTAACTAAGGCTACAAGACATTAGACAGGCAGAGGCAAGCGGCAGTTAAGGTCAGAGAAGGGGTAGCCTGTCTAGGGAAGCTTCCCACTGAGCCCAGAAGGCTATCAGGACAATAGTAGAATTCGACCATAATTAGCAGGATTTTCCCACATTATATAGAGGCATGTTTTCAATTGAGGTTCCCTCCTCACAAATGACTTTATTTGTGTTAAGTTGACATAAAACTATCCATAACATAAATTATTTTTCTCTTGGGTTGTACAACTGATAAGAATTGGCCTTCAGTCTCTGGAGAGGCTTTGGACTCTTGAAAGAGTGATAGGATTAAAGCATTGGGAACTCTTACAGAGGGAATGGGTGGACTTTGCCTTATGACCACGAGCCTGTGTGGAGAGGGAGGACCTCAGAAGTAGAATGGCTTGATTTGGATCTGAATAGGGTTGATTCCCAGCAGAGGATACAAGAACTAAGAAGTGGTTAAATCAAGTAAGTTCTGACCAGTTTTGCAGACTAAGCCACTGATGTAATCATAAATTGATGGCTTTATTAGGCATTGCTTGATGACAATATATTAGGTGGTAATGGAAACTTTCAAAAATAGAGTCTTAGTTAAATATTATATATACATAACATATTCTTTTAATATTCTTTTACATATCACACATTATATATCATATATTACATATCACACATTGTATATTGCATATCAGATATTAGAATTATATATTATTAGAATCATATCCTTAGCTCTACTCTGCATATATTCACCGTGAAGTAGAAAAAGATTCTTCACTGTTTTCTACTTACCACAGACCCATACTGATTCCAAGGAGCCACGGAGAAAACATTCTGAAGTCATGTCCCAAAATAAGTCTTTCCTCATGTGAATTTATTTTTGGGTGATTATCACGGATAATAAGTCTAATATCTGAATTAATTCTAATTCATTATATGTTTATATCTAAGACTACATTAAATGACTTAAAATTAATTCATCAGTGTTAGATGAGAATGGGAACAAAATACAGTATATATTCAAGTATTTATCTTATTGTTATGTATTTAGGGGTTCATAGGGAACATGAGATATTGACATTATCCAAATTGATTTTTCTTGCTCAGTCCAAGTCGTGTGACTTCCTTGTATATGCTATGTTTAGGTAAAAGAGAAATAGACTCAATGATTGTGATTTTTCTTTTATAATTTTGCTAGAATATTCTTTTTGTTTCTACCCTTTTGAAAGTCTTCCCTAATTAGTTTTGTTTCGTACTTCAAAACTCTGCAAAAATAATTTGCATTTAACCAACAATTAATGTGAAGTAAAATTCTACACACAGTTTTTCTTTGGTAGGAAGTCTTTGTTGTCTTACAGATATTATTATTTAGAACATGAATTCGTTGTGCAGTTAAACTAGGTATGAGAGAAATCAACTTGACATTGCTTTGGCCCTGAAGGTATTTTCTGGAAATAATTTTAAATACATTGCTTCTATGCTTAGCTGTCAGACACATTTCATCAAAAAGTAGCAGGCAGGGAAAAAATTCAGAATCATTGAGAAATAGTTGTTTCATCTTTGTTTCTTTCACACTCTTAGCTACTTTTACCTCCCTAGTTCCCCACCAACATTTACTGGTGAAATACATTGAAATTGCCTGATATATCCTAGTCCATGTACAAAACTTAGCACTGAGCCTTTATTCGTCATCTTCAAAGGGTTGGCAGACATTAAATAATTAATCTGCACAACACACTTGAGAAGTAGTGTGCATCACCATCACCATGACAAAAGTAAAGGCTCTCTGAAATGAAATAAGTTGCCTAGGGCTACACAAGCCATTATCAGGGGTGGACCAAAGTGTTCAGTCCCTTTCTCGTTTTCAGACCTCGTTTCATCCTGCCCAACCCTAATAGGAATTCATGTTTTCATTCTGCATAATTTTTGTTGAAGCAGCTATGAATTCTCGATATAATTTGTGTATTTTAGTAAGGTATTTCAATGTGGAAAGCCCAATTTTAGTAGACAGTATGACCTTTACAAAGACTTCATCGCAACTTGTTCTGGTGGTGAGAAACAAATGTCACCGTGTGTGTGTGTGTGTGTGTGTGTGTGTGTGTGTGTGTGTGTGTGCTCACATGTGTGCAGGTGCATATGGAAGACAGAGGTTGATTTATCAGGTCTCATTTTCAATCACTCTTAATCATGTCAAGGCCTGACACTATTTCTGAGGCTATGGAGTACTCAAAAAAAGAGACCTAACACATTGTATCTTGTGTGTTCTATGTTTCTGGGCTAATATCCACTTATCAGTAAGTGCATATCTAATGACTTCTTTTGTGATTGGGTTACCTCACTAAGGATGATATCCTCCAGATGCATCCATTTGTCCAAGAATTTCATACATTCATTGTTTTTTAATAGCTGAGTAGTACTCCATTGTGTAAATGTACCACATTTTCTGTATCCATTCTTCTGTTGAGGGACATCTGGGTTCTTTCCAGCTTCTGGCTATTATAAATAAGACTGCTATGAACATAGTGGAGCATGTGTTCTTGTTACCAATTTGGAAAACACAAGAATATCAAGAAGAGGGAAGACCAATGGGTGGATACTTCATTCTTCCTTAGAATAGGGAACTAAATAACCATGAAAGGAGTTACATAGACAAAGTTTGGAGCTAAGATGAAAGGATGGACTATCCAGAGACTACCCTACCTGGGGATCCATCCCATAATCAGCCACCAATCCCAGACACTATTGCATATGCCAGAAAGATTTTGCTGAAAGGACCCTGTTAGCTCTGTCTCGTATGAGGCTATGCCAGTGCTTGGCAAATACAGAAGTGGATGCTCACAGTCATCTATTAGATGGAACACAGGGACCCCAATGGAGAATCTAAAGAAAGCATCCAAGGAGCTGAAGGGGTCTGCAACCCTATAGTTGGAACAATAATATGAACCAACCAGTACTGCCAGAGGTTGAATCTCTAGCTGCATATGTAGCAGAAGATGGCCTATTTGGCCATCACTGGAAAGAGAGGCACCTTGGTATTGCAAACTTTATATGCCCCAGTACAGGAGAATGCCAGGACCAAGAAATGGGAGTGGGTGGGTAGTGGAGCAGGGTGGGGGGAGAGTATATGGAACTTTCGGGATAGCATTTGAAATGTATATAAAGAAAATATCTAATTTAAAAACAAACTGTAAAGAAAAGAGAGAGAGACCTATCATGATCACACTCTGGAAGACCCAACAAGAAGCTGAACAAGTCAGATGCAGATATTTGCACCCAACCAATGGACAGAAACTGCTGACCCCTGTGGTTGAATTAGGGAAGACTGAAAGAAGCTGAGGAGAAGGGTGACCCTGTAGGAGGACCAGCAGTCTCAATTAATCTAGACTCCCTAGATCTCTCAAACACTGGACCACCAACAAGGCAGCATACACCAGCTGATATGAGGCCCCCATCATACAGCAGAGGGCTGCCAGATCTATGGTCATTCAGAGATGATGCACCTAATCCTCAAGACACTGGAGGCCCCAGGGAGTTTAGAGCTCAGGTAGTGTGGGGGATGAGGATATCCACGTGAAGACTGGGAGCTAAGGAGGAGGTGTGGGATGTAGAACAGTTAAAGGGTAGACAGGGGTGGAGTGGGAAGTAAAATATGGAGTGTAAATAAAAATCATTTATTATTTCTTCTAGAATTCCAAATAAAATATTCTGATCATTTTTTTTAAAAGCAACTCCCGCTGCATTTCCCTCTGCATCTTAAGTTCAATGATTTGCTGTATTGCCTGACCAGCAAGCTCAAGGAACACACTTGTCTCTGCCTCCCCTACCCTGGAGTTCCAAGCATATGCTTTTATATGGCATAACTATGTGAAATCATGCTTGTGCAAGATGCACTTTCCTGATAGAGACCTCCAGGTTTCAACTATGTAACTGAAGATCAGATGATGGATACGATGGATGTAAATGTGGAATTTTTTTTTAAAGTCAAATAGTTGGTAAAGTTCAAAAAAATCAAGCATCTCCATTAGAACATGTTGAACATTTAGTTTTTGCTAAGAACATTATGTGATGAAGAATTAATCCTATTCTAAGTCCCATGGGCTCAAGAAATACTCACATGAATATTCACCTTCAATCTCTGAGTTGTACTTGCAAATACATTTCTCAAATGAGGCACAGGACACTCTTCTTGGAGACTCTATGCTAAGTACCTCAGAGTACCTATATTTTTATACATTCAAAGTTAGGGAGCTATGCAAAACAAATCCACGCTGGCACTTATGACAAAATTAGCAGAATTTTACCCTCATCATGTCCAGCTGATAAACAGCCTTTGGTGAGCTGGACTCATGCTGCTTGTCTGCTAATTGGCCAGTTATATTCATTTGATGTTGCTGAGCCTCCAAACAAATTAAGGTTAATTGGGATCAGGGATGGATCAGCAACCTTAGTCCTCAATCCACTTAGCAGTTCCCTTCAACTCATCATGCTCCTTTCTGTTCATTTCAGTTCTCTGCACAATGTCTGTCTCTCTCTCTCTCTCTCTCTCTCTCTCTCTCTCTCTCTCTCTCTCTCTCTCTCTCTCCCTCCATCTCTCATTTCCATCACTATCTCTCCCTCTCTCTTTTCTCTGATGTTAACTATTTTATTACAAAATGTTTTGAAAAAAAATGTGGGGCAAATAAATGGTAAATCACATCACAACAGGATCTACGGAACTGATACCTCTGAGATATGACTCCTACACTTTCAACTTCGCCATGATGCTTCACTGTTAAAGCTTCACTAGTTGAACACTCACTATAGCAAACTAATACAATGCATGTGAGTTAACTCACATGCATTGTATTATTGTCCCAGCCAACAATCTTTATTCCTGATTCATGAAGATGAAAATACTGTCCTTAATTAATCTGACTGCAAAGTCCCTACTATGAACTCAATGAATTGTATTCAACGGACAGAATCTGATTGGAATATCTATTTTCTGCCAGATCCTACTGTGACTTAAATTTAGAACTTTGAAAAATAGATTCTTAGCTTGTGAAAATGGTATACTTCCCACTCAAGCCTTAGAGAAAAGAGAAACGGAAACAAGTAAAAAATTGATTTCAGCTAGAATTTCACTAACACTATGCTAATGTCCTGGGTTTTCTTTCAAGAAAGTGCACTTTAACATGTATATAAATATGAAGATTGTTTTAGTAGCTTCAGAGTAAGAATTTCCTAAACCATGACCGCAAATAGCATTCCTGTGTCCTTTTTGGCAAAGAAGAGTCAATGTAACAACGACTCTCATTCTAAATATGTGTTAGGGATACACATGCATTCAGAAGGGTGTGTGTAACATGCTAACCCTGAGACAGACTGTTTTCTTCTCTTAGATCTTGGACCTCTGATATGTCATTCCAAGTGTCTCTCACTAAACTCAGGTCCCTGTCCTTCAAAATTCATGAAGAGAAATGTGAAGGCTTAACCCACGTGGGTTTATTTGCTTTTGTCTGTTTCTCCTTTCAATAGGTCCCACTTCACTCACAAGAGTAAGCCCAGAAGAAATGGAGAAAGTTTTCTAGTGGAGGTTTCTTCTACCATGAATGTGGTCTAGAGACCTAACTCAATTCTCTAGGCTTACTGGGCAAGTATTTTTACCCATTTACAAACCAAATCTCCAGCCCCTATAAGGTTCTTACATAAATATTTTAATTGACTTTTATACCATGAAATTTGTACAAAATACTTAGCAATTTTGTTTACTATTTAAAACATTCTGCCATTTTCTTGACTAGTGAACTCCAACTGACACTCTCTTCATTCCTTTGCATGGCTTTTTTTTTCTTAAAGCTTTGAACCAATTCTTCACACATTGTGCTGATCAGAATTCAAGAGAAATGTGCAGGCGTCCTTCCCTCTACAAAGACACTGGTTGGTTTCTGGACATCTCTCTCCTCTCTGTTTTGGAAAATGTAGGTATTTTGAGCTTCCAGGACTTGAGCCAACTGCTTCCCAACCTAAGGGGATTTCCGTGATGTCCTTGTGCCATAGTCCCAAAGCTTTTTTTTTTTTTTCCAGGAATTAAGCTGCTACTCAAAAAAGCTTATCTTGTTTGTCTTTCATCTCATTTGCCTAATATCTAATTGCTTGAGAAACATCAGTTTATATATTTTCTCTGACTTTTTTGTGGTTTCAGGCAAAAAAACAGTATAAATTTTTAATGCTATAGATAGTAAAGTCAACTCCACATTTCCTCCCTTCTATTTCTTCCCCTATTCCATCACCACTAGTTTCCCACAACTTACTGTGTCCTTCCTTAAATTAGTCCAGTTAGTGCTGCCAGCATGTATATGACTGTAGAACCATGTGGATCAGGGTTAGCTTCTAGGGCCCACATCCTTGAAGAAAGCTGACCTTACTTTTAGAAGCCATTAATCGCCAACAGGCCTTAGCTAGAAGTGAGACTTTATAATTCCCACTCTTGTGCTTGCTGGGATTCTTGTCTAGTTAATCTTGCACTGATTTGTGGTCTACTGCAACACTATTGATTTCATATGTATAACCATCTTGTGATGTCTGGGAAGTATTGTTCATCTGGTGTCATCCATTAATTTGGGCTCTTTCAGTCTTTCCATTCCCTGTTCCACAGTGATCTCTGAGCCTTTGGTGGGGATGATAAAAATATCTCATTTAGAATTAGGTACTTCTCAGTGTCTTAAACTTTCTATTTTAACCAGTTGTGGATCTTTGTGCTAATCACTATCTTGAAAATAGAAGCTTCGCTGATAACAATTGAGAAATGCACTAATCTATGGGCATAAATTTAAGTCATTAGGAATCAGCTTATTATGTTTAATAGTATGCCAATTTATCAGACTGATAGTAAATTTTCCCCTGTGCCTCAATGCTATCTTTGTAACACAATTGTCGTGTTTTTCATACCTTTTAGAAAGATGGCACATTTGTATTTCTACATCTGCCTTTTCTCATGGATTGTATAGATATTCTTTCCATAAAACCATTCTCACCAATAGGTTTTTACATATCAATGTAGGTTTCATGAAAAAATCCATGTTTTCCTGTCCTGGTTTGCTAGGATTAAAAACAGTAGCACAGGTTTCTTTGCTTCATTGGCAGAAGTTTTTGAAAAAATGAATTTTCCTCTGATTTTGTATGTATTTCTGTTTTGATGCTATGAGAAGTAAACTATGTCACAGAGGAGTCTAACAGAGAGTTCATAGAAATTTTCTAAGGCGAAGTTTTGTGGATAATATTTTCTGCAATGCCAGGGTCTGAGTATGAGCAACATGCTTAGTGAGTTTTGCTGAGGGTTTCTCGGCATCGGTATTACTGACATTTGGGAATAGATAGCCCTTTGCCCTAGGTGGGAAAACAGCTGTTGTATGTATGTAGGATATTAAATATCTTCCTGAGCCTTCTCCCCTTTACATGTCAGGAATACTCCTAACTACTAATAAATTATCCCAAGTTGCTGATAACCAAAAATGACTAGATGTTAACAAATGTCCCCATAGTACAATCACTCCCAATCAACTATCAATATTGGAGGTGGTGGACATTTGTTGTTGATTAGGTGGGCCTTTCATTCTTCCAGATTCCTTCCTGCTGTAGCTTGTGGCTCTATCACCAGGTTTGATAGTTACCCAGATGCAATACCTAGAAATGCTAACTCTTTTCCTTCATCCCCCCCATAATATTGCTAAAATTGGTATGTTCCACTGATATAAAATGGTGGCAAACGTGAATATTATTGCATTTAAGGACAATGTGTAACTGTACAATAAAATTAATCATAGCTATGTCTGGAAATGTATAGAATACTGTCTCCAGTAGGATATTGAGTCATTCTCTATCCATTTTCTAGCATCTGTCATTGCTAGGTGGACCCCTAGTACCAAGCCAATCTCATATCTTCTTTGTCATTCCTTTAACTTGAGTACTCTTCATTTCACAAACTCTGAACCCTATTTCCACGTAGAAAGTATATGTTTTACATCTATTTCAGTGTGTAGCCATTAGATCTTTCCACACTGGACCAAAAGAAGGCCCTTTGGACCTGTCGGTATGTTTTTCTTACTATTAAAACTAATTGACTTGTATATGAATTATGAGACTTCCTCACTGGGTAAAAAGCATTTCCCATCTGAAATACTCTAGTATAGCTCTCCACTTGACTGCTTCCTTCTCAGTGCCCAAGTCCTACTTTAAATACCAGCTTCAGGGATGCTTTCCTTAGAGCACTGATTATGCATAAAAGTAACTCTTCAACCAGCTTAGTATTTTTCAAAACAACCAGGTCTTTTCCTTCTCTTCTCTTATTGGAATCTGTAGCTGCATATGTGTACTAGTGTCTAATTAGCCACCTTTGTATTTTTACTAATTCCTAAACTCCTTGGAACATCTGCTTTTTTTTTTCCCAGCCATGTTCAGTGCCAAGGAGTCAATAGATGTATTCTTTTGTTAATTACAAAATGAAGAAAGTAATGCTACAAATATACAGTGTCCACAAGAGTACTATAAAATACACTTAGCAGTTTGAAGGCTTTAGTGACAAGGTTAGATAATTCACATTAAATAAAAAAGTTATATCTGCCTAGGTAGAGAAAATAAACCAACCATCCAAAGATATCTCGGTAATAGCAATTCAGGTATATCCCTAACTGCAAAGAGCTTGGTTATAATTGTGCAGCTCTTTTCCTTCATAATAAACCACTAAATCAGAAATTTCTTTTTTGATCCATCATGAAATGTACAGAGAAATATTTAATTGCCTATTCAAAAAGAAACAATATTTCCTTGGGAAATATAAATAATTGACAATATAAATAACTCCCCATTTTATAGATTCTCTGTGAAACCATCATTTAAAAGCCTATTAATATCTGAACGGAGACCAAAAGAGAAAAAAGAGAAGGGACAGCCTTTGAAATTGCCTGAGACGGGAATTGAATTAGGCTGGGCAGCAGCAATAAGCTTCCCTGGGGCAAAAAGTTATGACAGAAAATATGCAAAAGTGGCCTTTGTTCACACTGTCCAGCTGTCTCACTCTGCCCTTAGCACTCCTCCCAACAACACTGCCTACATAAATAGATACATCAAAAGAATTGCTTAATTCCAACACAAAATTTTCACCAAAGGTACCTCTTCCCATACACACAGAACAACACACAGAAGTGCACTCACATAACCAAACACATATCTTTTTATTTATTTATTTATTTTTTTAATTTATTACGTATTTTCCTCAATTACACTTCCAGTGCTATCCCAAAAGTCCCCCATGCCCTCCCCCTGACTTCCCTACCCACCCATTCCCATTTTTTTGGCCCTGGCATCCCCCTGTACTGGGGCATATAAAGTTTGTGTGTCCAATGGGCCTCTCTTTCCAGTGATGGCCGACTAGGCCATCTTTTGAGACATATGTAGCTAGAGTCAAGAGCTCCTGGGTACTGGTTAGTTCATAATGTTGTTGCACCTACAGGGTTGCAGATCTCTTTAGCTCCTTGGATACTTTCTCTAGCTCCTCCATTGGAGGCCCTGTGATCCATCCAATCGCTGACTATGTGTTTTCCTCGTTTACATTTCCAATGCTATCCCAAAAGTCCCCCATACCCTCCCCCCCACTTCCCTACCACCCACTCCCCTTTTTGGCCCTGGCGTTCCCCTGTACTGGGGCATATAAAGTTTGCAAGTCCAATGGGCCTCTCTTTCCAGTGATGGCCGACTAGGCCATCTTTTGATACATATGCAGCTAGAGACAAGAGCTCCGGGGTACTGGTTAGTTCATATTGTTGTTCCACCTATAGGGTTGCAGTTCCCTTTAGCTCCTTGGGTACTTTCTCTAGCCCCTCCATTGGGGGCCCTGTGATACATCCAATAGCTAACTGTGAGCATCCACTTCTGTGCTTGCTAGGCCCCGGCATAGTCTCACAAGAGACAGCTATATCTGGGTCCTTTCAGCAAAATCTTGCTAGTGTATGCAATGGTGTCAGCGTTTGGAAGCTGATTATGGGATGGATCCCTGGATATGGCAATCACTCGATGGTCCATTCTTTCGTCACAGCTCCAAATTTTGTCTCTGTAACTCCTTCCATGGGTGTTTTGTTCCCATTTCTAAGAAGGGGCTATGTGTCTACACTTTGGTCTTCCTTCTTCTTGAGTTCCATGGGTTTAGCAAATTGTATCTTATATCTTGTGTATCCTAAGTTTCTGGGCTAATATCCACTTATCAGTGAGTATATATTGTATGAGTTCCTTTGGAATTGGGTTACCTCACTCAGGATGATGCCCTCCAGGTCCATCCATTTGCCTAGGAATTTCATAAATTCATTCTTTTTAATAGTTGAGTAGTACTCCATTGTGTAAATGTAGCACATTTTCTGTATCTATTCCTCTGTTGAGGGGCATCTGGGTTCTTTCCAGCTTCTGGCTATTATAAATAAGGCTGCTATGAACATAGTGGAGCATGTGTCCTTCTAGCAAACTAGTTTCAGCTCAACTTCAGCTTAGAGATGTATACTGTTAGAACGCTAGGTGACTTTTAATTTTTCAATGTATACACATAGACGTCATACTAAAGATGAAAATATGGCTCAAAAATTTGGAGTAATTCAATAAGGTATAAAAAGTACTTCCAGCATGGAAAACTCTCAGATATCTATTTCCAATGAAATGTATATATTTAAGAACTTAGCAATGTCAACTCCAGTATGGCTTAAAGAATATGAAGGAACATAAGGGTGTCTTCTGAGATAATTGTAAGTTTTATGTCTCTTACTCCATGGACAGTATATTAATAAGTAAAAGGGCTATAAGTATTTGTATAATTTTAATATGTAGTAACTATTATGTATTAATGTATATTCTACAATATTTTATGCACTTAATATTTTTATTTAAATTAATTTATTTTTTACACTCCATATTCCATTCCCTGCCCCCATCCACCCTCCAACTGCTCCACATCCCACACCTCCTCTCCAACCACCCTGTCTCCACATGGATGTCCCCCAGCTCCCACCCCCAAGTTCTAAAATCCCTGGGGCTTCCAGTCTCTTGAGGCATCTCTGAATGAACACAGACCAGGAAGTCCTCTACTGTATGTGTGTTGTGGGCCTCATATCAGCTGGTATATGCTGTCTGTTTGGTGGTCCAGTGTTTGAGAGATCTCAGGGGTCCAGATTAATTGATACTGCTAGTTCTCCGACAGGATCACCTTTCTCCTCAGCTTCTTTCAGCTTTTCCCTAATTCAACAACAAGGGTCAGCTGCTACTGTCCATTGGTTGGGTTCAAATATCTGCATCTGACTCTTTCAGCTACTTGTTGGGTCTTTCTAAGGGCAGTCATGATAGATCCCTTTTTGTGAGTGCCCCCATAGCCTCAGTAATAGTGTCAGGCCTTGGGACTTCCCCTTGAGCTGGATCCCACTTTGGGCCTGTTGCTGGACCTTCTTTTCCTTAGGCTCCTCTCCATTTCCATCCCTGTAATTCTTTCAGACAGGAACAATTATGGGTCAGAGATGTGACTGTGGGATGGCAACCCCATCCCTCACTTGATGCCCTGTCTTCCTGCTGGAGGTGAGCTCTATAAGTTTCCTCTCCCTACTGTGGGCATTTCATATAAGGTCCTTCCCTTTGATTAACTAACATAATAAGGTTGCTGATATTTTCAATTTATTTCATGTGTTAAAATCTGAGTTACTATTTAAAATTAAAACAAGAAATATGTTAAAACTTTCAATGAATTAGAAATTTCAAGAGTATAATAAATTATCATATGTGTATGAATTCTCTTTGAAATGTGCTGGTCTCAAGAGTCCTGGAAATTAAAGTGATTTCTATAAAATAATTCCAAGAAAATGTAACTTCATGTTTTTACTTCTACTTGCGTGTGTGTGTGTGTGTGTGTGTGTGTGTGTGTGTGTGTAATCATATTTGTGTTTCATATATGTATATATACACATATAAAATTGGGTTGCAAGATTGTAAGTTTCCATTCATGACTTTTAAACCACATTCATGTGGGTGTACTTTTTCTCACCTCTTCATCTCCTCAGCTCCCTTCCATATTTTTGCTTTCTGCCTCTTCTATTCTCTCTCCTTGTTTTCCTTTGGTCTGTGTTTTGCTGTCTCACTTTTCTTACTATATTTGCCCCCAGTGTCCCATTATTAATTGCCTGGGGCCCACTAGCATTCAAAGGATAGAAGCCAGTGCCATATGAATAGCAGCAGACCAACATATGAAAGAGAACATTTGGGTTGTCTTCCTGCACTTAGTTGACCTCATCAGTGTTTTATTGCTTGTTTGTTTTTTCTAGTTCCATCCTTTTACCAACAACTTTTCTACTTTCTCTTCCTTTCCTGTATTGTGTACATATACCCTATTTTCATTACCTCTTTTCATGTTCTCCCTGGTGATAATTTTAATTACTCTGCACATTTCTCATCCATTGTTCCATACAGATGAAAAAATAGGCTTCCATGCCAATCACCCTCTATTTCTAGCTTAACAAATTTCAACAAATGGCTATTGCCTAACTTACAATACATGAGAGTGGACAAATCACAACTTTTTTTTTCATGTTAGAACATCTTCTTTTTTCAATTTTTTATTAGATATTTTCTTCATTTACATTTCAAATGCTATCCTGAAAGTCCCCTATACCCTTCCCCCACCTGCTCCCCTACCCACCCACTCCCACTTCTTGGCCCTGGTGTTCTCCTGTACTGGAGCATATAAAGTTTGCAAGACCAAGGGGCCTCTAAAATTATATAACTTGTCAAGTTTGTGTTGCAGCTATAATTGTTTTCTTATCTTAGATGTTGCTTATTAAAAAATCAAAACTGACATAGATGTTACAGATAAATTTACAAGTATCTATTGATATTCTGGACTCTGGGTGAACTCTGGGGATTTTTTGTGGGTGTTTATGTCAGCATTTGTCAAAGAGGTTTATGGCATACATCTGAGATGTGTAGTAGGTGCTTAGTAAGCACTCGGTCCCTGCCTGTGCAGATGCTACACTGATCCCAGCCTCATTTTCTAAAGGACTTTTCCAGGCTTAATTTCTTCCCACTCACTGACTGTACTGAAATGACTTCTGATCTTTTCCAGTCACCTCTTTACATAACTCTTATTCTAAGGAAAGTATTTGATGAGCAATGAATTCAATTGTGGAGAGATTTATAGATTTGAATAAATTATGTTCAGAAACTCTTTAGTACCAAACATATAATAACATAAAGAATGTAAGAAAGTATCAGGGGGTAAAGTGGACTTTGCTGAATCTAAACTATTGGACAATGTAGGCCAAGACCTATTGTCACATGAATTTTTTAAAAAGGAGAGAGAGGTACATGTAGTTAACATAAAATATTTAAGTACAGAGAACTTGAACTTTTGACAAGACAGGAATAACATCAATTTGTTTCATTCAAAATAAGTTGAAAAGGTGAATTATTGTATTAATATAAAAGTTTAGTGCCCCCAGAGAATAGCATACAAAATATGCTGAGACATGAATGGAAAAAAAAGTATGTCAATTACTATGTTTAAAACTGTATTATATTTTCTCCAACTGTATTTATACCTAGAAGCTTTGGTCTAGCAATGTTGTGCAGACTTCCTTTAAAAAAATCTTATTTTTGGATCATAACCGTTGACTTCCCACTATTGGCACATGATGAAATATTCATGGTGCTACGGCTACATCAACGAGTTTTTTGGGCTTAGTGGGTAAAGTGCTTGTCAGGAAACCCAGAGTCTATATCTTTAGAACTCATATTGCCCATTTCTATAATCCTACTTCATCTATGGTGGATGAGAGTTGAATAACTCATGTTGACCTCTGACCTCCAAGAACATACCATAATACCATTGTGTCCTATCCTAACACATGTGCACATATACACATAGGAGTAAAAGTTAAAATGATAAAAGATGAAAGTTAGGGAATGTTGCACACCAAAATTAAGGATGCACAAAGAAGCATTAAGAAAATATACTTGTGTTTAAGCTAAATAAAAATATATTGTGAAGGGAAGAGTTTAAAAAGAAGCATCATGCAATGGCAGAAAACTCTGTTCCCACAAAACATGAGTTATTAACTGAAGATCTCATTTCCAGGTGTAGGATACCTTTCTACTAGTTATTCAGAGAGACCCAAGAGGTACAGAAAACAACACAGCCTTTAGCTATGGCCATTGCTCTTGGTTCTCAAATATATACCAAATCCTATTGAAGACACCACACATTTTGAATGAAAGATATAGAAAAATTAAACTTAATTGACAAAAATATCTCTCTCTTTCCTAGCTCACATGGTATTAGAAAAGGCTCTGCTGACTGCTGGGAGAGAAAACACATAGTAGTCTTCCTAGGCCATGCATGATACAATACTTGCATACCTGGGAACATGTGACCTTTGGTGGAATACTGGCATGAATGTTATGGGGATGTATTAGTCAGTTCTCTAGAGGAAGAGAATATATTGAATGAACATGTTCTGTGTTAAATGAATTGATTTTTGAATTCATGAATTGAATGAATTCATTGTTTGAATGAATGAACATATATATATATGTTGAGAGAGAGAAGAGAGGGGAAAGAAGAGAAGAGAAAAGAGAAGAGAAGAGAAGAGAAGAGAAGAGAAGAGAAGAGAAGAGAAGAGAAGAGAAGAGAAGAGAAGAGAAGAGAAGAGAGAGAAGAGGGAGGGGAGGGGAGGGGGAGGGAAGGGAAGGGAAGGGAAGGGAAGGGAAGGGAAGGGAAGGGAAGGGAAGGGAAGGGAAGGGAAAGGAAGACAGTGGGGATTTACTAGAATGGCTTGTAGGCTATAGTGCAGCTAAGACAACAGTGGCTGTCTATCAAGGGAAGATCCAAAAATCTAGTAGTATTTCATCCATGGGGCTGGATGTCTCAACTGGCCTTCCTTATATGTAGGAACCCAAAAGATATAGGCTTTAAAGCAGGGAAGGAATGGAATTGCCAGAGAGAGTGAAAGCAAGAGCAAGCAGGCAAAGAAAAGGACCAAGCTTCCCTCTCCCATGTCCTTAATACAAGCTGCCATCAGAAGGTGTGTCCAGATTAAAGGTGGGCCTTTCCATCTTAAAGATCTGGTTTAGAAGTGGGTCATCTTACTGAAAATGATTTAATTAATAAAATCTTCACAGACATACACAGCCACTTTTACTTATTTCCAGATATAGTCAAATTGACATCCAAGAATAGCCATCACAGGGGAAACCCAAACACTTTCGGATTGGATATGAGGTTTGCTCCATAAAATGGTTTTCAACCTGGAATTGTTCACTTCATAAACCTATTATTTGGGAGGCCATAGAGCATAGGAGGACATACTGTTGTTGTTAAAGCTGCTTTATAAATATTTGTTTATATACTGTATCCATAGTTTTTTGTTAGTGTCAACCTTTGTTGGCAGCCTCTTTACACAGTGGGTAACAGTTGACACAGAAACTCTTAACTAGCCAAATGTTAAGGGCTCAGCAGTAGATCAATCTTATTTATAAACTCTCCCTCACCATTCAAAGTTTAGAGAACTTATCAGAACAGAGACTGGGAAAAATAGAAGAGCTGGTGGATCAGAAAAGCTGTGAACTACTGATTTCTGAACATAGGCGTGGCTTTGCAAACTTTAATTCCTGGTATTTGT
Source organism: Mus musculus (assembly GCF_000001635.26). NCBI lineage: Eukaryota > Metazoa > Chordata > Mammalia > Rodentia > Muridae > Mus > Mus musculus. The sequence continues at coordinate 71,302,448 of NC_000071.6, forward strand.
GTTACCTGCATAAAACTGGCACAATGTCATGGTAATCAAAAATCCAATATAGATGGGGAAAGTGGTTGCCCAATGCCCTAGCCTTGAAAGAGGAGCAATTGATGTTTGCTGAGGGAGGGAGGGAGAGTTAATTTCCTTTGGAAATATGGCTGCTAGTAGATGGCTCATGCCTCATTAGAGGGCTCACATATATATCTATATTGACAGAACTAATCCCAATCAGCTGTTCACCAATAAAACAAACAAACAAAAAGAAAATAAGGAGAGCTTGATATTGAGAAGGTAAAATGTGAGTGTTACTCTGGTAAGTTCAATAGTTTCAATGGTAGATCAGTACAATGATAGATGTATTTTCAAACAATGGAGAAAGAATATTTTTGAAAATAATGCTGACTATTGAGAAGATAGTATATACAATGATTAGACAAATTAAATAAGGCTGTTTTAAGATAGAATATTATTTCAAACACAAAACAATTGTTCAAAGGTGGTGCAGACATGTAGTTTGACACTGTGTATTCTAAACAGACAACACAGAATGTCTAAAGAAAGCTTAGCAGGTTTTACAACAACAAAATTCTAATTCAATAAGCCCAACATATAGAAGGCAAATTATTCATTATTTATCATAAATTCAAGAACATGCAGAATTATAAAAGATCAACTGTTTAAGATATTAAATATGCAAAATTATATAGTCTATATTTAAATAGGATTTCTGAAATTTTCTGTGGTACATTTTATAGTTTTGGTTTTCTATGTTTCAAAGAACATCTTTACCATCCTGATTTAAGTTGACTTTTCTCTCAAGTCATAACTCTTAGAAAATTAAGGATTTCTGAGTTATATATTTTTCTTCCATCCACCAACTGATGAATACATTGGTTTTTATGTTCCAAACATGACTAGTATGCTCTATAGTCCCCTCCATTACTGCATGGTTTGGACTCTCTTGGTAATCACATAGAGTTCAATATTTTTGAAAACTGTCTGTTTTCCATCTCAGAACTGTCAAACATTTGTTATGATGTCCATTAATCTTCACACAATACAAAAAAAATTGTCATGTGGGCCTCTGGTTCAGAAAACTTCAACTCTTTCCATTTTCCATATAAATCAGCTTCTAGCTTTCCCTCAGGGCATTTGATCCTGCAATGTGTAACTTCAGTATGTCTTCTGTCTTATCTTAAGTAGCCCTACATAGGCACTGTATCTACTAGTGCTCTCAACTTAGGACATGTCAATTTTAGTAAAAAGAAATCCCAAGGTCTAGGAGTGGCAAGTCCAACTTATACAATGTAAATAAATATTGTATGCTAGCCTTAACTTAGTGTTTATAATTATATAATGAATCTGTTTTAATGATTCCTGTAACATATCTTTGATACATTCTATATTTCTATATTTTATATCAAACTGAAAAATTCATATAGAAACTCTTCTTTAAACCTAGAATTAAATTTTCAAATACTTAAGCAATAAGAATTTCTAATAAATTGGTATGTCTAGTTTGTTCATTCATGACCTTTGACAAGACATCTTAACTATACTATAGGATTCACATTCTAATTTTTGGCTGAGGAGTGAGGCATGTACATATCTTCTATACATTGTTTCCCATACTTAAGTTTCCATGATTTATTCATCAGAATTTTTTGGATTGCAAATAACAGCTATTGTCCATGCTATCCTAAAGAAATCCTACATTTATTGAAGGATATTGAGGTCAATATTAGAATTAAACCAACTATCATACAAATGTCAAATACCAGATCAACTCCTATAGCCTGAGAAACAACTTTTGCCACATGGTGGTTTAATTTCACTTATTTCTGTCTTTATATATCTCTACAGAGTTTAAAACAAAATCCCTGAAAAAGTAGATTCTGATTGTCCTTCCTCAGGCATAAGAACCTACAACCACTTTCATACAAAAGTTTTAGTATGGATGTGTTATGACTTCAGTCTAAATTTCACTAAAATATCATACAGATAGTAGCTGTATGAGGAATGCAGGCAACCTCACTCCTCTGGATGTATCTGGAAATTATAACTTTTAGACCTCTATTAATAAAATGGGCAGACCTAACCTAGAATATTTTGAAAGCTACAAGTATCAACAGAATCATTCTAAAACGTAATCTTCTCATAAAGATAATAAAAAGGAATGGCCCTGAAGGCATGGAGAGATGATTCAGTGGTTAAGATTATGTATTGCTGCTCTTCCAAGCAAACTGAGATCAGTTCCCAGCATCCATGTCAGCAGCTCTCAATCACCTATGACACAGGCTCCAGAAAACCAGTGGCCTTATCTGGCTCTGTGAGTACTTACACCAGGACATAATCATATCCTCACCAAATTAAGGTAAATGTTTGCATGTTTGTGGAGCCCAGTGTAGTAAGGCTATTTTTAAAAATGGATTCAAAAGTCTTGCCAGAAAAAAAAAAAACACAAAGACATTACAAAGATATTATCTAGAAAAGAAACCACAGGACTTATTTTATATTAGAATAGGACAAAACAAGCAAACAGTAGGAAAACAGCCAAGAAAGGACGCAAGAAAGAGATGTGGAACCCAGAGACCCACTTGTTCGTATACTCAAGAGTCCCATAAAAAATATGCAAAGGACCTGTAAGGAAACAACAACAACAATAACATCAAAAAAAAAAAAAGGAAGTATCTTGGTCAGGGTTTCTGGGCCATCAATTGGAACTGAGGCTGCACCTTCATCAAATGGCCTTCCATGGCCTCTCACAGTGCCGAGCCTCAGCAGCTCTGTGTGACCACTTCATGACTTCAAAACCAGTACCACCTGGGTGACCCTTACACATTACCAAGTCCAGCCACAGCACAAGGTACAACCTTCGCTATCTCTGGAACACAGCCTCTGTGCTTGCAAAAAATACTTCCCAGAAGATGACACCTCAATGATGCTGGTCTCTTCTTCTTTTTTTATTTTTATTTTTTTTGACTGATATATTATTTTTTATTAGGTATTTTCCTCATTTACATTTTCAATGCTATCCCAAAAGTCCCCCATACCCTCCCCCCACTCCCCTACACACCCACTCCCACTTTTTGGCCCTGGTGTTCCCCTGTACTGGGGCATATAAAGTTTGCAAGTCCAATGGGCCCCTCTTTCCAGTGATGGCCGACTAGGCCATCTTTTGATACATATGTAGCTAGAGACAAGAGCTCCGGGGTACTGGTTAGTTCATATTGCTGTTCCACCTATAGGGCTGCAGATCCCTTTAGCTCCTTGGGTATTTTCTCTAGCTCCTCAATTGGGGGCCCTGTGATCCATCCAATAACTGACGGTGAGCATCCACTTATGTGTTTGCTAGGCCCCGGCATAGTCTCACAAGAGACAGCTATATCAGGGTCCTATCAGCACAATCTTGCTAGTGTATGCAATGGTGTCAGCGTTTGGAGGCTGATTATGGGATGGATCCCTGGATATGACAGTCTCTAGATGGTCCATCCTTTTGTCTCAGCTCCAAACTTTGTCTCTGTAACTCCTTCCGTGGGTGTTTTGTTCCCAATTCTAAGAAGGGGCTAAGTGTCCACATTTTGGTCTTCGTTCTTATATCTTGGGTATTCTAAGTTTCTGGGCTAATATCCACTTATCAGTGAGTACATATCATTTCTGTTCTTTTGTGATTGGGTTACCTCACTCAGGATAATGCCCTCCTAAAAGTCTCTTAACTGTGGGCTCCACTAAATATTTTCTTCCTTCAAGAGGGAAAATATCATGGCACAGTCACAATCAAAAGCAAAAGTCAATCTTCAACTGTCCAATGTCTGGGATCCAACTCATGATCTTCTTGGCTCCTCCAAGGGCTTGGGTCACTTCTCCAGCCATGTCCTTTGTAGCACACACATCGTCCTCTAGGCTCCAGATGCCTGTATTCTACTGCTGCTGCTGCTTTTGGTGGTCATCTCATGGTACTGGCATCTCCAAAACAGTGCATGACCCCTTCAGTCCTGGGCCATCAATTGCAACTGAGGCTGCACCTTCACCAATGGCCTTCCATGGCCTCTCAAAGTGCTGAGCCTCAGCTGCTCTGTGTGACTCCTTCATGACTTCAAAACCAGTACCACCTGGGTGACCCTTACACATTACCAAGTCCAGCAACAGCACAAGGTACAACCTTCGCTATCTCTTGAACACAGCCTCTGTGCTTGCAAAAAACACTTCCCAGAAGATGTCACCTCAATGATGCTGGTCTCTTATTAATCACCACTAATTTCTTAGCTCCAGCTAACCAGCATCAGTAGTCCCAGTAATGCAAAGTTTCACTTTAGTAGTTCTGGTATCTTGTTACTCACAGCTGATTTGTCAGCCCTAGCTAACCAGAACCACAGAATCTTCCCAATCAAAACAGCAATGGCCCTGAAAAGAGTCTTTAATTTTCCCTCTGAAATTTCACAAGGCAGACCTCCATCTTCTGCATTGTTCTCAACATTAACTTCCAAGCTCCTACACAACATCTGACAGAGCATTAACAACGAATGGATCTTCAAGCCCAAAGTTCCAAAGTCCTTCCACAGTTCTCCCCAAAACATGGTCAGGTTGTCACAGGAATACTCCACTTCTGGTACCAATCTTTTTTAGTCAGGGTTTCTATTCCTGCACAAATATGACCAAGAAGCAAGTTGGAGGTAAGAGTTTATTTGGCTTGCACTTCCATACTGCTGTTCATCACCAAGGAAGTCAGGACTGGAACTCAAGCAGGTCAGGAAGCAGGAGCTGATGCAGAGGCCATGGAAGGATGTTTCTTTACTGGCTTGCTTCTCCTGGCTTGCTCAGCCTGCTCTCTTATAGAACCCAAGACTACCATCCCAGATATGTTCCCACCCACAAGGGACCTTTCCCCCTTGATCACTAATTGATCTTACAGTTGATCCAACTTACAGTTGGATCTCATGGAGGCATTTCCTCAACTGAAGCTCCTTTCTCTGTAATAACTCCAGCTGCGTCAAGTTGACACAAAACTAACCAGTACAGGAAGGAAAGAAGGAAGGAAGGAAGGAAGGAAGGAAGGAAGGAAGGAAGGAAGGAAGGAAGGAAGGAAGAAAGAAAGAAAGAAAGAAAGAAAGAAAGAAAGAAAGAAAGAAAGAAAGAAAGAAAGGAAGGAAGGAAGGAAGGAAGGAAGAAAGGCCCCAATTAACAGTGTGAGATAACATGTCTCCATTGAGAACATTTTTTGTTTTTTTATGTTAACCATCTGCTGTTGAACATGCAGTCTATCTTTTGTTTGTTTTCAGTGTGAGACTCCCTTGGAGAAAATTAAATTTTCATTTGAATGGGGTTATCAACTGGAGATAGCTTCTGAGTTAGGGCTGTGGGTTTGTGTCCACTTGTGTCCTCTTCTCCTTTCAGCTCTAGGACACCATTGGGTCCAGACCTGTGCAGATCCTGTGCATGCTGCCAAGAGTAGCATTTTAAAGGCAATACCTGGGTTTAAGAAACAAAGCAGAACCCTAATCAACAAAGTAAACAAGCTGCTGAAAGCAGGACTAACATTAAATTAGCTGGGTGTGGGACAACCCATATTTTCCTTGCCCAGACTACAGAATGTGGAAAAGAGGAACTCCAAGATTCATTCTCTTTCAGCTTGTCACTGTAGAAGATTAGTTCATCTATCTATCTATCTATCTATCTATCTATCTATCTATCTATCTATCTATCTATCTATCATGTATCTCTGTCTTTCTCTTGTGTATAAACCTGTGCTATCTCTTCCCTCCCCTTCTCCTTCCCCTCCTTTGCCCTCCCTCTCCCCTCCCTCATCCCCTCCCCCTCCCTCCCTCTCTGTCTCTCTCTGTAAGAAAATGACACCAGATGTTTTATTTAATTTTTCTTCATCTCTTTTTTTTTCTGAGACAGTCTTTCACTGAGCATAGAACTCACCAACCCAAGTAGGTTTTAAGGCTTACAAGCCCCAGGGGCCTCCCCTCTCTGCCTCTCCAGTGGCAGAACTACAGGAGGTACATTCCACCACAGCCGGAGGGATGACGATGATGACGATGATGACGACTATTAATGATTTTGCAGCAAGCATGTTCCTGATTAAGCTGCTTCTCAGCCCTATGAATTGCTCTTTATCTCCAGAGTAGGGAATAATTAGAGTATAGAAAAGAGTAAAAGAGGAGGTAAGGGGTGCATCTCCACCTATCAGCTAACCGGACGGACCTCACAGCAGTTATTTGTTTTAAGCATAGCTGTCTCTATTGTATGAAGAAGGGAAAAGAAAGAGGACGGGGAGGGGAAGGAGGAGATGAAGAAAGCAACCCAAAGTCACACAGCTAGAGAAAGAGAGGAACTTGAAGAGCTCAAGTTAGACTGACTTCCATGCCAATGTTTTCATTCATTTCCTGATCCCCAGTGGATCCATGACAACTCTTTAATTACAGTTTTTAAGATTAATATCCTCAAATCTCTCAAACTCCTCTTAGCTATCTTTTCTTAGCTACCTTTTAATTGTCTATCAGTTAATTATCTCTAAATTGGTGAGTATGTGCTGAACTGAAAAGTCTGCCATAGGTTGGATGTGATCAAATGCAAATGTCATAACAAAGTTAACCCTTGTTCTCCTTCCCACCATCTTCCAGCCCAGTGGATGAAAGGTTCTTGAGTCTCTTCCTCCCTGGGGCCTGGTGCTTTGATCCAGTTAAGAAGCATTTGGCCTCTAACCTGGACCGTGTCTTTCTCAAGGGTAAGCTGGAAACACTATGCTAAAACAATTGGGGTCTTGGCAACAATGCTTGTTACAAATTTCAACAAGTTTTTCAACACTTGCAAGTGGAAAATCCATAAACAATAGTGCAGTGCATCAGGGAGATATATTTTAATGAAAGCAATATTTCTATACTAATATATCATGTTTTCTTTAACCGAGAAAAATCAACATTTCTAGTGCAATTTAAGTTTCAGACCATCTAAGGCCTGTATTATTGTTTACTGAGGGGCATTTAGAACATAAAAGACATTTACAACTTTGCTACAATAAGAATTGAGAAAAATACTGCATTCCTGCAGGAAGCAGGAATGGGCCTGTGAACCCCACTTGTTTACTGCCTTGCCGGAGCATGTGCAGTGAAAAAGCATTCGTGGGCTGCCTGCCAGGCTGGACTGTTCCTTGTGATCCAGACCTGTCAGCCTATTGGTTGGTGACCGACCTGAGCTTGTGCCTGGAGCGTGTGTGAATTCTGACTGGATGAGGTGGGATGGAGTTAGATGAGGTCAGTTGGCACGAGTATAGGAGGGTTGTTGTTGTAGCCCTTGTCGTAAGTAGAAGGAGAGAGCTGTAAGAGAAAAGCTTCAAGAAGGATGGAGGAAGAAGATGCTGCTAGGGAAGAGAGCTGTAGGGGAAAAGCCACAAGTAAAGAATTTGCTGCGTGAACCCACCTTGGTGTCTGAGTCGTTCTTGTCTCCGCTGGAGTGGAGACTATGCCACATTCCATTTGATGGTCTCACTTCTCCATGACATTTCTAGTGTTTGCCCAGAGAAGCTGTGATAGCACTGCTCTGAATAAGACTAATATAAATACTTAAATGAGAGTCACCTGAAACAGATGGGCATTTTGTTACAGAGAAGGGTGACAGGCTTTAGAAGTCATAATCTCCTAAAACATTCTAATCTCTGTCAGCATTTTTAACATCAAGATTTTCATAACTAATTTTTAACCTTTTATTTCTTTACTTATTTTCTAAGTTAAATATCATGTATTATTAATTGTGAATACTGTAACTGCATCTAAAGAAAGCTGATCTGGTAAAAGTTTTCATCATTTGTGTTAAACAAATATCGCCCTATTCTCTGTCCTCTCTGAATAGCCTATTTACTGTACCCAGTTGTGAATATTCATTTATCTATGCCTGTCTACTTCTGGCATGTATCTTGTCTTTTAACATCTGATTAGAGTTTAAGTGAAAGTCCCACATCTCTCATTATGAAATAAGCAATTAACCTTATATTTAACAGAAATCAATAACAGAAAATTACTTCTTGGGTTTGAGAACATATCAGTAAATTAAATTAATTAGCATTGCACAGTAAGGTAAAAATGAGGACAAGAATTTAAGGAAGAATTTGCTTCCTCATCCGTGACTACACATACCCTCCAATGTGCAACAGGACCCTAGGAAATAACAAAACTACTTTTCATTTAAACAGTTCACCAGCAAAAAAGATTTCATTTTTAGTTAACTTATTAAAACAATTTTTATTAATACATTATATGTGTTCTTTTTTCTCATTTGTGGATGGATATGATAAAATCCAAATTCCTTCCCACCCTAGAACCTCCAGATTTTGGTCCCCAGCTAACAAGAAGGTACTTTTGGTCTCCATATGACTGACTTCCAACTTAATACACATTTCTTAATGAACAAGATAAATGTGTAGATCAAGATGAAAGGACATCTACTCCCTCTCCATTTTCCTCCAACAGACCCTCTAGTAAAGTGAGTGATCTCTCACAAGTGATAGACTTACAATCAATTCGTAAATTCAGGAAATAAAATGTCTTGCCCTTCTATTAGGGAGATGTCATTTCTTGGGTAATAATGATTGTATAAGGTTGTCTTCATTTTAATGTCATGCAAAAGCCACAGCCAAGGTAAACCAACTGAATTCAACAGCCTGTTTCCTAAGCAGTGGCCTCACAAAGTTCAGGATGTTTGTTTTGTGGACTTCTGACTCCATCTTAGCTCTAATATCATAATTAAGTATATAGATGTGAATAGTCTCCTTAAAGTCTTTGTTCTTCTGGGATGTCTTCTGACCTTTAATAAGGTTTATAGTTATTCTGTATAGAACATGGTTACTTGCATTTGTAGGTAGGACATTATCTTACAAAAGGCATCTGGAAGGTGACTGAAGATATCAGGTTGATTCTGCTCTATTTTACTGCTATGAAAACCCTGGATCAATTTCATCTCTGCCTCTGACATTAAGGTTAAACTATCTTTTCCAAAGTTTTGTACATCTATATAAAGAAATGAATTTAACTTTTTCTAAAAAGAAAATTAATGTGTTAGACAATCCATAATATCTATGTGTTTGTAGAAGTGTTAAGGATTTCAAATTAATTGAAACTCTTTTACTGAGACATGCTCACAAATTTTTTAAATATTAAAAGGATAAGTCTACACTTGGTTTATTGTTGGCAAGTTTACATACTCTAACTAAATGGCATCCTAAAAATAATTAAAATAGGCTAATTGTAACTTTGTTTTGCCACTTTCAGCCTTTGAGTTTTTATGGATCCTTAATGTCTTCTGTAGCAGTTTAATTTCTTCATGCTTCAGTGGTTATAGCTAATGCCTGTCACAAAGCTGTTGGGAAGGGAATGACCTGAAAAGTGTCCAAGTCACTGAATGAAGAGCAACTTTGAACAGAGAATTAAATTTCAGAGACTGTCACAGAGAGGGTCAAATCAAGGTCTCACACAGCATCCATGTAAATTGATCTGGCATCAACATCCCCAGTGTCACCTAACATTACATTTTGTGTGTAAAAATTTAATGGAGACATAAAATTTTTAAAAATATTTATATTTAGTGAGGTAATATAGAAGGTTAACAAATACTTAGAAATTGTGTAAATAGGTTAAATATGTCTGCTTTTTCAAGTATTTATCTCTCTTTATAGTAAATACATTCAAAATCCTTTTCTAGAGCATTTTGAAATGCAGCCTATGCATTCACAGTCTTGGTATATTATAACATAGTGTATGTCTTACAGTATAGAAGCCACAGTGTTTGTATCTTGTTGTTTCTCCCAATGTTTTCTTTATAACATTATATACTGTGAGATTTCTAACTTTGGTTCTATTGGTGATGATCTACATGATGGCTTCTCACTGCGACACGCTAATATTCTGCCACAGCAGTGGTTGCTAAAGCATGGCTAAATAGCATTCTCCCCTTCTCCTGAAGTTCCTGTAACTAGCTTCCAGATCAAACCCCTCTCTCTGTTTTTCAAGGCTACCTTTCATCTGTCCTTGCCTTTTCTTGTATTGCTATCTCTCTACTATACTGAAATCCGCACCAGAAATGTGCTACAGATTCAAGTTTGCTCTATCAAGAATTATAACAAAGGCATCAAAACTGTTATCTGTGAGCCAGGTGTTGAGCCAGACCTCCAGAGTGTTCTTCATCACTTGTGGGAATACTAGTATAGGAGAGTCTGGAACCTAGAAACTTTGACTCTTGTGATAACTAAATTATGGTCATTGTGCTTGTCTTGTTACACAATTTTTATTTAATCTTTATTATTGTATATGTGCACACATTTTAATATTTTAATATTCACATTTTTATCAAGACTATTTTAATATTTAATTAACTAAATTGGGAAAATAAAAATTTTGTTATTTATTCATAACTCACTTTTGACCAGAGTGATACAAACAAGTATTAGTGACTTGTTGGTTTTTGATTTTTGTATTTTTCTCTTTGGAGGATGGTTCAAGGTAACATATCTTTTAAAACTATAGCATGAACCATAACAAAATTGTGGCATAGAAAGTATTCTGAATCTACAAAAAAAGATTGTTTGCAATTACCATGAATTGTATTCTTCCCTTTATTAAGTTTATTTAATATACATAATTGACAGTGATCTTAAAACTATAATGTACAGAGTCTGATATACTGGTTAATAGCACAATGGAAGCAACACAACTTAATTGCTTTTAAGTTCATAACATAAAGATGTTCAGAATTAAAAATAAATCCCCAAAAACAACTGCATTTTATATCTGATAGAAACAGATGTATAATTGCTGGATTTCAGTGAAATACTACTTAATAGATATTAGCTTCAAGAAGTGAGTAAGGCCACTTCAAGAAGATAGCTCAGATATACCTTTTAAATGACAGAGATAAGAAAGGTATAACTAGAAATCACACAAAACACATGGGTTCTTTTTTTTTTTAATTTTTTATTAGGTATTTAGCTCATTTACATTTTCAGTGCTATACCAAAAGTCCCCCATACCCACCCACCCCCACTCCCCTACCCACCCACTCCCCCTTTTTGGCCCTGGCGTTCCCCTGTACTGGGGCATATAAAGTTTGCAAGTCCAATGGGCCTCTCTTTCCAGTGATGGCCGACTAGGCCATCTTTTGATACATATGCAGCTAGAGTCAAGAGACCCGGTGTACTGGTTAGTTCATAATGTTGTTACACCTATAGGGTTGCAGATCCCTTTAGCTCCTTGGGTACTTTCTCTAGCTCCTCCATTGGGAGCCCTGTGATCCATCCATTAGCTGACTGTGAGCATCCACTTCTGTGTTTGCTAGGCCCCGGCATAGTCTCACAAGAGACAGCTACATCTGGGTCCTTTCGATCAAATCTTGCTAGTGTATGCAATGGTGTCAGCGTTTGGATGCTGATTATGGGGTGGATCCCTGGATATGGCAGTCTCTACATGGTCCATCCTTTCATCTCAGCTCCGAACTTTGTCTCTGTAACTCCTTCCAAGGGTGTTTTGTTCCCACTTCTAAGGAGGGGCATAGTGTCCACACTTCAGTCTTCATTTTTCTTGAGTTTCATGTGTTTAGGAAATTGTATCTTATATCTTGGGTATCCTAGGTTTTGGGCTAATATCCACTTATCAGTGAGTACATATTGTGTGAGTTCCTTTGTGAATGTGTTACCTCACTCAGGATGATGCCCTCCAGGTCCATCCATTTGGCTAAGAATTTCATAAAACCATTCTTTTTAATAGCTGAGTAGTACTCCATTGTGTAGATGTACCACATTTTCTGTATCCATTCCTCTGTTGAGGGGCATCTGGGTTCTTTCCAGCTTCTGGCTATTATAAATAAGGCTGCTATGAACATAGTGGAGCATGTGTCCTTCTTACCAGTTGGGGCATCTTCTGGATATATGCCCAGGAGAGGTATTGCTGGATCCTCCGGTACTACTATGTCCAATTTTCTGAGGAACCGCCAGACTGATTTCCAGAGTGGTTGTACAAGCCTGCAATCCCACCAACAATGGAGGAGTGTTCCTCTTTCTCCACATCCACGCCAGCATCTGCTGTCACCTGAATTTTTGATCTTAGCCATTCTGACTGGTGTGAGGTGGAATCTCAGGGTTGTTTTGATTTGCATTTCCCTGATGATTAAGGATGTTGAGCATTTTTTCAGGTGCTTCTCTGCCATTCGGTATTCCTCAGGTGAGAATTCTTTGTTCAGTTCTGAGCCCCATTTTTTAATGGGGTTATTTGATTTTCTGAAGTCCACCTTCTTGAGTTCTTTATATATGTTGGATATTAGTCCCCTATCTGATTTAGGATAGGTAAATATCCTTTCCCAATCTGTTGGTGGTCTTTTTGTCTTATTGACTGTGTCTTTTGACTTGCAGAAACTTTGGAGTTTCATTAGGTCCCATTTGTCAATTCTCAATCTTACAGCACAAGCCATTGCTGTTCTGTTCAGGAATTTTTCCTCTGTGCCCATATCTTCAAGGCTTTTCCCCACTTTCTCCTCTATAAGTTTCAGTGCCTCTGGTTTTAAGTGAAATTCCTTGATCCACTTAGATTTGACCTTAGTACAAGGAGATAAGTATGGATCGATTCGCATTCTTCTACATGATAACAACCAGTTGTGCCAGCACCAATTGTTGAAAATGCTGTCTTTCTTTCCACTGGATGGTTTTAGCTCCCTTGTTGAAGATCAAGTGACCATAGGTGTGTGGGTTCATTTCTGGGTCTTCAATTCTATTCCATTGGTCTACTTGTCTGTCTCTATACCACTACCATGCAGTTTTTATCACAATTGCTCTGTAGAAAAGCTTTAGGTCAGGCATGGTGATTCCACCAGAGGTTCTTTTATCCTTGAGAAGAGTTTTTGCTATCCTAGGTTTTTTGTTATTCCAGATGAATTTGCAAATTGCTCCTTCTAATTCGTTGAAGAATTGAGTTGGAATTTTGATGGGGATTGCATTGAATCTGTAGATTGCTTTTGGCAAGATAGCCATTTTTACAATGTTGATCCTGCCAATCCATGAGCATGGGAGATCCTTCCATCTTCTGAGATCTTCTTTAATTTCTTTCTTCAGAGACTTGAAGTTTTTATCATACAGATGTTTCACTTCCTTAGTTAGAGTCACACCAAGATATTTTATATTATTTGTGACTATTGAGAAGGGTGTTGTTTCCCTAATTTCTTTCTCAGCCTGTTTATTCTTTGTATAGAGAAAGGCCATTGACTTGTTTGAGTTTATTTTATATCCAGCTAATTCACCGAAGCTGTTTATCAGGTTTAGGAGTTCTCTGGTGGAATTTTTGGGGTCACTTATACATACTATCATATCATCTGCAAAAAGTGATATTTTGACTTCCTCTTTTCCAATTTGTATCCCCTTGATCTCCTTTTGTTGTCAAATTGCTCTGGCTAATACTTCAATTACTATGTTGAAAAGGTAGGGAGAAAGTGGGCAGCCTTGTCTAGTCCCTGATTTTAGTGGGATTGCTTCCAGCTTCTCTCCATTTACTTTGATGTTGGCTACTGGTTTGCTGTAGATTGCTTTTATCATGTTTAGGTATGGGCCTTGAATTCCTGATCTTTCCAGAACTTTTATCATGAATGGGTGTTGGATCTTGTCAAATGCTTTTTCTGCATCTAACGAGATGATCATGTGGTTTTTTTCTTTGAGTTTGTTTATATAATGGATTACATTGATGGATTTTCGTATATTAAACCATCCCTGCATCCCTGGAATAAAACCTACTTGGTCAGAATGGATGATTGCTTTAATGTGGTCTTGGATTCGGTTAGCGAGAATTTTATTGAGGAATTTTGCATTCATAAGAGAAATTGGTCTGAAGTTCTCTATCTTTGTTGGATCTTTCTGTGGTTTAGGTATCAGAGTAATAGTGGCTTCATAAAATGAGTTGGGTAGAGTACCTTCTACTTCTATCTTGTGAAAAAGTTTGTGCAGAACTGGAATTAGATCTTCTTTGAAGGTCTGATAGAACTCTGCACTAAACCCGTCTGGTCCTGGGCTTTTTTTGGCTGGGAGACTATTTATAACTGCTTCTATTTCTTTAGGGGATATGGGACTGTTTAGAAGGTCAACTTGATCCTGATTCAACTTTGGTACCTGGTATCTGTCCAGAAATTTGTCCATTTCGTCCAGGTTTTCCAGTTTTGTTGAGTATAGCCTTTTGTAGAAGGATCTGATGGTGTTTTGGATTTCTTCAGGATCTGTTGTTATGTCTCCTTTTTCGTTTCTGATTTTGTTAATTAGGATTTTGTCCCTGTGCGCTTTAGTGAGTCTAGCTAAGGGTTTATCTATCTTGTTAATTTTCTCAAAGAACCAACTCCTCATTTGGTTAATTCTTTGAATAGTTCTTCTTGTTTCCACTTGGTTGATTTCACCCCTGAGTTTGATTATTTCTTGCCGTCTACTCCTCTTGGGTGAATTTGCTTCCTTTTTTTCTAGAGCTTTTAGATGTGTTGTCAAGCTGCTAGTATGTGCTCTCTCCCGTTTCTTCTTGGAGGCACTCAGAGCTATGAGTTTCCCTCTTAGGAATGCTTTCATTGTGTCCCATAGGTTTGGGTACGTTGTGGCTTCATTTTCATTAAACTCTAAAAAGTCTTTAATTTCTATCTTTATTCCTTCCTTGACCAAGGTATCATTGAGAAGAGTGTTGTTCAGTTTCCACGTGAGTGTTGGCTTTCTATTATTTTTTTTGTTATTGAAGATCAGCCTTAGTGCATGGTGATCTGATAGGATACATGGGACAATTTCAATATTTTTGAATCTGTTGAGGCCTGTTTTGTGACCTATTATGTGGTCAATTTTGGAGAAGGTACCATGAGGTGCTGAGAAGAAGGTATATCCTTTTGTTTTAGGATAAAATGTTCTGTAGATATCTGTCAGATCCATTTGTTTCATCACTTCTGTTAGTTTCAGTGTGTCCCTGTTTAGTTTCTGTTTCCATGATCTGTCCATTGGTGAAAGTGGTATGTTGAAGTCTCCCACTATTATTGTGTGAGGTGCAATGTGTGCTTTGAGCTTTACTAAAGTTTCTTTAATGAATGTGGCTGCCCCTGTATTTGGAGCATAGATATTCAGAATTGAGAGTTCCTCTTGGAGGATTTTACCTTTGATGAGAACGAAGTGCCCCTCCTTGTCTTTTTTGATGACTTTGGGTTGGAAGTCAATCTTATCAGATATTAGGATGGCTACTCCAGCTTGTTTCTTCATACCATTTGCTTGGAAAATTGTTTTCCAGCCTTTCATTCTGAGGTAGTGTCTGTCTTTTACTCTGAGATGTGTTTCCTGTAAGCAGCAAAATGTTGGGTCTTGTTTGTGTAGCCAGTTTGTTAGTCTATGTCTTTTTATTGGGGAGTTGAGACCATTGATGTTAAGAGATATTAAGGAAAAGTAATTGTTGCTTCCTGTTATTTTTGTTGTTAAAGTTGGCATTCTGTTCTTGTGGCTGTCTTCTTTTAGGTTTGTTGAGGGATTACCTTCCTGTTTTTTCTAGGGCATTGTTCCCGTTCTTGTATTGGTTTTTTTCTGTTATTATCCTTTGAAGGGCTGGATTCGTGGAGAGATAATGTGTGAATTTGGTTTTGTCGTGGAATACTTTGGTTTCTCCATCTATGGTAATTGAGGGTTTGGCTGGGTATAGTAGCCTGGGCTGGAATTTGTGTTCTCTTAGTGTCTGTATAACATCTGTCCAGGCTCTTCTGGCTTTCATAGTCTCTGGTGAAAAATCTGGTGTAATTCTGATAGGCTTGCCTTTATATGTTACTTGACCTTTTTCCCTTACTGCTTTTAGTATTCTATCTTTATTTAGTGCATTTGTTGTTCTGATTATTATGTGTCAGGAGGAATTTCTTTTCTGGTCCAGTCTATTTGGAGTTCTGTAGGCTTCTTGTATGTTCATAGGCATCTCTTTCTTTAGATTTGGGAAGTTTTCTTCAATAATTTTGTTGAAGATGTTTGCTGGTCCTTTGAGTTGAAAATCTTCATTCTCATCTACTCCTATTATCCGTAGGTTTGGTCTTCTCATTGTGTCCTGGATTTCCTGGATATTTTGAGTTAGGATCTTTTTGCATTTTCCATTTTCTTTGATTGTTGTGCCGATGTTCTCTATGGAATCTTCTGCACCTGAGATTCTCTCTTCCATCTCTTGTATTCTGTTGCTGATGCTCAAATCTATGGTTCCAGATTTCTTTCCTAGGGTTTCTATCTCCAGTGTTGCCTCACTTTGAGTTTTCTTTATTGTGTCTACTTCCCTTTTTAGGTCTAGTATGGTTTTGTTCATTTCCATCACCTGTTTGTATGTTTTTTCTTCTTTTTCTGTAAGGACTTCTACCTGTTTGATTGTGTTTTCCTGTTTTTCTCTAAGGACTTGTAACTCTTTAGCAGTGTTCTCCTTTATTTCTTTAAGTGATTTATTAAAGTCCTTCTTGATGTCCTCTACCATCATCATGAGATATGCTTTTAAATCTAGGTCTAGGTCTTCAGGTGTGTTGGGGTGTCCTGGACTGGACGAAGTGGGAGTGCTGGGTTCTGATGATGGTGAGTGGTCTTGGTTCCTGTTAGTAAGATTCCTACGTTTACCTTTCGCCATCTGGTAATCTATGGAGTTAGTAGTTATAGTTGACTCTGTTTAGAGATTGTTCTTCTGGTGATTCTGTTACCTTCTATCAGCAGACCTGGGAGACAGATTCTCTCCTCTGAGTTTCAGTGCTCAGAGCACTCTCTGCTGGCAAGCTCTCTTACAGGGAAGGTGCACAGATATCTTGTTTTTGGACCTCCTCCTGGCCGAAGAAGAAGGCCCAAAACAGGGCCTTTCTCAGAAGCTGTGTTGCTTTGGCAGTTCCCAGAAGCTGTCAGCTTCTGTGGTGCAGACTCTCACCTGTGCAGACTAAATTCCTAAGTTCCAGGGAGTCCCGGAATCAAGATGGCGACTGCTGCTGCTGAGGCTGAGGCCGCCTCCCAAGCCAGGCGGACACCTGTCCTCTGGTCCGGAAGGTGGCTGGCTGTCTGCGGCCCGCCAAGGGTGCTGCCTCAGCGGCTCTGTGCTTCCGCCTGTCCCAGAAGCTGTCCGGTTCTCTGGCGCACCCTCTCACCTGTTCAGACTAATTTCCTAAGTTCTGCTGAGTTGCGGAACCAAGATGGCGACCAAACGCATGGGTTCTTAAAGCAATCCCTCCAGGGTATGGGCAATTTGTTCATGAGAACTTCTTAGCTTTGTTCCTGAGAAAGCACGGCTGAATTTTGAGATTGTGAAAATATTCAATTTAGTGTTCAAGTTTTGAGTGGGAGTAGGATATGATGGTGGATTTACGAAGCCAAGAGGCTATTCTGCAGTCGTCATCCAGATATAGCCTGCTCTAGCATCAGTCTGCATATTTCTCTCGTCACTGAAACACTTGGATTGTTAAAAGAGGATTATTAAGTTACTTAATAAAATGTATGATTCACAAACAACTTATGTGTCAAATTTGAGAATATTCTGTGTGTGTGTGTGTGTGTGTGTGTGTGAGAGAGAGAGAGAGAGAGAGAGAGAGAGAGAGAGAGAGAGAGAGAGAGAGGTGTGTGTTTGTATGTGTTGTCCTCATGGTAAAGAAGATTCCAGAAGTTGACTTTAAGTATCTACTTTATTTGCTTTCTACCTTACAATTATTTGAAACAAGGTCTCCCACTGAACCTATTCATGGATTTAGACTGGCTAGCCATTCATTTGTAACTGTCTCTGTCGCTGAGAGATGTTATGAAAGCTGTCACAACTTGTTGTTTTAGGCTATCAATAATAAAATTGATATTTAAAGCTTGTGTACTGCAGCTTGAAATTTCAGTACTCCTGGCAATATAAAAGCCCAATAGTTAAAGCTGTGAACTGATAATGCAAACAGATTGTTAGTCAGGATCTTTTGATATTTTTAGTGATATTAATGTTTTAATAAAAAGTGATTATTTTATGAAAGTCAAGAGATGAGGCTTGTCTTTCTTATTTTTCTCACCTAAAGAAGAATGTTGAAATAAGTATGTTTATAAAACATTATGTGAGTTATAGTTAAATAACAATCACTTATGAGGCAGTAATCAGCATAACCCTTATGCTGTGAAAAGTTCTAAAATGCAGTGTTATAATTTGGTCTAATGAATTAAATTCCTTTTCCATCAAAATAGTGTTCACATATCAGCTATTTTTGTACCTAAAATCCATCTTTTTCATCATGAGTTTAATTAAATATCATAGTAAGTGATGGTCAGTTTTGAAAACTGTGTGAACTTAATATAAAGTTCTTGACCACACTCCCCAAAAAAATCACTTCTTGCATCTCCATCAACACATCTTTGTGAGACTTCTTTCTTTTCTTTTAGAAATAAAGCAGTTTAGATGTATTTTCCATTGTGCATTTTACCTACATCAGTCAGACATGTCCTGTCTGGAAAGAGGATTACATAACTATAGTTCCTTTCCACTTTCTGCTGCATTCTCTGCACTTCAGCCTCAACTACAACTCTCCCTCCCTTCCCATTGGTTGTGCACAATACAACTCATACGTTGATATACCTAACTAAATTATCAGTTCACAAATCCAGTGGCATATCTGCATTGCTAGTATGCTTATCCCATCTGTTAAAAGTTCCTATTGTCCTTAAAGTCAGTATGTCCACAACTGTTTCAACAAATGACTTCACTTTATAGGTGATGCTAAGGCACTAAGGTTTGAACTCAGAGTTCCTTTGATTTAACTTTTGTTTCTGCATTGTTTTAATATCAGACATAACATGTCTGTGTTTGAAACCCAGTCCTCCATCACATTTAACTGATTAAAATTCATCTTCCGAAATGGTGACTTTAAAGGTTTAAATAAGAAATGTCTCCTATAGACTCAGGTACTTGAGCACTTTATCTCAACTTGGTGATATTGTTAAGGGAGGTTATTGTTAAGGGAGGTAATGAAACGTACAGGAAGTAGAGCCTTGCTGAAGGAAATATGCCACTGGGTACAAGAGTGAAAGTCCACTAACCTGGACCTTGGGACTCTCTCAGAGACTGACCCACCAACTAAATACCATACCCAGGTTGGACCTAGGCCCACACATATGTAGCAGATGTGCAGCTTGGTCTTCCTTTGGGTCCTGAACAGCCAGAGTAGGGCTTATCCCAAAAGCTATTGCCAGTCTTTGGAATCCATTTCCTTAACTCGACATCAGTGGGAGAGAATGCACCTAGTCCTATAAAAACTTGATGTGCCAGGGTTGAGGAATACCCAGGTGGGGCAGGGGGGGTGCTCTACACTCTCAGTGGAGAAGGGGAGGGAAGAGGGAATATAGGAGGGAGAACCCAGAAGAGGGATGGTGGTCATAGTTAAAAGTGAATTAAATACAACAACAATTAACAACAACAAAAGAGTTAACAGAATTCCTCTTGCAGCCATTTGTTCTGGTTTCTGTGTGCAGTTGAAATACTGAAATATCAGATCACGAGGCTTCTTCCTTCTGCCACCATGCCTGACTTTTGCTCATGTGTCTCACCACCATGGTGAACTCATTCCATTGGAACTGTAAGCTAAAATAAACCTTCTCTAAGTTGTACTTGGTCATGGAGTCAACATTATAGTAACTAATGCAAGTATAAATAAATTAATCCCGATCACAATGGCACAGAAACCAATGCAAATGATTAACCAGAGTTATGCAAATAAAGTTTTATCTATGATTTAGGTATAGTAGCAGAAAGTCTTAAGGCATAGGTGGTCCTCATTCTACCATGTCAAGGAGTTGAGTGATATGAAAGTCCCATAGGAGATGAATGTTCAAGGGTTCTGATGAATTTTCTGTTATTATTATTTTAGAAGCAGACTTGGGGTGTGCATAAGAAAACACAACAAGGAGAATAACAAGACATCATCTAAGTGAGTTTGTTCAATAAGAAAACTAAACTCTCTGCTTCAGGAAATTTCTGCTTTAGGAAATACAGCTCTTGAATTTGACTGGGTAGAGATTTTAGTACAAATGGTAAAGGAATCTCTTTAACAAGAAGTAATGTCCTCTCCAAGGTCAAGGTTGAACATTAGAGTGCTATCACTTTGAGTGTTGGTCTCTTATCTGGAATGTGGAACTGGAGTATCATCTTAAGAGTTATGAAGTTCTCCTAAGTGTGTAGAAATGAAGGCAGTGAAACGAACTAATCAGCTAAATTCAGAAGACAACAGCTGTATCTCACAGGGGTTTGTTTAGGGTGAAGAAAGTTCAAATGGGAACCACACTAGCAAATAGTTCCTTGCCTGTGGGGCAATACAGTTATTGAGAACTGGGAAAGCATTTGACCTCAATTTTTCTGGCTTTTCTGGGAATAGGATAAGATTAAAACAATTTATAAAGATAGACTCAAACCTATGATAAAATAGAACATTATGCATGCCTGTATTAATTAAACTATAATTTTAAATAAGGATAGTTAGAATATGTCATTGAATTGTTCAGTTAAACCAATAATCTAGTGTCTATTTGTGGCTATAAAAGCCTGACTGATGTCTCTTTCCATGCCACAGGATGCTGCATCTAAGAAGGTAAATGTGTGTCATAATTAACAGTAATATCTTAAGACATTTGAGGTGGTAAGAGTGTCTTTTGTGACCTTATTTTATAAGGACATGTGTGATTGAATGTTTTAATTGTCTGCAAAGTAGCAGATTCTCAGAATTTTATACCTTGAGGGAAACATTTTTCTTTACACATTGGACTGCTATTTTCAAAACAAGAAGATAGATTCACACTGAACAAGACAAGTAGTGTTAGGGTAATTGAAATTCAGCTGCTGGCTGATTTTCTGGTCCCATCTTTATTTGGTCTACCCAGTCTCTAGGATGAGAAGCTGACACACCTGACTGGGCACAATCACTATGCTGCCCACACACTCTGAAGTGCAGTTACTGTTCATGGTTTTCCAGGTGGCCAAAGTGTCTGGGAAACAATGAGTTTCTGGTCTCTGACAAGTAACCAGGAACTGGGAGAGTGATCACTGAATTGGTAGATGTACCACAAGGTACAGGTTTGGGTCTACCCTTAAATGTCTTTCATAGCCATATTGAATTATGGCATAATGCTTCTATAACCCAAAGCACACATATGAGTCTGTGTGAGAAGAGTCACAGGGAAGACCTGCTTCCTGGTAATTGAGGAAGAAGCAAGTAACCTATGAATACCATCATATTCATTGTTGGTCTTAGTTTCTGTCTCTAATCATAAGAAAAATTGAGATGGTACCAAAGTCTGTCCATAAGTCATATTCACAAAAGCTTACCCCTACAGAGATGTTTCTGATTGAGAAGAGCCCCAAACACTCCTCAACGCACATTTTAGGAGAAGCCATCACAAATGAAAAAAGAAGAAAACCAAAAAACACCCTTAAAAAAATTGAATCAAGAGTGAACATATACTACAGACAATAGAAAAAACATGGAGAGCAGATCCTGAATTATTATATGTATGTATATTTTCAAATTATATACACTGTTTACAGAAGTAATGAGCTTGAAGTAAGAGAGGAAAAATAGAAACTATGTTAGGATGTTTTAAGAAAGAAATACATAGAAAAGTACTGATAGTTTAAAAAGGATTTGGTTTTGCAATTACCAGAATGAAATACTGGCATTTTTCTACTCATTTTAAATCTCACTTAATTTTTTTATTATATTATAGTTTTATTATGTAAAAATAATAAATTTATACATATTTAATCATATTTTTCCTGTCCCCCAAGTCTTCTCATATCCTTTCCCATTCCTTACCTACTCAACTTTAAATTCTTTCTCAATAAAATCATCTAAACCCTATAGAGCATCAAATTATGCAAAACCAAGAGAACATAATAAACCACAAAAAAAAACCAACAACAAAGAAAGAACACCCTGTAATGAAACAAAAGGAACAGTTAACCACCACATAATGGACTACAGAGCAGGTTTGTTTGTTTGTCTGCTTTCATTCTTTTAATTTTTACTTATGTTCAGTGTAAACCTGCTTGTGTATCAGTACATGTTATGCTACTATAATAAAACACTCAAGGCTTGTTAAATTTGTGAATAAAGCAAATTTATTTACTCTAAAATTCTAAAGGTGTCAGGGGCATGATGCTTGAGTCAGCTTGATGAAGAATTCATGACAGATGGTATCAGAGTGCAGACTCAAGTGTGAAGGAAAATTATTTTACCATACAGAAATTCATGGGAGCTAGGGAGTGTCCTGGCTTGTTCTTTTATGACTACCCTCTCATGAGAACTAATTTAATAGTCACATGAGAACTAACTTAATTCCTTTCAAAGGCCCCTCTGTAGTGGCCTAAAGACCTCCATCTTGTGCCCTCCCATATAGATCTCACCATGTGGATACCACAAGAGTAAAGGCCCAAGCCTTGAACCTCTGATACAGAAACCCTAGGAGTTGGATGGAGAAGAACATCCAAACCAAACCTTCACATGCATTTCTTTATTTCTGCCCCAACCATGTTATAGCAAAAGAAATTGTGCTAAGCTAAACTCAGCAAAGCATGTCAGCGCACATGAGAAATATAGAACCTGAAGTGGACATCTCCTCTAGCCAGGCAGGACCCCCCAGTGGAGGGATAAGGACACCAACAACCCACAAAACCTTCAAACCAAAATTTGTCCTGCCTACAGGAAGTGCAGGAACAAAGATGGAACAGAGATTAAGGAATGACCAACCAGTGACCAACCCAACTTGGGCAAGAACCAATCCCTGACACTATTAATGATACTCTGTTATGTTTTCAGTCAGGAGGTTAACATAACCAACCTATGGGAGACTCCACCTACCACCTGAATTAAAAAGGTGCAGAGATACACAGCCAAAAATTGGAAGGATCTCAGGGATGCTTATGGAAGAGTTGGGGGAAGGATTGAAGGCCCTGAAGTAGTTAGGAACTTTATAGGAAGACAAACAGATTCAACTAACCTGGAGCCTTGGGGGCTTTTAGAGACTGAACTACCAACCAAAAGCACATATGGACTGGACCTAGACCCCTCCCCAAACAAATATGTAGAAGATGTGTAGCTCTGACTTCTTACTAGTCCCCAACAACTAGAGAAGGGTAGGTAGGAGGGATGGGTGCTGTCCCTATATCTATTGCCTACCTGCAGATCCCATTCCCTGATATTGGCTATCTTGTCTGGCCTCAGTGGGAGAGGATGTGCCAAGTTCTGCAGTGACTTTCTGTGTCAGGGTAGGGTGATACCCAGGGTGGTCTCTCTCTTCTCAGAGGAGAAGTGGAATAGATTATAGGTGGTCTGTGTGAGGAAGAGACAGTTGTGGGGGCTATGGTCTGGATGTAAAATAAATAAATAGACAAATAAATAAATAAATAAAAGATAGATAGATACATACATACATACATACATACATACATACACACACACACACACACATGTGAAAAAAGAATATCAGTGCATAACTATATTTCAGCAAGCCAGTGGGTTGAGTGCTTTGCTGAAGGGACTGTGGCCTCCATTTTCTAGCATTTGAATCAAGGGCTCCACTGTGGCAGGAAGCCTTTCTATGGGGTCTCAAGACTATGAAGCAGCTCATTTCTTCTCTGGCATAGAGAAGGTGGAAAACAACTTTGCTTTACTGATTATGTACTCTTTACAGTTGCCACTATGGTAAAGCCACAGTGAATGCCTAATTTAACCACTCTCAGTGATCTGCAATAATCTATAACGAACAGCTACAACTGATAGAGGATTCAATGTCATCTGTTCAAAGTTTGTGTCCTGGTGACAACATTCTAACCAAACCTAATGTCATTAGGAGTATCAGAACTTGCAAGTAGCATCTATTATCAGGTCAGGGATAATTCTTTTTTTAAAAAAATGCACATTAGCATAGTTTAAATATAAACAGAAATTTCTGAAAGAAAGCTTGGATTATCTAAAGTGAAAAGAGAGATGGTAGCTTGTTCCTTAACCAGCAAGACATTATAGGCTGCAGGACACACACAAGTTAAAAACCTTCTCACTACCTCTAGCCCATTAGACCACTCTTTATGGTATCAATGAAGATATTTATTTGTCCTGGGAAGCACTTTTAAAAAATGCATTAATTGGTGGTATAAAAATTATTTTTATATGTATTTTTAAAAATCTATTGGAAACTCTAGTAAACAACTTTATATTAATCTATCTAGCTAAAGAATTTTTGTGGAGAGCCTTTTACACTAAAATGACTTCCGTATCATGAGCCCATCCTTAGTCCTGAGACACTGGAAGTTCTGAGACCCTCAAAGTTAAGTCCCTTAAAATCATAAAGCAAAAACAAAATGTCTCTGCAATCTTTAGCAAGGGATATATCTGCTGAACTGTCTAAGAGAGTTTGGAGAATTTACAGAAAGCCTTTATTGAAAAATAATTGGAAGCCACCCACAGCATGCTATAAAAAAAATCCAATTTTCCATCCTTTTTAATTCTGACAATGTTAGCTTTCTTGTCTGCAACACGGAAATTGAAACATAATAGATTTTGTCCAGTATTTAACAATATAATATTTTCGTTATATTACTAGGAGTCCTTATTCTTATTCTCAGCATATATCTAGAATTTCCACTAAATAATTAAATCTTTTTGATCACCCACGTACTCATTTTTACAATTTGAAAGCCACCAAATATCAGCTTACATCAGCTATTACCTTGCTGTAAATAAATTGAACTTTAATATTTGTAGGTTTTCATTATATCAGAGTCACATGTTCTGAGACGATCGATTATAGACTAGGTTAAAGAAAATGCCATCAAAACCTCTTTATATATGTAGGAAAGAGTACTGCAGCTGCATATCTCATGAGTCCCATAGACTGGAAAAATATTAAATATATATACATACATACATATGTGTGTTATGTGTGTGTTATTTTTATAATTTTAAATTTTATTAAAGAATTTTCAGAAATGATTACATTTATTGCTCAGTAAATATATGGTGAATTTGCCTGATAAATTAAAAATATAAATATATGCCTTTCTCAACTAATACACATTTTATACAAATGAATACATAACATCCCATTGATGCCAGACAAGGCCATCTTCTGTTACATATGCAGTTGGAGACATGGGTCCCTCCCTGTGCACCCTTTGGTTGGTGGGTTAGTTTCTGGGAGCTCTTGGGGTCTAGTTGGTTGCTATTGCTGTTCTTCCTATAGGGTGCAAACCCCTTCAGCTCCTTCAGTCTAACTCTAACTCCTTCATTGGGGACTCCATTCTCAGTCCAATGTAGGATATGAGCATCCTTTTGTTTATGTTGGGCTCTGGCAGAACCTCTGGCATCAATGGGAGGAGAGGCCCTTGGTCCTGTGAAGGCTTGATGTTCCAGTGTAGGGGAATGCCAGGACTGGAAAGCAGGAGTGGGCGGGTGGGTGGTGGAGCACCCTCATAGAAGCAGGAGGAGGGGGATGGGATAGGACGCTTATGGCCGGGAAACTTAGAACAGGGATAACATTTGACATGTAAATAAAGAAAATATCAAATAAAAAAAGGAAAAAAATAAAAAAGAATACATAACTTTCTTGGCACATATTTAGAACATATTAAAAAATCTCTTATAATTTCTTTCAACTATTTAATATATTAAATTGTTGAATTAAAATATTCATGGTATACGAAACAATGATTGCATATACACATGTTTAGAATACAGCAATTATATGAGTAATTCTAACTCTGCACTATACATAGCTAAGAAGTCATGCTATGCCTATGGTGATAGAACTTTATGTGTCTGTTGCTCTCAAGGTTGAAGTAAATATTAGAGTGTAGTTTACAAGATTGCACATTTGACCCCAACAACATAGAAATTATTTAGCCATTTGAAACTTCAAACCCTTGCACAATTCACCCCCTCACTCTTGCTAATCTCTTTGGATGTTTCTAGACAGTAGCCTTCTCTAAGTCCTTCACATTAGGAGGAAGACACTTTCTGTGACTCAGAGCTTAACTTGTTTTACATAGCAAATGTTCTCCAGATTCTTAGTGTGCTCATAAAAGTCACACTTTCTCTTTTTTGCCTCTTTTATAAGTGAATAATGTGTCCCAGTGTGTGTATTTATCATGTTTGTGTATGTATTTATCATGTTAGTGTATGTATTTATCATGTTTGTGTATGTATTTATCATGTTTCAGACATGAATGTTGTTTGCTATTTTAGTCATTATGACACTCGTGAAATAAGCATTAAATTCAAACAATTTGTCATGCATGAGGATAGTGTTGATTATTGCTCTTCAAACACAGTGGGAGGTGAGTTGTACAGTGCTGTTTCCAAAGATCTGAAAGGGAAAAGTCATCCTCAAAGACTCTATGTACTTATTTTTATGTCTGTTTGGCTTAGGTCAATCATTTCATTGCCTTTGCATAGCTACCCAATATTAGATTTGATTAAACACACAGTGATTTAATTTGCTATTCAATCAATTAATTAATTTACTTATTTACATATTTATGGTTCTAGTATAACCTCAACTGTTTCCCACTCTTCTTCCCACGAACAATAGCAAGAAATTTTGTTTCTTCATATCCTTGCTAATACTTGTTTTCCTTTAGCATTTTATAAGGGTTGTCATGTGATAGGTCATTGTGTGTTTATTTGCATTTCTTGCATGACTAATGATTAAGGTTTCATGAACCTATTAGCTATTTTTGTCTTCTTTTGAGGAATGTCTATCCAGATCTTTCTGACAATTTTTAGAGCTTGCCATTCATCTCTAGCTGCATATGTAGCAGAAGATGTCCTAGTGGGCCATCTTTGGGAAGAGAGTCCCCTTGGTCTTGCAAACTTTATATGCCCCAGTACAGGGGAACACTAGGGCCAAGAAGTGGGAATGAGTGGGTAGGGGAGCAGGGCATGCGAATGGTATAGGGGACTTTGGGGATAGCATTTGAAATGTAAATGAAGAAAAATATCTAATAAAAAATAAAGCTTGCCATTCATTTTCTTACCATTGACTGTCTTCCTCTATGTACTGTGTATATTAATCCCTTTATGGATATTAACAGATGTGTTCTCCTATACTGTATATTGTTTTTCCATTGTATTAATTTGTTTCTTTTGCTGTACAGAAGCATCTAAGCTTGATATACTCCCACTCATGTTTCTTTTGCTTTTGTTTTTGTGCTTTTTATATAATATCCAAAAAAAATCTTTGTCAAAATGAGCCCTGAGCTTTTGGTATGTATTTTTTTCAGCATCACAAAAATGATTTCTTCTACAGAGGGCTTGTAATATCACTTAGTCAAGCCAAAATTTTTACCCCACAGGGGTTCCAGATTTTTTTCTTTATAACTTATGTATTTTCTTTAAGGGAGTTTATCATTTCAAATCTCACTTTTACATTTTTGATATACCTTAAGTAAAAGTTTTTCCTGTATAGGAGTTCTATTCCTTTGACTGCCATTAGAAGTGATAAGAACAGACACCCCTGTTCTTTTCCAAATCCTGGCTTTGATAAAGCTTCCAGACTGTCATTAGAATATGAGCTTAACTCTCAGTTTATATGTGGCCTTAAATGTGTTGAATGAAACACATTACTTCTTACCATGTGGTTGAGGGCTTTTATCACAAAAGAAAGGTATTTTGTCTAAAAATTTTAACAATATCTCAATAGAAATAACATTTCTTTAAATTGATTCTGCTATAATGTTTCAATCACACGTATTGATGGGCCTATTTCAACCATTCTTGAACTCTCAGATATGATATGAGCTGCCTTCCTAGCACTAGGGCTACAGATGCAAGTTACTGTGCCTGGCTCTTTACATGAGTGTTGGGGATGTGACCTCTTATCTTTATACTTGTGCAGAAAGCACTTTTCTAACTAATCCATCTCCTCAGTGTACAGGTTGATCTTTTCTCATTTCAGTTACCCTCTTTGTATTTGTGACTGATTTCAACATATGTTTTCTATGCTAAGAATGATCATCTCAACTGTCTTTTGAGTATAGTTTCCATGAGATATTTCCACCCCCCCCCCCTTTTAGTCTACATATGAGTAAAGTGAATATTTTACTTTTATATTACTCTCATAATATTTTAACTATAACATGCAATATACATTTAAAGTATTGACTGACCTCTAAGGATATACAAATTCTCTCTTGGCAATTCTCTGTCTTTTTGGAGTTCCATTGTTTCTTTCTGCCTCTCATGCTATCTCTTTCCTGATGTGAAAACTTCTTCAGTAGCAAGCATTGATTCCACACACTGAATGTTTTGTTTCTTAGTTGTGCATATGTGTGTGCTTTGGTTTTTGTAGACCTTCAATAAAAACATTCCAGAGTTGAATCATTCTACTTTAAGGCAATAACATGTTAACTTCATTCACATACAAAGCTTCAACACCCCTCCATTCCCTGCCTTTTGTTCATTATTTCACATTCACATCTCTTAATATTATGTATCTAGTAACAGTTTTGTAAAGATGGAATTTAGTATTTTGGTGTTTTAACTTGTGTGTTAGACCTAAAATTTATTTACCCAACAACAGCGTACCATAAAAATGTTCTGCGTTTAACTACACCCTGACATTTATAACAAATACTATACTTTTATATGTTTCCTGACATTTCTTAGTGTCCTTTGCTCAGGTTTGAGGACATCCTGTTAGCATATTTTATAGGCTTCTGGATGTGAAGTCTTTAGCTCTTCTTTATTTCCAAACAATAGCTTGGCAGACCATAGTGTTCATAGTTGATAGTTGTTTTCAACTTTTATTAATTCTGTGAGAATGTATACATTGCCTTCTGATCAAATTCCCTAGCTCCACAACTCCTCACAGATCTGGCACCCTTCCCTGACCACCCAGCTCTGTGCCCACATTTCCCCCACCCATCTAGTCCAATTTATGCTGCCAATATATTCTTCTTGGATGCATAGCCTTCTACTGGAGCAAGGTTAAATTGGGAGGGACTACATTCTTCAAGAAAGTAACCATCTCTCTCCTAGCAGCTATCAATTGCCAGTAGCCTTAGATTAAGAGTGGGACTTCATGACCACGTCCCTTCTCCATGCTGCAATGTGGTCTGGCTTGTGTTTTCATTCTTGTGAATGCTAACAAAACACTGCAATCATTTGCACAGCTGTCCAGCTGAACTGTCTTCAGGTAAGCTGTCTTGTATGGGGAAGATATTTTTGTATATATTTTCCCATTATAACATAATATAACTTTCACTGCTTTCATGAAGGCTCTTTAAACACCATGAATTCGAATCCTGATATTTGTCATCAGATTGCAGATGTTCTCAACTAATAGCTCTTTCAAGTAAGCCTTTCTTTCATTTCTGCTATTCGTAACTAACCTCCATAATTCATATAGACATAAGTAGAATGGTGTCCCCAAATGATGTTGTGCTTCTTTTAACTCTGGCAAATTACTTTGACTAATTTGCAAATTTTAAATAGCCAATACTCATTTTCCTTCTATATAATTGGGCCTGTTGATGAAAATATATACATTGAATTTTTAATTTTGTCATTGCAATTTTCAGCTCTAGGATTTCTATTTATTTCCTCTCAATGTTTTCTGTTTTTTACTAACCTTCCATTCAGTATATTCTTTGTTATCTATATTTCTATTACTTGCCTATCAGTTTTCTTGCATTTCAATGCTTAAAATGATTATTCTGATTTCCCCCAACCTCTTCTCTCCCTAGTCCAAATCTTCCCATGCTCTCCACTCTCTCTTTCAGATCCAAGATATCGTCTTCAATTATTATTGTATACACACACACACACACACACACACACACAGAGAGAGAGAGAGAGAGAGAGAGAGAGAGAGAGAGAGAGAGAGAGAGAGAGAGATTGGGTTTTGCTCATATGTTCATATGATTATATGTTGGGGGTATATTTAAGACTGTTACTCGGGTTTTATAACCTAACAGGAAGCTAGTCCCTGGAACCAGCTGATTTTTATATTCTCAGGAGTCATTGATTGCTAATATTTTGAATTACACTCCACATGATTTATAAAGGTCAATTTCTATGAAATTTGTTATTAGAACCTTGTAATTTCTTTTGGTGGCATGGTGCTCCAGATGGTTCATTATCCACAATCCAGGTAGCTTTTCCTTGGTTTCTGCATATTTGAAAGTACAAACACCTCTACTATTCTTTCCGTGTTACTTGTGGGAGACAGCACTTTCTCCTGATTCTGAAGCTGATAGGATTGAGGTTTCAGGCGAGTGGAAGGAAAAGCAATCCACAGTGGAGCTCAGTGTTCCCACAGTTGGAAGGACTATTGTATACAGAACTGACACAGCCCTGGCCCTTGTCTGGTCCAAGTGTCCTCTAGGTACCCGCTAGTGCGGGAAGCGGGTGTGGCCGCAGGCCCTGTGAAACCCACTTGTTTACTGCCTTGCCTGAGCAGGCACAGTGAGGTTGCATGCGTGGGCTGCCTGCCAGGCTGGACAGTTCCTCGTGATCCAGACCTGTCAGCCTATCTGTGAACGACTTACGCTTGTGGCTGGAGCATGTGTGAATTTTGATTGGATGAGGTGGGGTGGAGCTAGAAATAGGTGAGTTGCATGAGTAGAGAGTAGTTTTAGCCCTTGCCATGAGTAGAAGTAGAGTAAGAGAAGCTGTTGTAATAGGAGTAGTTTAGCCCTTGCCCTAAGAAGAAGCTGCTGGGGAAGAGAGCTGTAAAAGAAAAAGCCCTAAGTAAAGTTGTTGCATGAACCCGACTTGGTGTCAGTGTCGTTCCTGTGCCGCGGCTTGGAGGACCAGCGACATGCTAGTACACTGATGAGTGGAATCAGTACTAGAATAAGAGTCCACTATAAGCTCAGCAGATGGACACTGTTATCAGGTGAACAAGTACGTTTGAATTTCCTCAGACGTTTGCAGGGCTCCTTCTTGGGTCCAGAGTGGGCCTCTGGATAGACTGTGATGGCTTCAGACAAGTTAGAAAAGTGACAAAATTGAATCCAGGAATGACTTCAGGATCCATTGCCAAGATTGAGGTCTGGGGCTTGCCTCTAGGGAATATTGGCTATCAATCCTTTGACATCATGTGAACTCACAATTAATGTGACCTAAGATTTGCTATACCTACGTTCAGAAGACCACTTTAGAATCCACTGGGGTACTGCAATGAATATGTTTTACAAAGAGATTAAAAGAATCATCCAAATCAAAATATAAAATTAGGAGGAAATATTTGCAATATTGGTATACTAGTAACTCATTAATTTTTTAAACAAATCATTTAAATTTCTCTTATTTAGCCAAAATGGATAGAAAATGTAAAGCAATCTCCAAACATGCTTCAGTTGTAAATTTTTATTTTTAGCACGTTTGTTATTTTTTCTCCCTCCATATGTCTCTTCGAAATAGAAAAGGAAGCTGTGCTTTTCCCTGAAGACAGTTCACCAACAACTCCCTTAGCTTGTGGGCCACTTTAGTCTTTTGCTATCTAAATTCAAACTGCTATCACACAATTCTCTCTAAATCACCAAACCCTGCTAGCCTATTTTCTTTTCCCACTTCTGCCTGCCATTTATTTTCTACTTTGTTGCTTGTGATACCAATTCGAACTTCCTTTTCTCTCTACACGTGAAAGATTTATCTGCCAGGAAACTGGATAACACTGGTCTTAATAAAAATTAAGGTAACAGATTAAAATTTGTTTTATAATTTAATTTATATAAAACAACCAGCATACAGCAATATATTCTAGAAGATTTTTGTTTATATATATTGTGTGCTGATTATTTAATCATTAAATTAGTAGATGCTAAGAAAATAGAACTCAGACTGCAAACATTAGGTTGATAAAGCACCACTACCTTTATCCCACTTTGAGTAATTTTTAATCTAATAAAGATGAGAAAAACTATTCTTGCCATGTTTAACTCTTTAGCAATAATACATGTGTGTGTGTGTGTGTGTGTGTGTGTGTGTGTGTGTGTGTGTGTGTGTGTGCCTGGCGTGTGTGTGTGTGTGTGTGTGTGTGTGTGTTTTGTGATCATGGAATAAAGTGCAGGAGGGCAGAGGTTAATATCGGGTGGGTTTTTTTCAATCCCTCTCTATGTTATTTGTTGAGGTAAGGTCTCTTAATAAACCTATAGCTTACTGATTGACTAGACTAGATGGCTAACAGCTCCTAGGGAATCTCCTGCCTCTGCCTCCTCATGCTGAGATTACAGTTATACACCTCATATCAAGCTTATAAGGATGCTGCAAGTACAAACTCGGGTGCTTATTCTTGTGCAGCAAGTTCACTGCTCATTACTCAGTGAGCCATATTTCCCTCCCCATGCCTGACCTCAAGCTGTCCTACAGAGCAATTGTGGCAAAAACTGCATGGTACTGCAACAGCAACAGACAGGTAGATCAATGGAAAAGAATTGAAGACCCAGAAATGAATCCACACACCTATGGTCACTTGATCTTTCACAAGGGAGCTAAATCCATTCAGTGGAAAAAAGACAGCATTTTCAACAAATGGTGCTCGCTCAACTGGCGGTTATCATGTAGAACAATGCAAATTGATCTATTCTGATCCCCTGTACAAAGCTCAATTCTAAGTGGATCAAGGAACTCTACATAAAAATCAGAGACACTGAAACTTATAGAAGGAAAAGTGGGGGAAAGCCTTGAAGATATGGGCACAGGGGAAAAATTCCTGAACAGAACAGAAATGGCTTGTACTGTAAGACCAAGAGTCAACAAAT
This sequence comes from Mus musculus, assembly GCF_000001635.26. Lineage (NCBI taxonomy): Eukaryota > Metazoa > Chordata > Mammalia > Rodentia > Muridae > Mus > Mus musculus. The sequence goes on from NC_000071.6 coordinate 71,335,186, forward strand.
GGGACCTCATAAAATTGCAAAGCTTCTGTAAGGCAAAAGACACTGTCAATAAGACAAAAAGGACACAAACAGATTGAGAAAGGATCTTTACCAATCCAAAATCAGATAGTGGACTACTATCCAATATATATTTAAAGAACTCAAGAAGATGGACTCCCGAAAATCAAATAACCCTATTAAAAATGGGGTACAGAACTAAACAAAGAATTCTCAACTGAGGAATAGAGAAGGACTGAGAAGCACCTGAAAAAAAGTTCAAAATTCTTAATCATCAGGGAAATACAAACCAAAACAACCATGAGATTCCACCTCACACCAGCCAGAATGACTAAGACCAAAAATTCAGGTGACAGCGGATGCAGGTGAGGAGGTGGAGAAAGAGAAAGACTCCTCCATTGTTGGTGGGATTGCAAGCTTGTACAACCACTCTGGAAATCAGTCTGGTGGTTCCTCAGAAACTTGGACATAGTACTACCGGAGGATCCCGCAATACCTCTCCTGGGCATATATCCAGAAGATGCGCCAACAGGTAAGAAGGACACATGCTCCACTATGTTCATAGCAGTTTATTTATAAAAGCCAGAAGCTGGAAAGAACCCAGATGTCCCTCAACAGAAGAATGGATACAGAAAATGTGGAACATTTACACAATGGAATACTACTCAACAATTAAAGACAATGAATTTATGAAATTCCTAGGCAATTGGATGGATCTGGAATATATCATACTGAGTGAGGTAGCCCAATCACAAAAGAACACACATGATATGCACCAACTATCAATGTCTTTAAAACAACTTTCATTGCACTTGCATATTTACTGTGTGTTTAAATGGGGAGTGTGAAGGGTGTAAGCCTTCTATCACACATGTGTAGTGGGCAGAGGACAATTTGTATAAGTGGTTCTGTCTTTTCATCATATGGGTCCCAGTGACTGTTTGATGCTAACCACCCCTTACCTTGTGAGTTGTCTCACTATTCTCCCAGTAATCTATTTCTTAGTATGATAAATAAAAACAGAACCTTTTTTTTTTACTTTGCCCATATCTGACACTTCTTAAGGTTGTGTCAAACACAGAGATACTTTTGTTGAAGGTAAAGAATTAATGGCATCTTGCCACTAAATCTGTTAAACAATTCAGGTGGAAGCTGAAGCTAGAGTTGATAATGCTCTTTAGGTTTGCATGCTATGAATCAGAGAAAGGAACATGAAAACAGAGCAGAAAATGATGCAGAAAAGATAATCTGTTATCTGTTCTCTGATCTGAAGCAGTGGGCTTAACTGGAAAATAAACATTTCAGCCATTTCAATATATTCATACTACACTAATCCTCAGCTAATTCAATTGCAAACAAGTGAGGAATATAGGGGGAGTTGTAGCATGCTGTTAAACATGGCAGAGAGTCTAGCTGGTAGCACTCATTTAAAATTTGTATAATACAGTGGATCAGTATGTTGCCATCATATTTGTTTTTCATAGTAATATTTTGATGTCTAAGTTTTCTCATATATGCGGATTCTACAGAATACACCAAATATCCAGTATACCATAAAGAAAAATCAATTGTTTGACATTATTATCTTTCACTAATTGCTATGCCTATAACTGAACCAATGACACAATAGCTTAATTAGTGGAACATTAAAATCTGAAATCAAGAATAAATGCTGCATGTTTTCCTACTGCTATGAAATTGTTGTGCCTCTTCTAAATTTATATTCAAACTCAATATTCAATTCGGGTTAACCATTTGCAGATAAATCTTTACCAATTTAGAAAAATTATTTAATAAAAACCCTGAAGATGGCATATAAGATTCTCTTGCACCCCACATGTAGCTCTCTCCATTAAAGTTCACCTCTTTCATTGTGTTTTCTTTATCACTAGTGAGAAAATACCCATATAATATTGTTAACTAAGTCCACATTCATTCACAGTTTTGTATTTGAATAGAGTTACAGTATTCTAACATTCCTTAATTGCTGTTGTTCTAAGACATTTTAAATATAAATAATTATTGTGGTTGTGAATGTATGCTAGCAAAAATTGTTCCACACTTTTATCAAACAAACCAGATAAAAAATGAATACATAGTCTTTGTGGACATCTTTCCTTTTAGCTCTTTGGAAACATCATGTTACAGTTCTGTTACCATTGCATTTAAAGTACAATAACCATGATATCATTCAGGACGAATTGTATCTTATATAATATATTCTATGCCTTTGAAGTTCATGACTTTATGGTAAAGTGAAGATATATACATGCCAACTGAATGATGTATGGGTAGAAAGATGAAAGGTGCAGCATGGATCCTATGGCTATAGTAATGGCACAAATATCTTGGTGGTTACCAACAGCCCTGCTAAACAAGAGGAAAAGAATTACTGCTATAAAAACCTAGCCAGCTGCTATGAACATAGTGGAGCATGTGTCCTTATTACCAGTTGGAATATCTTCTGGGTATATGCCCAGGAGAGGTATTGCTGGATCTTCCAGTAGTACTATGTCCAAGTTTCCGAAGAACCACCAGACTGACTTCCAGAGTGGTTGTATAAGCTTGCAATCCCACCAACAATGGAGGAGTGTTCCTCTTTCTCCACATCCTTGCCAGCATCTGCTGTCACCTGATTCTTTGATCTTAGCCATTCTGACTGGTGTGAGGTGGAATCTCAGGGTTGTTTTGATTTGCATTTCCCTGATGATTAAGGATGTTGAACATTTTTTTCAGGTGCTTCTCAGCCTTATTTATAATAGCCAGAAGCTGGAAAGAACACAGATGTCCCTCAACAGAGGAATAGATACAGACAATGTGGTACATTTACACAATGGAGTACTACTCAGCAATTAAAAACAATGAATTTATGAAATTCCTAGCCAAATGGATGTATCTGGAGGATATAATCCTAAGTGAGGAAACCCAGTCACAAAAGAAGTTACTTCATGTGCACTCACTGATAAGTGGACATTAGACCAGAAACTTAGAATACCCAAGATACAATTTGCAAAACACAAGAAAATCAAGAAGAAGGAAGACCAACATGTGGATACTTCATTCCTCCTTAGAATAGGGAACAAAATACCTATGGAAGGAGTTATAGAGACAAGGTTTGGAGCTAAGACAAAAGGAAGGACCATCCAGAGACTACTGCCCCCGGGGATCCACCCCATAATTAGACACCAAACCCAGACACTATTGCATATGCCAGCAAGATTTTGCTGAAAGGACCCTGATATAGCTGTCTCATGTGAGGCTATGCCAATGCCTGGCAAATACAGAAGTGGATGCTCACAGTGATCTATTGGATGGAACACAGAAAAGGAGCTAGAGAAAATACCCAAGGAGCTGATGGGGACTACAACCCTATTGAAGGAACAATATAAACTAACCAACACCCCCCAGAGCTTGTGTCTCTAGCTGCATACGTAGTAGAAGATGGCCTAGTTGGCCATCGCTGGGAACTGAGAGCCCTTGGTCTTGCAAACGTTTTATGCCCCAATACAGGGGAACGCCAGGGACAAGAAGTGGGAGAGGGTGGGTAGGGGAGCAGGGCAGGGAGAGGGTATAGGGGACTTTTGGGATAGCATTTGAAATGTAAATAAAGAAAATATCTAATAAAAAAAAAACTCTAGCCAGCTACTCAAGTCTAGAGAACTCATGGTTTTTGGCGAAGAGGTTACCTCCATGACTTTCCTAAACCAGAATAATCCCTAACTACACCCAGAACATCTGTGCTTAAGCCCACAGATGCACGCAGTCCTCACATCTAATCAAGGAACATCTCTTTGCAACACATGGAAACCATTATAGAAGACAACAATCAATAAAATGCAGAGAGAGCTGAGGATGCCAGTTAATGTTATCTGTCGATAGATAGATAGATAGATAGATAGATAGATAGATAGATAGATAGATAGATAGATAGATAGATAGAGATATGTAGATATGTAGATATATAGGTATATAGGTATGTAGATATATAGATATATATAGAGAGAGAGCTGAGGATGCCAGTTAATGTTATCTGTCGATAGATAGATAGATAGATAGATAGATAGATAGATAGATAGATAGATAGATAGATAGAGATATGTAGATATGTAGATATGTAGATATGTAGATATATAGGTATATAGGTATGTAGATATATAGATATATAGATATATCAGCAAAACAACTCTCACACCTAAGACTCATCATAGAAAACAGTATGCAAAGACTGTAAAACCCAGATGATTGGAAATTTGTTGTGAGATGTTTTTTCTGGGAATCTCAGAAGCTACAGCCCAAGAGTCTCACCAACATGACTGCCTGAACATGAGCTGAACAAGAACAACAATATTATGTCAAAGTGGCTGGAGAAACAGCACCAGGACTCATCCAAACACAAAGACTACAGGCAACTAAGGAGTGCTGAAAGTGGAAGAAGTAGTCTTTGCCAAGGAACACATCAGTTGTTTATCCAAAGCCAAATGGTCGCTCCTGAAAACCTGCATACAAGCAACATTATACAGACTAAGTAGGAGCTGTTTAGTAATATGCATGAATGTGTGCATACATATATTTGTGTGATAACAATTACTTAAATGGGATATGAGTTTGACACATAGGGTGGAGTGTTTGGAGAGAGAAAACAGAAAGGAAATTGTGTAAAAATATTATAATATTAAAAAGAAAAAGGAGAAACTGTTAAACTTAGAAAGTTGCCACTCTTGTTCATCATATCTGACATTCATGTTTTGTCAGAGTTTCTTAGAATCTCCTCACCAAAGCTTCTTAGCAGTAAGCCAATGGCTTGCAAAGAATTTATCTCACTCCTTTTAAAACTGCTTCTCCTTTAGGATCTTTTCAATAAGCATATGGCCCCATTGGTCATGTCCAGGAGATGAAAATAGTGAGCCAGGTTAAATGGTAAGTTTTTGTTCCCTACCCAGAATTGAATGAGATAACCTTGAAAGCACAGCCTCCTGTTTTCAAGGTAAAGTTAAAGATCTGCCAAACAATATCATGTATGTACAGGGGAAGAGGAGATGGCATGAGGTGGCTTATGAGCTAAGGGCCACTACCCCCGGCCTTTCTTACTTAGAGCTCTGGCAGTACTATAACTAAGCAATCATTTTCCAGTATTGTAGTAGCTTTTTGTAGAGAATCAATCACTTATCTTATTTGATATGTTAGTGAAGGGACCTCTTTATTAAATTTTGAACCATGACCAGGATCAAATGTATGTAAGAAGAAAGGAAGAACTGCCAATCAGTGTTCATACCCAAAGTGAAATTTCATGTTATTATAAATTAATGAATGCAGGAATTTACTCTTTGGAATTGATTATGACCATTCTATAATCCCAAGAAAAATTGCACTTATGAACTTATTATTTATTATAAATTATTGTTTGCAGGTGAGAATTATCAGGCTGAATTCAGATTATGCATTTGTATAGATTATAAATTAAGGTGACATAAATTGGTGTCTATGGATTCTGTGAAATCAAATCTCAAAACCCTGATAACTAATTTTACTCAGATTTTTAAAGGTGCTACATCACAAAAAAGTAATTACCATATTTTACCTATTACCCACAAAAACATATTTGAGATCTTCCACAGACACAAATTCAAGATGGAGGATTACCCACAGATATCACTTAATGATAGGTAATTAAGCTATACAAATGTCAAGATGAAGGGCCACGGAGGTACCAAGAAAGCTAAGGACAGGCGTTGTCAGGCCTGCTGACCTGAAACTGATCCAATGTCACAAGGAGAGAACTGCTTCCTATAAGTTATCTTCTGACAGTGTCATGGCATGTGCATTCCCTCCCATGCTCCACAAATAAATCTAATAAAAATTCCCAAATGTCAATGTGATTTTTACCTCTACTTTTATCTATATTTCAGCATTCTGCACAAACTATACATTCTTGGATAGTTACTCCTTAAAAGTTAGATATCTAAAATTAAGGATTGGAAAGCTTTATATGCTCCAGTATATATACACTCCAGGGCCAAGAAGTGGGAGTGAGTGGGTAGGGGAGCAGGGTCGGGGAGGGTGTAGGAGACTTTTGGGATAGCATTTGAAATGTAAATGAGGAAAATATCTAATAAAAACATTTTTAAAAGGATTAGAATAAACCAGATACTATGTATCCCACCCTGTATAATCTCCACCTTACCAAATGACACTTATTAATGATCTAGAGTCTTGTAGTCCTTTCATGGGAAAACCAGCCCAGTTTACCTCAATGGGAAAAGGATTCCCTTGACATTTTCTAAGGGTTATCTGCTATTAGACTAAGAAAGTGTGGCAGCATTTTATTGGAGCCAGCAAAAGAGACTTTTTTTTTTCTTGAAACACCAATCTCTGGTCCAGTAAAGGTCTTTATTATTTAGCCTTCAGGAAAATACATGTGACAGATTGCAACTGTCAGGAGCTATGCCTCCCTTTATGCTTCTCTACTGTTCATATTCCCAAGAGGACAGAACTTATTAAACTCTGACTCCTGAATGTGAAGCTGCGTAGTTTCATAACCATGCAAGCGCTTTAGCATGCATAAAGCATTGCCATGGAAACCAGAACTTGACATTATGATCCGCATTAGTTTCTCTGAAAGTGGTTAAATAGGTGTTACTGTCAAAAAACTGATAATTCTAGACATGTGCTCTGAATCTCATCATTTACTCTGATCTTTAAGATCTTAATCTTTTGGGGAGAATTTTAAGAGTTTATTTTATGATGGGTTTAATTATGGTATTTGCATACATACATACATACATACATACATGCATGCATACACACATACATTCATATCATTGAAGTTCCCTTTTATTCACTCTCCTATACAATTTCCATCACCCATTCCTATGCCATTCTTGCTAGGTTATAGACGTTTTATTCAATTGTTTTTGTTTTAGTTTACCATGACCAAAAGAAAAAGAAAAAAAAAAATCCAAGAACCTACATAAGTTATCAGTCACTTCAAATTGACTACAGGAATAGATCAGCAAAGAATCTCTTTTGTTATCATTGTAGTATCATTTAATTCATAGCATTACAAACAGAAACTTCCAGATTAAAAATGTTTGTAGCAGAGAGTCTTGCCCAACACGCGCAAGGGCCCACACGGGACTCCCCACGGGACCCTAAGACCTCTGGTGAGTGGAACACAGCGCCTGCCCCAATCCAATCGCGCAGAATTTGAGACTGCTGTACATAGGGAAGCAGGCTACCCGGGCCTGATCTGGGGCACAAGTCCCTTCCGCTCGACTCAAGACTCGAGCCCCGGGCTACCTTGCCAGCAGAGTCTTGCCCAACACCCGCAAAGGGCCCACACGGGACTCCCCACGGGACCCTAAGACCTCTGGTGAGTGGAACACAGCGCCTGCCCCAATCCAATCGCACAGAACTTGAGACTGCTGTACATAGGGAAGCAGGCTACCCGGGCCTGATCTGGGGCACAAGTCCCTTCCGCTCGACTCAAGACTCGAGCCCCGGGCTACCTTGCAAGCAGAGTCTTGCCCAACACCCGCAAGGGCCCACACGGGACTCCCCACGGGACCCTAAGACCTCTGGTGAGTGGAACACAGCGCCTGCCCCAATCCAATCGCGCGGAAATTGAGACTGCTGTACATAGGGAAGCAGGCTACCCGGGCTTGATCTGGGGCACAAACCCCTTCCACTCCACTCGAGCCCCGGCTACCTTGCCAGCTGAGTCGCCTGACACCCGCAAGGGCCCACACAGGATTCCACACGTGATCCTAAGACCTCTAGTGAGTGGAACACAACTTCTGCCAGGAGTCTGGTTCGAACACCAGATATCTGGGTACCTGCCTTGCAAGAAGAGAGCTTGCCTGCAGAGAATACTCTGCCCACTGAAACTAAGGAGAGTGCTACCCTCCAGGTCTGCTCATAGAGGCTAACAGAGTCACCTGAAGAACAAGCTCTTAACAGTGACAACTAAAACAGCTAGCTTCAGAGATTACCAGATGGCGAAAGGCAAATGTAAGAGTCCTACTAACAGAAATCAAGACCACTCACCATCATCAGAACGCAGCACTCCCACCCCACCTAGTCCTGGGCACCCCAACACAACCGAAAATCTAGACCCAGATTTAAAAACATTTCTCATGATGATGATAGAGGACATCAAGAAGGACTTTCATAAGTCACTTAAAGAATTACAGGAGAGCACTGCTAAAGAGTTACAGGCCCTTAAAGAAAAGCAGGAAAACACAGCCAAACAGGTAGAAATCATTAAAGAAAAACAGGAAAACACATCCAAACAGGTGATGGAAATGAACAAAACCATACTAGAACTAAAAGGGGAAGTAGACACAATAAAGAAAACCCAAAGCGAGGCAACGCTGGAGATAGAAACCCTAGGAAAGAGATCTGGAACCATAGATGCGAGCATCAGCAACAGAATACAAGAAATGGAAGAGAGAATCTCAGGTGCAGAAGATTCCATAGAGAACATCGACACAACAGTCAAAGAAAATACAAAATGCAAAAGGATCCTAACTCAAAACATCCAGGTAATCCAGGACACAATGAGAAGACCAAACCTACGGATAATAGGAATTGATGAGAATGAAGATTTTCAACTTAAAGGGCCAGCTAATATCTTCAACAAAATAATAGAAGAAAACTTCCCAAACATAAAAAAAGAGATGCCCATGATCATACAAGAAGCCTACAGAACTCCAAATAGACTGGACCAGAAAAGAAATTCCTCCCGACACATAATAATCAGAACAACAAATGCACTAGATAAAAATAGAATATTAAAAGCAGTAAGGGAGAAAGGTCAAGTAACATATAAAGGAAGGCCTATCAGAATTACACCAGACTTTTCACCAGAGACTATGAAAGCCAGAAGAGCCTGGACAGATGTTATACAGACACTAAGAGAACATAAATGCCAGCCCAGGCTACTATACCCGGCCAAACTCTCAATTACCATAGATGGAGAAACCAAAGTATTCCACGACAAAAACAAATTCACACAATATCTTTCCACGAATCCAGCCCTTCAAAGGATAATAACAGAAAAGAAGCAATACAAGGACGGAAATCACGCCCTAGAACAACCAAGAAAGTAATCATTCAACAAACCAAAAAGAAGACAGCCACAAGAACAGAATGCCAACTCTAACAACAAAAATAAAAGGGAGCAACAATTACTTCTCCTTAATATCTCTTAATATCAATGGACTCAATTCCCCAATAAAAAGACATAGACTAACAGACTGGCTACACAAACAGGACCCAACATTCTGCTGCTTACAGGAAACCCATCTCAGGGAAAAAGACAGACACTACCTCAGAGTGAAAGGCTGGAAAACAATTTTCCAAGCAAATGGACTGAAGAAACAAGCTGGAGTAGCCATTTTAATATCGGATAAAATCGACTTCCAACCCAAAGTTATCAAAAAAGACAAGGAGGGACACTTCATACTCATCAAAGGTAAAATCCTCCAAGAGGAACTCTCAATTCTGAATATCTACGCACCAAATGCAAGGGCAGCCACATTCATTAGAGACACTTTAGTAAAGCTCTAAGCATACATTGCACCTCACACAATAATAGTGGGAGACTTCAACACACCACTTTCTTCAAAGGACAGATCGTGGAAACAGAACTAAACAGGGACACAGTGAAACTAACAGAAGTTATGAAACAAATGGACCTGACAGATATCTACAGAACATTTTATCCTAAAACAAAAGGATATACCTTCTTCTCAGCACCTCACGGGACCTTCTCCAAAATTGACCATATAAGTGGTCACAAAACAGGCCTCAATAGATACAAAAATATTGAAATTGTCCCATGTATCCTATCAGACCACCATGGCCTAAGACTGATCTTCAATAACAACATAAATAATGGAAAGCCAACATTCACGTGGAAACTGAATAACACTCTTCTCAATGATACCTTGGTCAAGGAAGGAATAAAGAAAGAAATTAAAGATTTTTTAGAGTTTAATGAAAATGAAGCCACAACGTACCCAAACCTATGGGACACAATGAAAGCATTTCTAAGAGGGAAACTCATAGCTCTGAGTGCCTCCAAGAAGAAACGGGAGACAGCACATACTAGCAGCTTGACAACACATCTAAAAGCCCTAGAAAAAAAGGAAGCAAATTCACCCAAGAGGAGTAGACGGCAGGAAATAATCAAACTCAGGGGTGAAATCAACCAAGTGGAAACAAGAAGAACTATTCAAAGAATTAACCAAACGAGGAGTTGGTTCTTTGAGAAAATCAACAAGATAGATAAACCCTTAGCTAGACTCACTAAAGGGCACAGGGACAAAATCCTAATTAACAAAATCAGAAATGAAAAGGGAGACATAACAACAGATCCTGAAGAAATCCAAAACACCATCAGATCCTTCTACAAAAGGCTATACTCAACAAAACTGGAAAACCTGGACGAAATGGACAAATTTCTGGACAGATACCAGGTACCAAAGTTGAATCAGGATCAAGTTGACCATCTAAACAGTCTCATATAACCAAAAGAAATAGAAGCAGTTATTAATAGTCTCCCAACCAAAAAAAGCCCAGGACCAGATGGGTTTAGTGCAGAGTTCTATCAGACCTTCAAAGAAGATCTAATTCCAATTCTGCACAAACTATTTCACAAAATAGAAGTAGAAGGTACTCTACCCAACTCATTTTATGAAGCCACTATTACTCTGATACCTAAACCACAGAAAGATCCAACAAAGATAGAGAACTTCAGACCAATTTCTCTTATGAATATCGATGCAAAAATCCTCAATAAAATTCTCGCTAACCGAATCCAAGAACACATTAAAGCAATCATCCATCCTGACCAAGTAGGTTTTATTCCAGGGATGCAGGGATGGTTTAATATACGAAAATCCATCAATGTAATCCATTATATAAACAAACTCAAAGAAAAAAACCACATGATCATCTCGTTAGATGCAGAAAAAGCATTTGACAAGATCCAACACCCATTGATGATAAAAGTTCTGGAAAGATCAGGAATTCAAGGCCCATACCTAAACATGATAAAAGCAATCTACAGCAAACCAGTAGCCAACATCAAAGTAAATGGAGAGAAGCTGGAAGCAATCCCACTAAAATCAGGGACTAGACAAGGCTGCCCACTTTCTCCCTACCTTTTCAACATAGTACTTGAAGTATTAGCCAGAGCAATTCGACAACAAAAGGAGATCAAGGGGATACAAATTGGAAAAGAGGAAGTCAAAATATCACTTTTTGCAGATGATATGATAGTATATATAAGTGACCCTAAAAATTCTACCAGAGAACTCCTAAACCTGATAAACAGCTTCGGTGAAGTAGCTGGATATAAAATAAACTCAAACAAGTCAATGGCCTTTCTCTATACAAAGAATAAACAGGCTGAGAAAGAAATTAGGGAAACAACACCCTTCTCAATAGTCACAAATAATATAAAATATCTTGGCGTGACTCTAACTAAGGAAGTGAAAGATCTGTATGATAAAAACTTCAAATCTCTGAAGAAAGAAATTAAGGAAGATCTCAGAAGATGGAAAGATCTCCCATGCTCATGGATTGGCAGGATCAACATTGTAAAAATGGCTATCTTGCCAAAAGCAATCTACAGATTCAATGCAATCCCCATCAAAATTCCAACTCAATTCTTCAACGAATTGGAAGGAGCAATTTGCAAATTTGTCTGGAATAACAAAAAACCTAGGATAGCAAAAAGTCTTCTCAAGGATAAAAGAACTTCTGGCGGAATCACCATGCCTGACCTAAAGCTTTACTACAGAGCAATTGTGATAAAAACTGCATGGTACTGGTATAGAGACAGACAAGTAGACCAATGGAATAGAATTGAAGACCCAGAAATGAACCCACACACCTATGGTCACTTGATCTTCGACAAGGGAGCTAAAACCATCCAGTGGAAGAAAGACAGCATTTTCAACAATTGGTGCTGGCACAACTGGTTGTTATCGTGTAGAAGAATGCGAATCGATCCATACTTATCTCCTTGTACTAAGGTCAAATCTAAGTGGATCAAGGAACTTCACATAAAACCAGAGACACTGAAACTTATAGAGGAGAAAGTGGGGAAAAGCCTTGAAGATATGGGCACAGGGGAAAAATTCCTGAACAGAACAGCAATGGCTTGTGCTGTAAGATCGAGAATTGACAAATGGGACCTAATGAAACTCCAAAGTTTCTGCAAGGCAAAAGACACCGTCAATAAGACAAAAAGACCACCAACAGATTGGGAAAGGATCTTTACCTATCCTAAATCAGATAGGGGACTAATATCCAACATATATAAAGAACTCAAGAAGGTGGACTTCAGAAAATCAAATAACCCCATTAAAAAATGGGGCTCAGAACTGAACAAAGAATTCTCACCTGAGGAATACCGAATGGCAGAGAAGCACTTGAAAAAATGTTCAACATCCTTAATCATCAGGGAAATGCAAATCAAAACAACCCTGAGATTCCACCTCACACCAGTCAGAATGGCTAAGATCAAAAATTCAGGTGACAGCAGATGCTGGCGTGGATGTGGAGAAAGAGGAACACTCCTCCATTGTTGGTGGGAATGCAGGCTTGTACAACCACTCTGGAAATCAGTCTGGCGGTTCCTCAGAAAACTGGACATAGTACTACCGGAGGATCCAGCAATACCTCTCCTGGGCATATATCCAGAAGATGCCCCAACAGGTAAGAAGGACACATGCTCCACTATGTTCATAGCAGCCTTATTTATAATAGCCAGAAGCTGGAAAGAACCTAGATGCCCCTCAACAGAGGAATGGATACAGAAAATGTGGTACATCTACACAATGGAGTACTACTCAGCTATTAAAAAGAATGAATTTATGAAATTCCTAGCCAAATGGATGGACCTGGAGGGCATCATCCTGAGTGAGGTAACACATTCACAAAGAAACTCACACAATATGTATTCACTGATAAGTGGATATTAGCCCCAAACCTAGGATACCCAAGATATAAGATATAATTTGCTAAACACATGAAACTCAAGAAGAATGAAGACTGAAGTGTGGACACTATGCCCCTCCTTAGATTTGGGAACAAAACACCCATGGAAGGAGTTACAGAGACAAAGTTTGGAGCTGAGATGAAAGGATGGACCATGTAGAGACTGCCATATCCAGGGATCCACCCCATAATCAGCATCCAAACGCTGACACCATTGCATACACTAGCAAGATTTTATTGAAAGGACCCAGATGTAGCTGTCTCTTGTGCGACTATGCCGGGGCCTAGCAAACACAGAAGTGGATGCTCACAGTCAGCTAATGGATGGATCATAGGGCTCCCAATGGAGGAGCTAGTGAAAGTAGCCAAGGAGCTAAAGGGATCTGCAACCCTATAGGTGGAACAACATTATGAGCTAACCAGTACCCCGGAGCTCTTGACTCTAGCTGCATATATATCAAAAGATGGTTAGTCGGCCATCACTGGGAAGAGAGGCCCATTGGACTTGCAAACTTTATATGCCCCAGTACAGGGGAACACCAGGGCCAAAAAGGGGGAGTGGGTGGGCAGGGGAGTGGGGGTGGGTGGATATGGGGGACTTTTGGTATAGCATTGGAAATGTAAATGAGTTAAATACCTAATAAAAAATGGAAAAAAAATAATAAAAAAAAATGTTTGTAGCATAAAAATAAGTCAATCAAAATATGAATGACACTCTTAAACTAAAACTTGTGCCATATCATATTTTATTATAATTATTAATAATAATTTATATTTAATGCTCAAATCAGGAAACAAGTATCACCTTTCCTTCTATTTTTTTCAAATGTCATGTAGGTAGTGTTTTTCTCCAGTGTCTTTGAGATTAGTTTTGGGGGCATTGCTCCTTTTATTCTTCTTTTATAATTTACATCCAGACTGCAGTGTTCTTTCTCTCCATTATTCCTATAACCCCCCCCACACACACACACACACACAAACACACACACACACACACACACACACACACACACACACACCTGCCCTGCCTCTCAAATCTACCCCTCCTGCATTTCCCTGTAGAAAAGAGAATGTCTCACAGGGTTATCAAATAAATAGGGTATAAAAAGTTAAAATAAGACTTGAGTCTACTATCATCATAATCAGAAAGGCTTCATCTAGCAACTGTTGGGAACAGAAACAAAGACCCACCATCAAACCTTACATTAATCTTAGGTAACTCTGCGGAAGAGGTAGGAGAGGAGTTGTAGGAGTCAGAGGGGTCTAAGGATACAAGAAGAACAGGTCTCACAGAATCATATCATAGGATTCACAGCGATTCACAGAGACTGAAGTGGCCTGTATGGGCCTGAGATGGGACCTTTTCGTGTTATATAGTTTGGTGTTCTGGTGAGATTTATTTTGCCAGGTGCTTTGGTGCACATGTTTCTTGAGCTGTGAACTCAGCCAGCTGAGCAGCTAAGGGATACACACACAGAAGTGCCATGGACCCTACAACATCTAAGGAATTTAAAAGCCATGATGTTAATCGGTGTGTATCCTTGCTTTCCACCCTACACCAAATAAGTTTGGGTGATAAACCTATATATTTAAAGAACAATGCTTTCCATACAATATAGTTCTTACAAGATATTTAGAAGAAGTCAAGATTTTATTTATTTCATATGCCGCCATGATACTTTGGCTCTCAAAAGAAAATACATGAACGTGATGTCATTTATAACTGGCTGATACTGACAATCGGCTGGCCTGTTCCTGTATCTATCTCTGTTCTCACAACAGAAATGTATCAGATTAGTTTTCGTTGCATGGAAACCCTTCGTTCTTTTCATTTCCTGCTTAGTTTTGAAGTTCTGAATCCTACTGTTTATTTTTCCCTTTGGTAAAAAACAAAATCTGAAAATAAAAGAAACGTTGTATCTGTCATTGTTTTTATATGGCTGGAGGAAAGGACCAGAAGCAACATTTCAGATACATGCTGAGCTTGAGATTTTAAGGTTCAATTTTTTTCAGTGACATATTACTCATATATAATTTATATGGTAAATAATTGATAGTAAACATTACAGTGTAATTGAAACTTGGGTATGAATGGAATCTAAAATCTATATGATTGATTTGGATAATGTGAATTTTCAATATTTAGTGCTTGGCAATACTTATCTGCTGCCCCCTGCCCCCGAGAAAAAGCAGAAAAGCATTATGGGAAAAGAGGCAGAATGATGAGTCCTGTGTTCATTCATTTCACAACCAACAAATAAGCTTCATGATGGCTTTGGTATTATGAGTTTAGAAAAGTCAAACTGTTTTTAGATGGCAATATAATAAGAACATGGATATTATGGTCTGAATTCTGTTCCTTCCCTTTCTATCAATTCAAATTTAGAAGTTATTATCCAAGTAGCTCAATGTAACTAATTTTTTTTCAAATTTACATATTTTATTTTATTCTTCTATTTTTAGTATTAAGATACAAGTTCATTCTAGATAGATGATTGTGGTTTTTTTATTTTTTAAATTTTTATTGGATATTTTCTGTATTTACATTTCAAGTGTTGCCCCCTTTCGTGGTTTACCCTCTGAAAACACCGTATCCTATCCTCCCTTCCAATGCCTCGATGAGGGTATTCCTGCATCCACCCACTCCTGCTTCCTCGGCCTGGCATTCAGCCAGTACACTGGGGCATTGACCCTTCAAAGTACCAAGGCCTTCTCCTCTCACTGACCACCCTCTGCTACATATGCAGCTGGAGCCATGGGTCTCTACATGTGTACTCTTTGGTTGGTGGTAACTAGATTTTTGAGACAGTATTTAAATAAGTAATTAAGCAAAGTGAAGTTATAAAGTAATTACTAATCCAATATGCTGTGTCTCATTAAAAGGAGAAGAGAGAGAGACAGAGACAGAGACAGAGAGACAGAGACAGACAGACAGACAGACAGACAGACAGAGACAGAGAGACAGAGCGAGAGAGAGAGAGACTAGAAGCAGGCCTCTTGTCTGCCACTGAGATCCAGACCCAGGTTCCATTATTGTCAGCCTAATGCTCTTCCTATGGAATATTCATATCACTCTAACAGGAAAGCAGGAAAATTTGCAGGAACTCAGAGCACATTCCTGAATTATATACAGGCTTTGCTCTCTCCAATATGCACTCTGCCTGTACCCCCAGCGAGGGGTTGTTATGAGTCAAAGAGAAGACTGATTTTTATATTAACTATTGACCATAACAAAGACAACCAAGAAAAAAGGTAGTATGTTGATAATGACATGAGTACATAAATTACATTAGTAATGCTGGACTAGCACAGTATGCATTAGTATTAGTCAAATATCAAGCCTAGCACAAGAATGTGAAAGAGAGGGTCACGTGTGTCTATACTGGATTGAAATGGGTTGATATACTGGATTGTTTAAAATTATCATATTGGCTTTGCCTTAGTGAAACCTAAAGAAAACTTGGTAACTTGAAATATTTACTCATTTGTAAGTCTTCCATATAATATCTAAGAGGAGAAAACTTCATCTCTACTACACTGCACAGACCTTTCACAAGAGAAAGATCTGTTTTCCCTCCGACTACTCCAAATTGGCTTATTTTTCAACTAAACATTTCAAGTTAAATATGCCTGTGCCTTGCCTAACAACAACTGATCAAAAACTATGCAATACATAGAAAACTTGTCAAGGTCCAACATTTCAACAGGATCCTAAGAAATTTCATCCAAATCCATGCGGGAGATACAGCTTAACTGGTGAACTGCTCAACAAAGCACAAGTATTTACCCAGATGTTTTAAAACTGTATACTATTGGTACAGAATACTATGTGTTTATATATCGGTTTATGTGCATGTGTTCTGCGACTGACTATGTGAATGGTTGTTGTATATACATTGTGATGCCTGTGTTAAGCGGCATGTGTGGACTGTTGCTCTTTCTGCGTCTACTTCTCTAATGTATGTTCACTTCGTTATACGACCGTTTACCCCGTGTCCTCAGTCATCCATTTTCCTGAACACAATGCACTGTTTCCAAACTTGGTTTTTTCATTTCACTTATACCTATGCCTGGCACTCTCCTGGCCTCTCACCGATTCACATTACCACCACTACCTTGGAATACAATCACTATTAGGTAATGGCTCTATGCAAAACTTTGTACATGTATGAAGAATACTTATATTCTATTGACTATTTTCCAGGACTTCAAAATTTTGATTTTCCAAAACATGGACTCAAATACGAAATTTCTGCTATAATGTACATTAAATGCATGATTAGAGTCACATAAACACACATATACTTTGCATGTTTATTTATGTTGAAATTTCATATTCACCTTAAATTAAACCTTTATACCTTTGTATCATGCAATGAGATACAGTTATAGATTGAGAAAATGGTTTCATATAAACTGGGACTTAGTAGTACAGCATTCTTTGAAAGTTTATAAAGTGGCAGAAACAGTGGCAGCAGATAATGGCTCCAGACAACTCATTAGTGTTTACACTGGCAATGTGCTTTTAAGAAAAATCTCCAGAGTTCATTATCAACCCATTACTATGCTAATCCATGCAGACTAATTGGAATTGATATTGCTGCATGTGTTATTATCATTAGCATGCTGTAATCTAGTGTCCTGCCAAAGTGAAGAAATTAAAAGAATAAGAGAGGGAAGAAATGGTTCATGTCAATAGATCAATATAAATAAATTATATTCCACTAGATAGATAAATACACTACTATGGCTTCCAGAAAAGACTCTTCATCTCGGTTCACGTTTCTAGAGTTCTCTTTGATGGACACACATTTTAATAATAAAATTAATGAATTTAGCTACAGAGTCTACAGAGGACTCATGCAAAGTGATGTTTAAACCCACTACAAAATACATCATCATATAGAAAATTTTCTTTTCAGCCTTTATATTTTCTAATTATAAGTACATACTATTATTCACTTTCATTTATAGTTCCATATCTATAATACTGATATATAGTTGAGGGTTTTCTTTTCCATCCTAGTGGTTTTAAATATTTGATTTTAATACTTGTAACTCCAAAACTTAATAACCCTGTCAATATTTGTGACCTGAGTGCATATGCATATATGCACATGTATAGAGAGAGTCTCTTTTGCAATGTATGAAAGCATCGTCTGTTAATAATATGCCAAGGGCCCATTAGCTTAGGCATGGAATAGAGAGATGGAAGTTCTGGAACAAGGAAAGAATTTCTGGGATAAAGTCAGACACTGGAAGGATTTGTTCTGAACTCTGGGGAATGTGATTGCATGACACTGAAGGAGATGTACCTAACCCTGTGGCATGGCATTGACTATTTTACATAATAGGATAATTAACTTCTGAGCTAGTTGGGGAATGAGCCAAAGCTGTTGGGTTGGCCTAGGTATTAATGCATATATAAGATGTCTCACAATTCTTAGTTCAGGGCTCTTGTGTGCAGGTGGGAAAGCCTGTGACTACAGACATACATGAAAGATTACTCGGCATCGACATTTAGGTATTGAATAGGTATCTCTGACTTAAGGAATTCACTTAGTTTCTACACAGAGCATCTAGTTTATTGAGAAAGACTTCGAATTCTATTGACTCCACAATGAGTTTTTTACCTCTCCAACTGCTCCCTCTTGATGAAACCTTGAGAAATCCTGACTTCTGAAGGTTGGCCTTGTCCACTCTTTGGCCTTTAGTAATTTGACCTCTAAACAATACCAAAACAAACAAATAAGCAAACAGACAACACCTATAGGAAACTTAAGTGTACATCAAATCCTGTGTTCCTTGGTGTTAGGCATGCTGTAGCTTCAATGATGCTCAAAACTAATACTAGTTCTCAATCCCACCAACAATGAGGCTCCCTTTTCCCCACACCCTCTTCAGCATTTGTTGTTAGTTGTTTTGGTGACTCTAATTGAAGGAAAAATCTCAAAGTTGCTTTATTCTGCATGTTCCTAATTGCTAGGGATGTTGAAACAATTAGGAAAATATCTCCTGGCCATTTTTAACACAAGCCCATTTCTTTTCTTTCTTTTTGTTTTTGTTTTTGGTGTTTTTTTTTTTTTTTTGTTTTTTTGGTTTTTTTTTTTTTATTTTATTTTAAAGACAGGGTTTCTCTGTATAGCCCTGGCTGTCTTGGAACTCACTCTGTAGCCCAGGCTGGCCTCGAACTCAGAAATCTGCCTGCCTCTGCCTCCGAAGTGCTGGGATTAAAGGCATGCACCACCACTGCCCGGCACAAGCCCATTTCTTAAATGAGTAATTTGTTTTGTGTTGTTTTCTGGGAGGGAGATTTTTCATTGACTCTTTATTTTGGGGGTTGTTTGTATATTCTTAATATTAATCCTCTGTCAGATGCATAACTGACAAAGATTCTCTCCCATTCTGTGAGCCCTCTTTGCATATATGTAACAACAGTTAAAGAAAAAGAGGCAAAGACTTTGAAAGAGCAAGAAGGGTACATGGGAGGGAATGACAGAGGATATGGAATGCTAAAGTAAGGTAATTCCATTATAATCTAAAAATTATAATAAAAATGTTAAAGCCAGATAATTGTCAAGTCCTTTACTCAATTATAAATTTCTTTGTGACACTCATTTTAAAAGCTAGGTTCTCAAGCAAAGGCAATTTTGCTCCCCAGAGACATTTGGCAGTATCTGAAATAGTTTTGATTATCACCTTAGGGAGGAAGGATGCCACTGGCACCAAGCTGGCAGAGGTCAGGTGTATTGTTAAGCTTCACCCAACACAATAGCATTTGAAATGAATAGAATTATCTAGTAAAATGTTATTAGGACCACAGTTGAAAACTTCTCGTGTTAATGATTTCATGTCAATGATTTTTTTAAAATGTCACATAGCTATTAAGTTAAACCATTAGATTTTAGTCATATATAATTTAAAATCCAACTTTCTCGCTCACTTGTAATGTTTAGGTTGACACTATTTTTCAACAAAAGGTAAACCATAAAAATCTATGCACTTGTAAAATATTTTCTATTATTTCACTAAATAAAAGAAAACAATAAAATAATACTTACTGTGAAGATTATAATAAATAATTATTCCATGAAAATATAGAAAATCATTATAATAATGCCAATGATCACAAACATTACTTTCTAAAATACTTTTTGTGCTAGGCATGTTGATAGAATTTTATATATTTTAATCTATATATTTAAAGTATTTCCAGCCATATTACTTCATAAAACACTTTGTGTTAAGCTCCAGGAAAGCGTGGTAAATACATCATAAAGTCTGGAATCTTTTTTTAACATAATTTCTTTCTTGGATCTTACGTGACCACTGGCTATGTAGAGATGTATAAAGTACAATGACACATTTGACATATGTATAACTGAAACAGTGTGGTATGTTATAACAGAGAAAAGAGATGCTCAGTGAAAATCCACATCTCAAAATGAAAAATGAGGAAAATGTAGATGTCATTCGATGATAAAATTATGTTCAGCAGTGAATTTGAAAAATCCTTCTTGATTTTATTGTGTTTTACAAATTGTATCTTGGGTATTCTAAGTTTCTGGGATAACATCCACTTATCAGTGAGTGTATATCAAGTGACTTCTTTTGTGATTGGGTTACGTCACTCAGGATGATATCCTCCAGATACACCCATTTGCCCAAGAATTTCATAAATTCATTGTTTTTAGGGAACAAAATACACATGGAAGGAGTTACAGAGACAAGGTTTGGAGCTAAGACAAAAGGATGGACCATCCAGAAACTACCACACCTGGGGATCCATCCCATAATTAGTCACTAAAGGCAGACACTATTGCACATGCCAGCAAGATTTTGCTGAAAAGACCCTGATATAGCTGTCTCTTGTGAGGCTATGCCAGTGCCTGGCAAATACAGAAGTGGATGCTCACAGTCATCTATTGGATGGAACACAAGGCCCCCAATGGAGGAGCTAGAGAAAGTACCCAAGGAGATGAAGGGGTCTGCAACCCTGTAGGTGGAACAACAATATGAACTAACCAGTACCCCTCAGAGTTCGTGTCTCTTGCTGTATATGTAGCAGATGATGGCCTAGTCGACCATCATTGGGAAGAGAGGGTCCTTGGTCTTGCAAACTTTATATGCCCCAGTACAGGGGAACGCCAGGGCCAAGAAGTGGGAGAGGGTGGGTAGGGGAGCAGGGTTGGGGGGGAGGGTATAGGGGACTTTCGGGATAGCATTTGAAATGTAAATGAAGAAAATATCTAATAAAAATTTTGGAAAAAGAAGAAGAAAAGAAAAATCCCAGACTTGTCTTTGCTGACAAGAGGGTTTTGTCATCTGGAAGGAACCAGCAGTCCATTGTTCTCAAGAGCAAGTACTAGGTTCTGAAAACTTGACGAACGAAGTAATCTACAGCCTTGTGGCTTTGAAATCAAATGACTCCTTAGATTGTTTTATTCTTGTGGCAAACTATAACTAAGGCCTCCAGATTGGTTCCCTCCTGTAAATTATTTTAGGATAAGGTTATGATTTCCTGTGAGGAAAAAAAAAAACCATAGATGATTGAATGGGATTTCTAAAACCTTTGAAATGTTTTCTTTTAGTTTGCTCAGTGCATAAACCATACACAGATGAGTCATTGAGCCTTCCTCCAGCCCACTGCTCCTCCTCCCGCCCCACCTCTCCTATCTCCTCCTACCCAGACAATTAGTGCCCAGCCAGCTGCTACCATGTTGAGCCAGATAAGACAGTCCTCTGAAAAGACTTGTCATTAGCTTTACATGACAGTAAAACCTAGTCACCTTTTCTAGACAGTGCCTATTTCCTCGTTGTCTTCTTTCCTAATATTTTAATCACAGAAATGATGCACCAGCCTCTATGATCACAGTGCACTGGTCTGCCATTTGTTTTTGTTACTGAGAAACAGGGACTTTGTCTTTATGGCCTTTATATTTGCCACTCATAACCACTCTGCCAAGGCAGTCCACAACTGGAAGTGATTCCTGAAATCTGTAGACCACTTTTAGCATAAAATTCTCCATTAGGTTAAGCAAGTGACGATTACAAATGATCATAAGATCCTTAGCTGATGGAACAATGAGGGTGCTTTTAATTGAACTGCATTTCTGGGGATGAGATTTTGACACTTCCTTCTACTTAGGAATGCAGATTTCACTTCCCTCACGTTCCATTCTCTCTTAGATGTCTTGCATCTTGCTGACATATCAAGGAAGCACATGATACAAACCATTTATGAGAGGACGAATTGATCAGCATTATTTTTGTTTTTCATTTTGAAAAGAATGTAAGATTGTAATTCACACATTTTAGAATAGTGTTTTCATACTAATTCTTTGAACTTTATTTTATCCTATTTGATATACCATTATTTTCTTTTGAAGAACTGGAACTCAAGTACCAGCTTCCATGCTTTACAGCCTAGCAGATGACGGTAATGAACCAAACCCATACAGTTCTTTAGGTCTTAAAAGATCTCCAGATTCGATTGCGCTCTTCATTTCCCTGTGTACCACAACACTGGCTCTACTGGATCTATCTCAGGCTTTTCTATGAATACTTTCACTGCACTTTGCAATTGCCCATGACCTTCATACCTAGCCTCCCTGATTCAGAGTCTTCTTTTTCTGACTTACCTACAGGTCCTCCAGCTCCTTACCATCCATCTTCTGGGTATTGCTTGTTTTGTTTTCTGATTTTACTTCCTTTATGTACGGACTCTCTATCTGTTCATGCATCCACTTTAATAACTTGTTTAATCATGATTATTCTATCTATTTGGCAATGTTTCAATCTCTTTGATATAGAAAGAAAGCAATGGGTCATTTAATCCTGGTTATAATATGCTATAAGCTTCTATAAATAAAAGTCAAACTAGGATAA
Organism: Mus musculus; assembly: GCF_000001635.26. NCBI lineage: Eukaryota > Metazoa > Chordata > Mammalia > Rodentia > Muridae > Mus > Mus musculus. The sequence goes on from NC_000071.6 coordinate 71,358,079, forward strand.
ATATTAAAATAGTGTTCAGTAGTAATGGAGCTTACATGACTAAAGATTCTTCTGCGTTTCTGATAAGAAAATCTGCTGTTCTTCTCATGGTGGTTAGAAGGTTGTTGCTTCTGTTAGCTTGGTGAAATATTACAGTCACCTTTTTTATTTAAAAAAATGTAGTTTATTTTGAATTTATTTTTTACACTCCATATTCCATTGCCCCTATCCACCATCTGACTGTTCCACATTCCACACCTCCTCTCCACTCTACCCAATCTCCACATGGATGCCCCCAACTCCCACCCAACCTGACCTCTAAACTCCCTGGGGCCTCCAGTCTCTTAAGGGTTAGGTGCATCATCTCTGAACGAACACAGACCCAACAGTCCTCTCATATGTGTGTGTTGGTGGCCTCATATCAGCAGGTGTGTGCTTCCTGTTTGGTGGTCCAGATTAATTAAGACTGCTGGTTCTCCTACAGAATTCCCCTTCTCCTCAGCTTCTTTCAGACTTTCCCTAATAAAACCACAGGGCTGGAGAGATGGATCAGCTGTTAAAGGCTAGGCTTACAACCAAAATTATAATCACCTTCTTTCAGGTGCTCTAGAGCATCATGCTTCCTGTACTGTGGTGACTAAACTCTTCATTGTGTCTTGTAGAGCAAGAAACCTTTTCAATATCTAAACTGAATCAGAATTGAGTTCACAGAATGGAACAACACTCAGAAATTTCAGAGGTTTTTAAATACCAGACATGAACTGGAGACTTGCTACTCAAAATGTTATGCCCACAAAAAGCAACATGAGGGGACTGCTAAAAATGCAGATTATCAGAGTCCTCTCAACACATGTATTTCCAATGGTAATGAAATATTTCTATTCATAAAAATTCAAGCTTAAGTTCAATACTTGATATACTTCTCATATACTTCTATTATAAAAAGGGCATGTTTTAAATATTCTCTTGACTTTTCATATTCATATCTGACATACTCTACCTGCATATGTTCGTAGATGTTTTGAATTTTTCTGAATAAAAGAGTTTATTCGTTTAAAGTATAGAACCTTGATATTTATATATCAAAACATGCAAGTGTCTGTGCATATATTCTCCAGGGAATTTTATGCCTTATACTTTAAAATGCTTCAGTTTCATTCTTTTTTAATTTTATTTTAATTGGGTGTTTTCATCATTTACATTTCCAATGTTAACCCCAAAATTCCCCCATACCCTCCCCCCAACCCCCACTCCCACTTCTTGACACTGGCATTCCACTGAACTGAGGTGTATAAAGTTTGCAAGACCAATGGGACTCTCTTTCCACTAATGGCCAACTAGGCCATCTTCTGATATATATGCAGTTAGAGACACGAGCTTTCGGTACTGGTTAGTTCATATTGTTGTTCCACCTATAGGGTTGCAGGCCCCTTTAGCTCCATGGGTAATTTTTCTAGCTCCTCCATTGGAGGTCCTGTGATCCATCCAATATCTGACTGTGAGCATCCACTTCTGTGTTTCGTAGGCCCCAGCATAGCCTCACTAGAGACAGCTATATCAGGGTCCTTTCAGCAAAATCTTACTAGTGTGTGCAATGGTGTCAGCATTTGGAGACTGATTATGGGATGGATCCCCGGGTATGGCAGTCTCTAGATGGTCCATCTGTTGGTCTCAGCTCCAAATTTTGGGTGTGCAACTCCTTCTGTGGGTGCTTTGTTCCCAATTCTATAAGAAGGAGCAAAGTGTCCACACTTTCATCTTTGTTCTTCTTGAGCTTCATGAGTTTTGAAATTGTATCTTGTATCTTGGGTATTCTAAGTTTCTGTGCTAGTATCCACTTATCAGTGAGTACATATCATGTGAGTTCTTTTGTAATTGGGTTACCTCACTCAAGATGATGCCTTCCAGGTCCATCCATTTGCCTAGAAATTTCATAAATTCATTCTTTTTAATAGCTGAGTAGTACTCCATTGTATAATGTACCACATTTGCTGTATCCATTCCTCTGTTGAGGGACATCTGGGTTCTTTCCAGCTTCTGGCTATTATACATAAGGCTGCTATGAACATAGTTGAGCATGTGTCCTTCTTACCAGTTGGAACATCTTCTGGATATATGCCCAGGAGAGGTATTTCCGGATCCTCCAGTAATACTACGTCCAATTTTCTGAGGAACCGCCAGACTGATTTCCAGACTAGTTGTACAAGCTTGCAATTCCACCAAAAACGGAGGAGTGTTCCTCTTTCTCCACATCCTCGCCAGCATCTGCTGTCACCTGAATTTTTGATCTTAGCCATTCTGGCTGGTGTAAGGGGGAATCTCAGGGTTGTTTTGATTTGCATTACCCTGATGATTAAGGATGTTGAACATTTTTTCAGGTGCTTCTCAGTCATTTGGTATTCCTCAGTTGAGAATTATACATATATATATATATATATATATATATATATATATATATATATATATATACACATATACATATATATGAATTTGCAGATTGCCCTTTCCAATTAGTTGAAGAATTGAGTTGGAATTTTGATGGGGATTGCATTGAATCTGTAGATTGCTTTTGGCAAGATAGCCATTTTTACTATATTGATCCTGCACATCCATGCGCATGGGAGATCTTTCCATCTTCTGAGATCTTCTTTAGTTTCTTTCCTCAAAGACCTGAAGTTCTGAAGTTCTTATCATATATATATCCCCTATCTGATTTAGGATTGGTAGAGATCCTTTCCCAATCTGTTGGTGACCTTTTTGTCATATTGACAGTGTCTTTTGCCTAACAGAAGCTTTGCAATTTTATGAGGGCCCATTTATTGATTCTCGATCTTACGGCACAAGCCATTGCTGTTCTATTCAGGAATTTTTCCCCTGTGCCCATATCTCTGAGGCTTTTACCCACTTTCTCCTCTATAAGTTTCACTGTCTCTGGTTTTATGTGGAGTTCCTATATCCACTTAGATTTGACCTTAGTACAAGGAGATAGGAATGGATCAATTCCCATTCTTCTACATGATAACAGCCAGTTGTGCCAGCACCATTTGTTGAAAAATGCTGTCTTTTTTCCACTGGATGGTTTTAGCTCCCTTGTCAAAGATCAAGTGACCATAGGTGTGTGGGTTCATTTCTGGGTCTTCAATTCTATTCCATTGGTCTACTTGTCTGTAGCTATACCAGTACCATGAAGTTTTGATCACAATTGCTCTGTAGTACAACTTTAGTTCATGCATGGTGATTCCACCAGAGGTTCTTTATCCTTGAGAAGATTTTTTGCTGTCTTAGGATTTTTGTTATTCCAGATGAATTTGCAGATTGCCCTTTCCAACTAGTTGAAGAATAGAGTTGGAATTTTGATGGGGATTGCATTGAATCTGCAGATTGCTTTTGGCAAGATAGCCATTTTTACTATATTGATCCTGCACATCCATGCGCATAGGAGATCTTTCCATCTTCTGAGATCTTCTTTAGTTTCTTTCCTCAAAGACCTGAAGTTCTTATCATACAGATCTTTCATTTCCTTAGTTAGAGTCATGCCAAGGTATTTTGTATTATTTGTGACTATTGAGAAGGGTGTTGTTTCCCTAATTTCTCTCTCAGCCTGCTTATTCTTTGTGTAGAGAAAGGCCATTGACTTGTTTGAGTTAATTTTATATCCAGCTACGTCACTGAAGCTGTTTATCAGGTTTAGGAATTCTCTGGTGGAATTTTTAGGATCACATGTATATACTATCACATCATCTGCAAAAAGTGATATTTTGACTTCTTCCTTTCCAATTTATATCCCCTTTATCTACTTTTGTTGTCGAATTGCTCTGGCTAGGACTTCAAGTACTATGTTGAAGAGGTAGGGAGAAAGTGGGCAGCCTTGTCTAGTCCCTGATTTTAGTGGGATTGCTTCCAGCTTCTCACCATTTACTTTGATGTTGGCTACTGGTTTGTTGTAGATTGCTTTTATCATGTTTAGGTATGGGCCTTGAATTCCTGATCTTTCCAAGACTTTTATCATGAATGGGTGTTGGATTTTGTCAAATGATTTTTCAACATCTAAGGAGATGATCATGTGCTTTTTGTTTCTGAGTTTGTTTATATAATGGATTACGTTAATGGATTTCCATATATTAAAACATCCCTGCATCCCTGCAATGAAACCTACTTGGTCAGGATGGATGATTGTTTTGATGTGTTCTTAGATTCGGTTACCGAGAATTTTATTGAGGATTTTTGCATCGATATACATAAGGGAAATTGGTCTAAAGTTCTCTAACTTTGTTGGGTCTTTCTGTGGTTTAGGTATCAGAGTAATTGTGGCCTCATAGAATGAATTGGGTAGAGTACCTTCTGCTTCTATTTTGTGGAATAGTTTGTGAAGAACTGGAATTAGATCTTCTTTGAAGGTCTGATAGAACTCTGCACTAAACCCATCTGGTCCTGGGCTTTTTTTTGGTTGAGAGACTATTAATGACTGCTTCTATTTATTTACAGGATATGGGACTGATCCCGATTTAACCATGTTAACTGGTATCTGTCTAAAAATTTGTTCATTTTACCCAGGTTTTCCAGTTTTGTTGATTATAGCCTTTTGTAGAGGGATATGATAGTGTTTTGGATTTCTTCGGGATCTGTTCTTATGTCTCTATTTTCATTTCTGATTTTGTTAATTAGGATTCTGTCCCTGTGCCCTCAAGTGAGTCTGGCTACGGGTTTATCTATCTTGTTGATTTTCTCAATGAACCAACTCCTAGTTTGGTTGATACTTTGAATAGTTCTTCTTGTTGACACTTGGTTGATTTTGCCCCTGAGTTTGATTATTTCCTGCCATCTACTCCTTTTGGGTGAATTTGCTTCCTTTGGTTCTAGAGCTTTTAGGTGTGTTGTCAAGCTGCTTGTGTGTGCTCTCTCTAGTTTCTTTTTGGAGGCACTCAGAGCTATGAGTTTTCCTTTTAGAAATGCTATCATTGTGTCCCATAAGTTAGGGTATGTTGTGGCTTCATTTTCATTAAACTTTAAAAAGTCTTTAATTTCTTTCTTTATTCCTTCCTTAACAAAGTTATCACTGAGAAGCATGTTGTTCAGTTTCCATGTGAATGTTGGCTTTCCATTATTTATGTTGTTATTGAAGATCAGCCTTAGTCCATGGTGGTCTGATTGGATGCATGGGACAATTTCTGTATTTTTGTATTTGTTGAGGCCTGTTTTGTGACCAATTATATGGTCAATTTTGGAGAAGGTACCATGAGGTGCTGACAAGAAGGTATATTCTTTTGTTTTAGGATAAAATGTTTTGTAGATATCTGTTAAATCCATTTGTTTCATAACTTCTGTTAGTTTCACACTGTCCATTTTAGTTTCTGTTTCCATGATCTGTCATTGATGAAAGTGGTGTGTTGAAGTCTCCCACTATTATTGTGTGAGGTTCAATGTGTGCTTTATGCGTCACTAAAGTCTCTGTAATGAATGTGGCTGCCCTTGCACTTGGAGCATATATATTTAAAATTGAGAGTTACTCTTGGAAGATTTTAACTTTGATGAATATGAAGTGCCCCTCCTTATCTTTTTTGATAACTTTGGCTTGGAAGTCGATTTCATTCGATATTAGAATGGCTACTCCAGCTTGTTTCTTCAGACCATTTCCTTGGAAAATTGTTTTCTAAACTTTCACTCTGAGGTAGTGTCTGTCTTTTTCCCTGAGATGGGTTTCCTGTAAGCAGCAAAATGCTGGGTCCTGTTTGTGTAGCCAGTCTGTTAGTCTATGTCTTTCTACTGGGGAATTGAGTCCGTTGATATTAAGAGATATTAAGGAAAAGTAATTGTTGCTTCCTATTATTTTTGTTGTTAGAGTTGGCATTCGTGGAAAGATAATGTGTGAATTTGGTTTTGTCGTGGAATACTTTGGTTTCTCCATCTATAGTAATTGAGAGTTTGGCCGGGTATAGTAGCCTGGGCTGGTATTTATGTTCTCTTAGTGTCTGTATAACATCTGTCCAGGATCTTCTGACTTTCATAGTCTCTGGTGAAAAGTCTGGTGTAATTCTGATAGGCCTGACTTTATATGGTACTTGACTTTTTCCCCTTACTGCTTTTAATATTCTAACTTTATTTGGTGCATTTGTTGTTTTTATTATTATGTGTCAGAAGGAATTTCTTTTCTGGTCCAGTCTATTTGGAGTTCTATAGCCTTCTTGTATGTTCATGGACATCTCTTTCTTTAGGTTTGGGAAGTTGTCTTCTATAATTTTGTTGAAGATATTTGCTGGCCCTTTAAATTGAAAATCTTCATTCTCATGTACTCTTATTATCTGTAGGTTTGGTCTTCTCATTGTGTCCTGGATTTCCTGGATGTTTTGAGTTAGGATGATTTTGCATTTTACATTTTCTTTGATTGTTGTGCTGATGTTCTGTATGGAATCTTCTGTACCTGAGATTCTTTCTTCCATCTCTTGTATTCTGTTGCTGATGCTTGCATCTATGTTTCCAGATTCCTTTCCTAGGGTTTCTATCTCCAGTGTTGCCTCACTTTGGGTTTTCCTAATTGTGTCTACTTCTCTTTCCAGCTCTAGTATGGTTTGTTTTATTTCCGTCACCTATTTGGGTGTGTTTTCCTGTTTTTCTTTAAGAACTTTTAACTCTTTAACAGTGTTCTCCTGTATTTCTTTAAGTGAGTTATTAAAGTCCTTCTTGATGTCCTCTACTATCATCATGAGATATGCTTTTGAATCCAGGTCTAGCTTTTCGGGTCTGTTGGAGTGCCCAGGATGAGCTGAGGTGGGAGTCTTGGGTTCTGATGATGGTGAGTCATCTTGGTTTCTGTTAGTAAGATTCTTACATTTGCCTTTCCCCATCTGGTAATCTCTGGAGTTAGTTGTTATAGTTGTCTCTGGTTAGAGCTTGTTCCTCTTGTGATTCTGTTAGCCTCTATCAGCAGACCTGAAGACTAGCTTTCTTCTGAGTTTCAGTGGTTAGAGCACTCTCTGCAGGCAAGGTCTCCTCTTGCAGGGAAGGTGCACAGATATCTGTCCTTTGGACCTGACTCCTTGCAGAAGATGAAGGCCCAAAACAGGGCTTGTCCCAGAACCTGTGTAGCTTCTGTAGTCCACACTCTAACCTGCGCAGAGTAGTCTAGGCAGAATCCTGGAACCAAGATGGTTCCCCCAGATGCTGTGGTAAAGCCCTCCTGGGCAGGGCAGACACCTCTCCTCTGGCAGGTAAGGTGCCCAGATGTCTGGAGTCCGAAATGGGGTCTGCCCCAGAAGCTCTGTAGCTTCTGCCTGTCCCAGAAGCTGTTAGCTTCTGTAGTCCACACTCTCCCCTGTGCAGACTAGTCTCAGTGGAATCCTGAAACCAAGATGGCTCCCCCAGATGCTGTGGCCAGTTTCATTCTTTATTTATGAAAATACTGTAGCCATTGCTGTCCTCAAAATGATGCATGTAGTACCATGTCATTCTAACCTGAAGAAGTTTTTTGTTTTGTTTTGTTTTTTCCACATAACATAGAAGGAAATTACCCTTGGCTAAAGCACACATAATGCTGATAGTCATACATTTTGGGGGAAATTTCAAATGAAAATCTTGTAAGTAAATTTTTTCTTATTCTCCTGAAGGAAAGTAAGAATCTAATATCCATGATATTAAATGAGAAGGGTTTTTCTGTTTCTCTTTTCATTAACTCTTAAATAGTGTGCAGTGAAATTACATTTTACTCCAATACCCCAGAAGCTTAATATATTTAACATATCTTGAGAAACAAGCTCTCATTTTTATGTTAAGCAAAATGAATTTCACAAACCTTATATGTTGACTTGAGCCTTGCATTTAATTGCTTAGAGCAGATGTAATTTTTTGTTTACAAGGGCAGAATGCTTTAACAATTTTAACAATTGCCCCCTTTATAAGTAGAAACTGTAAGTTAGTGCTTTCAACCCCCAGTGTATTTTAAAATTGACTGTGTGTTTCTGTGTTACACTATTCACAGTGTCATAGTACAGTTGACTAGACCTTTCTATGAAAATACAGGTTTTATAATTAGAAACTTAATTTCATCCCCTCCCACTGCTATTCATAGACTGCAATTCAGTTTTATTACTTCCTAATCTTTGTCTCAAAGGATGCAGCAAGTGTTTTAAAGTCCCATTTTTTTTTTAGCTGCTAAAATGTCACAGTTTTTCTCTTGCCTTTCTTTCATGTTTAATTCTAACTATTGCTCTCTCCTTTAGAAATATCTATCTAAAACCCTTGCCATCAACCTGGCAAGGCTGTGTACTAGCTACATAACTTTATCTTCTGGAAATCTATTTGTGAGGCTCTTGTACTCTCTTTTTCATGTGCTCTCGGCCTGCTTTGATCACTGCTCTTGAGAACCTCACCCTTCCAATTATGCCTCTACCTTTTGTAGATTACACGTTTCTGAATGTCTGTGGGATTTTTCTATCAAAGCAGAGAGTGCCTGACTTAGGCCTTCTTTTGCCCTTATTGATTTTTTTTCAAATCACAAAAGCAGCAAAACCTTTTTATGTGCTGGGTTTCAATAAAATTGTATCAGGAAAAGAGCACAGCTTAAACCTTCTTTTAAGTTTTACTTCCATGATCTGAGTAGTCTGTGTCCCTGGGAGTGCTGTTCAGGGCTTTGCTCAATTCCCCAAGCATCTTCTTGGGTAACTCAAAAGGATGTCAATTTAAGCCTTAAAATAACACACGATGGTAGTATTTTTGTACAAGCAAGTAGATCTCCTTTCAGCATATTAGGAAATAACCTCTTTTGACAAAGTGAAAGATGATTGTAAAAGGTAGTCCTCACTACTTATTTAGCAACATTGTGCAATAGTAATCTCTAATCGAGTATAATTACATAAATTCTGGGATAATCTGAGCTTTCTCTACAACTGCCCACAGCAAAAAGGCAGAGATGATTTTGCAGACACTTGCTTGACAATTTGAAGAGTCCAAAGTCTCATTTTATAGTCTCTTTTGTTAGTTCCTACATGATGCTTAGCAAAACAATGAGATGTTGGTCAAGTTAGATGATCCCATGATAAGACACTTGAGATAAGACTATGATCAGAATCATATGCTGCAATTATTGTGCACTGATCCCAGTTTACAACTGTAAATTCATTGTACAAATAACATCACTGTGGAAAGAACAAGATGGGGGCTGTTTCACTAAACAGTAAGTTGACAAAGAAAGGTACAGCAAATTGAATATTAAAAGAAGTATTTATAAATGACTTTAGATATTTATATTAAACTGAAAGCTCAGTGCTAAACCAATTTTAAAGTGCTCTTCTGTTATGTAAACATGCTCACTGTTCCTCTTTAAAATCCTCATATAGTAGAAGAGATCAATAAGCTGCATTTTGTCTATCTTTTAAGAATACTGGTTCTATTTATCTGATCAGATACCTGTCACTTTCTCAAAGTCCTGCCAGCTAATATTATCACCATAGAGCTTAGGAGTTCAACTTCTGAGTTTAGGTAAGGCAAAACATCCAGACCACAACAATAGAAAGGTGCATATTACCTTTGAAGCAAGTTAGTAATCCTATTCACTATGTATAAAACAGGAGATTAATAATTATTCTTAAAATAATTAGAATTTTCCACAGTGTCTACCTGACCTCAACATATTCATTTCCTCAATTAAAACAAAGCAACTTGACAAATCCTTTGAAAATGCAACTGAGCTATTTCCTTATCTGTTAGTCTTCTACTAGGGTACATGAATCTTTGTGCAGAGTTAAAACTTGAGGTGATCAGAATCATTTGTGTCACATGTACCTTATACTATAATTGAAATCTAAGTATTAATGAATTTAGTCTTATCTAAGCAGGATTCTGGCATCTCCCTGGGTTCCTGCTGGGTAATCTCCTAAACTGTCAGAGATTTTTAAATTGAAAAGATTGAGCTACTGAAACCATATCTGACAGTTTACTAAATAAGGTAACTAAGAATCTGAAATCAAGCAGAAGTTCTATATCATTTTTAATAACTCCACTTTAAATTTTCTACTGATTGTCCAGCTATGATCCTAGATAGGAAATACAAATATTTCTACTCCAAATAAATACAAATGTTTCTACTCCAGTACCCAAAACAAAGAACATGAGTATAATAATAATATCTCTTGGAAAGTACTCTTACTATTTGGATAAAGAACAGTGTGAATGGTGGCCCATAAATATGACTATATGAATTTGAATATAGAATACAGAGTTTTTATGAACATGTCAGTCTTGGGGTAAACACACCACTAAGGTTATCATTAGTATGCCTCTAAGAGGCAATCCAGTCACATGCTTTGTTTGAAAATGATTCATATTTGCTTTGAAAAGCAGTTTAAACCAATTAGGAAAGATGCTTTATCTAAATTAAATATATTCAGTAAAATTTATTGCAATGTTATTTGTCTATGTTTTAGCAAGGCATATAGGGCAGTAATGACAATAGACATTGTTTCTACTACTCTATACATGAGGCTCTTAGTCAAGGAATTTGTACCTTACTTAGGATGGACAACAGCCACAGAGGTAGTACAGAGTGGTTAATATATCTGGGTACTTGCTCTGGCCTAGTATTGGCTCCACGTTTATTGTGATTGCTGCAAAAAGAATTCTTGGGGGTAGATGATGTAGAGGATCCCCTTGGTCCTGTGGAGGCTCAATGACTCAAGACAGGGGAATGCTAGGGCATTGAGGCAGGAGTGGATGGGCAGATATAGAACTTCTGCTTGATTTCAGATTCTTATTTACCTTATTTAGTAAACTCTCATAGAGGCACGGGGAGTAGGAAGGGGATAGAGAGCTTGTGGAGGGGAAACCTGGAAGGGGGATAAAATTTGAAATGTAAATAAATAAAATTATCAATGAAAAAGAAGAAACAACAACAACAAAAAAGACAGGTAAGATTTAGTTCAGAGTAAACTGAGTACTTTTACAGGGCAGTGTTGCTCCACCAAACATTGAAGGCAGTCAGTATACTATTCTTAACAGACTGCTTTTCCTGAGGCCATTTTCCTGCCCAAGAGATTCACATGCCCATTTGGAATAATGCTCATTGGAGGGAAAATAATATGATCTACTCTTTACCAGAAAGCCTCCAGCTAAATAATAATCTTATACATTTTAGATGATTTTATATTAATGACTACCAAGCCAACTTAGAACCTTATTTCTTCACCCAATACAAAAGCTATGATGCAGATCCTCTTCTCTTCTCTTCTCTTCTCTTCTCTTCTCTTCTCTTCTCTACTCTTCTCTTCTCTTCTCTTTTCTCGTCTCTTCTTTTTTTCTTTCTTTTCTTTTCTCTCTCCTCTCCTCTTCTCTCCTCTCCTCTCTTCTTTTCTTTCTTCTTCTTTTTTTAAACATAGCATTTGTCCTCCTGTTTTAGGTCTGTCTTTTACAGGCTACAAATTATCACAATGGGGTACATCCCAGTGACCTTCAAGTGTGTTAATGTCTAATTATCCGTGCAAGAATTGTTAATATACAAAAAAAAAAATTTTAAATGAAAGGATCTGGATTAGGAGGAGAGGAGATATATTTGTAAAGAGGGTATTTATGGAAAATTTCCTTTAAAATATATTTCAAATTGAAATGTAATTACATTACTTTCTCTCCTCCATTACTTCCTCTCTTCAGGTCCTCCCAGATACTCTTGCATTGCCCTTATATGACTGTCTCAAACGGTCTCCATTGCCACTCAGCATCGTATATAAACCTTCAGTGCACTGAAAACCATGTTTAAAGGTCAAGAATTCCTGGTTTGTAGACTGACTGAAGTTCATGGAATAATAGAACCTACTTCCTTGCTTCTGCATTTCCGCTGTCAAAATATCAGTCCCTAGTTGAAGAATTAGCTAGTACTAGATAATTGAATGGCATTAATTTTCCTCTCCAAAAAATATATACATGTATATGTATATTTAAATGTATATGTATAAATATTGTATGTGTATGTATATGGTGTATACATATATGAGGTATATTTATATGTATGTAAATGTTAGTTCCTAACAGAACTCTTCTCAATAATTTATTTTCTTCTCTACAAATATGCCCTACTGCTTTCACTATTCTTTCTATAAATGACTAGAGAATCTACCACAGGTATGTTTTCAAGCAGGTTTTAGTCAAATATTAGTAGATATGGATAAGTAAGAATAACTTTTTTATCTCTTTCATTTTCTACTGTGTCCAAATACCTAGAACCAGGCTTTATTTAGAGACCACATGTACAATATCAAAATAAAAAAGTCTACATGAATGCATATTAAATATTAAGGTATTAACAGGAAATTCTATAACTAGATGGAACTAATGAGTATCTGGGAACACAATATTTTCATTCAGTGTATACAAGAATTATTAAAGTTATAACTAAATGTTATAAGTTGTCCAGATTACATATTCATCACGAACTCTAATGGATTTCTGGCTGCAGTACTTTTTATTTCTTGTAGAAAGTTTCTTTCCCCATATTACCTAAAGAAATAGAAGCAGTCATCAATAGTCTTCCAACCAAAAAATACCGCAGGACCAGATGATTTTAGTGCAGAGTTCTATCAGACCTTCAAAGAAGACCTAATTCCAATTCTCCTCAAACTATTTCACAAAATAGAAACAAAAGTTACTCTACTCAATTCATTCTATGAAGCCACAATTACTCTGCTTACTTAAACCACATAAAGACCCAACAAAGAGAGAGAACTTCAGACCAATTTCCCTTATGAATATCAATGCAAAAATACTCAATAAAATTCTCACAAACCAAATCCAAGAACACATCAAAAAATCATCCATAATGATCAAGTAGGCTTCATCCCAGGGATGCACGGATGGTTTAATACAGAAATCCATCAACATAATCCACTATATAAACAAACTCAAAGACAAAAACCACATGATCATCTCCTTAGATGCTGAGAAAGCATTCGACAAAATCCAACACCCATTTGTGATAAAAGTCTTGGAAAGATCAGAAATTCAAGGTCTGTACCTAAACATAATGAAAGCATTATACAGCAAACCAGCAGCCAACATCAAACTGAATGCAGAGAAACATGAAGCATTTCCACTAAAATCAGGGACTAGGCAAGGCTGCCCACTTTCTCTTTATCTATTCAGTATAGTACTTGAAGCCATACCCAGAGCAATTAGACAACAAAAGGAGATCAAAGGGATACATATTGGAAAGGAAGAAGTCAAAATATCACTATTTGCAGATGATATGGGCACAGGGGGAAAATTCCTGAACAGAAGAGCAATGGCTAGTGCTGTAAGATCGAGAATCCACAAATGGGACCTCATAAAATTGCATAGCTTCATAAGTCAAAAGGCACTATCAATAAGACAAAAAGGCGACCAACAGATTGGGAAAGGATCTTTACCTATCCTAAATCTGATATGGGACTTGTATCCAATATATACAAATAATGGAAGAAGCTGGGCTCCGGAAAAATCAAATAACCCCATTAAAAATTGGGTACAGAGCTAACCAAAGAATTCTCAACTAAGGAATACCGAAAGGTTGAGAAAAAAACCTGAAAAAATGGTCAACTGACCATCAACTGACTTCTTTTGTGATTGGGTTACCTCACTAAAAATGATATCCTTCAGATACATCCATTTGCCCAAGAATTTCATAAATTTATTGTTTTTAATAGCTGAGTAGTACTCCATTGTGTAAATGTACCACATTTTCTGTGTCCATTCCTCTGTTGAGGGACATCTGGGTTCTTTCCAGCTTCTGGCTATTATAAATAAGGCTTCTATGAGCAAAGTAGAGCATGTGTCTTTATTACCAGTTGGAACATCTTCTGTGTATATGCCCAGGAGAGGTATTGCTGGATCTAGTGGCAGCACTATGTCCAGTTTTCTGAGGAACCACCAAACTGATTTCCAGAGTGGTTGTCCAAGCTTGCAATCTCACCAACAATGGAGGAGTGTTTCTCTTTCTCCACATCCTCACTACCATCTGCTGTCACCTGAATTTTTGATCTTAGCCATTCTGACTGGTGTGAGGTGGAATCTCGGGGTTGTTTTGATTTTGCATTTCTCTGATGATTAAGGATGTTGAACATATTTTCAAGGGCTTCTCAGCCCTTAGGTATTCCTTTGTTGAGAATCTTTGGTTAGCTCTGTACCCAATTTTTAATGGGGTTATTTGAATTTCTGGAGTTCAGCTTCTTGAGCTCTTTGTATATATTAGATATTTGTCCCCTATCAGATTTAGGATTGGTAAAAATCCTTTCCCAATCTCTTGGTGGCCTTTTTGTCTTATTGAGAGTATCTTTTGCCCTACAGAAGCTTTGCAATTTTATGAGGTCCCATCTCTTGATTCTTGCTCTTATAGCTCATGTCATTGCTATTTTTTTTTAAGAAATTTTTCCCTGTGCCCATATCTTCAAGAGTTTTCCCCACTTTCTCCTCTATAAATTTCAATGTCTCTGGTTGTATGTGGAGTTCTTTCATCCACTTAGACTTGAGCTTTGTACAAGGAGATAAAATTGGATCAATTCGAATTCTTCTACATGATAACCACCAGTTGTACCAGCACTATTTGTTGAAAATGCTGTCTTTTTACCACTGGTTGGTTTTAGCTCCCTTGTCAAAGATCAGGTGATCATAGGTGTGTGGGTTCATTTCTTGGTCTTCAATTCTATTGATCTACCTGTCTTTCGCTGTACCAGTACCTTGCCGTTTTTATCACAATTGTTCTATAGTACAGCTTGAGGTCAGGCATGGTGATTCCCCCAGAGGTTCTTTTATTGTTGAGAATATTTTCCCCCTTCTAAATGAAAAGCTTATAATATCATTTGGTATGCTTTTCTTTAATGATAACTACTAATACTTTTTAATTTTGAATTTATTCAACATTTAGAAGTAAAAAATAAATTGTTTTAAAAATAAGTTGTTTTAAAATAAATTGTTTCAATATTTTATATGATTATAACAATCTAATAAATGTTAAATACGTGCTTTACTTATTTCTTAAGTTACCTCCAGCTGGAAATTCCCAAGATTCTATGCTACCATTGAAAGCACCAAAAGATTGTCCTAAAAGTGAAGTTGAACTCCAAAGAAATAACAAAACACACGCACAGCAGGAATGCATGCAGACTTTTCCTGGAATCTCAAATTTTGAATAATGTGTCTTTAAATAACAATATTTGGGGCTGGAGAGGTGGCTTAGTGTATAAGAACACTGACTGTTCTTCCAGAAGACTGGGGTTTGGATCTCAGCAGTTTAATGGCAGCTTAAAACTGTCCGTTATGTGAAGATCTGACATTCTCACATGGACATAAATGCAGGCAAAATACAGATACATATAAGATAAAATTTAAAAAAAAATAATATTCTAAACTACTCAGATTTGTGCCTGTTATCTTTTCAGATGTCTAGTTAGGCATACAATCCAGTGTCAGTGTCAAGTTAATCTAAAGAATGTCCAATAGATAGCTCCATATCTATGGCAATGTAGATGGCCCTTGTTAAATTCAGAGGTCAAAGAAAACAAAGCATGAAAGCAGAAATGGACTTGTAGGGTGAAGCAGGGAATAAAGTGCACGTAGTGAGGATGGAGGTGACAGTATGAATGTAGTATATGCATGAAACTGTCAAAAAATAGAAAAAAAAAGGCCGAAGATAAAAGTTATGGCAACCAAAGGAAATAGGTACATGATATGTACTGGAATTGTTAATATATTTCAGCTTACTAGGAACCACCTGGTGGATACCCTCTGGCCATAAAAAGGCAAAACAAGCTGAGTACCAGTGTCCAAGGCTTCTTAGCCCTGCACATACTGTGAACATTTGCCCTAGGATTCTTTTACCATGCCTAGACTTCCGGGTGATGTTGTAACCTCAAACAATGGAATAAAATTAACTCCTCCTCCTTCATTTGCATTTATCAGAATTGTGTCACAGCCACATAAAAAGGAACTAATACTCCAGATATCTGGATGATTAAGGTTTGGTATAGAAAACATCGAATTACCTAACAATCTCCTTTTCTCGTCATTATTTTATGAAAATATATTAGTTTAAAATTTCAAAAATAATTTTTGGAAATATAAACACAATTCTGCAGCTTAGCCCAATTTTGCATATGCAGTGGATGTCTATCACTGTGGTAAAGTAGTTCTTAGTGCACAGACTTAAAGTTAAGTCATCCAAAGCAGTTTAATCCAGTTAGAAACCCAGTAAAACAAAAGAACTTCTGGAGGTATCACCATCCCTGATTTCAAGCTGTACTATAAAACAATAGTAATACAAATAGCATAGTATTGGCATAAAGACAGACAGGTTGATTAATGGAATATAATCTAATAGCCAGAAATAAACTCACATACTTATAGACACATGATATTTGATGTAGAAGCCTAAACCATACAATGGGAAGATTAAAACATGTTCAACGAATGGTCCTGGTCTAACTGGAGGTCTGCATATAGAAGAATGCAAATAAGGCAATATCTATTGCCTTACACAAAACTCAAGTCCAAGTCAATCATAGACCTCAACGTAAACCCAGACACACTAAATCTAATAGAAGAGAAAGTGGGGAACAACCCTGAATACATTGACAGAGGAGACAAATTCCTGAACAGAACACCAATGGCTCAGGCACTAAGGTGAAGAATTAATAAATAGGACCTCATGAAACTAAAAAGTTTTTGCTAAGATAAGGACACTATCAATAGGACAGAACAGCAGCCTACAGAAGATATTCATCCACCCTACATCTGACAAAGGATTAATATTGAAAATATATAAATAAATAATTAATTTGACATCAACAAACCAAATAACTCAATTAAAAATGGAGTACAGAGATAAACAGAGAATTCTCAACAGAGAAATCTATAATGGCCAAGAAACCCTTAAAGAAATATTCAACATCCTTAATTATCAGGGAAATGCAAATCAAAATTACTATGAAATTCCATCTTATGCCCATCAAAATAGCTTAAAAAAACTCAAATGACAGCAAATGCTGGAAAGTATGTAGGCAAAGAGAAACATTTCTCCATTGCTGGTGGGAGTGCACACTTGTACAAACTCTTTGGAAATCAATTTACCAGTTTCTCAGAAAATTGGGAATAGTTCTATCACAAGGCCCGGCTATAACACTCTTGGGCAAATATCCCATATATCCAAAAGATGTGCCACTATACCACAGGACACCTGCTTAACTATGCTTATTGTAGCTTTATTCATAATAGCCAGAAAATAGAAACAACCTTTATGTCTCTCAACTCAACACTGGGTAAAGAGAGTAAAGATAAAATTTGTAGGCAAATGGATGGGACTAGAAAATATCATCCTGAGTGATGTAACCCACACCCAGAAGGGCATGTATGATATGTACTCATTTATAAATGGACATTAGCAATAAAGTACAAGCTAACCATATTATAATCCACAGACCCCCAAAGAAGCTAAGTAATAAGAAGGGCCCAAGGGCGGATGACACTTAGACAAGGAAGTCAAATAGTCATGGAATGTGGATGGAGAGAAGGATCTGGATGGTAGAGGGGGTAACAAGGCGATCAAGCATACAGATCTGGTATGGGCAGGGGTTGGGGATAGGGGGCTGGGAGTGAGAATGGAAATCAGTGGGGCCATCTCTGGGATTAGCTGGAGACTTGGGACATGGAATTCTCTGTTGAATGTATGGGAGTGAAACTAGCTGAGATTTCTAACAACAGGGGATATGAAGATTGAATTTGCCACCTCCTGTAGCCAGGCAGGACTTCCAGTGCAGGGAGGGGGGCATCAACCAACTCACAAAATCTTCAACCCAAAATGGGCAGGGATTAGAAGAAAGCAGTGATAGAGGGAATAGCCAAACAATGACTGCCTCAACTTGAGACCCTTCCCATGTGAGACAGCTAACCCTTGACACTCTTAATGATAACTTGCTGTTCTTGTAGGCAGGACCCTAGCTAGCATGGCTGTCTCCTGAGATGTTTCATCCAGCAACAGATGGAAACAGATGCAGAGACCCACAGCCAAACATCAGGAGTAGCTCAGGAAGTCTTGTGGAAGAGTGAGCCAGGGGAGGGGTCGAAAACACAACAGGAAGACCTATAGAGTCAACTATCCTGGGCCCATGAGGGTTCACAGAGACAGAGTCACCAACCACAGAGCATACATGGGCTGGGCCTAGACACCCTACATATTTGGAGCATATGTGCACTTTGATCTTCATTTGGATCCCCTAACAATTTAAGCAGGGCTGTAACTTTGTTGCCTGTCATTGGATCCCCTTCCCGTGACTGGACTTCCTGTTTGGGCCTCAGTGGAAAAGGATGTATTTAGTTCTGCTGTGAATAGATGCCCCAAGGTCAGGGCAAGTCCTTGGGGGTGGGGGCTTCCTCTTCTTTGAGGAGAGGGGAAAGGGGAAATGAGGGGAAGAGATTTTTCAGAGTGAGACTGGGAGGGCTTCGATCAGGATGTAAAGTGAATAAATTATTGAAGAAAAAATAAATTTAACTTTCAATCTCTACTGACTCTACTTCAGACTTTGAAATTAAGAAGAAGGAATTCAGAAAAAATAGTTAAAAATCTGTTAAATCATCACATTTATAATCATATTTGTTAAAGTAGTTGTAGTTTTCAAAAACTACTATCATCATCAAATTTATTTTAGAAACTCACTGTTTTGCTTTGTTTGATAATACTTATTCTTTAAAATCTTCAAATATTTATACAATGTGTTTTGATTATACCCATATACCATTGCCTGCATCCAACTCTTTCCAACTTAGACATCCTCCCAACTTCGTGCCCTTCTTTACTGCTATGACTAATAGCTTCCTTAATCCAATTCCTATTGCATATATACACAGAGGAATAGAGCAATCCACTGGGCTAGAGCAACCTGCCAGAGAACAATCCCAAAAGAAGAATGACTCCCCTCTCCTAAGAACTATCAGCTGTCAAAGGCTTCACTTTCAAAGGTGGAACCTCAGAGCTCCTCCCAAATTCATGCTGGAATTTTGACTGGCTCCATCTTGTGCAGGTAACCAGGTGCTGCAAATTGTTGTCAGACATCTGCATTTCTCAGCTTCCCACTTCATCTACCACCTGTTGCATTCTTCTCCGCCACTCTACCTAGATACTACCTGAGCCTTGGACAGAAGAAGATTAGTATATGATGGTTCCTCGAGACCTGAGTACTCCCTTGTGTGTAGTCTGCACTTTTTCCAGATATAAATGAAAGGCTCTACACTGCAATGATCCTCTGACCTTAGATGAGAGAGATGCAAATATACGTCCATAAACATAAATATTTAGAAGGCAGTTTAAACGCATGATCATTTAATACAACAGAGCAAATCTCTTCTTTATTTCCAGTAGAAAACTGTTTATTTTTTATTAGATATTTTCTTCATTTACATTTCAAATGCTATCCCCTTTTCTAGTTTCCTCTCTGAAAATCCCCTATGCCCTCCCCACTCCCCCTGCTCCCAAACCCACCCACACCTGCTTCCTGGCTCTGGCATTCCCCTATACTGGGGCATATAATCTTCACAAGACCAAGGGCCTCTCCTTCTTCAGGCCCCTTATCATCCCAGTCTTAAACTTTTGACAAGGACCAGAAAACAGGCTTCATATAGAAAGTGGTTGGTTACCTTGATAACTGTAATGCCACCATCATATCACTGGTTTGGACCAGACAGGTTGGTTTTAAAGTATGCAGAATGTTGTGCTTGTTGTGATCAATGATGTACTTTCTCCCCTAGAAGACTGCATAGCACCTTCTCTTACTTGATAGACAAGCCGGTAGGACGTTTCCTGGTCAGCTGCGGTGTCTTTCTTTATGCCCTGCAACCCAACAAAAGAGCAAAAGGGACTTACCTAGTTATGGTAACAACTTAGAAAATTAACACTAGTCTGTGTTCCTCTGAGTACCTCTGGTGGCTCCTTGAGTAATAACTCACAGGATGTATATGCCATGCCAGAACTGAGCTTGCCAGTTATAACCCATATCTTCCAGGACCATCATTTTCCACCCATAGCTGACATTTCTGTCCAAACTAGTTTTTAATATATATTATGATTTTTATTAGTGTCCACGATGCTTCATTGAGCATTTGTCTTTTCATTCACCCCTATCACTTTGACCCCTTTCTAACTAAAACCTTTAACCCGGAATACCCCTTCCATCCTTGCTACCTATGTGATACTATCCCATTTGAATATACTTTTCCTTTGGTTGCTAGATCATATGTCCATGTGTAACCTCTTCAAAAGTCTTTCATTTTGAGTAAACCTTACTTCATGCTCATCTTCCTACACCCTACATTTCACATTTAAATATTTCTACCCCCAGTAACTTTTCTGTTATTGTCATGTAGCTAACATTTGAGATACATTGTGCTAGAGGAAAGATTGCATGGTATACCTAGTAGAAAACGAAACAATATAAAGACAACATAATTTGATGCTACATCGTTTTACACTGGTTGCTACAGCCGTGCATGCTGTTCATGTGTGTGCCCTGTCCATTACAGTCTGTATGACTGCCTTTTACATAGACATGGGTAGCATGGCCATCATTACAAAATAATCCAGTGTTTGCGTTAATATTGCTTCATGAGCTCCATTCTTCTTCTCTTCACCTGGTCATGGAGCAAAGGACAGAATGAAATGCAAAACAAACACAAACATTGTAAATAATAGCATTTATGTCCATAAATTTTGATTTTTTAAAAATTTTTTAATTAGGTATTTTCCTCATTTACATTTTCAATGCTATCCCAAAGGTCCCCCATACCCACCCCCCAATCCCCTACCCACCCACTCCCCATTTTGGCCCTGGTGTTCCCCTGTACTGGGGCATATAAAGTTTGCAAGTCCAATGGGCCTCTCTTCGCAGTGATGGCCGACTAGGCCATCTTTTGATACATATGCAGCTAAAGACAAGAGCTCCCGGGTACTAGTTAGTTCATATTGTTGTTCCACCTATAGGGTTGCAGTTCCCTATAGCTCCTTGGGTAATTTCTCTAGCTCCTCCATTAGGGGCCGTGTGACCCATCCAATAGCTGACTGTGATCATCCACTTCTGTGTTTGCTAGGCCCCTGCACAGTCTCACAAGAGAGAGCTATAACTGGGTCCTTTCAGTGAAATCTTGCTAGTGTATGCAATGGTGTCAGCATTTGGAAGCTGATTATGGGATGGATCCCTGCATATGGCAGTCACTAGATGGTCCATCCTTTCGTCATAGCTCCAAATTTTGTCTCTGTAACTCCTTCTATGGGTGTTTTGTTCCCATTTCTAAGAAAGGGTAAAGTGTTCACACTTTGGTCTTCGTTCTTCTTGAATTTCATGCATTTGGCAAGTTGTATCTTATATCTTGGGTATCCTAAGTTTCTGGGCTATTATCCACTTATCAGTGAGTACATATTGTGCGAGTTCCTTTGTGATTGGGTTACTTCACTCAGGATGATACCCTCCAGGTCCATCCATTTGCCTAGGAATTTCATAAATTCATTTTTTTTAATAACTGAGTAGTATTCCATTGTGTAAATGTACCACATTTTCTGTATCCATTCCTCTGTTGAGGGGTATCTGGGTCCTTTCCAGCTTCTGGCTATTATAAACAAGGCTGCTATGAACATAGTGGAGCATGTGTTCTTCTTACCGGTTGGGACATCTTCTGGATATATGCCCAGGAGAGGTATTGCGGGATCCTCTGGTAGTACTATGTCCAATTTTCTGAGGAACCGCCAGACTGATTTCCAGAGTGGTTGTACAAGCCTGCAATCCCACCAACAATGGAGGAGTGTTCCCCTTTCTCCACATCCTCGCCAACATCTGCTGTCACCTGAGTTTTTGATCTTAGCCATTCTGACTGGAGTGAAGTGGAATCTCAGTGTTGTTTTGATTTGCATTTCCCTGATGATTAAGGATGTTGAACATTTTTTCAGGTGTTTCTCTGCCATTCGGTATTCCTCAAGTGAGAATTCTTTGTTCAGCTCTGAGCCCCATTTTTTAATGGGGTTATTTGATTTTCTGGAGTCCACCTTCTTGAGTTCTTTATATATATTGGATATTAGTCCCCTATCCAATTTGGGATAGGTAAAGATCCTTTCCCAATCTGTTGGTGGCCTTTTTGTCTTATTGACAGTGTCTTTTGCTTTGCAGAAGCTTTGCAATTTTATGAGGTCCCATTTATCGATTCTTGATCTTACAGCACAAGCCATTGCTGTTCTATTCAGGAATTTTTCCCCTGTACCCATATCTTCGAGGCTTTTTCCTACTTTCTCCTCTATAAGTTTCAGTGTCTCTGGTTTTATGTGGAGTTCCTTAATCCACTTAGATTTGACCTTAGTACAAGGAGATAGAAATGGATCAATTCGCATTCTTCTGCATGATAACCGCCAATTGTGCCAGCACCATTTGTTGAAAGTGCTGTCTTTTTTCCACTGGATGGTTTTAGCTCCCTTGTCAAAGATCAAGTGACCATAGGTGTGTGGGTTCATCTCTGGGTCTTCAATTCTGTTCCATTGGTCTACTTGTCTGTCACTATACCAGTACCATGCAGTTTTGATCACAATTGCTCTGTAGTACAGTTTTAGGTCTGGCATGGTGATTCCACCAGAGGTTCTTTTATCCTTGAGAAGAGTTTTTGCTATCCTCGGTTTTTTGTTATTCCAGATGAATCTGCCGATTGCCCTTTCTAATTCGTTGAAGAATTGAGTTGGGATTTTGATGGGGATTGCATTGAATCTGTAGATTGCTTTTGGCAAGATAGCCATTTTTACAATGTTGATCCTGCCAATCCATGAGCATGGGAGATCTTTCCATCTTCTGAGATCTTCTTTAATTTCTTTCTTTAGAGACTTGAAGTTCTTATCATACAGATCTTTCACTTCCTTAGTTAGAGTCATGCCAAGGTATTTTATATTATTTGTGACTATTGAGAAGGGTGTTGTTTCCCTAATTTCTTTCTCAGCCTGTTTATCCTTTGTATACAGAAAGGCCATTGACTTGTGTGAGTTAATTTTATATCCAGCTACTTCATTGAAGCTGTTTATCAGGCTTAGGAGTTCTCTGGTGGAATTTTTAGGGTCACTTATATATATACTATCATATCATCTGCAAAAAGTGATATTTTGACTTCTTCCTTTCCAATTTGTATCCCCTTGATACAAAAATAAATTTTGATTTATTTTAAAATTTTAATATTATGATTTTTTTTCACTAGTAATCCAAAGAGCACCATTTGTGTTCAAATCTTCCTTTACATATAGTTGCAGGTGTATGTATAGGTATGGGAACTGAGAGATAGAGATATAAGTTTTTTTGTATGTACAGTGTTTACATAAGGAAGGATTTACAAGAGGGGTATGTTTTAGCACTTATAAAAGTTTTAAACATTGATTTATATGGTCACTGTTTATATCCTGGAGAGTATTTTAAAAATACATCCCAGCTGAGGCATCACTGCTTGAGTATATTATAACCATCTACTATTCAAAACCAGGCTTGATATTTCACTGTTTCTCCACAACAGTTTGGTAAGAGCAGGATTTGGCTGCAGTCTCCAGCACTCCATATGTTTGATTTAGAATGTTTTCCCTGTTGTCACGATTTTTTCACAGATGCACAGATGAAAGGCAAAATGGATTAAGCTGCCATAAAATACTAAGCTGTATTTTACAACAACTGCACGATGACTACCAATGAATCCCTGCTAGAAGCAGCCAGGGCCAAACCTTTTCTTTATGCCTTTATATCTAAGAACAGGAGAAGAAAAGTGTTGGAAACAACTTAAGACACCCCCGAGGTCTTCTGCTACCTGTCAAGAAACCTAAATTTTGAATCACCTGAAAAGAAAATAAAGTCATCTTTTGCTTCAAGACTATAATAGCAAAACTTAAAATTCCAATATAAAGATCTGTAATTCACTTTAATATTTACTGGACTGTGCTAGATATATACAAGGGTCATTTGCCATGCTCCTTGCCCTAACATTTCCCAACAGGTCTAAAGTATAATTAATTAGGAAGAGCATGTTACATGCTCCCCTTGTTAAAGATAGCCACACAACTCTGCTGTGACACCAGTATCATTCGTATCCTTATTCAGATAGACTATGAAAATTAATGTGCCCAAAGATGTGTATCAACGTAATTCTAAAGCCAGGCTCATTTATTAACACCACATTGCCACTTAACTGTCTGATTTTACAAGCGTCTTGGAGCAGTGACTTGGATATAAATGGATACACAAGCCAGGAACAGACTTAGGGAGTATCTGACTCTCTCATTATGAGTTCTGAGGGGATGCAAATTCGTGATTGCTAAAAATCATATGAAATACCTGAATAAATAGATGATTCATGCCAATCTACCTTCTGAGTCCATGATAGGCTGCTAGACATTGCTATTCAACATCAGCTCACTTGAAATCTAGCCCTGAATTCTTTATTCACAAAGAGCTAGCTGATAGTAACGACTATCAAATTTCAGTTATCATGCAGAGCTAAGACTCTTTCTTTTTTTTTTTTTTTTTTCCATTTTTTATTAGGTATTTAGCTCATTTACATTTCCAATGCTATACCAAAAGTCCCCCTTACCCACCCACCCCCACTCCCCTACCCACCCACTCCCCCCCTTTGGCCCTGGCGTTCCCCTGTACCGGGGCACACAAAGTCTGCGTGTCCAATGGGCCTCTCTTTCCAGTGATGGCCGACTAGGCCATCTTTTGATACATATGCAGCTAGAGTCAAGAGCTCAGGGGTACTGGTTAGTTCATAATGTTGTTCCACCTATAGGGTTGAAGATCCCTTTAGCTCCTTGGGTACTTTCTCTAGCTCCTCCATTGGGAGCCCTGTGATCCATCCATTAGCTGACTGTGAGCATCCACTTCTGTGTTTGCTAGGCCCCGGCATAGTCTCACAAGAGACAGCTACATCTGGGTCCTTTCGATAAAATCTTGCTAGTATATGCAATGGTGTCAGCGTTTGGATGCTGATTATGGGGTGGATCCCTGGATATGGCAGTCTCTACATGGTCCATCCTTTCATCTCAGCTCCAAACTTTGTTTCTGTAACTCCTTCCATGGGTGTTTTGTTCCCACTTCTAAGGAGGGGCATAGTGTCCACACTTCAGTCTTCATTTTTCTTGAGTTTCATGTGTTTAGGAAATTGTATCTTATATCGTGGGTATGCTAGGTTTTGGGCTAGTATCCACTTATCAGTGAGTACATATTGTGTGAGTTCCTTTGTGATTGTGTTACCTCACTCAGGATGATGCTCTCCAGGTCCATCCATTTGGCTAGGAATTTCATAAATTCATTCTTTTTAATAGCTGAGTAGTACTCCATTGTGTAGATGTACCACATTTTCTGTATCCATTCCTCTGTTGAGGGGCATCTGGGTTCTTTCCAGTTTCTGGCTATTATAAATAAGGCTGCTATGAACATAGTGGAGCATGTGTCCTTCTTACCAGTTGGGGCTTCTTCTGGATATATGCCCAGGAGAGGTATTGCTGGATCCTCCGGTAGTACTATGTCCAATTTTCTGAGGAACCGCCAGACTGATTTCCAGAGTGGTTGTACAAGCCTGCAATCCCACCAATAATGGAGGAGTGTTCCTCTTTCTCCACATCCTCGCCAGCATCTGCTGTCACCTGAATTTTTGATCTTAGCCATTCTCACTGGTGTGAGGTGGAATCTCAGGGTTGTTTTGATTTGCATTTCCCTGATGATTAAGGATGTTGAACATTTTTTCAGGTGCTTCTCTGCCATTCGGTATTCCTCAGGTGAGAATTCTTTGTTCAGTTCTGAGCCCCATTTTTTAAGGGGGTTATTTGATTTTCTGAGGTCCACCTTCTTGAGTTCTTTATATATGTTGGATATTAGTCCCCTATCTGATTTAGGATAGGTAAAGATCCTTTCCCAGTCTGTTGGTGGTCTTTTTGTCTTATAGACAGTGTCTTTTGCCTTGCAGAAACTTTGGAGTTTCATTAGGTCCCATTTGTCAATTCTCGATCTTACAGCACAAGCCATTGCTGTTCTGTTCAGGAATTTTTCCCCTGTGCCCATATCTTCAAGGCTTTTCCCCACTTTCTCCTCTATAAGTTTCAGTGTCTCTGGTTTTATGTGAAGTTCCTTGATCCACTTAGATTTGACCTTAGTACAAGGAGATAAGTATGGATCGATTCGCATTCTTCTACATGATAACAACCAGTTGTTCCAGCACCAATTGTTGAAAATGCTGTCTTTCTTCCACTGGATGGTTTTGGCTCCCTTGTCGAAGATCAAGTGACCATAGGTGTGTGGGTTCATTTCTGGGTCTTCAATTCTATTCCATTGGTCCACTTGTCTGTCTCTATACCAGTACCATGCAGTTTTTATCACAATTGCTCTGTAGTAAAGCTTTAGGTCAGTCATGGTGATTCCACCAGAGGTTCTTTTATCCTTGAGAAGAGTTTTGGCTATCCTCGGTTTTTTGTTATTCCAGATGAATTTGCAAATTGCTCCTTCTAATTCGTTGAAGAATTGAGTTGGAATTTTAATGGGGATTGCATTGAATCTGTAGATTGCTTTTGGCAAAATAGCCATTTTTACAATGTTGGTCCTGCCAATCCATGAGCATGGGAGATCTTTCCATCTTCTGAGATCTTCTTTAATTTCTTTCTTCAGGGACTTGAAGTTTTTATCATACAGATCTTTCACTTCCTTCGTTAGAGTCACGCCGAGATATTTTATATTATTTGTGGCTATTGAGAAGGGTGTTGTTTCCCTAATTTCTTTCTCAGCCTGTTTATTCTTTGTGTAGAGAAAGGCCATTGACTTGTTTGAGTTAATTTTATATCCAGCTACTTCACCGAAGCTGTTTATCAGGTTTAGGAGTTCTCTGTTGGAATTTTTAGGGTCACTTATATATACTATCATATCATCTGCAAAAAGTGATATTTTGACTTCCTCTTTTCCAATTTGTATCCCCTTGATCTCCTTTTGTTGTCGAATTGCTCTGGCTAATACTTCAAGTACTATGTTGAAAAGGTAGGGAGAAAGTGGGCAGCCTTGTCTAGTCCCTGATTTTAGTGGGATTGCTTCCAGCTTCTCTCCATTTACTTTGATGTTGGCTACTGGTTTGCTGTAGATTGCTTTTATCATGTTTAGGTATTGGCCTTGAATTCCTGATCTTTCCAGAACTTTTATCATGAATGGGTGTTGGATCTTGTCAAATGCTTTTTCTGCATCTAACGAGATGATCATGTGGTTTTTGTCTTTGAGTTTGTTTATATAATGGATTACATTGATGGATTTTCGTATATTAAACCATCCCTGCATCCCTGGAATAAAACCTACTTGGTCAGGATGGATGATTGCTTTAATGTGTTCTTGGATTCGGTTAGCGAGAATTTTATTAAGGATTTTTGCATCGATGTTCATAAGAGAAATTGGTCTGAAGTTCTCTATCTTTGTTGGATCTTTCTGTGGTTTAGGTATCAGAGTAATAGTGGCTTCATAAAATGAGTTGGGTAGAATACCTTCTACTTCTATCTTGTGAAAAAGTTTGTGCAGAACTGGAGTTAGATCTTCTTTGAAGGTCTGATAGAACTCTGCACTAAACCCGTCTGGTCCTGGGCTTTTTTTGGCTGGGAGACTATTAATAACTGCTTCTATTTCTTTAGGGGATATGGGACTGTTTAGAAGGTCAACTTGATCCTGATTCAACTTTGGTACCTGGTATCTGTCCAGAAATTTGTCCATTTCGTCCAGGTTTTCCAGTTTTGTTGAGTATAGCCTTTTGTAGAAGGATCTGATGGTGTTTTGGATTTCTTCAGGATCTGTTGTTATGTCTCCCTTTTCATTTCTGATTTTGTTAATTAGGATTTTGTCCCTGTGCCCTTTAGTGAGTCTAGCTAAGGGTTTATCTATCTTGTTGATTTTCTCAAAGAACCAACTCCTCGTTTGGTTAATTCTTTGAATAGTTCTTCTTGTTTCCACTTGGTTGATTTCACCCCCGAGTTTGATTATTTCCTGCCGTCTACTCCTCTTGGGTGAATTTGCTTCCTTTTTTTCTAGAGCTTTTAGATGTGTTGTCAAGCTGCTAGTATGTGCTCTCTCCCGTTTTTTCTTGAAGGCACTCATAGCTATGAGTTTCCCTCTTAGAAATGCTTTCATTGTGTCCCAAAGGTTTGGGTACGTTGTGGCTTCATTGTCATTAAACTCTAAAAAGTCTTTAATTTCTTTCTTTATTCCTTCCTTGACCAAGGTATCATTGAGAAGAGTGTTGTTCAGTTTCCATGTGAATGTTGGCTTTCTGTTATTTATTTTGTTATTGAAGATCAGCCTTAGTGCATGGTGATCTGATAGGATACATGGGACAATTTCAATATTTTTGAATCTGTTGAGGCCTGATTTGTGACCTATTATGTGGTCAATTTTGGAGAAGGTACCATGAGGTGCTGAGAAGAAGGTATATCCTTTTGTTTTAGGGTAAAATGTTCTGTAGATATCTGTCAGATCCATTTGTTTCATCACTTCTGTTAGTTTCAGTGTGTCCCTGTTTAGTTTCTGTTTCCATGATCTGTCCATTGGTGAAAGTGGTGTGTTGAAGTCTCCCACTATTATTGTGTGAGGCGCAATGTGTGCTTTGAGCTTTACTAAAGTTTCTTTAGTGAATGTGGCTGCTCTTGTATTTGGAGCATAGATATTCAGAATTGAGAGTTCCTCTTGGAGGATTTTACCTTTGATGAGAATGAAGTGTCCCTCCTTGTCTTTTTTGATGACTTTGGGTTGGAAGTCAATCTTATCAGATATTAGGATGGCTACTCCTGCTTGTTTCTTCATACCATTTGCTTGGAAAATTGTTTTCCAGCCTTTCATTCTGAGGTAGTGTCTATCTTTTTCTCTGAGATGAGTTTCCTGTAAGCAGCAAAATGTTGGGTCTTGTTTGTGTAGCCAGTTTGTTAGTCTATGTCTTTTTATTGGCGAGTTGAGACCATTGATGTTAAGAGATATTAAGGAAAAGTAATTGTTGCTTCCTGTTATTTTAGTTGTTAAAGGTGGCATTCTGTTCTTGTGGCTGTCTTCTTTTAGGTTTGTTGAGGGATTACCTTCTTGTTTTTTCTAGGGC
Organism: Mus musculus; assembly: GCF_000001635.26. Taxonomy (NCBI): domain Eukaryota; kingdom Metazoa; phylum Chordata; class Mammalia; order Rodentia; family Muridae; genus Mus; species Mus musculus. Next base: position 71,387,161 of record NC_000071.6, read on the forward strand.
GTTGTTCCCGTTCTTGTATTGGTTTTTTTCTGTTATTATCCTTTGAAGGGCTGGATTCGTGGAGAGATAATGCGTGAATTTGGTTTTGTCGTGGAATACTTTGGTTTCTCCCTCTATGATAATTGAGAGTTTGGCTGGGTATAGTAGCCTGGGCTGCAGTTTGTGTTCTCTTAGTGTCTGTATAACATCTGTCCAGGCTCTTCTGGCTTTCATAGTCTCTGGTGAAAAATCTGGTGTAATTCTGATAGGCTTGCCTTTATATGTTACTTGACCTTTTTCCCTTACTGCTTTTAGTATTCTATCTTTATTTAGTGCATTTGATGTTCTGATTATTATGTGTCGGGAGGAATTTCTTTTCTGGTCCAGTCTATTTGGAGTTCTGTAGGCTTCTTGTATGTTCATATGCATCTCATTCTTTAGATTTGGGAAGTTTTCTTCAATAATTTTGTTGAAGATGTTTGCTGGACCTTTGAGTTGAAAATCTTCATTCTCATCCACTCCTATTATCCGTACGTTTGGTCTTCTTATTGTGTCCTGGATTTCCTGGATATTTTGAGTTAGGATCTTTTTGCATTTTCCATTTTCTTTGATTGTTGTGCCGATGTTCTCTATGGAATCTTCTGCACCTGAGATTCTCTCTTCCATCTCTTGTATTCTGTTGCTGATGCTCAAATCTATGGTTCCAGATTTCTTTCCTAGGGTTTCTATCTCTAGTGTTGCCTCGCTTTGAGTTTTCTTTATTGTGTCTACTTCCCTTTTTAGGTCTAGTATGGTTTTGTTCATTTCCATCACCTGTTTGTATGTTTTTTCCTCTTTTTCTGTAAGGACTTCTACCTGTTTGATTGTGTTTTCCTGTTTTTCTTTAAGGACTTGTAACTCTTTAGCAGTGTTCTCCTGTATTTCTTTAAGTGATTTATTAAAGTCCTTCTTGATGTCCTCTACCATCATCATGAGATATGCTTTTAAATCTAGGTCTAGGTTCTCAGGTGTGTTGGGGTTCCCTGGACTGGGCGAAGTGGGTGTGCTGGGTTCTGGTGATGGTGAGTGGTCTTGGTTCCTGTTAGTAAGATTCCTCCGTTTACCTTTCGCCATCTGGTAATCTCTGGAGTTAGTAGTTATAGTTGACTCTGTTTAGAGATTGTTCTTCTGGTGATTCTGTTACCGTCTATCAGCAGACCTGGGAGACAGATTCTCTCCTCTGAGTTTCAGTGCTCAGAGCACTCTCTGCTGGCAAGCTCTCTTACAGGGAAGGTGCGCAGATATCTTGTATTTGGACCTCCTCCTGGCCGAAGAAGAAGGCCCAAAACAGGACCTTTCTCAGACAGTGTGTTGCTTTGGCAGTTCCCAGGTGGTACAGACTCTCACCTAAGCAGACTAAATTCCTAAGTTCCTTGGAGTCCCGGGACCAAGATGGCGACCGCTGCTGCTGTGGCTTAGGCCGCCTCCCCAGCCGGGTGGGCACCTGTCCTCAGGTCCAGAAGGTGGCCGGCTGTCCCCGGCCCACACAGGGTGCTGCCTCAGCGCCTCTGTGCTTCTGCCTGTTCCAGAAGCTGTCAGGTTCTCTGGCGCACCCTCTCACCTGTTCAGACTAATTTCCTAAGTTCGGCGGGTCTCGGACCAAGATGGCGACCGCTGCTGCTATGGCTTAGGCCGCCTCCCCAGCCGGGCGGGCACCTGTCCTCCGGTCCGGACGGTGGCTGGCTGTCCCCGGCCCACAAAGGGTGCTGCCTCAGCGCCTCTGTGCTTCCGCCTGTTCCAGAAGCTGTCAGGTTCTCTGGCGCACCCTCTCACCTGTTCAGACTAATTCCCTAAGTTCGGCGGGTCCCGGACCAAGATGGCGACCGCTGCTGCTGTGGCTTAGGTCGCCTCCCCAGCTGGGCGGGCACCTGTCCTCCGGTCCGGAAGGTGGCCGGCTGTCCCCGGCCCACAAAGGGTGCTGCCTCAGCGCCTCTGTGCTTCCGCCTGTTCCAGAAGCTGTCAGGTTCTCTGGCGCACCCTCTCACCTGTTCAGACTAATTCCCTAAGTTCGGCGGGTCCCGGACCAAGATGGCGACCGCTGCTGCTGTGGCTTAGGCCGCCTCCCCAGCCGGGCGGGCACCTGTCCTCTGGTCCAGATGGTGGCTGGCTGTCCCCGGCCCACACAGGGTGCTGCCTCAGCGCCTCTGTGCTTCTGCCTGTTCCAGAAGCTGTCAGGTTCTCTGGCGCACCCTCTCACCTGTTCAGACTAATTTCCTAAGTTCGGCGGGTCCTGGACCCGACTCTTTCTATTGTACCATCAATCATCCACCTCACCTCTCTAGACTTACAGTTGTACATTATATACTATGTAAACTTAATAACGTATTTTGCATCATATATGTGTGTGTGTACATATATAAAATCTCATTACATGGCATCTGCATTTATTCTCAAGTAAGCACATTATTTGGGTGTAGAAGAAAATTGTTACCAGTTTTGCGAAGTACAGTCTGGCTCCACTGCAATGTTCTCCAATACTTGTCTTAGGGTACATAAATTCAAGCAGGATAGAGAAAATTCAGGTTGCATCAGAGTGCACTGTGAAAAGCAGTGTTAAATATGCACAATTGTATTGAGGTGTTTTCATTAAAAGCTGTGTTAGAAGTAACCACTTATGGAACAGGTGTTCCTTAATTAAAAACAATTAAATATAAAGTTATCTTTTAAGTGAAATTATCTTGGTTTAGAACCCTTTGTTGATCAAGACGACAGGATTGTAAGCCTTTGGGGGCCTCCAGTCCCATGCCTTGGCATTTTTTAAGTATACAAAAAGGAAGTCCTCAAAGAATACATTTACTTTAAAGAGTAAAAGAGATTCTCCAGATATTTATATATATAAAGTGAAAAACGCATAGACCGACTTTATATCAGAAAAACAAGGAGACAATCTCAATGTTTGCAGCTGGTCAGAATGGGTTCATAAATTCTGAATATATACATTTCCTCTAAAAAAAAGTCACAAACATTCTTTTCAAATCATATGCCATTAAATAATAGACTTATGCCTGCTCTCAGAAACTATATCTGCAGTTCAAATTCCACTGGTCTTTGGCAGGCACACATCACTGATATCCTCCATGCCACGGGTATGCTAACATGGGTAAAGCAGGGTAAGTGTGTACCACTGGCTGAGGTGCTTCCTGCAGTTTAATCCTGGCAACTGCCCTTCTCACAGGTCTAGAATATCATCCTTTACCAAGGGCAGACTATATCTTTTCTCTTCTTTCTGCCTCATTTTGCCGTTTTTACCATGTAGACCTGTCTAATTTTTGTAACCACTGAACACATGCACAATGACCACTCTGCATCAGGAATCTCTAAGTTCAAGACACATATTGCATATCAAATTCTTCCCATAAAAACAGGCACTTAATGATGGTCTATTGTTTTTCTTTCTTTTTCTTTTTTTTTCCATTTTTTTTTCTTTTTGATTGGATATTTTCTTTATTTACACTTCAAATGTTATCCCCTTTCCCGGTTTCTGTCTTTCCCAGAAACACCCTATCACATCTTCTCTCCCCCTGCTTCTATGAGGGTGTTCCTCCACCCACCCACACACTGCCTCCTCCTCTCCCTCAATTCCCACATACTGGGGCATCTATTGAGCCTTTATAGGACCAAGGGCCTCTCCTTCCATTAATGCATGACAAGGCCACCCTTTGCTACATATTCAGCTGGAACCATGTGTACTCCTTTGTTGATGGCTTAGTCCATGGGAGTTGGTGGGGGGAGGGTTCTGATTGATTGATATTATTGTTCTTCCTATGGGGTTGCAAACCACTTCAACTACTTCAGTCACTTCTCTAACTCCTCTATTAGGGACCCCATGCTCAGTCCAATGGTTGGCTGCTAACATCACCTCTATACTTGTAAGGTTCTGGCAGGGCCTCTGAGGAGACATCCATATCAGGCTCCTTTGAGCATGTACTTCTTGGCATACACAATAGTACCTGGGTTAGGTAACTGTATATGGGATGAATCCCCATGTGAAAGAGTCTCTGGGTCGCCTTTCCTTTCGTCTCTGCTCTACACTTTGTCTCCATATTTGCTCCTTATAAGAAGGACCAAATCACCCACACTTTGCAATTTCCTTCTGATTGAGCTTCATGCAGTCTGTGAATTATATCCTGATATTTGGAGTTTGGGGGCTAGTATACACTTATCATTGAGTGCATACAATCCGTTTTCTTTTGCGATTGGGTTATATCACTCAGGATGGTATTTTCTAGCTCTATTCATTTGCCTAAGAATTTTATGAATTCATCATTTTTATTAGCTGAGTAGTACTCCATTGTGTAAATGTACCACATTTTCAGTATGCATTCCTCTGGTGAAGGACATCTGGGTTCTTTCCTGCTTCTGGCTATTATAAATAAGGCTGATATGAACATAGTGGAGCATGTGTCTTTATTACATGTTGGAACATCTTCTAGGTATATGCCCAGGAGTTGAATAGTTGGGTCCTCAGGTAATACTATGTCCAATTTTCTGAGGAACCACCAAACTGATTTCCAGAGTGGTTGTACAAGCTTGCATTCCCACCAGCAATGGAGGAGTGTTCCTCTTTCTCCACATCCTCACCAGCATCTGCTGTCACCTGAATTTTTGATCTTAGCTATTCTGACTGGTGTGAGGTGGAAAATTAGGGGTGTTTTGATTTGTATTTCCCTGATGACTATGGATCTTGAACATTTCTTTAGGTGCTTCTCAGCCATTCAATATTCCTCAGTTGAAAATTCTTTGTTTATCTCTGTGCCCATTTTTAAATAGGGTTATTTGGTTCTCTGGAGACTATCTTCTTGAATTCTTTGTATATATTGGATATTAGTCCTCTATCAAATGTACGATTGGTAAAGATCTTTCCCCAATCTGTTGGTTATGTTTTTGTCTTATTGACAGTGTCCTTTGCCTTACAGAAGCTTTGCAATTTTATGAGGTCCAGTTCGTCAGTTCTTGATCTTACATCACAAACCATTGCTGTTCTGTTCAGGAAATCCCTCTCCACCCCCACTCCCGTGTTCATATGTTTGAGGCTCTTCCACACTTTCTCCTCTATAAGTTTCAGTGTCTCTGGTTTTATGTGGAGTTCCTTGATCCACTTGGACTTGAGCTTTGTACAAGCAGCTAAGAATGGGTCGATTTGCATTCTTGTACATGCTGACTGCCAGTTGAATAAAACTGGCAAGGGTATAGGGAACTTTCGGGATAACATTTGAAATGTAAATAAAGAAAATATATAATAAAAAAATGCTTTCTTTTTTCCACTGGATGGTTTTAGCTCCTTTTTCAAAGATCAAGTGACCATAGATGTGTGGGTTCATTTCTGGATCTTCAATTCTATTCCATTGATCTTCCTGCCTGTCTCTGTACCAATGACATGCTGTTTTTTTTTCACTACTATGCTATATTACATCTTGAGGTCAGAGATGGTGAGTCCCACAGAAGTTCTTTGTTGAAAATAGTTTTCAGCTCAACCCTTGTCTAACTCCTTTTTTAAAAACAATTTTATTGGATATTTTCTTCATTTACATTTCAAATGTTGTCCTGAAAGTCTCCTATACCCTTGCCCCCCACCCCCCTGCTCCCCAACCTACCCACTCCTGCTTCTTGGCCCTGGCATTCCCCTGTACGGGGGCATATAAAGTTTGCAAGACCAAGGGTCCTTTCTTCCCAGTGATGGCCATCTAGGACATCTTCTGCTACATATGCAGCTAAAGACACAAGCACTGGGAGTATTGGCTACACTAAAACAACACTAGCATCCTACGGAGAACTAGGAAAATAAGGAAACTGCTGTGATATTTGTATATGCCAGTATTATGTGCTTATAAAATAGAAGAGATTTTGGTATAAATTGTATAGACTATTTTTATTTTTTTGTAATACAAATGTGCTACAAGTCAGTGGGAATGGAATAATACCATATTGTGTTTGTGTTTATGTTTATGTAAAGAATAGTATCTCCTGTCTCATCCTTTTCAGTTCATATAATCTGATCAGCGATCACCAAACATATACCTATATATTTAATGATTAAATTTGATGTAAATGCAATCAGGTTTTCACCAAAAATTGTACTTCTGTGGTGTATTCGTTCTATATTCTATAAAATATGCCAGTTTAGAATATTCTTTATTACCACCCACAAAAAAATCCCAATTAAAAATTTAACCATACATTAAAAAAATAGTTTTTGCTATGCTGGGTTATTTTTTTATATTTTTTATTAGGTATTTATTTCATTTACATTTCCAATGCTATCCCAAAAGTCCCCTACCTGCTCCCCCACACAACCACTCCCACTTCTTGGCCCTGGCGTTCCCCTGTACTGAGGCAGATAAAGTTTGCACGACCAATGGGCCTCTCTTTCCACTGATGGCCAACTAGACCATCTTCTGATACATATGCATCTGGAGACAGGAGCTCTGGGTGGTACTGGATAGTTCATATTGTTGTTCCACCTATAGGGTTGCAGATCCCTTTAGCTCCTTAGTTACTTTCTGTAGCTCCTCCATTGGGGGCCCTGTGATCCATCCAATAGCTGACTGTGAGCATCCACTTATGTGTTTGCTAGGCCCCGGCATAGTTTCACAAGAGACAATTATATCTGGGTCCTTTTTTATTTCAGATCAATTTGAAAATTGCTCTTTCTAACACTCTGAAGAATTAAGTTGGAATTTTGATGGGGATTGCATTGAATCTGTAGATTGCTTTTGGCAAGATGGACATTTTTACTATATTAATCCTGCCAATACCTGAGCATAGATCTTTCCATCTTCTGAGATCTTGTTCGATTTCTTTCTTCAGAGAGTTAAAGTTCTTATCATATAGATATTTACTTTCTTGGTTAGAGTCACACCAAGGTATGCAATATTATTTGTGGCTATTGTGAAGGGTGTCATTTCCCTAATTTCTTTCTAAACCTGTTTATCCTTTGAGTAGAAGAAGGCCACTGATTTGTTTGAGTTAATTTTATATCTAGCCACTTTGCTGAAGTTACACCAGGTGTAATCTGGTGGAATTTTTGGGGTCACTTAAGTATACTATCATATTGTCTGCAAATGTTGATATTTTGACTTCTTCCTTTCCATTTATATGCCTTTGACCTCCTTTTGTTGTCCAGTTGCCCTTGCTAGAACTTCAAGTACTATGTTGAATAGATAGGGAGAAAGTGGGTACACTTGTCTAGTCTCTGATTTTAGTGGGATTGCTTCAAGTTTCTCTCCATTCAGCTTGATGTTGGCTACTGGTTTCTGTATATTGCTTTTACTGTGTTTAGGTATGGGTCTTAAATTCCTGATCTTTCCAAGACTTTTAATGTGAAAGGATGCTGAATTTTATCAAATACTTGTTCAGCTTCTAATGAAATTATCATGTGTTTTTTCTTCTTTGAGTTTGTTTATGTAGTGGACTACATTGATGGATTTCCATATATCAAACAATCCCTACACCCTTGGGATCACTTGATCATGGTGAATGATTGTTTTGATGTGTTCTTGAATTCTGTTGGCAAGAATTTTATTGAGTAGTTTTGCATCAATGTTCATAAGGAAGATTGGTCTAAAGTTCTCTTTCTTTGTTGGGTCTTTGTGTGGTTTAGGTAAAAGCATAATTGTGGCTTTGTAGAATGAATTGGGGAGTATACCTTCTGTTTCCATTTTGTGGAATAGTTTGAAGAGTACTAGAATTAGATCTTCTTTAAGGGCCTGATAGAATTCTCAACTAAATCCATCTGGTCCTGGAGTTTTTAGTTGTTGTTTTTGTTTTTGGTTGGGAGATTATTAATGACAGCTTCTAGTTCTTTAGGAGTTATGAGAATGTTTAGATTATTTATCCAATCCCTTTTTAACTTTGGCACATTGTATATGTCTAGAAAACTGTCCATTTCATCCAGATTTTCCAATTTGGTTGAGTATAAACTTTTGTAGTAGGATCTGATGATTTTTTGAATTTCCACAGTTTCTTATGATATGTCTCCCTTTTCATTTCTAATTTTATTAATTTGGATACTATCTCTGTGTCCTCTGGTTAGGCTGGCTAAAGTTTTATCTATCTTTTTTATTTTCCCAAAGAACCAGCTCCTGGTTTTGTTGATTCTTTGTATAGTTCTTGTTGTTGCTATTTGGTTGATTTCAGCCCTGACGTTGATTATTTCCTGTTCTCTACCCCTTTGGGGTGTATTTGCTTCTTTTTGTTCTAGAGCTTTCAGGTGTGCTGTCAAGCTGCTACTGTAAGCTCTCTCCAGTTTCTTTGTGGAGGCTCTTAGAGCTATGAGTTTTCCTCTTACCACTGCTTTCATTGTGTCCCATAATTTTTGGTATGATGTGTCTTCAGTTTCACTAAATTCTAAAAAGTCTTTAATTTCTTTCTTTATTTCTGCCTTGACAGTTATCACTGAGTAGAGCGTTGTTCAGTTTTAAAGTGCATTGTGTTTTCCGTTGTTTTTGTTGGAATTTAAGACTGGCCTTAGTCCTTGGTGATCTGACAGGATTCATGGGATTATTTCAATCTTCTTGTATCTGTTCAGGCCTGTTTTGTGGCCAATTATATGGTCAATTTTGGAGAAGGTACCATGAGGTGCTGAGAAGAAAGTATATTCTTTTGCTTTAGGATGAAATGTTCTATAAATATCTGTTAGATACATTTGGTTCATAACTTCTGTGAGTTTCACTGTGTCTCTGTTTAGTTTCTGTTTCCATGCTCTGTCCATTGCTGAGAGTGGGGTGTTAAAGCCTCCCACTATTATTGTGTAGGGTGCTATGTGTGCTTTGAACTTTAGTAAAGTTTCTTTTTTGAATGTTGGTGACCTTGCAATAAGAGCATAGTTGTTCAGAATTGAGAGTTCATCTTGGTAGATGATATTTACTGGCACTTTAAGTTGGGAATCTTCACTCTCTTCTATACCTATTATTCTTCGATTTGGTCTTCTCATTTGTCCTGTATTTCCTGGATGTTTTGGGTTAGGAGCCTTTTGCACTTTGCATTTTCTTTGACTGTTGTGTCAATGTTTTCTAAGGTATCTTCTGCCTCTGAGATTCTCTCTTCTATCTCTTGTATTCTGTTGGTGATGCTTGCATCTATGACTCCTGATCTCTTTCCTAGGTTTTCTAACTCCATGGTTGTCTCCCTTTGTGATTTCTTTATTGTTTCTAGTTCCATTTTTAGATCTTGGATGGTTTTGTTCATTTCCTTCACCTGCTTGATTGTGTTTTTCTGTAATTCTATAAGGGATTTTGTATTTCTTCTTTAAGGGCTTCTACCTGTTTATCTTTGTTCTCCTGTATTTCTTTAAGGGAGTTATTTATGTCCTTCTAAAGTCCTCCATCATCATTATGAGAAGTGACCTTAGATCTGAATATTGCTTTTTAGGTGTGATGGCGTATCCAGGACTTACTATGGTGGGAGAATTGGATTCTGATGATGCCAAGTAACCTTGGTTTCTGTTACTTCTGTTCTTATGCTTGCCTCTTACCATCTGATTATCTCTAGTGTTCCCTGCCTTTGCTATATCTGACTGGAGCCTGTCATACATGTGATCCTAGTTGTGTCCTCGGAGTCCAGTTGTCTCTGTTATCCTGTGATTCAAGGATCCCATGATCCTGAGATTCTGGGTGTGTCATGGTTCCTGGGAGTCAAGTTGCCTCTGAGACCCTGAGATCCTGGATTGGCCAAGCTCCATGGATCCTGGGATCTTGAGATCCTGGTTGTGCTAAAGCACCTAGGAATGGAACCTCCTCTGGTGGCTGTGGGAGTGGTTGCCAAGTTCATACACAAGGTAGACCAGTGCAGCTCTCTATTTTTTTTTCATGTTGGCACATAACATTTGTATATAAGAAATAACTAAAATTCATTGTTAAAATTATTTTCACCCTTATCATATCTTTTAGTTATGAAAATGAAAACATTTTACATTCTAGGAACAGTCCATGTTATAATTCTTTGTTGAGAATTTCTCTAATAAACTTTCAGTCATATTTTTCAAAATAATGCCCATATTATTACTTATTTTATGATATTTGTATGTATATCTTGTATGTTATATCTTGTATATCATATAAATGACTAAATTATCAGGCTTTCTCCCATTTTGAGCAGAACTTAGAAAGTCAAAAGTCTAGCTGTCCTGATAGAAGTAAAGGGAGAAAAATATCTCTCCTCCTTTGTCTTGTAGACATTGACTGAAAAAAATACACAGTAAATTCTCCAGTTAGAAATATCTTGGCAGTATCAACATTGTGGTGCCACTGAAAGATGAATCCAAAGTAAGAAAAAAAAAATAATTTCCTCCTGTCTCAATAAATTACACGTAGCAGCATTTGTGAGTTACTTTGGCTTTCAGTTTCCATATCTCAGGCATAGGAGACCATCATACTGCTTCCTGTGTAGGTCCTCTGTATTGTGTGGGAGCCATTGCCTTCTTTTTCACATCTTTAAATGGGGAAACAATATCTATTGTGGGGAAAATCAGACTCCACAGAAAGTTCCATTGTTATGTATTTGTAGAAAGTTTAAATTCATTCAGTCTCCTTCTCATACCAGACTTCCTTGCTATCATCTCAAAGTGATTCACACATTTCAGATTCTACCTGTGGATTCAGTGGCCTCTTGAATTTCAAAACCTTATCTATTGAAGGTAGCATAAAATTTATAAAGGAGAGGGACAGGCAACAGTTCTATACTGCCATGGTGCCTATCAGCCACATCAATAAACAGTACAGCATGATAACCTTCAGAGTATAGTCATGGCATGCATACTTTTGTGGTAGCCAAATGCTCTCTCAACAATAATAAAATCATGCCTAGAACTGGAACCCCACTAACTGCCCAGTACTAGTAAAGTCATGGTTATTGGAATAATTTAGTAAATCAGAACAATGCCTTATAGTCTGTAAATATTTGTCTTTCTACCGATGGACAAGTGTGGCATTCACTTCTCATCCAGCAAATGTCTTTGGGTAACAGACAGAGATCACTACAGAAAAACAAACAAAAAATGCAGACTGTGGAATCCAATACCAGTGGAGTAAACCTCCCCACACATAAGGCTCAGAGAACATTGCAAAATAATGGGGCATAAATTTTGTAAGAGCCAGAGGATCAGTGAGCTTGCTTACTTATTCACACAAGTATTGGGTTTCCTAGTAATATCAGAAGCTGCACCCACAAAACCTTACCAATATAACTACCCAAAGGTGAACAAAACAAGGATGGCACCAATAGAAATAACAAAGTATATGTGAGAAAAACCATCAAGACCCCAACCCTACATAAAGAACTCTAAGCAACTGAGAAAAGCTTGAAGTGGGAGAGATGGACTTCTCCAGGGAATAGCTTACCAACTGAATGTCCAGTGTCCAACAATCAGCTCTGAAAACAATACAAGTAAATTTATATGGACTAAGCAGATATATTTAGGAACATATGTATATTTATGTATGCATGTAAAAATAGTGAAAAAGAAACAATGAATTTGAAGGAGAATGGGAAGGAGTATATGTGGGGGTTTGGACAGAAGAAAGGGAAAGAGAAATTCTATTTGTTCTTCTAAAATGAATATTGACTTTATATTCATGGCAGTTAAAATTATCATCAGACTTAGTTCTAAAGAAAAACTTATAGTCAACAAACAACAATTAAAACTTAAAATCGATTTCATTTTTACCTTAACGGTTACACAATATATTTATTAAATTTAAATTTATTAGATATTAAATGTATTAAATTTACTATATTTAATATTAAATATAGAGAGAATATACTATATTGCTGAAGACAGAATAAATTTGTTCAACTTTTTTTTTTCTTTTTTGAGACAGGGTTTCTCTGTATAGCCCTGGCTGTCCAGGAACTCACTTTGTAGACCAGGCTGGCCTTGAACTTGGAAATCTGCCTGCCTCTGCCTCCGAAGTGCTGGGATTAAAGGCATGCACCACCACCGCCCGGCTTTGTTCAACCTTTTTAAAGAACAATTTGAGCATAAATAACTTAGTAGGAGCATATCCTGTGGTTTAGAAATTTTGTATCTTAATTTTTTTCTTACATGTATATATACACAAGAATATAACTATTCATATTTAGCAACAGTGTTTCTTTTTTTCTTTTTTTCTTGCGCGCGCTCAACTGGCCAGGAAGAACGACGCTGCAACAGGATCTTTCTGCACACATTTATTCAGTCCTGTTTCTTCTTTCTCCATATATCTCCCTTGTTTATATCTCCCTTGTTTTTATATCTCCCTTGTTTATATATCTCCCTTGTTTTTATATCTCCCCCGAACCCTGGGCCTCTCACTCTTTTATACTCTCTCATCCACGCACCGCAGGCCACGCCCCCTCACCAGTCACGAGGCTTCAGCTAATCAGGGCAGCAGGGCAAATCTCTACCAAATTGGATTCACCTGTATCCTGGTACACCTGCGCAGCACTCAAGATGTTTGTGTCTTATATGAGGAAGTCAGGTGCAAGTCATATGACTTAGCTGCAGTCCCTGGCGCCTTTGGGACTGCCGCCACACCCGCTCCCCACAATTCCCCCTTTTTTCTTTTTTGGCAGAGAGAATGTCTGTAGATAGCCCCCCGCAGCCATGTCCCTTACCTGTCCTTGGGTGACAAACAGCATTGGTTTGATCCCTGTCTTAGGTTGGTGACATGCCCAGGGAGTCTTATCACTGACTACCTCTCTATTATGCCAAGCCACACCTGGGGAGATTGTGTTTTGCTTGTGGCAGGTGCATCAAAAGGCCAGGATGTTGATTAATCTATGGCCAGATCTTAATTGCTGCAAGCAAGCCTCATGGGTGAAGGTAGAGGTCTGATCCCCAGTGTGCAAGCATAGGGGCCCTACACAAAACCATCCCTTAGGCTCATCACCCAGAGAGGTCTTGGCCAGCTCCCGTGTCGTTTTTCCTGAGGGAAGGGAACTAGGACACTGAACCTTCATGCAATCAGACGTGCCTTCCACAGGATGCCAACAGCAAGCTATCCTCTGTGCAGTGCTTAGCCTCGCACCCCACGGCATAACGCAGCATAATTTCTTTTAGAGTGGCAAACCGAATCTGAGGAGATTGTCCTGCCTCCACTGCAGCAAAAGCCTACGCTACCATGGCGAAAGTGCGGGCCTGCACACTCTGCACCTAACACTTGTGCCAAACACAAAAAACACACACACTATAACAAGCATACATCCCAGGGCTCTCATCCCCGCTCATCTTCCCTGAAGCAAGGGATAGATGGCCAGCGGGGCTATCTCTTTAAAGGGAATTCAGGGATCAAAAAGGCATAGAAAAATTTGAACGTCATGTCGAGCTGGTATCGGCTTCTGGAACACCGAAAGGATCTCCCATCTCGGCTCCATCCTTTGTGCTTGTGGGATCATCCACCACATCCACAGGGGCAACTGGATCAGGAGCCTCATTCTTGTAGCGTCTCACCAATCTCTCCGGCACCCAAAGAGGTTCTGTCTGGTCCTGTGGAAACACACAAACAGACCCTCTCGCCCTCATCAACACCTGATCTACTCGATCCCCAGTGGAGATGGACACAATACCTCGTGGTGATGAGACCATAACCTCAATCACCTTGTGTCCATCTGGGGAGTCAATACGCCAAATCTCTGGACAGAAGGTCCACCTATAGGTGGCTGCTGAGGAGGCATAGGGAGAGGACGCAGAAGCTAATTCGCCTTCCTCCTCCGCCTCAGCTCTTTTATTTTGTCCTTTCTGTCCACCTGATAACACTGTGTCTCCTTTCTTTTTCCTTTTTCTTTTTAAGCCCTTCTCTTCCGACATACTTTCTTGTTGCTCTATAAGGATTTTCTGACCTGTCTTGACTGCCTCTTGATTCAAACAGTAACAGAGTCCATATATCAGAACAAACAAGACCAAAACTATCAGACCTACCCACAAAGGGCCAATAGGAGAAAAAAGCATAACTACACAGCGAGGATCTATTGATCACTACACCGAGGTTATCATAGTTCCTTAACTTGTCCCAAAGCCATGAACCTTATCTTGTCCCAAAGCCGGGAACCTTTCGTTACCTTGTGCCTGCTTCCTGGCAACTTTATGCTTGCCTCTATTTTATCCGAGGTCCTTCCCAAACTCCTGGGGTCCCAAGTTTCACTCACCATGAACTTACCCTGCCGGCAACCACTGACTGCTGAAAGTTCTGAACTCGGTGGGGGAGTCGGTTCCCCGTACGGGCCACCAATTGTCGCGCCTGCTCTCGACCAGCAAGAACGATGCGACCACCAGTCCTTCTAACAGCAGTTTATTCCGTCCTCATCTTTCTTCTTTCTCTTCATCAGTACCGTTCCCCAGCTGAAGAGTTCTGAATCCACGCCGGATCCTTCTCAACAGTCTGTTTTACGGGAACACTTTATTAACCCCTTCTTCCCCGTTATGCAGTTCTGAATCCTCCCTGTAGCAGGGGGTCTTCGCTCATGCCTGAAGATGTTTCTTTTCCCTTATCCTGGGTCCCGGGTCCCGGATTTTGGCACCACTTTTGCGCGCGCTCAACTGGCCAGGAAGAACAACGCTGCAACAGGATCTTTCTGCACACATTTATTCAGTCCTGTTTCTTCTTTCTCCATATATCTCCCTTGTTTATATCTCCCTTGTTTTTATATCTCCCCCGAACCCTGGGCCTCTCACTCTTTTATACTCTCTCTCATCCACGCACCGCAGGCCACGCCCCCTCGCCAGTCACGAGGCTTCAGCTAATCAGGGCAGCAGGGCAAATCTCTACCAAATTGGATTCACCTGTATCCTGGTACACCTGCGCAGCACTCAAGATGTTTGTGTCTTATATGAGGAAGTCAGGTGCAAGTCATATGACTTAGCTGCAGTCCCTGGCACCTTTGGGACTGCCGCCACACCCGCTCCCCACATTTTTTTCCATTTTTTATTAGGTATTTAGCTCATTTACATTTCCAATGCTATACCAAAAGTCCCCCATACCCACCCACCCCCACTCCCCTACCTACCCACTCCCCCTTTTTGGCCCTGGCATTCCCCTGTACTGGGGCATATAAAGTTTGCGTGTCCAATGGGCCTCTCTTTCCAGTGATGGCCGACTAGGCCATCTTTTGATACATATGTGCAGCTAGAGTCAAGAGCTCCGGGGTACTGGTTAGTTCATAATGTTGTTCCACCTATAGGGTTGCAGATCCCTTTAGCTCCTTGGGTTCTTTCTCTAGCTCCTCCATTGGGAGCCCTGTGATCCATCCATTAGCTGACTGTGAGCATCCACTTCTGTGTTTGCTAGGCCCTGGCATAGTCTCACAAGAGACAGCTACATCTGGGTCCTTTCCATAAAATCTTGCTAGTGTATGCAATGGTGTCAACGTTTGGATGCTGATTATGGGGTGGATCCCTGGATATGGCAGTCTCTACATGGTCCATCCTTTCATCTCAGCTCCAAACTTTGTCTCTGTAACTCCTTCCATGGGTGTTTTGTTCCCAATTCTAAGGAGGGGCATAGTGTCCACACTTCAGTCTTCATTCTTCTGGAGTTTCATGTGTTTAGCAAATTGTATCTTATATCTTGGGAATCGTTGGTTTGGGGCTAATATCCACTTATCAGTGAGTACATATTGTGTGAGTTCCTTTGTGAATGTGTTACCTCACTCAGGATGATGCCCTCCAGGTCCAACCATTTGGCTAGGAATTTCATAAATTCATTCTTTTTAATAGCTGAGTAGTACTCCATTGTGTAGATGTACCACATTTTCTGTATCCAGTCCTCTGTTGAGGGGCATCTGGGTTCTTTCCAGCTTCTGGCTATTATAAATAAGGCTGCTATGATGATAGTGGAGCATGTGTCCTTCTTACCAGTTGGGGCATCTTCTGGATATATGCCCAGGAGAGGTATTGCTGGATCCTCCGGTAGTACTATGTCCAATTTTCTGAGGAACCGCCAGACTGATTTCCAGAGTGGTTGTACAAGCCTGCAATCCCACCAACAATGGAGGAGTGTTCATTTTTCTCCACATCCTCGCCAGCATCTGCTGTCACCTGAATTTTTGATCTTAGCCATTCTGACTGGTATGAGGTGATATCTCAGGGTTGTTTTGATTTGCATTTCCCTGATGATTAAAGATGTTGAACATTTTTTCAGGTGCTTCTCTGCCATTTGGTATTCCTCAGGTGAGAATTCTTTGTTCAGTTCTGAGCACCATTTTTTAATGGGGTTATTCGATTTTCTGAAGTCCACCTTCTTGAGTTCTTTATATATGTTGGATATTAGTCCCCTATCTGATTTAGGATAGGTAAAGATCCTTTCCCAATCTGTTGGTGGTCTTTTTGTCTTATTTATGGTGTCTTTTGCCTTGCAGAAACTTTGGAGTTTCATTAGGTCCCATTTGTCAATTCTCGATCTTACAGTACAAGCCATTGCTGTTCTGTTCAGGAATTTTTCCCCTGTGCCCATATCTTCAAGGCTTTTCCCCACTCTCTCCTCTATAAGTTTCAGTGTCTCTGGTTTTATGCAACAGTGTTTCTAACAATGAGTAGAATGTTAAATGAATAAAGCACTAAAAAATACAGAAACTATGATCTGTATGTGTTGGTGCTTGGGACCCACGGTCTTTGTTGGGATGTATATCTGCTATAATTTCTTTTCCTGTTGCTGTGTCAAATACTTTGAGAAAATCAACTTAAGGGAGAAAGGGCTTACTTAGCCTTACAATTGCAGACAGAAACAATCCTTAATAACAGGAATGACAGGAAAAAAGACAGGAAAGACAGAGTGGCAGGAGTCTGGCTGGTCTCATTGCATCTGTTATAAGAAACAGGGAATAAACAGAATCCAAGCCCACTTCCAGCAAATCACTACCTCCATAAGACCTTATTACCTCAATATTCCACCAGCCACCAACTAGATAGGAAATATTCAAACACAACCTTTTGCAAAAATGTCACCAGCATGATGTTGAAACAGGAGAGTCATGGGAACATTTCACATTTACGTGAAAAAAAAAAATCCTGCTGATAAAAATAGGTTTGTAATCATTTGACTTAACATTAAGGTAATTACATATTTGTTCTTTTTTATTACATATTTTCTTTATTTATATTTCAAATGCTATCCGAAAAGTTCCCTAAACCCTCCTGCCCCTCTGCTCCCCTACACACCCACTCCTACTTCTTGGCGCTAGCATTCCCCTGTACTGGGGCATATAATATTTGTAATGCCAAGGGGCCTCTTTTCCCAGTGATGGCCAACTAGGCCATGCTTCTGCTACATATGCAGCTAGAGATGATGAGCTCTGGGGTTACTGGTTAGTTAATATTGTTGTTCCACCTATATCGTTGCAGACCCCTTCAGATCATTGGGTGCTTTCTCTAGGTTCTTCATTGGGGACCCTGTGTTCCATCTTATAGATGACTGTGAGCATCCACTTCTGTATTTGCCAGGTACTGGTATAGCCTCATACGAGAGAGCTATACCAGGGTCCCTTCAGCAGAAATCTTGCTGGCATATGCAATAGTGTCTGGGTTTGGTGGCTGATTATGGGATGGATCCCCGGGGTGGGTTAGTTTCTAGATAGTCAATCCTTTCATCTTAGCTCCAAACTTTGTCTCTGTAACTCCTTTCATGGGTATTTTGTTCCCTATTCTAAGGAGGAATGAAAACCCATTGGTCTTACATCTTCTTGATTTTCTTGTGTTTTACAAGTTGTATCTTGGGTATTCTAATTTCCTGGGCTAATATCCACTTATCAGTGAATGCATATCAAGTGACTTCTTTTGTGATTCAGTTACCAAACTAAGGATGACATCCTCCAGATACATCCATTTGTCCAAGAATTTCATAAATTCATTGTTTTTAATAGCTGAGGAGTAATCTATTGTGTAAATGTACCACATTTTCTGTATCCACTCCTCTGTTGAGGAGCATCTGGGTTCTTTCCAGCTTCTGGTTATTATAAATAAGGCTGCTATGAACATAATGGAGTATGTGTTCTTATTACCAGTTGGCACATCTTCTGGGTATATACCCAGGAGAGATATTACTGGATCTTCCAGTAGTATTATGTCCAATTTTCTGAGGAACCACAAGACTGACTTCCAGAGTGGTTGTTCAGGCTTGCAATCCCAGCAGCAATGGAGAGTTCCTCTCTCCACATCCTCGCCAGCATCTCCTGTCACCTGAATTTTTGATCTTAGCCATTCTGACTGGTGTGAGTTGGAATCTCAAGGCTGTTTTGATTTGCATTTTCCCTGATGATTAAGGATGCCGAACATTTTTTTCAGGTGCTTCTCAGCCATTCGGTATTCCTCAGTTGAGAATTCTTTGTTTAGCTCTTTACCCTATTTTTTAATAGTGTTATTTGAATATCTGGAGTCCAGCTGCCTGAGCTCTTTGTATATATTGGCTATTAGTCCCCTATCAGATTTAATATTGGTAAAAATTCTTTCCCAATCTGTTGGTGGCCTTTTGTCTTATTGACAGTGTCTTTTGCCTTACAGAAGTTTGCAATTTTATGAGGTCCCATTTGTCGAATTTTGATCTTACAGCACAAGCCATTGCTGCTCTGTTTAGGAATATTTCCCCTGTGCCTATATCTTCAAGGCTTTTCCTCACTTTCTCCTCTATTAAATTCAGTGTCTCTGGTTTTATGTGGAGTTCTTTGATCCACTTAGAGTTGAGCTTTGTACAAGGAGATAAGAATGGATCAATTTGCATTCTTATACATGATAACCGCCAGTTGTGCCAGCACCATTTGTTGAAAATGCTGTCTTTTTTCCACTGGATAGTTTTAGCTCCCTTGTCAAAGACTAAGTGACAATAGGTGTGTGGATTCATTTCTGGGTCTTCAATTCTATTCCATTGATCTACCTGTCTGTTGCTGTACCAGTACCATGTCGTTTTTTTTTATCACAATTGCTCTACAGTACAGCTTAATGTCAAGCATGGTGATTCCACCAGAGGTTCTTTTATTGTTGAGAATAGTTTTTGCCATCCTAGCATTTTTTATTATTCCAGATGAATTTGGAAATTGCTCTTTCTAACTCAGTGATGAATTGAGTTGGAGATTTGATGGGAATTGCATTGAATCTGTAGATTTTCTGCAGGATAGCCATTTTTACTAAATTAATCCTGCAAATCCATTAGCATGGGAGATCTTTCCATCTTCTGAGACCTTTTTTGATTTCTTTCTTCAGAGAATTGAAGTTCTTATCATACAGATCTTTCACTTTCGTACTTAGAGTCACACCAAGGTATTTTATATTATTTGTCACTATTGTGAAGGGTATTGCTTCCCTAATTCCTTTCTCAGTCTGTTTATCCTTTGTGTAGAGAAAGGCCATTGATTTGTTTGAGTTAATTTTATATCCAGGTACTGCACTGAAGCTGTTTATCAGGTTTAGGAGTTCTCTGGTGGAACTTTTGGGATCACTTATATATACTATCAAATCATCTGCATAGAGTGATATTTTGACTTCTTCCTTTCCAATTTGTATCCCCCTTGATCTCCTTTTGTTGTCAAATTGCTCTGGCTAGGATTCAAGAACTATATTGAATAGGTAGGGAGAAAGTGAGCAGCCTTGTCTAGTCCCTGATTTTAGTAGGATTGCTTCGAGTTTCTCTCCATTTCGTTTGATGTTGGTTACTGGTTTGCTGTATATTGCTTTTATTATGTTTAGGTATGGGCCTTGAATTCCTGATCTTTCCAAGACTTTTATCATGAAGGGGTGTTGGATTTTGTCAAATGCTTTCTCAGCATCTAAAGAGATGATCATGTGGTTTTTGTCTTTGAGTTTGTTTATGTAGTGGATTACATTGATGGATTTCTATATATTAAACCATCCCTGCATCAGTGGGATGAAGCCTACTTGGTCATGATGGATGTACGTTTTGATGTGCTCTTGGATTTGTTTTGCGTGGATTTTATTATTTTTGCATCGATATTCATAAGGGAAATTGGTATGAAGCTCTCTTTCTTTGTTGGATCTTTGTGTGGTTTAGGTATCAGAGTAATTGTGGCTTCATAGAATGAGTTGGGTAGAGTACCTTCTGTTTCTATGTTGTGGAATATTTTGGGGAGAGTTGGAATTAGGTCTTCTTTGACAGTCTGATAGAACTCTGCACTAAACCTATCTGGTCTTGGGCTTTTTTTGGTTGCGAGACTATTAATGACTGCTTCTATTTCTTTAGGAAAAATGGGACTGTTTAGATCTTAATCTGATCCTGATTTAACTTTGGTACCTGGTATTTGTCTAGGAAGTTGTCCATTTCATCCAGGTTTTCTAGTTTTGTTGAATATAGACTTTTGGAGTAGGATGCGATGATATTTTGGATTTCCTCAGGTTCTGTTATTATGTCTCATTTTTCATGTTTTGATTTTGTTAATTAGGATATGGTCCCTGTGCCTTCTAGTTAATCGGGATAAGGGTTTATCTATCTTGTTGATTTTTTTTTCAAAGAAGTATGTCCTGGTTTGGTTGATTCTTTGAATAGTTCATTTTCTTTCCACTTGGTTGATTTCAGCCCCGAGTTTGATTATTTCCTGCTGTCTACTCCTCTTAGGTGAATTTGCTTCCTTTCGTTCAAGAGTTTCTATGTGTGCTGTCAGACTGCTAGTGTATGCTCTCTCCAGTTTCTTTTTGGAGGCAATCAGGGCTATGACTTTTCCTCTTAGGACTGCCTTCATTGTGTCCCATAAGTTTAAGTTTGTTGTGGCTTCATTTTCATTAAACTCAAAAAAAGTTTTTAATTTTTTTTCTTATTTCATCCTTGACCAAGGAATCATTGAATAGAATGTTGTTCTATTTCCATGTGAATGTTGGCTTTCTCTTATTTATGTTGTTGAAGATCAGCCTTAGTCCTTGGTGATCAGATAGTATGCATGGGATAATATCAATAATTTTGTATCTGTGGAGGCCTATTTGTGACCAATTATATGGTCAGTTTTGGAGGAGGTACCATGTGGCGCTGAGAAGAAGGTATATCCTTTTGTGTTAGAATAAAATGTTCTGTAGATATCTATTAAATCCATTTGTTTCATAACTTCTGTTAGTGTCCCTGTTTCTCTATTTAGTTTCTGTTTCCAGGATCTGTACATTGGTGAGAGTGGTGTGTTGAAGTCTCCCACTATTATTGCCTGAGGTGCAATGTGTGCTTTGAGCTTTATTAAAGTTTCTTTAATGAATGTGGCTGCACTTGTATTTGGAGCATAGATATTCATTGAGAGTTCATCTAGGTAGATTATAACTTTGATGAGTATGAAGTGCCCCTCCTTGTCTATTTTGATAACTTTGGGTTGTAAGTCAATTAATTCAATATTTGGATGACTACTCCAGCTTGTTTCTTTGGACCACTTGCTTGAAAAATTGTTTTCCACCCTTTCACTCTGAGCTAGTGTCTGTCCTTTTCCCTGAGTTGGGTTACCTGTAAGCAACAAAATGTTGGGTCCTGTGTGTAGCCAGTCTATTAGTCTATATCTTTTTATTGGGGAATTGAGTCCATTTATATTAAGAGAAATTAAAGTAAAGTAATTGTTGCTTCCTGTTATTTTTGTTGTTAAAGTTGAGATTCTGTTCTTGTGGCTGTCTTCTTTTAGGTTTGTTGAAGGATTATTTTTTCTAGGATGTAGTTTCTGTCCTTGTGTTGGTGTTTTCACTTTATTATCCTTTGATGGGCTGGATTCATGGAAAGATATTATGTAAATTTGGTTTTGTCATGTAATACTTTGGTTTCTCCATCCATGGTAACTGAGAGTATAGCTGGGTATAGTAGCCTGGGCTGGCATTTATGTTCTAGTAGTGTCTGTATAACTTCTGTCCAGGATCTTCTGGCTTTCATAGTCTCTGGTGATAAGTCTGGTGTAATTCTAATAGGCCTGCCTTTATATGTTACTTGACCTTTTTCCCTTACTGCTTTTAATATTCTATTTTTATTTAGTGCATTTGTTGTTCTGATTATTATGTGTCAGGAGGAATTTCTTTTCTGGTCCAGTCTATTTGGAATTCTATAGGCTTCTTGTATGTTCATGGGCATCTCTTTCTTTAGGTTTGGAAAAGTTTTCTTCTATAATTTTGTTGAAGATATTTGCTGGCTCTTTAAGTTGAAAATCTTCATTCTCATCTACTTCTAGGTTTGGAAAGTTTTCTTCTATAATTTTGTTGAAGATATTTGCTGGCTCTTTAAGTTGAAAATCTTCATTCTCATCTACTTCTATTATCTGTAGGTTTGATCTTTTCATTGTGTCCTGGATTTCCTGGATGTTTTGAGTTAGGATCATTTTGTATTTTGCATTTTCTTTTATTGTTGTGCCCATGTTCTCTATGGAATCTTCTGCACCTGAGATTCTCTCTTCCATGTCTTGTATTCTGTTGCTGATGCTTACATCTATGGTTCTGAATTTCTTTTCTAGGTTTTCTTTCTCCAGTGTTGTCTCACTTTGGGTTTTCTTTATTGATTCTACTTCCCTTTTAAGTCTTGGATGGTTTTATTCAATTCCATCACTTGTTTCGTTGTATTTTCCTGTAATTCTTTAAGGACTTCTACCTCTTTAGCAGTGTTCTCCTGTATTTCTTTAAGTAAGTTATTAATGCCCTTTTTGATGTCCTCTACCAGCATCAAGAGATATGATTTTAAATCTGAGTCTTGATTTTTGGGTGTGTTGGGGTATCCAGGACTGGCTGAGATAGGAGTGCTGGGTTCTGATGATGGTGAGTGGTCCTGGTTTCTGTTAGTAAGATTCTTACGTTTGCCTTTTGCCATCTAGTAATCTCTGGAGTTAGTTGTTATAGTTGTCTCTGGTTGGAGCTTGTTCCTTCTGTGATTCTTTTAGCCTCTGTCAGCAGACCTGAGAGTCTAGCTCTCTTCTGAGTCTCAGTGGTCATAGTAGTCTCTGCAGGCAAGCTCTCCTCTTGCAGGGAAGGTGTAAATATATCTGGTGTTTAGACTTGCCTCCCAGCTGAACATGAAGGCCTGAAACAGGGCCTGTCCCAGAAGATATGTTGCCTCTGAAGTCTGCATGCTCACTTGAAGAGACTGGTCTCCAAGGGACAAGGGACACAAGATGGCTCTCTCACCTGCTCTGGTGGTCAGAGCCTTCCCGGGCAGATGCCTCTCCTCTGGCAGGGAAGATGCCTGGATGTCTGGAGCCTGAAACAGGGTCTGTCTCAGAAGCTTTGTTGCTTCTGCCTGTCCCAGAAGCTGTGTTGCTTCTGCAGTCTGCTTGCTCACCTGTTCAAACTTGTCTCTGAGGGACGCGGGACCCAAGATCACATATTTATTCTTATTTCAAGACAGATTCTCTTTCTTTTTAATATTTTTATTGGATATTTTCTTTACTTACATTTCAAATGTTACACCCTAAGCCAGTTTCCCCTCCAGAAACCTCCTATCTGTTTATATCCCATGGTAGCCTGGAACTCATCTGAAACTAAGGGCAATCCTCATGTCTCAGTATTGCAAATGTTGGGATTGCAGAGGTAAGGTACAGCAAATCCAAATCTCCTTTCCAATGTTTCTATGTGTGTGAGATGTTTGCAAGCTCTTACAAGTCCAAGTGGGATGAGACATTGCAGCACAGAACCCTTGCTAAGCAAATACATTCTGTCCTCCCAGTCAACAATAGAAGACTACCTTAGCAAGAACCATGTTTGATCCTATATCTCAGATCCTGTGACATGTACAGAGACTTCTAGACCTTGACCTGTCACTTTTCTACTTCATTCAAGCCATTTATCTCAGTCCCAGTTTGTATTCCTGCACAAAGCATAATAAACAAGAAGCGAATTGGTGACAAGAGGAATTATTCAGCATAGACTTCCACATTGCTGTTCATTATCAAAGGAAGCCAGTACAGGAACTCACACAGGGCAGGAACTTGGAGTCAGAAGCTGATACAGAGGCTCTGGAGGAGTGCCGGTACCGCCTTGCTTCCCTTGGCTTGCTCAGCTTGCTTTCTTATAGAACCCAGGACTACCACCCCAGGAATGACACCACCCACAGTGAGCCCTCCCCACTTGACCACTAATTGAGGAAGTGCCTTACATCTGGATCTCATGGAGGCATTTCCTCAAGGGAGGCTACTTTCTCTATGATAACTCCAGCTTGTGTCAAGTTGACACAGAAAACCACCAGTACATGATCCATTTATAAATAGTTTTCAATTTTTATCAGTGTTTCATTGTTATCACATTGTTCTTGTCAAGCCCTTGTATTTAGTATGGCCACAATGAATAGTTATAATATTGCAATATCATCTCTCATTAGTGCATAGCATCTACTTTCTTGTTTTGTGTTCTTCTGTATAGATATAGACATATTCAAGAAGTATAGTTTTATAGTCATATCTTTCCAATATTTAAAAGGTTTTTCAATTTTTAGCAAAGAATATAGCCTATTTTCTTACACACACACACACACACACACACACACACACACACACACACACACAGAGTTTTCTGAAAGATCTCTGGGATACAGGTTAATTGAGACTGCTGGCCCTCCTACAGGGTTGCCCTCCTCCTCAGCTTTTCCCTAATTCAGCCACGTGGAGTATGTAGCTTCTGTCCATTGGTTGGGTGTAAATATCTGCATCTTACTCTTTTAGCTGCTTATTGGGTCTTTCTGAAGGCAGTCATGAGAGGCCCCTTTTTGTGAGCACTCCATAGCCTCAGTAGTAGTGTCAGGCCTAGGGGTCTTCCCTTGAGCTGGATCCCACTTTGGACCTGTCACTGGACCCCCTTTTACTTAGGCTCCTCTCCATTTTAGTCCCTGTAGTTCATTCAGACAGGAACAATTATGGGTCAGAGTTTCTGACTGTGAGATTGCAACTCCTTCCTCACTTGATGCCCCGCCTTTCTGCTGGAGGTGGGCTCTACAAATTCCTGCTCCTCACTCTAGGACATTCCATCTAAAGTTCCTTCCTTTGAGTCCTGAGAGTCTCTCACCTCCCATGCCTCTGCTATATTCTAGAGGGTTCCACCAACATCCTACCTCCTGAGTTTGCCTGTTTTGATTCTTTCTGCTAGTTCCCAGGGCTTTGGTCCTTTTCCCTACCAATACCTGACCATGTTCCCCTCTTCCCCTGCCTGTTCCCTTTCCCACCCAGGACCTTCCCTCCCTCCTGCCTCTTGTGATTGCTTTCTTTATCCTCCCAAGTGGGATTGAGAGTTCCTTACTTGGGTCCTTCCGCATGTTGATATTTTGGAGTTCTGTGGACTGTATCCTGGGTATTTTGTATATTTTAGGCTAATATCCACTTATTAGTGAGTACATACCATGCATGTCATTTTGGGTCTGAGTTACCTCACTCTGGATGATATTTTCTAGTTCCATCCATTTGCCTGCAAAACTCATGATGCACCCATTCTTAATAGCTGAGTAGTATTCCATTGTGAAAATGAACCACATTTTCTATATCCACTCTTCTATTGTGGGACATCTGGGTTGTTTCTAGCTTCTGGCTATCACAAATAAGGCCATTATGAACATAGTGGGGCACATGCCCCTGTGGCATGGTGGGACATCTTTTGGGTTTATTCCCAAGAGTGGTATAGCTGTGTCTTCAGGTAGATCTATTTCCAATTTTCTGAGGATCCTTCAGATTGATTTTCCAGAGTGATTGCACCAGTTTGGAATCCCACCAGCAATGGAGGAGTTTTCCTCTTTCTCCATATCCTCACCAACATGTGCTATCACCTGAGATTTTTTTTCCATTTTTATTAGGTATTTAGCTCATTTACATTTCCAATGCTATACCAAAAGTCTCCCATATCCACCCACCCCCACTCCCCTGCCCACCCACTCCCCCTTTTTGGCCCTGGTGTTCCCCTGTACTGGGGCATATAAAGTTTGCAAGTCCAATGGGCCTCTCTTTCCAGTGATGGCCGACTAGGCCATCTTTTGATATATATGCAGCTAGAGTCAAGAGCTCCGGGGTACTGGTTAGTTTATAATGTTGTTCCACCTATAGGGTTGCAGATCCCTTTAGCTCCTTGGCTACTTTCTCTAGCTCCTTAGGCATTCTGATTGGTGTAAGTTGAACTTTCAGGGTGGGTTTACTGATCACTAAGGACTTTGAACATTTCTTTAGGAGCTTCTCAGCCATTCAGGATTCGTCTGTTGTTAATTCTCTGTTTAGTTCCACAAGTCATTTTTTTTAATTGGGTTGTTTGATTTCTCAGTGGTTAGCTTCTTGAGTTCTTTATATGTTTTGGATATTAGCCCTCTATCAGATGTGGTGTTAGTGAAGTTTTTTTTTCCCAGTCTATAGTTTGCTGATTTGTTCTATTGCTTTACAGAAGCTTCCCAGTTTCATGAGGTCACATTTATCAATTCTTTATCTTAGAGCATGAGCCATTGAAGTTCTGTTTAGGAAATTTCCCCCTGTGCCTATGAGTTCAAGGCTCTTTACCACTTTCTCTTCTACTAGATTCAGTGTACCTGGTTTTATGTTGAGGTCCTTGATACACTTGAACTTGAACTTTGTGCAAGGTAACAAATATGAGTCTATTTTCATTTTTCTACATACAGACTGCCAGTTAGACCACCATTATTTATTGAAGATGCTTTCTTTTTTCCATTGTATATTTTTGACTTCTTTGTCAAAGACCAGGCATCTGTAAGTGTGTGGCTTTATTTCAGTGTGTCTGTCTCTGTACCAATACCATGCAGTTTTTATCACTATTGTTCTGTAGTAAAACTTGAGGTCAGGGATGGTGATTCCCCCTGCAGTTCTTTTATTAAGAATTGTTTTCACTATTCTGAAATTGAAAGAAAAAAAATTCCATGATTATCTCCTTAGATGCTGAAAAAGCATTTGACAAAATACAATACCCTTTCATGTTAAAAGTATTGGAGAAAGCAGAATTCAAGGCCCATACCTAAACATAATAAAAGTGTTTTACTGCAAACCAACAGCCAATATCAAATTAAATGGAGAGATACTTGAAGCAATCCCACTAAAATCGGTGACAAGACAAGGATTCTCTTTCTCCCCATATCTGTTATAGTACTTGAACAATAAGACAACAACAACAAAAAATCAAGGGGATACAAATTGACAAAGAAGTAAAGGTATCACTATTTACAGGTGATAGGATAGTATACATAAACAACCCTAAAAATTCTACCAGAGAACTTCTACAGCCGATAAACAGCTTCAGTATAGTGACTGGATATAAAATTAACTCAAATAAATCAGTAGCCTTCCATTATACAAATGATAAACAGTCTGAGAAAGAAATTAACAAAACAACTATCTTTACAATTGCCACAAATAATATTATATACGTTGGGGTAACTCTAAATAAAGGAGTGAAAGACCTATATGACAATAACTTCAAGTCTCTTAAGAAAGAAATCAAAGATCTCAGAAAACGGAATGATCTCCCATGCTCATGGATTGGCATAATTAACACAGTAGAAATGACCATCCTACCAAAGGCAATCTACAGACTCAACATATTCCCCATCAAAATCCCAACACAGTTCTACAAAGACATGGAAAGAGTAATCTCAAATTCATCTGGAAAGGCAATAAACCCAGAATAGTTTTCTTTTCTACATGCATTCCCTGTGCATATTTTCCATCAAGTTCTGACATCTACATTAAGGTCAATTACAATGATAAATAAAAGAATAATATTAAATGAATAAAAAATTAATATTGTATTTCCACTATCTTCTCATTTGAAGCTAAAAAACTTTTAGTAATCCTAATAATATTGTTTCTTTATGAGGAAACACTCATGAGGTATGATAGCAACATTAACAATGGCAACTATATTTGTTGGACACTGGTTACAAGAAATTTATTTGTAATTATTACATCCCTCATAATTTTTACCTTTCAATTTATTAAGAGACATAATTTTGATTAATTGCAAAGGATATCCTATTATCTGCAAGTAAATATTTTATTAGCTTCAAAATAAATACTGCTTTCATAAAGTTACCATCTTGATGTAAATATATTGTGTATGAATAAAGTACAATTAAAATTTAGGCTAAATCCCTTAAGAAACTATTGTTATTACAAAATAACTCTTTAAAGACAATAATAATATAATAGTTATTAAACTTGGAATTTTTGTTAATTTGCAAACATCATCATAAAATTATAGACAAATAAGTTGTTTCCACGCCATTTTTAAGCTTTATTTTCAAGTCAGGTGATTAAGATTTTCCATTAAAGAATGACAGTTTTATTTCTAACTTTATATATTTGTGGTATTCGCACCAGGACCTTGAAATGAACTGGCCAGCCTGAATTTATGAATCCTAGCTTCCCTCTTCCCCTTCACTTCCCAACCTTCATTGCATGCTGGTGTTCAACTCTTCGTGGTTCTTCATTCACTCCCGTTCTTGGCCATTCCTTCTTTATGAATTTACAAATTTAACCCACATATTAAAACCATCTTCTGTTTAAACTTTCTCGATTCTCAATCACTGAATCTGATTTTTCACAGCTCAAAAAGAGTAATTTATCAGTATATCGTATGAGTTCACATCACTACCTTGCTTAAAATTCTTAGAGAAGAAAGGGAGAATAATGGTGTGGGGGTTTTAAATAGAGAGAGGAATGGGAGGGCAGGGCAGTAATGCATGTTGAGGGAGGGGATAACTCACAGCACAGTTATCAAAAAAGCCACACAGAAACTTATGATTTCCTAAGCTTCATGCACACACATACACACACAGTTGGAGTTATCCTACACAGGGCATTCTGTTCATCTCAAAAGTCATAGGTTAT
The DNA here is from genome assembly GCF_000001635.26 of Mus musculus. Classification (NCBI taxonomy): domain Eukaryota; kingdom Metazoa; phylum Chordata; class Mammalia; order Rodentia; family Muridae; genus Mus; species Mus musculus. The sequence continues at coordinate 71,415,892 of NC_000071.6, forward strand.
AAAGTAAAATGTCTAGTGTTTGTCACGTGTCCCAGAGATCCCCCAAATAATCTAGGCTGTCACAATAACCCCTGTCCTGATTATCCACAAAAACCTGATGATAAGACCCTACTGTTGAAGATAGCACAGGTATTGCTCATAGGACATAGATAAATCAAGCTGTTAGTGATCAGAAAGCTTTCTTCTTGCTGGCAAGACTTCATACTACAGGAAAGTATTTTACAGGCTGGTGGGAGAAGATTTCTTCAAAGGCTTATGAAAGCTTTAATAATGAATGGTGTTATTGAAGAACAGCCTTAGTCCATGGTGATCTGATAGGATGCATGGGACAATTTCAATATTTTTGTATATGTTGAGGCTTGTTTTGTGACCAATTATGTGGTCAATTTTGGAGAAGGTCCCGTGAGGTGCTGAGAAGAAGGTATATCCTTTTGTTTTAGGATAAAATGTTCTGTAGATATCTGTCAGATCCATTTGTTTCATAACTTCTGTTAGTTTCACTGTGTCCCTGTTTAGTTTCTGTTTCCATGATCTGTCCATTGGTGAAAGTGGTGTTTTGAAGTCTTCCACTATTATTGTGTGAGGTGCAATGTGTGCATTGAGCTTTACTAAAGTTTCTTTAATGAATGTGGATGCCCTTGTATTTGGAGCATAGATATTCAGAATTGATAGTTCCTCTTGGAGGATTTTACCTTTGATGAGTATGAAGTGCCCCTCCTTGTCTTTTTTGATGACTTTGGGTTGGAAGTTGATTTTATTAGATATTAGAATGGAACAAAACACCCATGGAAGGAGTTACAGAGACAAAATTTTGAACTGTAACGAAAGGATGGACCATCTAGTGATTGCCATATCCATGGATCCATCCCATAATCAGCTTCCAAATGCTGACACCATTGCATACACTAGCAAGATTTTGCTGAAAGGACCCAGATATAGCTGTCTCTTGTGAGACTATGCCGGGGCCTAGAAAACACAGAAGTGGATGCTCACAGTCAGATATTGGATGGATCACAGGGCCCCCAATGGAGGAGCTAGAGAAAGTACCCAAGGAGCTAAAGGGAACTGCAACCCTATAGGTGGAACAACAATATGAAATAACCAGTACCCCGGAGCTCTTGTCTCTAGCTGTATATGTATCAAAAGATGGCCTAGTCGGCCATCACTGGAAAGAGAAGCCCATTGGATTTGCAAACTTTATATGCCCCAGTACAGGGGAACGCCAGGGCCAAAAAGGGGGAGGGTTGGGTAGAGGAGTGGGGGGTGGGTATGGGGGACTTTTGGGATAGCATTGGAAATGTAATTAAAAAAATAATGAGTGGTGTTGCAGGATATGTTCATGGAAGCAATAGTGGCACAAATTTTTATGAATGTAACCAACCTCTTTCTGATTGAATTTCAATGCTCTGAAATAATAAATGCATAACTGGTACTACAAGCATGATCAATAACCCATGTTTGAAAAGTTCACATGCCCTAGCATTAAATCTAGTACTAATATTCTCCTAAACAAACATAGTTTCAAAACAGCATACAAATTCATTATACTCCTTCTGTAGATTAGTGCAGCTTTTAGATCTCATCAGATATTATTTATGCAGTTGGTAAGAGCTAATGCAGAAATTTATAATTGGTCCAAGTTCAGAGAATATATATATATAGGCAGTACTGAGCCACAAATTAGAAAACTCTATCACATCTCATCTATGTGCTCAGAAAATATCATGGTAGAGGTGAGAAGAAAGTGTTTAAGAACAGGAGGTTGAGGAAGATAAGTGGAAAATATTATCTTCAGGACAGGGCAGGACCAATACAGTCATGAACTCATGAAAGCTGTGTGTACCTAGAGAAGAACAAGCCAATTAACACATTAGAACAAAGGAAGAGGTTCAAAAATCTTCCCAACCCTATCTGAATAGTTATGAACAATTTACAGTTTCTAGATGATGTCTTAATCACTCTTCATTTGCTATGTAGAGACACCATGACCAAATTAACTCATAAGAAAGAACATTTAATTGTGGGATCCCTTAGAGTCTTAGAGGCTTAGTTCATTATCATCTCATCATGGCAGTGAGCATGGAAGCAGGCAGACATGATGCTAGAGAAGTAGTTGAGAAGTACAACAAGATCAGCAAGGGCAGGGGCATGGGGTTGTAGGCTTCTGAAACCTTAGAGAGCCAAAAAGATCAATATTTACTTCAACAAAGCAATATTTCTTTCAGCCAGTCCCTGATGACTAAGCATTCAAATAAATGAGTCTATAGGGCCATTACTTTTTTTTTCATTATCTATTTTTTCTTTTATGTGCACTGGAGTTTTGTCTGCATCTTTGCATGAGGGTGTTGGAGTCACAGATAGTTGTGAGCTGTTATGTGGGTGCTGGGAGACAAACCTGGGTCCTCTGGAAGAGCAGTCAGTGCTCCCAATTTCTTAGCTATCTCTTGAGCCATATGGAGCCATTTTTATTCAAACCCCATAGAGAGAGAGAGTCAGTTTTGTTTCAAGATGTAAATCCTAATAGGTTGACCAAACTCCAATGGATAACTCCACAATGAGGAGTACAGGGGAAGAAGAAATTTGAGTGAATAGGTTATTCAAAAAAATTAAAAAGGACAAGAAGTTGGGGATTGGGAAGGGTAACCTAAGCCAGTGACAAAGCAGAGAAAGTGGGAGTGGTAAATATGACCTAAATGTATTAATGATAGGAAATTTTCAATGACTCATATAATTTTTTAAATGACTAAAACAAAATAATTAAATATACAATGAACCACAAATGACTTATTACAAGATTTAAGGACATTGCATAACTTTTGTTATTGGTCTGTGGTAATTTTCCAGTATATCTAATTTCCAGCCATGCTGAAATCTATCATCTACCTATCCATCTTTCTTTGTATCCTTCTATCTATCTATCTATCTATCTATCTATCTATCTATCTATCTATCTATCTATCTATTTATCTTTATTTCTTTCTTTTTATAAATGGGCTTTGTTCTTAAAGCACTTGTAAGTTCACAGAATGATTGGGTGACAGTTTTTATAGAATTGTGATGGGTAGACGTCACCTACATAGACACATTGTGACCATTAATAACACATTTGTAATGAGCAAGAACCTTCCCAGCATTGTATATTTTCTAAAATAACCAGTTAGCTCCTGTTAGGGTCTACTTTTGGCAGTCTCTACCAGTGGGGTTTCCTAAACACGTGACTGTACTATTCTTTTTTTTTTTCTTCTTTTTTTTTCTTTTTTTCTTTTTTTCTCTTTTTTTTTCTCAGAAAGAGAGAGAGAAGAGAGAAAGAGAGAAAGAAGAAAGAGAAAAAAGAAGAAAAAAAAGAGAAAAAAATGACTGTACTATTCTTAATTATCCCTTCTGTTTTGCTCACTTTCAGCAAATATAACTTTTATCATACCTGCACACTTGTCTTTTGCAGGATGTTATGTGAATGAATCACATAATGAGCAGCTTTTTCATAGTGTTATTACTCATTTAGTAAGATATATTTGAAGTTTCTAAATATCTTTTGTTAAAGTCTCTTTACATTTTTCTTTATTTTGAGATTTATTTTTTTTTTTTTTAAAGATTTATTTATTTATTATATGTAAGTACACTGTAGCTGTCTTCAGACACTCCAGAAGAGGGCGTCAGATCTTGTTACAGATGGTTGTGAGCCACCATGTGGTTGCTGGGATTTGAACTCCGGACCTTCGGAAGAGCAGTCGGGTGCTCTTACCCACTGAGCCATCTCACCAGCCCGAGATTTATTTTTTATTTTTAATGTATGTATGTGCATACTTGTGGGTATGTACATGTGAGAGCAAGCTCCCCATGAAGGCCAGAAGCATTTGATCCTCCTGAAAGTGGAGTTAAAATCAGTTGTGAGGCACTCTAAGTAGGTGGTGGGTACCAAACTGGATCCTTTATAAGAGCAGCAGTAAGCACTCTGAAACACTGAACTGTCTATTCTGCCAATTTTTCTTTATTTTTAATTGTATCTGACTATCTACCTATCTATCTATCTATCTATCTATCTATCTATCTATCTATCTAATCTATCTATATATCATCTACCTATCCATCCTTCTTTGTATCCTTCTTTTTTTTATTAGGTATTTATTTCATTTACATTTCCAATGCTATCCCAAAAGTCCCCCACACGCTCCCCCACCTACTCCGCCAATCACTCACTCCCACTTCTTGGCCCTGGCATTCCCCTGTACTGAGGCATATAAAGTTTGCACAACCAATGGGCCTCTCTTTCCACTGATGGCCAACAAGGCCATCTTCTGATGCATATGCAGCTAGAGACACAAGCTCTGGGGGGTACTGGTTAGTTCATATTGTTGTTCCACCTATAGGGTTGCAGATCGCTTTAGTTCCTTGGGTACTTTCTCTAGCTCCTCCATTGGGGGCCCTGTGATCCATCCAATATCTGACTGTGAGCATCCACTTCTGTGTTTGTTAGGCCCCAGCATAGTCTCACAAGAGACAGCTGTATCTGGGTCCTTTCAGCAAAATCTTGCTAGTGTATGCAATGGTGTCAGCGTTTGGAAGCTGATTATGGGATGGATCCCCGGATATGGCAGTCTCTAGATGGTCCATCCTTTTGTCTCAGCTCCAAACTTTGTCTCTGTAACTCCTTCCATGGGTGTTTTGTTCCAAATTCTAAGAAGGGGCAAAGTGTCCACACTTTGGTCTTTTTTCTTCTTGAGTTTCATGTGTTTAGCAAATTGTATCTTATATCTTGGGTATCCTAAGTTTCTGGACTAATATCCACTTATCAGGGAGTACATATTGTGTGAGTTCTTTTGTGATCAGGTTACCTCACTCAGGGTGATGCTGTCCAGGTCCATCCTAGGAATTTCATAAATTCATTCTTTTTAATAGCTGAGTAGTATTCCATTATGTAAATGTACCACATTTTCTGTATCCATTCCTCTGTTGAGGAGCATCTGGGTTCTTTCCAGCTTCTGGCTATTATAAATAAGGCTGCTATGAACATAGAGGAGCATGTGTCCTTCTTACTGGTTGGAACATCTTCTGGATATATGCCCAGGAGAGGTATTGCAGGATCCTCTGGTAGTACTATATCCAATTTTCTGAGGAACCACCAGACTGATTTCCAGAATGGTTGTACAAGCTTGCAATCCCACCAACAATGGAGGAGTGTTCCTCCTTCTCCACATCCTCACCAGCATCTGCTGTCACCTGAATTTTTGATCTTAGCCATTCTGACTGGGGTGAGGTGATATCTCAGGGTTGTTTTAATTTGCATTTCCCTGATGATTAAGGATGTTGAACATTTTTTAAGGTGCTTCTCAGCCATTCAGTATTCCTCAGGTGAGAATTCTTTGTTTAGCTCTGAGCCCCATTTTTTAATGGGGTTATTTGATTTTCTGGAGTCCACCTTCTTGAGTTCTTTTTATTTATTGTATATTAGTCCCCTATCAGGTTTAGGATAGGTAAAGATCCTTTCCCAATCTGTTGGTGGCCTTTTTGTCTTATTGACAGTGTCTTTTGCCTTGCAGAAGCTTTGCAGTTTCATGAGGTCCCATTTGTCAATTCTCGATCTTACAGCACAAGCCATTGCTGTCCTATTCAGGAATTTTCCTGCTGTACCCATATCTTTGAGGCTTTTCCCTACTTCCTCCTCTATAAGTTTCAGAGTTTCTGGTTTTATGTGGAGTTCCTTAATCCACTTAGATTTGACCTTAGTACAAGGAGATAGGAATGGATCAATTCACATTCTTCTATATGATAACCACCAGTTGTGCCAGCACCATTTGTTGAAAATGCTGTCTCTTTTCCACTGGACAGTTTTTGCTCCCTTGTCAAAGATCAAGTGACCATAGGTGTGTGGGTGCATTTCTGGGTCTTCAATTCTATTCCATTGATCTATTTGTCTGTCGTTATACCAGTACCATGCAGTTTTTATCACAATTGGTCTGTAGTACAGCTTTAGGTCAGGCATGGTGATTCCACTGGAGGTTTTTTTATCCATGAGCAGAGTTTTTCCTATCCTAGGTCTTTGTATCCTTCTATCTATCTATCTATCTATCTATCTATCTATCTATCTATCTATCAATATTTATTTCTTTGTTTGTGTGGGTGTCATGTCATAGTGTGTAAGGATGTTATGAGAACACTGTACTGGTCCCAGGAATTCAGCTTAATTTGTCAGCCTTGGATACAGTTCCTTTTACCCATTGAGCCCACTCTCCAAGACCCTGGAATTTTCTGGTTGTCATATGATGTAGACTCATGTAATGTTTTGCTGAAGCATATTTATGAGATGTCTGGATGAGGCAACACCTGTGAGATGACACATGATGTTTGGAAAGAGTATAAGTGGGACTCAAGGGACAGTGACAAGATGCTTGCAGTATTGTTTGCATATTACCTACTAAAGGACATCTTGCTTCTTTCCATGTTTCAGAATTTATGAATGGAGCTTTTGCAAACATTTGTGTGTAGGTTGTGTGTGGACATAAATGCTAAGCTCTCTTAAATAACTCTCAAAGAGTGTAAGTCCTGGACTGTAAAGCAAGAATATGTATAGTTTCATAAGAAACCACAAAACTTTCCGAAATCACTGAACAGCTACTGGTGCATCTGCACCAGCACAAATCAAGAACTTTTTCTTTTTAGCATTTTCAGTTTTTTTCTCTTTGTGATAGTGTTTTAGTAAGCAGTCCAAGCTGTCTTTAAACTCCATATCCCCTGCCTCAGCTGCCCAACTGCTGTGATTTCAGGTACCTTTTACAAAGTGAATGATTGTACTGAGTGGTTTTATATGTCAACTTGATAAAAGCTGGAGTTATCACAGAGAACGGAGACATCCCTTGAGGAAATGCTTCCATGAGATCCAAATGTAAGGCATTTTCTCAATTAGAGATCAAGTGTGGGAGGGCCCATTGTGGATAGTGCCATCTCTTGGCTGGTAGTCTTGGGTTCTGTAAGAAAGCAAACTGTGCAAGCTAGGGAAAGCAAGCCAGTACACAGCACTCCTCCATGGCTTCTGCATCAGTTCCTGCCTCCAAGTTCCTGCTCTGTGTGAGTTTCTGTCCTGAGTTCCTTTGGTGATGAATAGCAATGTGGAAGTGTAAAATGAATAAACCTTTTCCTCCCCAACTTGCTCTTTGGTCATAATGTTTTGTGCATTATCCATTGTCATTGTGCATTGTCAGAAACCCTGACTAAGACAATGATTTTAACCGTTTCTAATGAGTAAATTGTGGTATTTACTCCACTGAAATTCTTATATACACTATTCTTTTTTTATTAGATATTTTCTTTATTTATATTTCAAATGCTATCCCCTTTCTTAGTCTCCCCTCTGAAAAACCCCTATTCCCTCCCTCCTCCCCACTCCTCCTGCTCCCAACCCACCCACTCCCATTCCTGGCCCTGGCATTCCCCTATACTGGGGCATAGAGCCTTCACAGGACCAAGGGACTTTCCTGCCGTTGATGACCGACTAGGCCATCCTCTGCTACATATATAGCTAGAGCCACAAGTTCCACCATGTGTTTTCTTTGATTGGTGGTATAGTTCCAAGGAACTCTGGGGGTACTGGTTAGTTCATATTGATGTTCCTCCTATGGGGCTTCAGACCCCTTCAGCAACTTGGGTACTTTCTCTAGCTCCTTCATTGGGGATGCTGTGCTCTGTCCAATGGATGATTGTGAGCATCCACTTTGGTATTTGTCAGGCACTGGCAGAGCCTATCAGAAAACAGTTATATCAGACTCCTGTCAGCAGGCTCTTGCTGGTATGTGCAAAAGTGTCTGCGTTTGGTGGCTGTTTATGGGATGGATCCCCAAGTGGGACAGTCTCTGGATGGTTGTTCCTTTAGTCTCTGCTCCAAACTTTGTCTCTGCAACTCCTTCCATGGGTATTTGGGGAACAAAATATATACACTATTCTAATCATCTTTTAACATGCTTATCTATCATGTATTTCTCATTGGCGAGATGCCCACATAGATGTTTTGTCAGTTCTTATATCTGACTATTTGTTTTCATATTGTTCAGTCTTATTTTTCCTTTGTACAATTTGATCATTTGTCTTGTATATATTTATATATTTCTCATGTTTTGTCTCAGATTGTACTATGCTCTGTCTTTCTATTCTCTTGTCTGTGTCTTATCTTTTCATTCTTTTAGAGGAGGAGTTTTTAACTCCAGTGTAAGCCAATTTTTCAATTGTTTATTTCATGGTTTGTGTTTTTGGTGATGTCATTAGCAAATGAAAGGACATTTATATTTTCTAATCATTTCTAAGTATATTATTTGTTACTATGGTCTATGTTTCACTTTAAATTACTCTCCCTCTCTCCTCTCCCCCTCTCCTCCTCTCCTCCCTTCTTCTATATGGGTTTTCATCATCATTCACTAAAAAGTATTCTTTGGTATCTTTTATCTCTGTATTGTTTTTGTTCATTTTGCAAATATCATGGAACTAGACTTTTCAAGACCTCTTTTTGTTTTTCTGATTTTTATGTTTATATTTTTGCCAACAGCTAAGAATCTTGATTATTGGAGCCTTTTGGTGAGCCTTGAGGTAGTCTGTGTAAGTGCTATGACTTATTTTCCTTGTCTTTAATATAGTGTTAACTATATTGTTCATTCAACATATGAATCTGAGATTAGTTTGTCCACATACACATTTTTATTTGTAACATTGAATTTATGGGGCATATTGTGACATTGTAGCAGCATTTTCTTCTTATCCGCATACACGGAATGGTCTTCCATTCACTTCTTCCTTTCATGTGGCTGTATCTCTCTGCTCTGTGGATGGGCATTCTGTAGTATTGACCTCTATTTGTGGATGTCTCTAGAGTTTGCAGTATATACTTAGATTCTCCATGCCTACATATAATACTATGGGAAACATGAGTACTGCAAAGATGCTAAGGGTTCCTAACTGACCCACCATCTCATGTATCCATAAGCAATGAGTCTATTAGGATGATCTCAAATACTTTACCACCTGTTCAATAAATTTTGTAAAAAAGGAAAGGAAATAGTTTATTTCTTTTATCCTTCTGTCTAATTTTCCTCTTTTGATGGAGATGTAGTGCTCTGACCCCTATCAAATCCCTTACATCCGGAGAACTACTGACATTTTCTATAAAGCAGTTCTTTCAGGAAGGATTTTTCACAACTTTTATTTTTCTAGGAAATTCTTCATGTTTCTTTTGCTTTTGAAGATAATTTCACAAGATTCAGAATTCTAAGTTTGTGGGTTATTTCACTCAGTGTTTTACATATTTCAGCCCATGTCCTTATGGAATTTCTGGGAAGACTAATACAATTCTTATCCCTGTCTCCCTATACCTGCAGAGTGTCCCTACCCTTTAGGTTCTTTGAACATTTTTTTCTATCAAAACATGTCTTTGCTTCTTTTTGAAATTTTAATATGTGTCTTTTCCTAGGTATAAATATTTTGACATTTACCTACCTTTCTTTCCTTCTTCCTTCCTTCCTTCCTTCCTTCCTTCCTTTCTTTCTTTCTTTCTTTCTTTCTTTCTTTCTTTCTTTCTTTCTTTCTTTCTTTTTCTTTCCTTCTTTCTCTCTTTCTTTTTTCATTTCCTGAAATATGTCCTTTGAAGTCTTACTAATTTTTAAAACCTTAGTCATGATTTCTTCAAATATCCTGTTGTTTCTCTTTATTTTCCTTTTGTTCTCAAAATGTGTTTTGTACATTCATTGTTGACTGGCAGATCTTGATTTCTGGTATTTTTTCTTTGCTCTTTTACTTTATTTTTAATTTTGAATGAGGTACTACTAAGCTTATTAAGGTTTTACTCAAATATTAAAAGGCATTTGTCAGTCTGCTAACATTGTCAATAAAGACATTCTTCCTTTCTTCAATAGTGCTTAGATTTTTTTTAACCTTTTTCCTTTTCTTATTTCATATAATTTTCCTTTCTCTTTTTGCATTTTCCCAAAGTTGTTGCTTGGTGTCTGGTTTTGTCTCTATGTTTCTTAATATTTCACTATGCAGAATTCTCTCACATTTTATTATTAATTATTATTATCATTACAATTTAACATTTTAACATATCTCAGTCTTGCTCTGATACTTATTTCTTTATGTTTACATTTATACATTGCATCAATTAAATGTTTTGTTTTTTGTTTTTTGTTGTTTTGTTTTGTTTTTTGACAGGGCACTGCTCACATGCACTTTGTGCTTGTGAAGGCAAAAGCACAACCTTTTCAAGTGGCACTCTCCTTCTTTCCATGGAGCCTAGGAACTAAACTCACACTGTGGATCAGAAGCTGGGGCCTTAAGCCTCTGAGCTACCTGTGAGGCCCTGTCTATCTAAGTGTTGCCTTTATTATGCATTGTGGTTTTTGTAGAAAGCTAGACATTATGAAATAAACATTCCTGATGTGATAGTACCACATGATCCATGGAAGGGAATCTGGTTCATTGATGAGGTATTAGTCTTACAGAGACCACGTGCCTTGTCCCATGATGCTCACAAATGCTTCTCATCCACCTCTAATCCTGACCGTAGAAGAGACCAGATGGTTAGATCCCACTGTAATTGGACTCTAGGAAAACCACAGTAGGCTTAACTCCAGCAGAATTTTCTTGTTTGGTAAAACTTTGTTGATAAAGATGTGATGATCTGGTTGTATTTTTCAGTGCTTCTTTCCCTAGTTCTCCTTGTTGAGTTATAAAAGGGTTGATCTTTCTTTATTATGAATCAGATATTCATCCTGGAGGCACAATCTATAGAACTGATGCCCTAAGCAATATGGAGTCCCTTGGAATTTTTAAAATTGCAGACCTAATCCCTCAGTAATTTGTCAATTACAGTTTGAGTTTCTGCCATAAAAGTTGTGAACTTATTTTGCTTTTTTAAAAACTGAATGTGTCCCATAGGCTCATGTATCTAAACATGTGGTCCCCACTTAGTTAGTGGTGCTATTTAGTGAGGTTTTGAAAGTTTTAGAAGGTGAAACCTTCAATTAAGGTGGACTTTGAGATATAGTATAGCTTTACCCTAGTTCCTGTTCTCTCTGCAGGTGCTGTCTGTTTGTGGATAAGCTATGACCAACTGACCCTGCTCACAGACCTAAGGCTATGCATTCTCTATCATGATGAACTGTATCACCTTAGAAGGCATAAGCCAAAATAACCATCTTCTCTCCCAAGTTGATTTTTGTCAGGGTATTTTCACACAGCATCAGGAAAATAACCAATGCTCTATACTGGCCTTTCACACCATATGAGGGGAACCAATTGTAACCCCTGGAGTGTCAGTTCCTGGTCTGTCAAAAGCAATTAACCATTTTCACTTTATCCAGTTTTATATTTTTAATTTGTTCATATAGAGTAATAACTTCCAAACTCTTCATATGCCAAATCAGGAAACCCCATGTATTCATTAGTATCTTACTTCACAGTCTTCACTCAAATTACTCTAAGTGGGCTTCAGTACACTTGATGGCACTTGATTCAGCACAGAGAGAGGCAGGAGCATTTTTCCTCCTAGCTATCTTTCTAACACAAATCAGAAAAACAACCTGAATCAGCTTAAGCTAAAAAGGAAATCTGTCATCTTGAGTAACAAGAAAACACAGATAGAGATTTGCTTAGTTCAGTTTTAGCTCAATTCATAGATGAAATGGGTCAATGAAATCCTTTCTCATTATTCTAAAATTCACTGAATTGCTATTTAAGTAAAATGGAAGTACTAGGTTGGTATACTCTATAAATATGTTCATATTCATACATGCATATATATGTTCCTGTCACAAAAATATCATGATTTGATTTCTTGCATCATCTTCACAATTGTCATGCAAAGTTCTTCATCTATTTCTGTATGTAGTCTGCACTAAGGAATATTTTGTAAAGGCCAGTCTAGATTAAGTTTCTCCTAGAAAAACTAAACAAAAATACTCATATGTAAAGAAGAATAACTTAAAGGAATAAATGCAGATAAGATTCAAAGCCCAAGAATAGGAATTATAGTTTATACATAAACATGAGTGTATGTGTGAGATTGTGTATGTGTGTGTGTGTGTGTGTGTGTGTGTGTGTGTGTGCTTATTAGAGGAGTCAAATGCTGATATTCAAACATTTCATTTATTGACATTAAATAGCAATTTTCTCTGAAATGAAACACTCTCTACAAGAAAGAAAATGGTCATAAGACTCAGGAAGCTAGTGATGTTGCAAGACCCAAAAAGGTGTCAAGCTGACTAACCCCCTCCATAAGGCCATATAAATAGAAAGACGTTGCTGAGAAAGAACAAACTGTCTTTTATGGAGCCACCTTCAAACTGGATTCCAGGAATTCAGCTCTCACAGGTAATCACCCATTATCACTGGGTGAGATTTGTAACGATGATGTACTTGCTTGCCAGTCCCTCGTACTTCAGAAAGTAACTCCAAGAAACTCATTGGTTCACAAAGCTAGGCTTGGGCAGAACATTTCTTTGATTTTCCACTAATTTCCTCTCTGAGGTCAATAGATATTTGTTTTCATTTCATGCAGAAAATTTATTCAGTACCAATCCAGATTAATGGCTGGAATAATTATGCCCAACCTTGTTAATTGTTTTACTCTTACATTTTTGTACATGCAGCTCAAATTTCATTAAAAATGTTTTAATGTTCCTACTTGGTTTGAGCTGTCCATAATAGTCTATGATGAATATAAACATATGTCTATTCAGATTAGGGAAATATGATATAAATTAACAGTATCTGTGCCTCACCAAAATGCTGGTTTTATTAAAAATTATCTTTCATGTGATTCTTACGTTGTTTTTATAATAATAAACTTTGATAAAAACATTATTCTTGCCAAAAAAAAGGAAAATGATTTTTAAAGCCTTTGAGGACTGTTTTTATTGCTATAGAAACAAGCAACCACCTGCTATTTTGAGAGGCATTAATTTTTGCAATTGTATGTGACTTGAATGTGAATTTCATAACCTTTTGCCTATTGTGACGATGTGATAAGAATCTCTTGTATATGTCTCCTTCTATTTTCAAGATTTTAGAGCATTTTGACAACATTGACTAATAAATACTGACAGCATCCCTGTGAAGAACTGTCATGCTTGTGGTTATTTTCAACAACTGAGGGAAAAACAAAAAACAAAAAAATGAGTTTCTGTTATTCTTTATGTACTTACCTTGGGAAAAAAACTTCAAAGGAATTCGTATCATGAATTGATGTTGCCATCCTCTGCTGTTCAAAATTACCTGATAATCGATTACTGTATTGTAATGGAGTCCTCAATAGATGCTGTAATCAATACTATATTACTATGTATTATTTGAAATTGGGATGTAACTATTTTTCTTTGCTGAATACCTAACTATTACAATTCTTGTTTGTCTATGCTCCTACTGCTTCTTTTACTTTGAAAATTCTGAGAATATAACGATAGATGACCAGAAAATTCAAAAATATGGACCTCTCAGTCATACTGTAGGTATGCACTATAAAATTTCTAAAACTATTGGTTTATATAAATATTTTAATAGGCAAAACTGTGTTGCAGAATTCTAAAATAAATATTAGAATTACAGGAACTCACCAAGGGATTTAAATGTGTAATTCATGAAAGAAGTAAAATAGTTATGCCCGTATTACCAGCTACTCAAACTTCTGTAGAGAAAGATCACAACTTTGAGTACTATCTAGGCAGAGGAGTTCTCAAAATAAAATCTAGAGGGGTCTGGTGTTTAGCAAAGTGAGAGAATACTTGCTTAGCTCATACAACCCTGGGCTTTATAAGCAATCTTTGTCTCTGTCTCTGCCTCTCTCTCTCTCTCTCTCTCTCACACACACACACACACACACACACACACACAAACACACACACATGGTTTCAACCTTAATTATAAAGAAGGAAAATGTAAGCAATGCAATGAAAGACACATAGATTTAACACATTTTAGAACCGTGCCTTAGTCATGCTTCTCTTCCTGTGATAAAATATCCTAACACAAGTAGGTTAAGAAAAGCAGGATTATTTTCCTTACAAGGAATATGAGTTAGAGTTAGAAAGTCCCTCATCGGCTCAGGTATTACACTTGCTCCTAATTGGTAGTGCTGTTCGGGCATGTTTAAGAGGTATGGCCTGCTGGAGGACATCTGTAACCAGGGAGAAGCTTTGTGTGTTTACAGTCTTGCTATACACCAGTTGACTCTTTCTCTGCTTTGGGTTTGCATTTGAAGATGTGGACTCTTGGGTTCCTACCTGCTCCTGCTGCCGTGCAACGCTTCACCACTATGATGGACTTCCATCTGTCAGGAACCATAAACCTAAATAATCGCTTCCTTCTGTCATTGGTTTGGTTATAGAAATGAATTACAAAAAACAGAAGAGTAACTAATGTAGCAGGCAGAAAGTCCTGGTGACAGGAACAGAAGCCTTGTTAGTCATATTGCAGAGTTACTCAAGAACCAGGAAGTGAACAGGAAGTGAAGTCACACTGTAAAATCTCAAGGGTAGTACCTAGTGACTCACTTTCTCCACCAAGTCTTCCCATCTTGAAGGTCCTACAATGTTCCCAAGCAATGCCAATAACTAGAGCCAAATTTTGAAACTCAAAAGTATATGGAGGATATTCCACATCCAAACCACAAGATACTTTTACTACTACTATATGCTATATAGCATCATTGGAGATCATGGTCCTCCACTATACTGCTGTGGTATATAGTTTGAAGGGAAATTATATTCTCTTCAAATATTTTCCTTGCATTTGATTAAAAATTTTACTATTCAAACATAATTCCAAGAATATGTAATTCTCATGTGGCCTTAGTTACAATAACAATTAGGAAGGAGGGAGCAGCTTTAATTTCAATCATGAGGATATAGTGAATGATAGCACAATCTTCCATGCGGTGGGGAATTGTGTTTTATTTAAAATTTGTTCATGAATACATTATTAAATAAAAATATTCATCATCACCCAGAGACAGCTTGATTCCTGGGAGGTTCATCACAACTGGGCTCACATGTGTGGCACACCCAATCCCATACCTGATCTAACTGGGACCCTCACAAGGCCCAGCAGAGGCAGGACCAATTTGTCTTGTTGGAGACACATATTATTACCATCTCTAAACTCTACCAGTGGCAGAGCTGGAGTTCCATACCTCCTTCCACACTGAGACTGTCTGACTCAAGGAGGTCCTTCACAACCAGCCTCCCAGGAAGGGCATGCTCCAGTCAGAGACAGCAATGCCAATTAACACCAGAGATAACCAGATGGCAAGAATCAAATGTAAGAACATAAGAAACAGAAGCCAATGGTCCTTGACACCATCAGAACCCAGTTCTCCCACCACAGCAAGCCCTGGATGCCTTAATACACCTGAAAAGCAAGATTCTGACTAACATTCCATCTCATGAAGATGACTGAGGACCTTAAGTAGGACATATATAACTTCCTTTAAGAAATACAGGAGATCAAAGGTCAATAGGAAGAAGACCTTAAGGAGGAAACATATAAATTCCTTAAAGAAATACAGGAAAACACAAGCAAACATGTGAAGGAATTGAACAAAAATGTCTAGGATCTAAAAATGGAAATAGAAACAGTAAAGAAATCACAAATGGAGACAACCCTGGAGATGGAAAACCTAGGAAAGATATCAGGAGTCATAGATGCAAGCATCACCAACAGAATACAAGTGATAGAAGAGAGAATCTCAGGTGCAGAAGATACCATAGAAAACATTGACACTCCACCAACCTTTACACTTTCCTTTCCAGGTCCCACCCTCCCTCCCCACTTGTGATTGCTTTCTTCTCTCTCCCAAGTGGGACTGAGGTGTCCTCACTTGGGCACTTCAGCTTGTTGAGATTTTTGAGTTCTGTGGACTGTATCTTGGATATTCTGTACTTTTTTTTCTAATATCCACTTATTAGTGAGTAAATACCATGCATATCCTTTTGGGTCTGAGTTAGCTCACTCAGGATATTTTCTAGTTCCATCCATTTGCCTGCAAAACTCAGGATGCCTTCTTTCTTAATAGCTGAGTAGTATTCCATTGTGTAAACAAACCACACTTTTTTTATCCATTCTTCTGTCATGGGGTATCTATGTTATCTCCAGTTTATGGCTATCACAAATAAGGCTGCTATGAACATGGTGGAACATGTGTCCCTGTGGCATGGGGGGGCATATTTTTGGTATATTCTCAAGAGTGGTATAGTGGTTTTCAGGTAGATCTATTTCCAATTTTCTGAGGAACCTCCAGATTGATTTCCAGAATGGTGTACCAGTTTGTAATCCCACCAACAATGGAAGAATGTTCCTATTTTTCCACACCCTCTCCAACATGTATTGTCACCTGAGGTTTTGATCTTAGCTATTCTGATTAGTGTAAGGTGGAATGTGACAGGCACATAGTGGGATCCAGCTCAAGGAGAGGTCCTAAGGCCTGACACTATTACTGAGGCTATGGAGTGCTCACAAAAACCGATCTATCATGACTGCCCTCTGAAAGACTCAACAAGCAGCTAAAAGAGTCAGATGCAGATATTTGCACTCAACTAATGGACAGAATCAGCTGACCCCTGCTGTTGAATTAGGAAAGGCTGAAAGAAGCTGAGGATAAGGGCAATTCTGTAGGAGAACCAGCAGTCTCAATTAGTCTGGACCCCAGAGATCTCTCAAACACTGAACCACCAAACAGACAGCATACACTAGCTGATATGAGGTCCCCAACACACATATAGTAGAGGACTTCCAGGTCTGTGTTCATTCAGAGATGATGTACCTAACCCTTAAGAGACTGGAGGCCTCAGGGAGTTTAGAGGTCAGGTGGGGGGGGATTAACATGGAGATGGGGTATGGTGGGGAGGAGATGTGGGATATGGAACAGGAGTAAGGTGAATGAGGGGGTGGGGAATGGAATATGGAGTGTAAAAAATAAATTAAAAAATAAAATTAAATTAAAAAAAAAAGAAATAGCATCTCAAATAGATTAAAAGACTTCCCCAAGATCCTATATTAAAAAACAAAAGGCTGAAGAGGAAAAAAAGATACATACATATATATATATATATATATATATATATATATATATATATAGAGAGAGAGAGAGAGAGAGAGAGAGAGAGAGAGAGAGAGAGAGAAAGAAAGAAAAAAGAAAGAAAGAAAAAAAGAAATAAGTAGCAGTGGGGAGTTGGGAAGGGGGGAGGGGAGGTTAGTGGAAATTTCCAGATGCCAGGGATGCAAGAGGCTCCCAGGACCCAATGGAAATGGTGAATGCTGAAATACCCAACAGCAGGGATATAGAATCTGAAGACACCTACTCCAATAGATAGACATGGCCCTCAATGGAAGGATGGTGTCACCCACCCATCTCAAAAATTTTAACCCATAATTATTGCTGTCTAAAGGAAATGCAGGGACAAAGCATGGAGCAGAAACTGAAGGAAAGGCCATCCAGAGACCATCCCACTTTGGGATCTGTCCTATCTGTAGACACCAAACCCTGTCACTATTGCTGATGCCAAATGTGCTTGCAGACAAAAGCCTGATACGGCCTTTTTATGTCCTCTGAGAAGCTCTGCCAGTACCTCACTAAGGCAGATGCAGATACTCACAGCCAACCATTGGACTGAGCCTGGGGACCCCAGTGGAAGAGTTAGGGGAAAGGCTGAAGGAGCTGAAGGGGATTGCATGGGAAGAACTGCAGTATCAACTAACCAGAGCTCACAGAGCTCTCAGGGACTAAGCCACCAAACCATGAGTATACATAGGCCAGTCCATGGTCCCTCTATATATGCAGCAGAGGACTGCCTTATCTGGCTTCAATGAGATGGGAGGTGCTTGGTCCTGTGAAGGCTTGTTGTCTCAGGGAAGGGGGATATTAGAGGGGTGAGTTGGGAGTGGGTGACTGGGTAGGGAAGCACCCTCTTAGAGGCAAGGGGGAGTCTTTTGTGGTGGGGATTTGCATAGGGGAGACTGGTAAGGGGACAACATTTGAAATGTAAATACATAAAATTAATAAAAAGTAGAATGTAAGAAAAGAAAATATTCATCATAATATTTGTGACAAAGGTAGGATATACTATTATACTAAAGCTATATTTGCAGAAATAAAAGAGAGCTTTATGGGAAAAAGAAACATTTCATTATCAATAATGACACCTATGGTGATTAAAATGTATTTATAAGATTCTAAGTAATGCAGGTTTTCTTCGAAGATGATATGCCTGCTGTAAAACCATACAATACGATTAATTTTAGAAGTTTGAGACTAAATGCCTCTTTTATTCTTACCCCATAGCCTCATAAAGAGACAATAAATAGTAACACACACAAGTAATCTTGAGCGAATAGGAGCTTTCAGCAGACAAAACTCTTATTAACCAGGGTGAAAGAAAACAAACCTCGCAGACTGGAATAAGAATTGTTTCAGAAATAGAAAAAGCTGGCCTCCCAGAGGTGAAGGGGACATCAGAGTGCTTATCCACTCCTGTTGCTGGGCAGTGCCATCCTACACAATGAAGGGACACTGTTCTAATGAAACTGTAATGGCTCTTTATGGGGAAGCCAGCATAATTAATGCATGTTGTTGTGATTTGAGTGCCACTGGCACCCATAGACTCATAGGGAGTGACACTAATACTAGGAGGTGTGGCATGGTTAGAGTAGGTATGGTATTGTTGGAGGCAGTGTGCTATACTGCAGGTGGGCTTTGTCATATCAGATGCTCAGATCAAGGCCCCATGTGTCACTCTCTCCCTGTTGTCTGCCAATCTGGATGGAGAACTCTGAGCTATCTCTTCAGTACCATGACTGTTTGTGATGCTACGATGACAATGGACACAACCTCTGAACTGTAAGCCAATTTGTAGAGAGAACCTCTTATAAGCACCACCTGTCAATAAAAAAAAAAAAAAAGCCTATGGCCAGTGGACTGAGGCAGGAAACAGGAGGTGGAACACTGGCAGAAAAAGAGAAGATTCTGGGAAATTGTGAGAGACTAAAGAGACATGGAAGGGGTTCACTGGGGAATGCTCAAAGAGACACTGAAGAAAGGTGTGACTGAAGAAGAGGTAAATAACCAAGTGGAAGACATAGAATAACCTGAGCAGATTAAATAAGTTCTGAGCTAGTCAGGGAATGAGCCACAGCTCATGATTTAGGTGTTTACTGATAAATATTCAGAGTCATCATTCCAGAAGCAGGGGCTGTAAAGAACAACAGATCACTTTTTACACCAATTGAATGCTTTCTTTTATAAGAGTTGCTATGGTCATGGTATCTCTTCACAGCAATAGAAACCAAAACTAAAACACTTATGTCCAAAACAAAAATGTTCCACTAGAGAAAAATTCATGCTATGTCCTTATTTTTCTAAAATTAGGTCTGCCAGTTAGCAAACACCATATATAAAGCTAATCTTCCTTGTAATGCTCAATGTGAAAAGACAACCAGGAAATGCCAAAAATTGAAGAAAAACCTCTAGCAAGAAGATCAGGATGAGCAATATTGAACAAGATACCAGCTATCAAGAAACAGAATTAATTTATTACAAGAAAGGATTTTTGACAAAAAAAAAAAAAAAAAAAAACAAAAACCAAAAAACTAAAAGCAACTTGAAAGTCTACTATTTCCCTCTCAGTAACAGTGTTAAGTGGGAAAATTTTATTACTTGAAATTCATTATCATAAATAGTATCCGTAGATAGTGGCTGAAAATGTATTAACACAAAAACATATCTGTATTTTATGCAGAGTAAGAAGAACTATTCAAAAATCAATTCCAAAATTGGGAAAAGTTTCTAGTTGAAAGACTATTGTGTGGGGGACTATCACTTTTAGCTTAACTCTATATTGCTTGAGCATTTAAAACAGGAACTAATGGAAATGTTCATATATAAAATACTCATATACAACCAGAAGTGGTAAGAAAATAGGTCAACAAATTTCTGTGCCTACAACTCCGTCTTTAATGTTTCGAGCAATGAATGTGTGTTTTGTTTTTGTTTGTTTGTTTGTTTGTTTGTTTTGTTTGTTTGTTTTGAGTTCTGCTCCCAGGCTGCACAGTGGATTATTTTGCCATGGTCTCTGACTAGTCTACTGAATTTTAGAAGTTCGTATACTATACTGTTATTATAACTCTTTACACTCAGTTAATGGATGCCTCCACAGTACTTTGGTTTTCTCTGCCATTTATGTGTACAAGAAACTGACATTGGTCAAGAAATTTTCAGTCATAACTTTTCTTTACATATTAAAGACTTTCTGTGCCTCCTCATGACCAGTAAGTTGGTTAGTAAGGTTTAGATCAGTTTTAATGAGTCTGGGGTGGGCAGGCCATAGATCTGTTTTGATTCTCTCAGTAAACACGTTTTACTTTGTTATATTAATAGTCAGAAACTGCCATTGCCTGGATATGCTCTTCAAATTGGGCAGCACTATATTTTGACTCTTTCATTTTCTTCATTTATTCGCTTTAATAATATAAAAACAATATTCTCACACCAGATATTTAATTTTTAATTAGGTTTTATATACAGAAGTTTAATTAATTGCTAAATGGGGTGTTTTTTTAAATGCTCTAATACAAAATTTGGGTTTTCTAATCCTCACATATGAGTCCTTATGCTACCAGAGGCACCTACAAGAACAAGTCTGTTGGTGACCCCCTCACCTCAAGTTTGGAGGCCATGTCTACTTATGATTCCAAGTTCTGAGGTTCCCAACTCAGTCAAGCTGTGCCCCTTTTTGCTGACACCTGTGTCCCAGTGCTGTATTCCATCCTTAGGTGGCTTCTGTCTACTAGTTGCCACTTCTACCCTTTCTATCTTGGCATATATACATAGGTAGTTGTTTATACTGATAGTCCGATTTTCTCTAGTTAACTCATTTCCTTCAAGGAAAAATTAAAATCTCAAAATTACTGACCTAGGGTTATTGCTAGGCTGTGGAGTCAGTTTTATCTATTCTCTTGCACTTAACTAGTTAGCCCAACACTATTAATTAAATATTCACTTTTTCCTGGATATTAATTATTCTTCCAAATTAACTGTATAACCAACATGTCAGCCTCCAGACAAAAGTACTTAGGGCATGACAAGGACTATATTTACAGCAGCAGGGAACAAGGTCTTGTTGGAAAGGAGTGTTGTTGTTTTGGCACTCACAAACCATTGTAAGACATCAGCCTAGATTTTCCACAAGGGATCCAATTTAGCCACAGTGGCCCTGCAGAGGCCAGCAAGATAGACCAGTCTTCATACCAAGACACTCCTAAGTGAATGGTTTCAGAGTTCAGAGACAAATGTGTCTGTTTACATCATATGCCTTTGGCAGAAGTAGGACTGGGCATGTGCTTTTATGCTTATGTCGTCCAAGTGAACGTGATAGACGCCTAGAAATAAAATGGCTAGGTCAAAGGCAGGTGCAGGAAGGATACTGTCAAACTCTTCTATTAAATGTTTTGCATTTTCAAGCAGCAACGAATGCCAACACCTGTATTTCCAGAGCTTCATCGAAAGCATCACAAAAAAATGAACAGAACTTAATCAATTTTACTTGTGATTCACTTACCAAACAGGAATTTATTTAAAAAAATCCACCTTTCCCATTTAAATACTGCCCCCACAGAGACCACATTTTGACATGCAATAAAGCCTACATATGAATTCTGTTCTCTTGATCTCATTATGTGTGTGCAATGGGAAACTGATTTACAAATTGAGACTCTAGAACAGATTTTAATAACTGATAGGGACTGCATATTTGGACTTTTGTGTTCTCTGATCATTTGTTTCTTCAAATAAATATTAAAATTAACTTGCCAAACACCAAGAAAATAATTAGTAATACTGTCTTGTAACATTTTAATGTTATGAATCACCCAGGGAAGACTAAACTTTATGTGACATTGTCTTCTTATGTAACAATTAAAGACACTGCTCACACATAAATTGGATCTAAGTTTATGTGTTTTATTAGATTATTCATTTTAATTTTATAAACTAATAATTGCATTCATATCTTCTATTTGATGACTAATATTATGGTTTTATGGTGTGATCCTGTCTTGGAGTTGTTATTGCTTGTAGTTTATGATTCTTTGTGCTCTGTGCACGTATTATCCTTGGCAAATACAGAATAATTTTCTTGTCTAAGTTTCATTGATACATTTTTTGTGTGTAATTTCATAAGCTAATACAGCAACACTTGTAATAATAACGAAGATGTAGACTACATTTTGGCATATATATATGGTGTGGCCCAGCCCATCTCTGTTTCCCTGGTTCTGCGGATATCTCAGGGATGATTGCTCGTGCTCCAGAGTGAAGCTCATCACATCTGTTCTTACCTGACAGGTAAAGGTCTGACTGTGAGGTTTTGTTATTGAAATCCAAGGTTACTGGAGGTTGAGGACAAATTGCCTGTTTCTTAGCCTTGGAGAAATGAAATAGGGTAGACAGTTCTTGAATGATTAAAGTGCAGACAAGCTGATGTAAGCAGGTGACAGCAAGTAAAGGAGACTAATACAAAACAGAGGCCGGGATGCCAGCCACTCATCCTGTTTTGTTTACAGTGTGTGTCCAAAGACAGAGTCAGTGGTCTTTCTTTAGCACAGCCTCCCGCAGCATGCTTCCAACTCTTAGGATTATTAAATGTGTCCCATATTGTCACATTATAAAAACTAATAAAAGCACACATCAAATGTACTTGCATTTTAAATTTACTACTTTGGAAACCTGCTACTCAAGTGAATCCTTACTTCTATATGGCAGTGAGCAGTTTCTTAAAACTGATGGGCTTGTGAGTAGCATTTTAGAAATGGGCATGATCTAGGAAGAAATCTCACCACTGAGTCGCTTCAGCTGCTTAGTCAGTACCCTGGAGTAATTTACAGTTATGAGCACTGCAGAAGGTATACTGGTCCCACAAATTAGAGAAGGACATAGATGCAAAGTCTGCCCTGTGAATCTCACCAGCATTTTTCAGAACATCAGGTGACTCCATTTAATGGAATGAGTACTCTGAACACAATGGTAACACTTGTTAACTCCAGGTTCAGAAATGATGGCTAGACAGGCAACATAGGAAGTTGGAATTTGAGGTGAAGTTAAGGATATAGTGCATGACAATTTAACAAACCAGTAACTGAACATTTAAAACAAGAATGTATGATGCCATATAATAGGGTTTCTGAAATTAAGTCATAACTGTAAGTCTATCTGAACTTGAGTTTTATAATAAAAAAATAAACAAAAAGCATCCCTTTAGCATACCTGATATATTATTATTATGTTTTATTTTTGTCTTCCGAATATATCAATGTTGTTTGTCATCTATCCTCTATTGCAGCATGAAAAAAAATGTTTAAAAGCTACTTAATATTGATGTTGCTTCTATGGTAGCATAGTAGTGCCACAGCATATGCATACTTAATTAGATTTAATTAGGAGTGGGCATAAAAGTACAGACAGATATAGGTGACAGACAGAAGATAATAAAGTAAAAATAAGATAATCAAAAAGGAAAAAAACTATACCGATCAAAAAAACCGCATCTCCTGCTCTGCTCCGTAAGGCCACAGCCTTCTGTTCTCAGTTTTGCTTCGTCAACAGACTCTATGTGACACATCTATTACACAAATGTATCTGTCATGTATATCTTGGCAATTTAATATATTGGAATGTGTATAAAAGAGGGCTATATTAAAATGAGTAAACCTATGTAGAAATTAACTTTCAAAATGTTGTAAGTTACTTAAAACTCACACATCGAATTTGGCATTTCCTCACCCCACTTCATGGGACCCAAGCTCCAAACAGCAATCTTAAAGGTGACTTTTCTGATGGAATGTGAAGGACTTCACATCAGTAACACAGCAACACAGTAGGGATCAGAGCTGACGGTACTAGATAATGTGGTACTTACACTCTACATCTCACAGTACCAGCCTTTAACAACCACTCACTAGCAGTCTGAACCTGCCATTGTCAATACTGTCAATCGTGCCTCCATTTGAAGCATTAAACAATTACAATTTCTTAGTAAGAGTTTACTTTAAGTCCCCTTACCTTCAAAACATTTCCATGAAATATCTATTATTCCTGTCTACTTTATCACAACCCAAAGGGAGATGAGACAGGTGGTTGCAGGACTAAGGATCTGAACACAGATCTAAAATCAACTCAGTAGCAAACTGCCTTAAAGCCAAACACTAACAAGAACAATGAATTAAATGAGCAGAAAGCTGTTTTAAAAATATATATTTTGCTTTCATTTCTGCAGTGGTAGTATTTATCTTTTAAATGATCTTCTGTGTAAGTCATATTAAAACCCTCTTACATGTATTACTTAACGATCAGCCCATGCACCTCTCTTCACATCCTGTTTGTCAGACACTCATTAGTTACGGGTGTGTGTCTGATTGGAAGATCTTTCATTTCAAGAAAATGTGAAGTGTTTCCATGGAGATCAGCTTGAGATAGCCCAGTGACGAACTTCTTGGCTATAATTTCACATTGGTTTCTATGGTTTCCAGATAGGAGAAGAAAATGAAGTTGCAGATTTTTTTTTTTTTTTGGTAATGTAAAAGGTTATTGGAAAATAAGAGATACTGCTCA
This sequence comes from Mus musculus, assembly GCF_000001635.26. NCBI lineage: Eukaryota > Metazoa > Chordata > Mammalia > Rodentia > Muridae > Mus > Mus musculus. Next base: position 71,440,517 of record NC_000071.6, read on the forward strand.
AATTAATGTCATCTCCCCGAGGAACGCAGCTGCTGCCAGCGCAAAGCATGGAAGATTTTATGTCATATGAATACATTCATATGCTTTTTTTTCTGTATCTGTCATGACGAGGAACCATTCTAACGCTTAAACAGTGTTATAAAATTAGCAGACACCTTTCTCAAAAGGGAGGCCTTTCATCAGTGAGATGCTTTGGTAATGGTTATTAATAACTAGCTCATGATCACATTTCTTACATCAAATCTTTTAACGTCACATAGTATATATGTCAAATTAGTAAAGAACTATGGTACAGCGATATACATCTTTAGTGACAGAGAATTGTGTAACTGCCATTTGAAATAATAATTCTAAGTTGAATAATACCATCTCACAGTGCTAAAGAATTGTTTCCCTGTGAATCTGGTGTATTTTCAATAAGCAGCAAATTCATAGAACTACTTAATCAGAGCCAGGATTTACAGGCTTTGAAATCAAAAAGCGATTATAGGAATGGTTCCTCTCACTATTATCCTCAGGGTTCCACTAGTGAGGCTGTTACCAGGAATGACAGCAGTGGTATCATTAAAGTGGAAGTTAACAATGCTACCCTGAGACAACCAACTGAGTGAATCTGTATTGGATACTTTCTCCTGACCTGAGATGAGTGTAACTCTTTCTGAATACTTTGTAGAAATGTGAGCTCCTGCATAGGAGCCCCTGCCTACCCCATTGTCTCATTCCTAACTGACAGAAAATATAAGTTTGTAAATGTCTTATGGGAAAAAGTTTCAGAGGAATTAGTAATATGAAGCAGACATGTATGTAAGTGGTCTCGAGTTATCTAATTACAATCCTCAGTGGAAATCAAATTCCTATTTTTAATTTTTTTTAAGGAATATGGGCTAGGATTACCTATAGTTACTCATTTAGTCACCATTTCAACATCATTGACAGCCTAACTACCAACTCCTGTTCTGAATGTAAATTCACAGAAAGCATTCCAAGCCTATTTTCTTACAGATTTCACATGGTGAAAATAAACAGAAAAATAAAAGCTTTCTAGAAAGTCAGATAGTGAAAAAATTATAAAGAAAATATCATCCTGAGTGAGGTAACTCAGTCACAAAAGAACACACATGGTATGCATTCACTGATAAAAGGATATTAGCCCAAAAGACAGGTATATCCAATATTCAATTCACAGATCATATGAAACCCAAGAAGAAGGAAAACCAAAATGTGGATGCTTCAGTGCTTCTTAGAAGGGGGGACAAAATACTCACAGGAGGAAATATGAAGACCAAGTGTGGAACAGAGACTGAAGGAAAGGCCATCCAGAGACTGCCCCCACCTGCGGATCCATCTCCTATACAGCCACCAAACCAGGACGCTTTTGTGGATGCTGGGAAGTGTTTGCTGATGGAAGTCTCAAATGGCTGTCTCCTGAGAGGCTCTGCCAGCACCTGACAAATACAAAGGTGGATGCTTGCAGCCACCTATTGGTCTGAGCGTGGGGTCCCCAGTGGAGGAGTTGGAGAAGGAACTGAAGGACCTGAGGGAATTTGCAGCCCCATGGAGGGAGCAACAGTGTCAAAAGGTCAGACCCCCTGGAGCTCCTGGGGTCTGAACCACCAACCAAAGAGTACACATGGAGGGACTTATGGTGCTAGCTGCACATATGGCAGAGGATGGCCTTGTTGGATATCAGTAGAAGGAGAGGCCCTAGAGCCTGAGGGTGTTCCATGTCACAGTGTAGGGGAATGTCAGGGAGGGAAGACAGAAGTGAGTACGTAGGTGGGGGAGCACCTTTATAGAGGCAGGGGGAGTGGGGATGGGATAGGAGGTTTCTGAAGGGAAGATCTGGAAAGGGGAAAACATTTGAAATGTAAATAATGAAAATATCCAATTAAAAAAACCAAAAAAAAAAAAAAAAAAAAAACAAAAAGGTGATCCTGACTGCTGACATGATGCATCATGGTGAGGGAGGCCCAGGGAAGAGATGCAGCAAAGCAAGTAGACTAATGAGAAAGTTTACTTATCAATGGCAGTGAAAGTATGGTTGGTACACACCAGCCTGGGAAAGAAAAAGGGCGGGTTAAAACTGGTCAGCTGCTGACAAAATATGCACTGGACACAACTAAATACATTTCTAAGGTATATATGTATGAATGCCTAATGAAGGCAGATACACAGAATATGTCATTAAATCAAAAGAACTCTTAAATATCTACTTTCAAATATATAGAATTCATACCTGAGTATCTCTATCTACTGCTAGCATATTACTTTCAGGAACTAAATGATAGTTTTCAACAACTTATTAGTAATTTTGAATGAATTTTATTTCTTTTGTTACGTTATATTTTAATGAACAGAAGAACATTTCCACTACAAGTTTTGTTTGTTTGGTTTTTTTTTTGTTTTTTGTTTTTTTGAGACAATGCTGCATTACAGTATCTAAGATATTTACTTCTTCTTCCACTCTTGGGGGGTAACTCTGCCAATAGGAGACAGGTTCCACTCCACACCCATCTGTGTCATATAAATTGTATATCCAGCTAAACAGAAAATAGTCCCACTAATTAGCATCATATTGCCGTATTTGTCATGAGTTTCTTCTGATGAGGGCTTTGAGTGTTTCAGTCTTCCCACAATTTTCAGAATGCTTGGAGTCTTGAGATAGTTTAGTGCATATCTGGCCAAGGGAAACATCATGATGTTTAATCAATAGGATTACTATTGATTGAAGCAACAGGTCTGTTTTCAGAGATCTAGAAAAAAATAACATAAGATAATATAGCATGGCATGGCATAGCATGGCATCGCATGGCATAAAGCAACATAACAAAACATGGGCCATGATATCTGATCTGTATTCAGTTCATCCTTTACTTCAGTGTTTCATCTAGAACCCTAGATCTCCTGGAGCAGTAGTCAGGGACTCTGATGGTTCATTTTATTTGGTCCATTGTTGGTATGTGTGTACACTCATGTGGAGGCCAAATTTCCAGTGTGGGCTCCTAACTTTTTTAAGTTCAGTTTTCGAGAAAAAAGTCTCTCACTACACCTTATGGTCTCATGTGGACTGTCAGGCTGAGAACCCAAGATCTGCCATCTTTGTCTCCCAGTGACTCAATTAGACATGTGCAAGGCCACACTGAGCATTTATACAGGTGTTAAGGATCTGAACACAGGTCCTCGTGCTCTTGCAATAAACAATATACCCAATAAGCTGTCTGTCCAATCACAGAAATGTGACTTTGACATCATGATGTCTGGATTCTGGTTTCAGCTAAGCCACTGGCTGACCAAACATTTACACAGTTACTGAAATCCCTTTGTTTCATCTTCACTGTCAAGCTGATAATGGTGTTGTTAAGAGTGCATGTGATACTAGCAAGATTTTGCTGTAAGGACCCAGATATAGCTGTCTCTTGTGAGACTATGCCGGGGCCTAGCAAACACAGTGGATGCTCACAGTCAGCTATTGGATGGGTCATGGCCCCCAATGGAGGAGCTAGAGAAAGTACCCAAGGAGCTAAAGGGAACTGCAATCCTATATGTGGAACAACAATATGAACTAACCAGTACCCAGGAGCTCTTGTCTCTAGCTGCATATATATCAAAAGATGGCCTAGTCAGCCATCACTGGAAAGAGAGGCCCTTTGGACTTGCAAACTTTATATGCCCCAGTACAGGGGAACTCCAGGGCCAAAAAGGGGGAGTGGGTGGATAGGAGATTGGGGGGGTGGGTATGGGGGATTTTTGGGATAGCATTGGAAATGTAAACGAGGAAAATACCTAATAAAAAATAAAATAAAAAAATTTTTAAAACAGGAGTGCATGTGATAACACAAAAGAACAACAAAATATAGACAGTTTTATATTTTCTTACTCATCAAAGCATGCAAAGGTTTCTCCACTGGCAGAATCTACACATATTGATATGCCCAAGGTAAACACACAGAATCATTTCCCACACAACACACTAGTTGAATATCCTATCTAAAACCTACTAAACATTCTATCTTTCCAACAGAATTAAAAGACAATCATGGCACTTATATCTCTTTCTCCAGGTCTTTTATTTCTTCCTGTTTGGTCATTAGGAAAGAATAGGATCAGAGAATAATTTATGATTTTTGTCTCATGCTTGCTGCTTTATAACACACTCACTTCATTATTCCCCACACTGAGACGTTACAACCCACAAGCTTTGCCTCCACGGACACTGACTGCACACCATTATAACACAGTTTGCCCTTTAATTATTCCTATCTGTGAAGCTCTTCCATCTTCCTCAAATTTTCTTGTAATAAAATTGGCTGGCTTCTGAGGGTAAGACTTTCCCTTTAGAAATTCCTGTCTAGTATTTACTTGGCATTACATTCTATAATAAAATAATGCTGCAATATCTGAAAATAAGACATCCCTCACTGCCTCATATATTTAATCCCATGTTCCCTAGGTTATGGGAATATTTTGGAAACCTGTGGAACCTTTAAGAGATAGAGTCTAGCTGAAAGAAGTAAAATTGAGATTTATAGAAAGATTCTAATATATCTCATATTCTTGTCTAATCTTCCTGTTTCATCTGTGTCTTTATCTACCCAGGTGTGAGCCTGTTCTCCACATCTATAGCTAGCACACACTGCAGCCACTATGCCTTCTTCAGGATACTGAAGCACCTCCTCTGAACTGTAGTCCGGGATACAATCTTCTCAGTTTCTGTTAAGTTTTCTGTTATAATGATAAGACATATAAGTACTACAACCGCCATCTTCTCCTTCCTGATGGTATCAGTAATATCTACCTTGTAAGTATTTTGATTTATGAAGTATATACTAAAACTAAAATTCATTGTTTAAGCTGGGCATGGTGGTGCACGTCTTTAATCCCAGCACTCAGGAGGCAGAGGCAGGCAGATTTCTGAGTTCGAGGTCAGCCTGGTCTACAAAGTGAGTTCCAAGACAGCCAGGGCTACACAGAGAAACCCTGTCTCAAAAATAAAATAAAATAAATAAAATTCATTGATTAAAAGCGTTTGCCACATTGCTAAAATTTACTTAAGAATTCCACAATGATTTTTGTGTGAGCATGTATCCTTAGCTCATTATCTAAACAACTAAAATACGTGGGTTTTCATGGAAAGTTTGGTAATATTCAAAAGTAAAGGCACAGAAAGATGAATTTCTCTAGGTAATAAGAACAAAGTAAAGATTCTCCCACCCTTGCAGCAATAAAATAAAATAAATATGTTCTGAATAAATATACCTAGACAAAATGTAGTGTTCTATTTAAGATACAAAAAAAAGATTGGATATCTAATTTATATAGTAAAGTTTAGGCTAAGTTCTGGAAAAAGAATAACCACTACTGTAATACAACCTAATTCTAGGAGGAAGCGATATTGATTTGAAATTTCACTGGTACAAACAGTAATTTAAAATTACTAAAGGTCATAAAGGTATATCAAAAATAATAAAGAAAGAAAATTAACATTTATTTAGCCAGACAAAGAGGAAGGGCACTCTGTTTTTAAATAAAAATAATGATGGGACAGGATATAAGCTATAAGCATAAGTACTGTTTTTAAATTCAAGGAGCTTTGTTTGGGGTTATACTAGATCTTAAGGTATAGTTAACATAGAATAGTATAAAACTAACCAAGCAAATGAAACCTGCCAACCGACTAATCAACCAACCAAATGAACAAACCAACACAGTTAGCAAATAAAAGCCTTTACTGAAGATGTTTCCCTGTCCTTTAGTATGTTTTCACCTGGTAACCTGTATGTCCATCCCTGTCCTCAGAACAAGCAGCACTGCAGCTGCTCAAAAAGCTCATGGCCACAGAAAGAGGCAGAGCCATGTTTAAGGAAGTAAGTGGTTAAGAACTAGCTGGCCTAGTCGGCCATCACTGGGAAGAGAGGCCCTTTGGTCTTGCAAACTTTATATGCCCCAGTACAGGGGAATGCAAGGGCCAAGAAGCAGGAGTGAGTGGTAGGGGAGTCGGGAGGGGAGGGTATAGGGAACTTTCGGGATAGCATTTGAAATGTATATAAAGAAAATATCTAATAAAAAAAGAAAGAGAGAGAGAGAGAGAGAGAGAGAGAGAGAGAGAGAGAGAGAGAGAGAGAGAGAGAGAGAGAGAGGAAGAAGCAGCACAGTTGCTGGAACAAGAAAGCAATCTGGGCTCTAGGAATCATTCTACTTGAGATGACACTGAGATCCAGTCGTCAAGCACTAATAAGAAATAGAAAAAAGCCAAACAAAACCCAGGGAGAGGCATAATATAGCTGAAGCAACAAAAGCACATGTTCAGAGGGCTAGAAAAACAGGAAGACAAATCCATCAGGTGACTTCAGTAGCCATCACATAATCAGTTTATCCCAGTAGATGAAAGACGGGACAACACTGGGAAGACTTCTTATGTCCCTCATGGAATTTAGACTTGATACTTAGTAGTTTCTAATGCTCAGAAAGAATTTTAGATTCCTAGTCCTTGCTACTAAGGATCTTTATTCTGCATCCTAACTTTTGTGAAAGTACAAAATATAGGAAATGATATAAGGTCTGGATAATGTTGCTTCTCTTTGTTTATATTTTAGTTGCATTAATATCTAAAATTATTTGTCTGGGTTGATGAAAACTGTATTCAGGGGCTGAAGAGACGGTACAGAGGGTAAAAGCACTTGCTGCTTTTTTTTTTTTTTTTTTTTTTTTTTTTAGCAGAACTCATTTGGTTCCTAGCACCACATAGTGACAGACAACAGTCTGTTAACTCCAGTTTCAGAGCATCTGTTGCCAACTTTAGCCTCAGCAGGCACTGCACTCATGTAATATACAGTTACACATGTATTCAGGCTGATCACCCATATACATAAAATAAAAAATAAATATTTTATAAAGAATGTGTGCTATTTTATATTTTAAGAATGTGCTCATATAAAAGCAAAATAAAACATCAGGAAAACTGAGTTATACTGAAACTTACTAGAATAACTGCAGATGTTATGAAATATAATGCAGTGAGTGGGTATCTGGAGGGCCCATGCCAAGATGTCTTCGAAGAAATCAGGCCTTCCCAGAGATGTGGTATAAAGGGGTTGTATTTGGGAGAATGGAGGGAAGTGAGGGTTGGAACGGTAGATGCAGAGAGACTGGAGCAGAGCCATGAAGGCAGAGAAGGGTGACAGAGAAGGACAGAAAGGAGGACAGAGAGACCAGCAGGGAACATAGGATTGGAGGGAGCAAGGGGGAAAGGGAGAAGGGGGAGGGGAAGAGGGAGCGGGGGCGAGGGACAGAGGGAGGGGGTTCTGCTGGGGTTACAAGCAATCTTTTTGAATGCTGTCCATGCCTTGAGCAGGTAATGGTGGCGGATGATGTCATAGGCAATTGCTAGGTCCCTGGGAAGAGCCTAGCAGAGTTGACTGTAAGCTAAGCTAATATCTGTGCATACTAAGCAAGCACCGGATCACATTCACTATGCTAGACCTACATTTACAGTCCTCCTTCACACTTATACCACCATGAATCAATAAGAAAATACATTCTTCCATGTCCTACCATGGGATGCAAACTCACTAGGAGTGGATCTCATTACTATGCAGTACAGCTTCAGCCACTCATCTTAAATCTAGCCTAATTCTACTTCCTCTCAACAAAACACAAATAAAATAATATTGAATTTATTTAACTTTCTCCCAAGCCTGCTAAATTCATAGAGTCCCTAGAATTATTGTTATAAAAACGGAGATTTCTGTGTCCCATGTCAAATACAAGAGAGCATCTGGGGAATTGCCTAGGAATCTGCATTTCTGTTTGTTTTTATTTTTGTTTAGTTTAGTTTTGTTTTTGTTTTTCGAGGCAGGGTTTCTCTGTCTCACGAGTTGTACCCTGTTTCTGTAGCACTGAGTAAGCTCACCTATAGAGTGCCATCCAGTTCTAGATGCTCTTGAACTTCCCAAGGAAAGAATCATTAAAGAAGAAGACCGTGGTAACTGATTCCACAACCATGGTGAGTTGGAAAACAGTACCTGAGGGATCTGCAAGAGTTATGCAGACACCCCTAGATTAACTCAGTTAAAAAAAAAAAGTTGGCAGCATTTAAAGACATTATGATAACTACCAATGCTGGTTGCTGGTGTTCTGCTAGATAATAAATGTCATATTTCAAAGCTAAGCTCTTGGACCACTTTATTCAATTGTAGCACGTTTGATTCTAACTGCTTTTTATTTCTAGTATATATTTTTTTACAATTTCAAAATATCAATGCAAAATAAGAAACAATAAAAAAGCAATCTTCTTGAAATGAAAATGCACATAACCTGCCGTGTCTTTAGTTCATTTCTCTGTGTGTCAGAGGACTCCAGGAGGGATTAAGTGTACATTCTGCCAAGTGTCTCCCATCATTACTACTTAAGCTTTCAGGCTTTTCATAAAAAGAAATATAGGAACCATGAAAGAAGGAAAGTTACTGGCGCAAACGCTGAACATGGCTGTATTTTACAAGCAATGGCATGTATTTGCTTAAGGCCAAAGTTTATGTCAATTTCTTAAATCTAAAATGTTACATAAATGAATGCTACCTAAATAAAGGGAAAGGCACATTATTAGCACACTTAATTATGATGCCAGGAGGGGAGCACAGAGTGCACAAAGAACTTTTGACTTGTAGACATGGCCTGATGGTAAGGAGTTTAAGATATGCATACTCTTGAATGTTTTCTGCCCATCCCCCTTTTTGATAATGAATGTCAACCAGGTCCAGTACTGCTTCAAAGGGCATACTCTTGTTTGTTTTTCTGATAAAATCTTTAAAAGATTCTAAGTGGATGATCCTGTTGTAAGTGATAAAAGCCATTCGTGGAACCTAAAATTTCTAGTAAGAAATAGCAAGGACATGGATAGACAATGTGTCAAACGCAGGTCTGAAATGTGCTAGCCCTGTGGTGCGGCCACTGTTTCTTCATCTAGTCTTCAGTTTTGTACAGCAAGGTCAGAATTCTTTTGCACACATACCTGGAAATGACAGTCATCACAAGAACTGTTTTACACTAAGGAAACTCTCAAAAGTTCAGCAACTAGATGGAAGGCTGCAGTAATCACACTTAGTTTTAACTACATTCTAGCTACTGGAATGGTTAGTCTAAGTCCAGACTCATTAATTGACATTGCATGCAATCAGAGAGGACCCCCATTTCACTATACTCTATGCCATCTACCTATTTTGCTACTTTCCTTGGATATGGTTAAGAGCTACTTGAAAAATGCACTGCAGGGTCATCTACACATTTGGTGAAATAGAAAGGCAACAGATGGTTTGAGCTAAGACGAAAGGAAAGACCATCCAGAGACTGCCCCACCCAGGGATCCATCCCATATACAACTACCACACCCAGACATTATTGCATATGCCAGAAAGATTTTGCTGACAGGACCCTGATATAGCTCTCTCTTGTGAGGCTATGCCAGTGCCTGGCAAGTACAGAAGTGGAGGCTCAGAATCATCTATTGAATATAACACAGGGCCCCCAATGGAGGAGCTAGAGAAAGTACCCAAGGAGCTAAAGGGGTCTGCAGCTCTATAGGAGGAACCACAATTTGAACTACCCAGTACCCCCAGAGCTTGTGTCTCTAGCTGCATATGTAGCAGAAGATGGCCTAGTCGGCCATCAATGGGAAGATGGCCTTTGGTCTTGCAAACTTTATATGCCCCAGTACAGGGGAACGCCAGGGCCAAGAAGTGGGAGTGTTTGGGTAGGGGAGCAGGGTGGGAGGAGGTTATAGGGGACTTTCAGGATAGCATTTGAAATACAAATGAACAAAATATCTAATACAAAATTGGAAGAAAAAAAACCTTCTGTGGTACTTAATGTACTGTAATGACTCCTAACAAGGGTAGCACGTGTCACTGTCTAAACGTAGCTAAGGATGCCATGATTTTTCTGTCTGGAGCATATCTATATTAAGATTTTCTAGAATAGCTTAGGGGAACACCAAAAGATGGCTCTACGTTCCAATCATATTACATCACAGTATATTCTCTGATGGGTTAATGATTCCAGAAGGCACTCAAGGGGCAGAGGCAGTGTGATAATCCAAGAAAGTCTTTATATCTCCATAAGACAGTATGTGTGGTTATTATGTGATTGAGAATCGTGACTTCAACACTTATATAAGTGTTCTTCTTGCCTCCATCCAAACCCACTTTTATCCATTAGATATCTTATGGAGAGACCAAAATCATGACTCTTCAGAGAACAGTGAAGCTGTATTAATAACCTAGTTGAAACAAGAGGATAAAGGTCATTTCTGCCTACTCTCAGTGATATGCATAAATAAACGTGAGCATTAATACACATAACTTTGAGATAACAAAGACATTTTAAATTTTTTAAAGCATCTACTAATTTACATCTTGAATTGTAAATATTTTTCATTGTTACCTAAGATTCAGGGCAGTAAGGTACAATCAATAAATCAATTTGAATGAAATGCTGGTCAGACTGTGATATTTATTTACCCTTTTCTAAAATTTCTAAATTTTATCAACTTACAATAACTCTGTTCTTTGAATTGTACTCAAAACTTACTTGTAAATTAAGCCTCTTTGTGGAAGACTTTTATTATTGACATCCCCTGAATTGAGGGAGCACTTGGGGAGAAATTCCATGTGACAAAACTTTCCCTCTTGAAGCCTGAAGTAGCAGCAATGGGTGCTTTACGGAGTGTGTGTTCACAAGGTCAGTGCTGTTCACTAAATTTTCTCGCTCTCTTCTTACTTTCATGAACATTTTGGGAACTGCCTGAAATTCTTTTATCAAATTTCAACATTGAACCTCTTTCTTCTTCCAATCTGCATTCACTATTTGTAAACTGGAAGGACTGGAGAGAGGCTCAAGGCAGCCTCCATTAACTGATTTCTCCCTGTGGAACCTTCAGGAGAAACAGCACTGCAGAATGAACTCATGTGCCTCTATTTTGTTCAAGTTTGTATTTTAAGGTCTCAAGGGAAGGATGCTAATGAAAGAAGCCTTAACGAATCTACCCACCTGAAAAATATACAACAAAAATACAGAACACAGAGTTTTATCTTAAAGGAATACAAGTTCCTCTGGAAATCCTGGTTGGAGAAAGAGTACCAGGTTTCAGTTTCCCTTTCATTAATTCAACAGAGGTCAAAGAGTGTTAGGTTAACATCATGATTTTATATAAAAAGGAAAGAGTACTATGTAAATAGGTCATATGTTTTGCATAAACAAAAGGTTCTGTAGCTTAAACCACTTGGTCCTGGCAGAGTAGCTGAAGCTATTTTGGTACGTTCAGGTCATTCAGATGGTCAGATCAGAAATATCTGGAGACTAATTTGCCATTTGTTGTACTCTGTGAGGAGAGTGGGTCACTGAGTAATAACAGCTGAATAAAATAGTCATTGAGAACAAAGTAAAAAATGAGGTTGGATACTATATAGACCTATTCCTTTCCTGCTTTTACTCTTTTTTTGTATGTTTGTTTTTAGTTATGATTTCACCATACAGCCTAATCTAGCTTCAAAGTCATGATCTTCCCATTTCTGCCATCATGCTTGACTCTGGTTTGACATTTTCAATGAGAGATTACCAGAGAAATTAATATACATATGACAACAAGAAGAACAAGAATATAAATGGAGAACAAGCATGCAGCTCTAAAACAATAACACAGTATGGAATGTAAGATGGAAGAATATTTAAGCATTAAGGATGATAATCTCTGAAGCAGTTAGAATGGATATTGAGTGACATACCCCAAATAAATAATTAGGTACATAATAATGTACATAATATATCTATAGGTAGTATAAGAGTGTTTCAATTGGTAATAAGAACACATGATCCATTATGTTCATAGCAGCCTTATTTATAATAGCCAGAAGCTGGAAAGAACCCAGATGTCCCTCAACAGAGGAATGGATACAAAAAATGTGGTACATTTATACAATGGAATACTACTCAGCAATTAAAAACAATGAATTTATGAAATTCTTGGGCAACTGGATGGATCTAGAGGGTATCACCCTGAGTGAGGTAACCCAATCACAAAAGAAGTCACTTGATATGCACTCACTGATAAGTGGATATTAGCCCAGAAACTTAGAATACCCAAGATACAATTTGCAAAACACATGAAACTCAAGAAGAAGGAATACCCAAAGTGTGGATATTTCATTCCTTCTTAGAATAGGGAACAAAATGCCCATAGAAGGAGTTACAGAGACAAAGTTTGGAGCTAAGACGAAAGGATGGACCACCCACAGGCTACCCCACCCTGTGATCTATCCTATAACCAGCTACCAAACGCAGACACTATTGCACATGCCAGCAAGATTTTGCTGATAGGACCCAGATACAGCTGTCTCTTGTGAGGCTATGCCAGTGCCTGGCAAATACAAAAGTGGAGGCTCAGAGTCATCTATTGGATGGAACACAGAGCCCCCAATGGAGGAGCTAGAGAAAGTACCAAGGAGCTGAAGGGGTCTGTAACCCTATAAGAGGAACAGCAATATGAACTAACCAGTACCCCCTGAGCTCATATCTTTAGCTGCATATGTAGCAGAAGATGGCTTAACTGGCCATCATTGGGAGGAGAGGCCCTTTGTCTTGCAAAGATTATATGCCCCAATACAGGTGAATACCAGGGCCAGGAAGGAGTGGATGGGTTGGAGCGCAGGGTGTGGGGAGGGTATAAGGGATTTTTGGGGTAGTATTTGAATTGCAAATTAAGAAAATATCTAATAAAAATTGTAAAAAATAAAATAAAATAAAGAGTAAATATAAAATAAAGAATTTTACTGGTTAGGTAACAAGAATCAGTGGACAACGTGCACAGACTGACTTTGATGCACTCAGCCCTAAATGAAATCTCATTATTAAATCTCTCCCCCTTAAGGCTTGGGCATCTACATTAAAATAATAATAATAATAATAATAATAATAATAATAATAATAATAATAATAATGATAAAAGGCAGGAGTGGTGAATTCCAAGGAAACAACTTCTTCCAGGCAGAAGACTGATAAAGATAGACATGAACTCCTAGAGAATGTGATAACATGCACAAGACACCCCATGAGTTCACACCAGATAAAATTCCAGCACTGAAGGAAGAAATGGACACAAATTCAGATGTTTCCTAGAACCTAAAATTTGATACCTGTTGGAAGGATACATCAGTTTTCTCCAATGGAATGTCACTGGGTATATCAACTATAGAAATTATGAAAGAAATCAAAGACTTTCTAGAATCCAATGAAAATGAATACACAATAAATATATTCAAATTTATGTGAAACAATGAGGACAGGGCATCTGACAGTTCTATAACCACAACAATAACAACAGAATCTCAGCCAACGGAGTAGATGAAAAGAAATAAACTAAGGGTTGACATCAATAAAATATAACCAGTAAGAGCAAAAATCAATAAATAAAAATAAACATGAAAGCGATCAACAAAACAAAGACTTGGTTTGGTTTGGTTTTGTGTTTGAGGAAATCAGTAAGATTGGCCAACCCTTAGCCAAATTAACTAAAAGGTGGAGATAGAAGGACCAAATTAACAAAATAGGTACCAAAGGAAGGGCATACAAATGGACAAAAAGGAAATTCAGAGAATTATAAGGATATAGACTAAAAACATATTCTCCATATTGGAAAATCTAAAAGAAATTGATAGGTTTCTCAATACATACCAAGGTTAAATCAGATAAGCAATTTAAATAGACTATTAACCTTCTGATAAACAGAAACAGTGATTAAAATCTAACAACCAAAACCAGCCTAGAGCCAGATAGTTTTAGAGCAAAAGCTACCAAATTTTCAAAGAAGTTAGGGTCAATATTCAGAAAATCACTCTACAAAACAGAAAAAGGAATATTGCCCAATTATTTTTATGAGGCCAAAGTTACTCTGATAGCTAAATCACTAAAGACTCAAAAGGAAAGAGAATTAAAGACCAATTTGCTTTATGAAGATAGATGCAAAAATACTCCAATAAAATAGTCATAAACCATCAATCAGATTATCAAATACAACTAGGCAGCCTTTATGTCTTCCTCCCAAAGATGCAATAATAGTTCAATATATGAAAATCAGTGTATATTATCAGTTTCACCATATAAACAAACTGAGACAAGATCCAGATGATCATTTCTTTAAATGTCAAAAAGGCTTTGACAAAATCCAACACCTTATCATGATAAGAATCTTGGAGAGATTCAGGATACAAAGGATATTTCCCAACATCCCATAGCCAACATCAACTTGAAATGGAGTGGATTCAAAGAAATTCCACCAAAATCAGGAACAAAACAAGGTTTCTAGTCTTGCCACATCTATCCAATATAATACTTGAAGTTTTAGCTAGAGCAGTAAGACAAATAAAGGAGATCAAGGGGTCACAAACTATAAAAGAAGAAGTCAAAGTATCATTATTTGCAAATTATGGTAGCATACATAAGTGACCTTAAAAATTCCAACTGGAACTCTTACAGCTAATAAGACTTTCAACAAAGTAGATTAAAATAAAATTAAATAAAAAAACTTTCTACATACAAATGACACATGCACTGAGAAACAAATCAGGAAAAAACACTCTTCATAATACCATCAAAAATTATAAATTATCTTATGGTAATTCTAACCATGCAACTGAAATGTCTGTCTGATAAAAACCTTAAGACACTTAATAAAAATTGAAGAAGATGTAAGAATATGGAAAGATCACACATATTCACAGGTCAGTAGAATTAATATAGCAAAAGTGGCCAATATAAAAAGCAATCTACAGATTCAGTATAAGTATAATCCCCATTAAAATCCCAGCACAATTCTTCACAGATCTTAAAAAGACAATTTCTAGCTTTATATGGAAACACACACACAGAGAGAGAAAAAGAGAGAGAGAGAGAGAGCCTGATTAGAGGTACCACTATAGCCAAACTGAAATTGTACTACAGAAGATATATAGAGAAAAAATAAAAGAAGAATGATGTTAAGTTTTCTTTTTTAAAAAAATGACACATTGATCAATGCAATCCAATTAAAGAATAGGGCATAAATGCATACACCTATGAACAAATATTTTATTTAAAAGGGCCAAAAAATAAAAACTGGGAAAAAAGCCAGCTATTTTCAAAAATGGTACTGGTCAAAACAGAAAGCTTCATGCAGAAGAATGAAAATAGATCCATATATATATCAGAGACCAAAACTGAACTGCAAATGGAACAAACCTCTCAAAATAAAATTAGATAAAAAAATAAAAAAGTAGAAAACAGTCTGGAACTCATTGGCACAAAAAACAAAACAAAAGCCCGAACAACTTTCTCAACAGAACACGGTTAGTGCAGGCACTAAGATCAACAATTAATAAATAGGACCTCATGAAACTGAGAGTTTATGCACAGCAAAGAACAGCATCATCAGGACAAAGTCACAGTCTATAGAATTGGAAATTATTTCTACCAACTGAATTCACATCCAATAGCAGACTAATATCCAAAATATATTAAGGACTCAAGAAAATAATCAAGTGACTGAGAAACACTTTACAAAATATTCAACATCTTTAGTCATTATGGAAATGCAAATCAAAACTAGTTTGAGATTTCATCTTACACTTTTCAAGATGGCTGACAACAGCTTATAGGATATGGATTCAGGAGCACACTAACACATTGCTGGAGAGTGCACAAACTTGTACAGCCACAATAGAATTCAGTGTGGCAGTTCCTCGGGAAGATGGGGATCATTCTACCTCAAGGTTTAGCTATACCACTCATGGGCATATACCCAAAAAAGTCTGAGATACAGCCTTTCCCACTGTTAGCAGTTCCACAAAAACACCAAGCTAACAGCCATACATAACATATATGCAGAGGGCATCATACAGACCCAGGCAGGCTTCAAGCTTGCAACTTCCATCACTGTGAGTCTATGTGAACCCTGCTTAGTTGATTCAATAGATCATATTCTCCTGGTGTCCTCCATTCCCTCAGACTCCTACAGTCTTTCCTCCACCTCTTCCATGGGGATCTCCATTATTGCCCCAGCACATCTTGCAAGGAAAATAAAAGGATGGAGAAGGAGGGAAGGAAGGGAGGGAGAGAGGGAGGGAGGGAGGGAGGGAGGGAGGGAGGGAGGGAGGGAGGGAGGGAGGGAGGGAGGGAAGAAAGAAAGGAGGTAAAAATCTATTTACCAGGACTAGGAATGGCTATAGCTGTAAGTACAATACAATTATACAAGTTCTAAACAGAAAGCTCAACATATAATAGTTCTAAGGTAGAAACCTAACAACAGCCCAGTGTGGCACGGCTGCCATGAGCTAGAGAGGAGTCTTTTAACTGTCCAGTCACCTGTGTTCTCTGCAAATGAAAGCAAGGGAACTTGGAGAGCAGAGGAGTTGTTTACACAGTGAGCTAAATGCTCTCCTAGCGGTGCCTTGGCTCTTCCTTAATCAGAGCGTTTTTAAGTAAGTAGAAAAACCTTTTAAAGTGTTTCTATGCCTGTAAAAGCCAGGCCTCCTTGAAAAATAATCCCTGTTCTCTCTGTACAACCTCCTTGTCAGCAAAACCAATAGCAGGGGTCCACATAAATGTAGCATCTCAAGTGCAATATAGTCTCCTGCTGTGTTCTTGCAGCCAAGGTATCCATTAGAGAGCTGGCAGAGCTTCCCACAGCACATTAGAAATGGCCTTCCTAAATACACAGTCTTCTTCCTTCCTCGTACAGATTATATTGCTTTAATTGATCAATCATTCCTACTGTGTTCTGCTGGTCCCAGGGCAACTGGAAGGGACAGACTGCTGCAATATTTGCTGTGGTAGTCTCTCTTGATGAGGAAGTCCAACATAGACTTAAGGCTGAAAACACATTTTCCAGGTTATTGCATCTTTTACTATTTTTTGCCTGAAGTGTGAATGTTTGAACTCAACACCCCAAGCTGTCTGAAACTCAAAGGTTCACTGCTTTGCTCCAGGGAACTACAGATCTCTGTTGGCCAGCATGATGAATTGCTTTTTGTGATGCCCTTCTAGGACCTTTCAAAGTACTGCAGATTAAAATCAAGAGAGCCCAGGAGAAATCAAAAATTCCAACAACAGGTCAAACCTTGTTGAGTTTAGTGAATTATAAAAGACATCAAAGTTCCTCTACCCAATTAGTTGCCTCACTAATTTCTACCATAATGTCCCTCAGTGTAACCAACTGGCTTTTTAATTTTAATAATGTGGTCACACAGCATATAACCATGTGGATGGTATGATCCTGAGCCCAAGACCTAGAAAATTCTAGTCAAAGTTCTGTAGCTTAAGTAACTACATGATCTTGAGCAGGGTAGAAATTTTCCTTGCCTTATTTTCTTCATATGCATAAAACAACAATGTTATCTATTTTCGTATAAAACAAATGACTCATGAAAGACTTAGTGAGAAAAGATATAGGTAACAGTAATATATACTACTCTGAGAGAGAACAAAGGGGTTCCTAGCAATCATAAACCACACTTGGATTGATAAAGCTTATCCTATTTTTTTATTTTTAATAATCAATTTAATGAAAAGAAAGACTTTGTCTCATACTGGAATTCTTAAGTTTTCAATGCATGTTTGATGAAAGAATAAATGATACAGTTAAGTCAACATAGTCAAGGTCAGCTCGACTGTAACTTAGTGAAAATATACCGGCTTATACAAACACTATGCCAACGAGTCTGAACTGAATAGGATGAAATGAATGAAGGCTCTAAAGGAAAGTTCTAAATCCAAAGTCACATAGAAAGCTTTAATTAAACTCTGGTTAATATAAAACAAAAAATCATAAATATAGGAAAGAAAGCTTTAGGGAAGAAGGGGAGCCAAAAAGGTTTTGAAGGAAATAACAGAAATTAGATAACAATAAGAAGAATGCATTATTTACAGGTATGAGTTTGTAAAAAAAAAATTCATAAACCATAATATAAGCTAATATCCCTGATGAACATAAATGAAAATATCAAAACATTAGCAACTAAGTTCACCAGCATGTTAAAAGATTTATATACCATGCTCAAGGGAGTTTAACAGTTATAGGCAAATATACTTAACATACGCAAATTTTTATATATGCAACATATCATTCATGTATATATTATTACATCACTCATACACATATACCAAAAGTGAAGGATTATATTCCTATGGTAATCTTATAAATACAGAAAAACTATTTGACAAAATTTGACATCCTGTTGCAATAAAACTCTTGGATAACATTAGGCACAGGACCACTTTTGTTGATCAACAAAATAAAGGTCACATAAGAGTTAAATTCATGGAGAGCTACTCAGTGAAGAGAAGGTAGAAGCCTTTCCTAAGACCATGATGAAGAAAAAGATTCTAAAAATTCCAATCATATGCTGAACTTAGTAACTGAAAGCTATAGCCAGAAAAATTAGGCATCATAAATAAATTAAACACATACTGATCTGAAAGGGAAAAAAAATATATCTTTGGGTTCAGGAAGACGTGATTTTATTGTACACAGAATGCCCTGAAGACTCTACCTCAAAATTTGTGGAAATACTAAATGTAGTGCAGTTGCAAGATATAAAATCAATTTATAAAGTACAATCAGTTGTTTTTACAATAAGAATGAACTTCCAAGAAAAACTATTCAAATATACCAAGTTTTATAATAGTAACAAAAAATTTAAAAAACACTTAGAAATACGCTCAAACAAATAAATGAAAGACCTGTGTAATATAGTCTACAAAGCATCAATGAATATTAGTTATAAGAACATACATATATAGTAGCATCTGAGCTTATGGAGAATCAGTTAAGATAAATGCTGTCTACTTTGAAGTAACAAATATGGCCAATGCCAAGACTCAAAGCGCATGTTTTATAGCAACAGAAATTAGTACTGAATTTTATATAAAACTAAAAGCACAAATGTGGGAAGGATACTATGTAGAACAAATTATGCTAGGAAAATTGATTATCTTACACATAATAATAATATTTGAGCTTTTCCTTAATTGATATACAAACAACTTAAAATGCATTAAAAACTTATAGCTGTCTCTTGTGAGCCTAGCAAACACAGAAGTGGATGATCACAGTCAGCTATTGGATGGGTCACACGGCCCCTTATGGAGGAGCTAGAGAAATTACCCAAGGAGCTAAAGGGAACTGCAACCCTATAGGTGGAACAACAATATGAACTAACCAGTACCCGGGAGCTCCTGTCTTTAGCTGCATATGTATCAAAAGATGGCCTAGTCGGTCATCACTGCAAAGAGAGGCCCATTGGACTTGCAAACTTTATATGCCCCAGTACAGGGGAACACCAGGGCCAAAAAGGGGCAGTGGGTGGGTAGGGGATTGGGGGGGTGGGTATGGGGGACCTTTGGGATAGCATTGAAAATGTAAACGAGGAAAATACCTACTTAAAAAAAAAACTTAAATGTGAAACTCGAAACTATAGAAAGATAATTCTAGTAAGTTAAAAAATTCTAGTAAGATAAAAAATTTTAACATTAGAGTAGACAGTGATATTTTGGATATGATCTCAAATGTACAAACAAAGACTAAAAGAAAAACAGAATTATACCAACTATCAATAAAAGAGACTGCATGAAAATAAGAAACCACCCATATAACAAAACAACAAATTAAATATAAGAAGGCACAAGCTAATGATTGCAGAAAATTTCTCCCAATTACACATATTTGCATGTGTATATGTATGTGTGCTTATGTATATATATGTATGTATATTTGTATATGTATATAAGTATCTGTCATGATGTAATAGTCAATAATAAAAATTGGCCAACTAAAAATGAGAAAAGAGCAGGTGTGGTCACACATGCCTTTAATCCTAGCATTGGGAGGAGGACCTCTGAGTTTGAGGCCAGCCTGGTCTACAAAGAAAGTTCCAGAACAGCCAGGGGTTATTTTTTATTTTTATTTTTAAATTTTTAATTAGATATGTTCTTCATTTACATTTCAAATGCTATCCCAAAAGTCCCCTATACCCTCCCCCCACCCTGCTCCCCTACCCACTCACTCCCACTTCCTGGCCCTGGCATTACCCAATACTGGGGCATATAAAGTTCAGCAAGAGGTTATTACACAAAGAAAACCCATCTTGCAAAACAAAACAAAACAAAACAAACAAACAAACAAAAACAGCAACAACAAAAAACAAAGTGAGCGAGAGACTAAATAAACATGATATTTTCCTAAAGAAGCCAAATAAATGTCTATGTTAATCAGTATTTCATCACTGTGACAAAACCCTTGAGAAAATCAACTATAAAAAGGAAGACTTAGAGGTGTTAACTAAACTGTTTCAGCTGTTTTAGGCCATGGGCAACTGGCTCCATTCTTTTGGGACCTACAGTGAGATGGAAATTAATAAAGGGGAGTTTGCGGTACAGCAAAGCAGCTCGCTTATGGTTCAGGAAGGAATGCAAAAAGTAAGAGGATGGGGTTGGATCCCTAATCTTCCCTTTCAGCCATGCCCTACCCTCTTTGTCAGAACATTTCTTAGAAATGCTCTAACACCTCCCAATGGTACTACAGGCTGACAACCAAGAGCACAAAGCACGTCCTTTGTATGTTCTTGAAATTTACACAAAAATATGTCTAAGAAGCATATTTTGAAAATGTTCAAAAGCAATAATCATCAGGGGAAATGCAAATTAAAATCATAGTGAGATATAACCACATTCCCACCACGATGGCTATTATCAAAAGGACAAGAGGAAAGGACACATTTGCATATTCTTGGTAGAAATGTAAACTGGTGTAGAAAACATTATGATAAGTTCTGAAATCTTTAAAAACAGAAGCATCATGAAAAAGAGCAACTGCACTCCCCAACATGGATACAAAGACAGTGAAATAAATAATGAAGACATATCTGAGCATCTCTAATCCAACTGCAGCATCTTTTTACGATGTCTATGGAGTGTAATCATCTCTTTTCAAATCAGGAATAAGGAAAACAGTATATACATACACTACTACTACCACCACTACGAGTATTACCAACAGCAAAATGAAGTATGCTTCAGACATAAAATATAATACCTTTGTAATGCAAAAATAAAGGATACTCTGCTAAGTTCAACAAGCTAAGCACAGGACAAATATTACTGAATTCTATACCTTACTTATATATCTAAAATTACGAAAGCTATAAAAGCAGAGAATGTAACAGTAGTTTCCCAGGATCTTGATGTAAGGAAATGAAAACAAAAAATGGTGGTATAAGGATTCATAATTTTAATCATGAAGACTAACTTTCAGAGTGAAACATACAATGTAAGAACTATAAGTAATTAGACTGGATTATATACTTGCTGATTATAACCCTTAAAATTTTCCATCACATATAAATGAGAATGAGAAGCTGTCATGAATTTGCAAATCATCTTAAGAGTATTAATTATTTTATAATAACTCTCTTTACACACACACACACACACATACATCAGAACATAATACAGACTGTGGTGGTCTGAATAAGGATAACCCCACCCCAATAGACTCATGTGCTTGAATGGCTGGCACATAGAAAGTGGCATTAATCATACATATGGCCTTGATGGAGTTGATGGGCCTTGCTGGAAAACTATATCACTGTGGAGGACTCCTGCTCTTTAGCTATGCACACTGTGGCACATATCTCCTTCTGAAGGCACATACTGCCTTCTGATCAAGAACTCTCAGCTCCATGTCTGCCTGTAGTCTGCTGTTTCCCGCCATGCTGATAATGGACTAAACCTCTGAAACTATAAGCCAGCCCCAATTCAATGTTCTCCTTTATAAGAGTTGCCATGGTGATTATGATGTCTCTTTGCAACAAAACCCAAACAAAGACACAAACTTTTAAGAATAGATAGTTTGTATTTGTTACTTACATTTCAATAAAGGTGAGAATGATAAAAGCCTGAACTTGGCATTGAGCAGACCATGAGCTGCTCTAGGCTTCTTCAGGGTTGTTTTCACTCAAGGTGATCAAACCGTCCTCTCAGAACACAGTGAGAAGCAACAAAATAGCCACTGCTAGTGCCTCCTAGCTTAGTAGTAAAAGATGTCTGTGTTGTAAGAAGACACCTGCACATCAAATTATAGTCAGAACACTATGAGTTTAAATGGGATTTGTTGTTGTTGTTGTCTTCTGAGTTTATATCATAAAATACAGTATTAAATGTCAGGAAACAACTAAAATTACCTACATACCTACCTATCTCAGTTGCAGACTATAGTTCCTACAGGATTATGCTTTAACATGAATAGAGAGTGTAAGTGCTTTTCTAGATACAATATTTAATATTATGTCAGATAGAAAAGTACAAATATCCCCTCTAGTACATTATAAAAATTGTATATTTGAAGAAGGTAGTCACATACAGCAAACAGAAACATCTTTGTGTAGTCAAAACTCCCAATGAAAATATCCAGCATCAGTATGCCTCGGGGTAGCCTAAATCTTTTCTCAGTGGAAAAGAGCATGCCTGGGTTTTTTATTACTTTACATCTCCCCGAGGTATTCTATGCATTACTTTAATTAGCATAATCCATTAAAATTTGGTGATAAATATGCTGCTTAGGTGCTTGTATCTAAGTGGGTCATATTGCAATGAACAAGCCCAGCATGATGCATAGATATACAATGTGGAACTTCTGCATAACCTGTTTTTCTCCAGTTCTTAAGTGAAACAGCAAGCAGCAGGAGTTGGTCAGCTCTTTCATTACTTATGGTTTCTCAAAGGATACTAAATGAGGTTTGTCAAAGCCTAAGTTCAACAGATCTGATAAAACAATGAATTTCTGAAAGTCTTAGGCAAATGGATGGAACTAGTAAAAGGCAATTCTTATGGAGCCAGAAGGCAGGAACTCTCCTCTCCCCCAACATCTACCACCAATGGAATTTTCATGTGATGTTTCAAACAACGTGCTCATGGTATGAAATACAGACCTTCTCACTGTGCATTTCATGGTAGAGAATTGCACTAGCTTTTTATATTTATGAGAGATTAGTCAAGAAACTTTTAAATATAAAAGCGAAGTCTTGGTAAGCATACATACATACATAAACAGATGTATATATATATATATATATATATATATATATATATATATATACACATACATACACATATACATACACACACATACATACATATGAACATATATACACCCCATTAGGTGTACACACATACATGTGTACAAACATACACATACACACACACACACACACACAGACAGAGCGATAAATTAATTACATTTGGAAAGAAAACCCTAAGTCTGTGTTATCTCATTCAATATAATCTTTTCTAGATCAATTCATGTGTCTGAAAACTTTATGATTTCATTATTCTTTATTTATAGCTGAATAGTATTCCACTATGTCTGGGTATCACATTTTCATTACCCATTCACTTGCTGAAAGACATTTAGGCTGTTTCCATTTTCTGGCTATTGTAAATATGGTACCTGTGAAGATTACCGAAAAAGTATTTGTGGATTAGGATGGCAACTCCTTTGGGCATATGCCGAAGAGTGGTATATTAGGTCATATGTTAGATTTGTTTTTAGACTTTGAGAGTTCTCCAGTACTGAAGTCCAGAATAGATGCACCAGCTTATATTCCCATAACAGTGAAGAAGGGCCCTTCTCTCAACACAACCTTACCAGCAGTTGCTGTTGGTTGTTTGGTTATTCTTAGCCGTTCTGAGCAGTGAAATGAAATCTCAAAGTTGTTTTAATGCACAATTCCCAAACTGCTAAGGATTATTAATTTTTTTGAGGTGTTTCTTTGCAATTTTTAATTCTTTTATTGAGAATTGTTTAGATTTCTTAGCTCATTTTTTACATTGTTTCAGTTAACAAAATAACTTATGACAAATGTGATTAACACTATGAACAAAAACAAAGGAGAATGGACATGGTGATATGGAGGTGCCTATATGGTTTGGGAGGGGGGAGGGTATGGGGGACTTTTGGGATAGCATTGGAAATGTAAATGAGGAAAAACCTAATAAAAATATTTTTTAAAAAAGTCTCACATAAAACATGAGCAGAAATGTATAGGGTACCACAGAGTAAACTCCTGGTTGTTTGGAGAAAAAGGCTCAAGCAGAGACAAAAAAACAAGTACAAAATGTTTAGGGCAGAGCAGGCTCTATATATCCCATAAACAACAGAGCCTAGTTTTGGTTGGAAGACCAGTGAACACAGCATGTAGGCAGAATTCAGAGACAACAGAGACAAGATGTTAGTAGATGTTTCATAGCAATAGAAGGATTTGCTTTAAAGTGCTGCAGATGAAATGTGTATTCCCCTTTCCTCAAAAGCCATATGAAACTGTAGCGCCCATATGCTTCTGGGTAGAAAAGAGATCAGGAGGCACCACACACATGAGATTTTACAAAAGGAATCCTAAAGGACCCACTGAGGAGAGGCCCTTGGTCTTGTGAAGGCTCGATGCCCCAGTGTAGGGGAATGCCAGGACAGGGAAGCAGGAGTGGGTGGGTTAGTGAGCTGAGCAGGGGAGGGGAGATGGGATGGGGGGTACTTTGAGGGGGGGATGAGGAAAGGGGATAACATTTGCAATGTAAATAAAGAAAAAATCTAATTAAAATAAAAGGAAAAAAAGGACCTTTGCTCTCCCTCATATAGAGAGATATCTTTAAACAAAGACATATTTTGTTAGAACAGCCAAAACAGACTATGACACTCAGTTACAAATCACTGGAACATAATGAGGAGAGAAATAGCAGATAATTAAAAATCTACATTTCAAACCTACTCAGTGCAAAAAAAGGATAAACATGAAAGCAGAAGAAACTGGAATAAAGGCACTTGCACTTGACATTTTATTGGTCGAATCTACTAAATTATATGCTCAAATCAAAGAATGGAACAACAAAGTATAATCCTCTAACAGGGAATGCTAGGCATACTACAAGAAAGAGAATCCACAATACTGTTTCAGGGATACAGGAAGTAATAAGAAAAATA
This sequence comes from Mus musculus, assembly GCF_000001635.26. Lineage (NCBI taxonomy): Eukaryota > Metazoa > Chordata > Mammalia > Rodentia > Muridae > Mus > Mus musculus. The sequence continues at coordinate 71,465,565 of NC_000071.6, forward strand.
AATACAACTTACTTAGTCGTATTTAATTCCAAGGACCAGACAAGTTTACCAAACAGTCACCACAGAAAGAAAACAATATCACACCATCTAATTGCTAGGATGATGAGTAAATGACATATTTTTTTATTATTATACTTTTTATTAGGTATTTTCTTCATTTACATTTACAATGCTATCCCAAAAGTCCCTCATACCCTCTCCCCCAATCCCCTACCCACCTACTTCCATTTCTTGGCCCTGGTGTTCCCCTATACTGAGGCAGATAAAGTTTGCAAGACCAATGGGCCTCTCTTTCCACTGATGGGCGACTAGGCCATCTTCTGATACATGTGCAGCTAGAGACAGGAGCTCCGGGGTACTGGTTAGTTCATATTGTTGTTCCACCTATAGGGTTGCAGTTCCCTTTAGCTCCTTGGGTGCTTTCTCTAGCTCCTCCACTGGGGGCCCTGTGATCCATCCAATAGCTGACTGTGAGCATCCACTTCTGTGTTTGCTAGGCCCCGGCATAGTCTCACAAGAGACAGCTAAATCTGGGTCCTTTCAGCAAAATCTTGCTAGTGTATGCAATGGTGTCAGCATTTGGAATCTGATTATGGGATGGATCCCCGAGTATGGTAGTCTCTAGATGGTCCATCCTTAGTTCTCAGCTCCAAACTTTGTCTCTGTAACTCCTTCCATGGGTGTTTTGTTCCCAATTCTAAGGAGGGGCAAAGTGTCCACAATTTGGTCTTCGTTCTTCTTGAGTTTCATGTGTTTAGCAAATTGTATCTTATATCTTGGGTATCCTAAGTTTCTGGGCTAATATCCACTTATCAGTGAGTACATATTGTGTGAGTTCCTTTGTGATTGGGTTACCTCACTCAGGATGATGCCCTCCAGGTCCTTCCATTTGCCTAGAATTTCATAAATCCATTGTTTTGAATAGCTGAGTAGTACTCCATTGTATAAATGTACCACATTTTCTGTATCCTTTCCTCTGTTGAGGGGCATTTGGTTTCTTTCCAGCTTCTGGCTATTATAAATAAGGCTGCTATGAACATAGTGGAACATGTGTCCTTCTTACCGGTTGGAACATCTTCTGGATATATGCCTAGGCAGTGAAACTTATAGAGGAGAAAGTGGAGAAAAGCCTCAAAGATATGGACACAAGGGAAAAATTCCTGAATAGAATAGCAATGGCTTGTGCTGTAAGATCGACAATGGACAAATGGGACCTCATGAAATTGCAAAGCTTCTGTAAGGCAAAGGACATTGTAAATAAGACAAAAAGGCCACCAACAGATTGGGAAAGGATCTTTACCTATCCTAAATCAGATAGGGGACTAATATCCAATATATATAAAGAACTCAAGAAGGTGGACTCCAGAAAATCAAATAACCCCATTAAAAAATGGGGCTCAGAACTAAACAAAGAATTCTCAACTGAGGAAAACCAAATGGCTGAGAAGCACCTTAAAAAATGTTCAGCATCCTTAATCATCAGGGAAATGCAAATCAAAACAACCCGGAGATTCCACCTCATACCAGTCAGAATGGCTAAGATCAAAAATTCAGGTGACAACAGATGCAGGCCAGGATATGGAGAAAAAGGAACACTCCTCCATTGTTGGTGGGGTTGCAAGCTTGTACAACCACTCTGGAAATCAGTCTGGCGGTTCCTCAGAAAATTGGACATAGTAAATGACATCTTGACTGAAGGATCTGCAAAGAGGTTCATGGGAACTAGATAAGACCAAGGAAGCTCAATTAGCAGACAAGGAAGACATTCAAGATACAGTGTCAAACGTCAAAAACTAGTTAAGCTGGATGGAAAATGAACTCTGGACTTAGTAATAATAATGCACAAGCCTTGATACCTGGATAGTCACTGGAATAAAATAAGTATAAAGTTAAAATAGTTTAAAAAAAGAAATTGTAGGAAGGGGGAAGGGGAGAGGGAAGGGAAGTGCATTGGTTAGAGTTTTACTGCTGTGAACAGACACCATGACCAAGGCAAGTCTTATAAAAAACAACATTTAATTGGGGCTGGCTTACAGGTTCAGTCAGAAGTTCTGTCCATTATCATCAAGGTGAGAGCATGGCAGTATCCAGGCAGGCATGGTGCAGGCAGAGCTGAGAGTTCTATGTCTTCATCCAAAGGCTGCTAGAGGAAGACTGACTGAAGGGCAACTAGGGTGAGGATCTTAAGCCCACACCCACAGTGACACACCCATTCCAACCAGGTCACACCTATTCCAACAAGGCCATACCTCCAGATGGTGCCACTCCCTGGTCCAAGGATATACATACCATCACAAGAAGATATAAGGAGGAAGAAAGAGAACAATGAATGAGAATAAATAGGAACAGTCAACAAGGACAAGTAATACCATGCACCTGCTCTCTGATTTTGCAGCTATCCAGTGTAAAAATCAGAAAATTATCCATCTAAGGCCACTGCCTTCACAAAAAGGAAGGAATGCTGGCAACAAATGGAGGTACTAGGCGCCTAGAGGAACAGGGACAAGACACTGTTTTCCCTAAGAAATGCATAGGACTTACACTCAAAAAAAAAAAAAAAATACAGTGCTATGGTAGAGCTATCTATTAGAAGCCATAAATAGCCATGTGACTTCAGTCAAACATGAAACTTCTCAATGCCAACATTTCTTCAGTAACAAACATGGAGCCAGGTGGTGCTGGCACACACCTTGAATCCTAGCACTTGAAGGCAGAGACAGGCAGATTTCTGAGTTCTAGGCCGGCCTGGTCTACAAAGTGAGTTCCAGGATAGCAAGGGCTACACAGAGAAACCCTGTCTTGAAACACACACACACACACACACACACACACACACACACACACACACACTCACACACACACATGACACACAAAAAAAGATAGACATGGTACTTGAATTTACTTGGTAAGGTTGAAAGGAAAATATTAAATGATGTATCTACTATTGTCCCAAAGTATGAGTTCTACAAAAGTATTTCTACTCTTTTTCCAGTACTTATGCCAGACATATGGTATGAATTCAGTAGATGTACAGCTAGAGAGATGGCTCAGCAGTTAAGAGCACAAATGCTCTTCCAGAGGACCCAGATTTAATTCTCAGCACCTATATTGTGACTCAAAAGCACCTGTTACTCTAATTCCAGGGGAATCCAATGCCTTCTGGTGTCTGTAGAAACCAAGCTCACACATTTGGCTAGAAGCACTAGCAGACAAGGGCAGGCAAAACACGAATTCACATATAGTAAAAGTAATAAAATTTAAAACAAGTAATTCAGTAATTACAATCTTTTACCACCACCAACAGTTAATTTTAATGCAACCTTAATACATGGGATTTTTCTGTAAACAGGATTAGTGGAGGAGTGTAGAAAGTAAGTACAATTTTAAAATTAAATTTTATGGTAGTTACTTCAAACCAACAGAGTTACTTTTAAAGGCTCTATGATCAGAGCAACAACATTTCACATCATCATTTTTGTTCACATTTATCCTAAAAGGATAAATATTACAGTCATTAATTTCCCCTTATCAAAATATAGTAATAAATAAATTGTAAAAACTGGGTTTTCTTCTCAATTTTTACATTATTGATAGTTTCTCCCAGCAATGCTGCATTTAGACATTAATTTATGCAGATTTTTGTTTCATTATTTTTACAACCATCCAACCAAGATGTTCATAGATCAAAAAAATAAACACTGTATATAAAATTCAATTATAAGTGACCTACTTAGATAATTTATCCATGTTACTCTCAAATTAAAAAATAAACATTTAATGCTAATGCGTGTGATGAAACATATAGAAGCAGGAGACATTTTTAAATATAGCTTATGCCTTGAATATTTAATCACATAAGCTGATGATCCACTGAATAATTTGATATATCAATTAGCACTATCAGCATTAAAGTATCTGCTGGTATTTTTAGCATCTGTTATTACAGTTAATAGAATAACCAATAAGGGAAAACCTTCACCTTAGAAATTCAGTGGAAGGCTCCTGTCAGAAGACAGACTTCATGCTGTAAGCACTATTCAGATATAACAAGAAAACTGTCAGAATTTTTGACATCACAATTTCTTTATCCCTTTATCTAGACACTTAGACTGTTTCCTTCTCTTGGGTGCTGCAAACAATGCTGTGATGAAAAGGGAAGAAGCGGATATTTTTAGAAAGGTGGTGATTTTGTTTCCCTTGAGTAGATAGATGTCCAGAAAAGAATTGCTGGATCATACAGAAATTCTAATTTTAAATACTCTAGGTGCCCCCATGCTGTTTTCCACAACTGTTCTATCAATCTACAGCTCCCCATCAGGATACCATAGTTCTCCTTTCTCTCTTCTTACTCCCACCAACAACTCTTCCTTTTGATGATAGCCATTCCAAGGGCAGTGAGATATGCAATTTAATTAACAAAGCAAAAGTACTCATATGCACAGGAGCAATGAGTAGTGGTAGTTCAGTTATCGTAGCATGACTGGGGAGGGTTAGTCTTCCAGGTTTAGAGCACCCCAGAGTCTCATTCTGTCCTCTAAAGAACAATGGCAGGTTAGGATCCATTTGTTGGCATCATTGTAGAATGTCTATAGTGCTAACTGGACTCATTTAGAGATTATGACAATAGTATTTTCATACTTCATTTGTATACCTAGAAGACTTTAGTTATAACCAAAGTTCCATAAGGGTATCTATTATTTGTCTTATCTTTAAGTATATTTCTAGCCTCCACAGAAAGAACTGTGGCACGACTATTGGTTGAATTGGATTTGAAAGTAAAATTGCAACATACATACTGAGAAAGTGCTGAGGCACATGGTAGGCCATCCAATGCAAGAGAGACTTTCCTAGGGAGCAAATATCTGAGATGGGAACTCTAAAAGGTAGAGCCTGATAGAACCTTAATACCCAAGGATCTAAGGTCCTGCTCAGAGTGATATATGAAACTTTCTAGACAGAATGTAGATACATTCCACCCATGCAAGTTATACTTTCCTTGTTTTGGGCTATTCCCTTCATCTACATAGAAGTTCCTCATACTTCTACAGTTCCTGACTATCCATGTCATTCCATCATCAAACTCTATTTTCTCCCTGGTTCAGTTTCAGTCAGATGATTGTCTCTGATCCCTGATTCCTCTGGAAATAATGGCCCCTTTTTGTATAATTATTGTTAAACACACACACACACACACACACACACACACACAAGAAACTACAGGAATGCTGAGAGTGAGAAAAAAATCCTCCCAAGGGATCAGCTCTCTGGTTACCCCAAAATAAGCAATCAGCCCTGAAATCCTATATATATACAAGTAATACAATGATTGATATATACATGTAATACAATAATTGATTGAGCAGACTGTAGTCATATTATATTTATTTATATATTATATAGAGAGAGATGTTTTCTTTATATGTTTCTTTATATAGTTTTCTTCTAATATGTCACCAAAATTTAAAGATATAAAACTAACTTAATGATAAACTAACATTTTTATAAAATGGTAAAAGGAAAAGTAATATTAACTTATGAATAACATAATCTTATTTTTCTTTTAATGCAACCAGATCATGAATGATCCACTGAACAAAATTATTTACACTGAGGACTACAGTGAAACTTAAATGCGCAGATTACCATTCCAAACAAGTCCCATGCTGACACAGCTCAAGTTTCCTTAAATGCCTGCTTGTTCTTTTCTGAATAAACTCCTAAATAACAATCATATGTCCTAATTTAGTATTTGTTTTTTTGAGTCTTCACAAACATAGGCCAATTCTTTAACACTATAACAAAAGATTGTTGAACACAAAGTAGAAAAACTTTACAGGACTTCATTTCACGGTCAGTGAATCCAGCCTGCACTTAAAAATTGGGAAGTTTATCAGCTCATGTATGGATTATCAGCGCTATTCTCTTTTCTCTTCCTTCATTGGTTTCTTTGACTACTCAACAGCCTATGATCCCAAAAGAGGAGACCAAAATACAAGAACACTCAAGACAGACAAATAAGCTGTGAAAACATACAACAGAACCAATAAACACTGGGCGTCCCTCCTCCTATGCTCTAAAGAACTAAAAGAGTTATCACAGAAGCAAGGAAGGAAGGGAAGGAGGGAGGGAGGGAGGGAGGGAGGAAAGGAGGGATGGAGGGAAGAAGGGAGGGAGGGAGGGAAGGACAGAGGGAAGGAGAAAGGGAGAAAGGAGCCACAGGTTAAGAAACCACCTACTAACATTGAAAATATTTGTTCAGTGAAAGGACTGTTTCTGAATTTTCTATGACAGCTACTACCACAGAACCATAAAATTCCTGATAGGTCATTATTATTTCTGATATTAACAATGTCCTGCATCACTGAGAAGAAAACTTTACAAAAGAGGAAACAAGATTACGTATTTCAGCTGATCCAATGGAAAGAGAAAGGGATTTTTATCCAAATGAACCACTGAAGATTCATTAAGTCTTTTAACTTCCCATTTCAAGCTACCTGAGCAAAGGCGAATGCTTAGGACTTGGGATGTTTCTTGTTGTTACTATTATTTGTTTGTATGTGTTCAGGTTTTAAAAATATTTTATCTTTTATCTTTAGTACTGCTAAACCTCTTGCTATAAAGTAATCAAGGTTATATTCTGGGTGTAGGGTTATTTTTAGAGATATAATTAAAGGTTATTCAGCTAGATTTCAGAATTTCAATGTAGGTGACACACATCAGAATTGTAAAATATAATTATCACCTAATGTAAATCATATTTTGAGAAATATTACTAAAGAATTAAATCCTAGGCTTCTTGTCACATTTCCACTTCCTCTTTCCTTAGTAAATAAGAAATTCCATTGTGATCTTCAATTCATCTCATAAAAGTGCTTCATTTTAACCTAACTTATGCCTGCAATACTAATTCTTTGTATCATTACCCATAACTTTAAGTAGAAGTAGAATCAAGACAGGCACATGATATCCTATAATTTTAATATAAATAATGTTATTTTGAAAAAATAAGATTAATTTTGCATGTGTTTTTTAGGTAAGCCTTGATTGGTCTCTACATTTCTACTTATCTTATTAACATTACATTACACCCAACTTTCTGATAAGTAATTTCAGAATGTCCTGGGATCTGATTTGCTTTTACTAAACTGAGACCCCCAATCTCATTTGTCCAAAGGGACTAGAGAATTTTGTGATCAAAAGTAGAGAGCAGCTGTGTTATCTGGCCCTCAGTTCAATATAGCTAGCATCTATACCCATATTGTCTTCTTCCTGTACAATGCTACTCTTAAATGCTGTTTTATTGAGAGCAGTTATGCTAAGGGCTTTCTCTCGAAACACAAACCCTCACAGCAAGCAGCTATCTGATCCTTTCACTAAGCATTCTTTCACATGCAAACTGATAAGACTAGGAGGCCTAATTTTTCTGGTCTGGATTCAGTATTTTCTCAAATCTGTACCACATGCTTCAAGGAAAGATGGTATTTTTTTCTTTTTATTATATTTATGTGTGTACACATGCATGCCCTGATGCCATCACAGGAGTGAGGGAGTCAAAGAACAATTTGAAGGAGCAGGTTCTCTGCTTCTATCATGTGGGGTCTGGTAATGGAACTCAGAACACCAGGCGTGGGAGATAGGCCACGTTTACCTGCTTACCCAACTCACCTGCCTTCTTTCACTACTTTTTATTCTGGTTTTGACATTCGACGCTGAATTAGGATGTAGCTCAGATAAGTATAGAGCCAAAGAGGGTGTTTGATTTTATGTTCATGAGGGATTCGCCTACATATATGTGTGTGCACATACATTCCTAGTGCTTACAAAGGTCATAAGAGGGGGGGGAAAGAAAACCCCAAAGTTAAGAGTTAGAGATGGTTTCAAGCTGTTATATGCATGCTAAAATTCAAACCCTAGTTTTCTGGAAGAGCAACCACCTAATGCCTGCTCTCCTTCTGCTCCTTCCTTATCCCTCCTCCCCTTCTCATATCCCAAAGAGGATTCTGAATCCACTACATAGTTAACATTATCAGATACTCCATGTTCTTAGTGTCTGCATATCAGATACTGACAATTATATCCTACTGAAATTCAGAGGCCTCCTACCTCTGTGTAGTTACTTACTTCAAAGGTTAAAATTATATTATTAAATGTGGCTGCTTCTATAAACATTAAAGAACAAAAGTTCAAAAGGGTTCCTTTAAGATATTAGATATCAAGACAGTATTTTCATCAAAATAGATGTGCTAACCTGGCACATTTATTTATTGATTTGCCAAAGGATGATCTGAATAAGAAAGAGCTACAGAACAGCCCTGAGCTGCTACAAATGATTCCATGAAGTCTCAACTATATCTAAGCACAACCACCTGTGTATTAAAATCTCTGGTAAATAAGAATGTTGTTTGGAGTCTTTGGAAACAGCATGTAAATGGATCACAATACAGGACTTGATACTCTGGAGTGAATCCAAAATGTTCCTTTAAGGAATTCTAACATTACCTGTTAGAATTTAGTTAACACTGAATGGTTTACAATGCACAAGTTACTGAGTTCCTACACAACCTCACTGTCTGTTATCAACTGGGTGACTGTTGACCCATCAAGCTATGAGACTGGCATTCATAGAACACTCCATCACCAAAGTCTTATGTGTGTGTTCATGCTAATAGTAAGCCTTGAGGGCAAAAGTAATTTACATGGCACAAATGACCATGGCCTCACCTAAATACACTCCCAAATATCTCCTGGTTGCCACTCTGGTTCCATAAAAGATTGACTAAAACAAACTACCTGAGAGACCTTTAACTATTGCCTCTTATTTCCCATGAATCTTCTTAAAACAGTACTGAAGATTTTGACAATGACCAACTTTGCTTTAACATGTTCTAAATGTGGACTAAGGTGGTGACAAATGTGTAACTCTCAACATTTTTGAGGTCAAAGCGAGATGATTAGGAGTTCAAGGCCAGCTTTAGCTATGTTAGACTCCATCTCACTTTTTATGTCAACACACACCCGAAGTTCCAGGCACAATGTTAATAGGGCAAAGACCACCCCTTAATTGACAGGTGACATGCATCCTAAACAATGCCTCTAAGACGCATTCACATAGGTTTCCATTCCAATCAAGTGTTTAAGCAGTGGGTAGAAATTCAAGACTGAAAGAATCTCCTCTGATCTATGCTGTGGTTTAGGATGGGTCTTCTAAGATAAAGCAAGAAAATATCAGGTAAGTTCTGGAAACATCCCTTTCAGCACTTTTGGAAGTCACTTTCAGCATGGCAGAAATGTTTGCATAGGCAGGTTTTATGACTTCTTTCACAGAATGTCAACTAAAGGTTGGATAAACTGTGTTCAACAAAGAAAGTCATGGCATTCTCACACTGCTTCTCTTCTGGCACACATTTCTAATCTGAAGTCAGATAAGCATCCAACAGCAACCCTGCATGCTATTCACTTGGCAAAGAAAAAGTGACAGGCACAGCACTGAAGTCTATGGAAGTAATTCCTGTTCTGAGTCAGCTTTCTGAAGTTTCTGACTACAGCAATGGTATAAAGCCCTGCTCACACATCCTGTTCAAGTGTCTCATGCATGGGTCATTTAGTAAGAGAAGACCAAGAGGAGTCACATTGGAGGGAAGTGAGACCAACTTAAATTATACCCACAACTCCACATAGTGCAATGCATGAGACGAAGGCCTTAGGGTTATAATGCTATGAGGAACATGCCCTGGCAAGGAGTCCTTACAAGCCTTTAGGGCAGGCTATCCAAGTTAAAAGGTACCTGACTAATCCCCATCTTCTCCTGCAGGCATAAGATGAAATAAACGCTGATAGTCTATAAAATATTCTACAAAGTTCCTTAGCAACCTGGATCTATGGCAAACAAGTTTGTCTTGCTTTAGAGAAGCTAAATCCTAATTTTGCCCTTAAGTGAAAGTTTGTGATTTGATAGATTTCAATAATTCTCACAATCTTGTGAAAGCTCCTAAATTAAGGTCTCGATAATTTCTAAACTTTGCTGGCAATTTCTTCATTTTCTATCTCTTTCCAAGAGAGGAGAAGACAATTACACCTCAGAAAATAAGGAAAATGAAATCATGTTACATTCTAGAGCAAGGTTATGAGTGAAAACGGTTAAACTTATGGTAACAATTGTATTCATTAATATTAAAAGTCTAGCTTCTTTTTGCTAGCCCAGTTACTATGCTACAGTTGCCACGCTACAGATTTTCTCATCAAATAGCACAGCGGTCAATTCTTTTACACACAAAGATTCTCAGCGGTCTTGACTCCAAGTTCCCCTAAGCAGCTCAGACAATGCAATCTCACCCTTATCCTGTCTCCAGTTTTCTCTAAAAGTGTTTTCACATTTATCAAAGTTTGGATCATGGATGTCTTTTGATCACTTTCTGTGTACTTTCCTACAATCATTTGTGTTTCCTGGCCACAATTAATCCTGATTTATTTTCTTCTCTTCCCTTTCCTTGTTCATCTTCCAAGAGATAATATTGTTCAGAGAATGTTAAGGATTAAAACTAAGCCTTACTCCTGGATCTCATATTTTAAAATCAGAATGGGTTTAGTTATCAGTGCTCAATCTTCTAATTGTGCTATTTAGGTACTTTGGGCTAATAAAACATCAGCACTCTGCCTTAATAAAAACTAGGCTCTACATATTAAGTGAATGCATGTGAAAATACATAAGAATACCTAAGAATGTCATATATCTAAGACTCTATGATAAAATCTTCAGACATTTTTCTCATCTATGATTCATCTGCATTGCAATATAGTAGGTATCGACATTTCCAATTCTTAATTTTGCAGAAGGGACTACTTAATTTTGCAGAAGGGACTACTAATGGCAACACTGGTGAAAAACAAAGACATAAAATGTATAAATACATGAACCATACACACTTAAAAATAGTGCTTAGCTGATATTTTGGTATAATTTCCCTCTTTCATTTCTTTATATTGTTTGGATCTGCGTTCAGCTTCACATAATGCCCCCTTTGCCACAACACTTCACTGATTTTTTGCCAAGTCTGTAAGGTCTATGATCCCTGATCTACTAATACAGCTTTCTATTTCTATCAGCTGCTGCTTGAAAAAACTCAACAAAATAAAAGAAATATAGTTATGTATTTTCTTGTAAAGTCTAAATATTTGAAGAGAAGAGAAGGCTAAGACTATCTTCTGTAAAACATCTTGAAAGCCCTTATGAAGGCCGCATCTGGGCTCTAAGCATCTTGGTTTATAAATCCTGCTCCTTACTCATGGGTCAAGCTGTCTAGCGTTTCTGTTGATTCTGTAGTCATTTTGTTTGAAAAGCTGTTGACTATGGTTTGTTGTTGTATGGGTAAGAAGGTAGAAGATTCTAGACTGCCATTCTGCTAACATCTCACTTAAAAAATAAATATGGACCTAAATCTAGAGAATAAAATTCTATTTAATTGTATAATATTCAAATCATCTAAGGTTGATTTAAAACTATATAGTAAGTATACACAAAGATATATAATCTTATGAATCCAATATACACCAAATTTATTTCAATTCACTGAACAAGAGGACTTTGAGACCAATATCTTCTACAAAAATGGAGCCTTACATTATTGCCTTTTCTACTTTTAAAATTTTTATTGTATTTTATTTATGTGTATGAATGCTTTGGCTACATAACAGTCTGGGAACCACATGCATTCTTTGGTGCCCACAAAGGGCAGAAGATCGTGATGGATCCTCTGGAACTGCAGATATAAGTGATTGGGAGTCACCAATGTGGGCATGGTAATCAATCACAGGTCCTCTGTAAGAGCAGCCTGTGCTATGAACTATACTGCTCCAGCAGCACTGTTGCCTTGTCTCAGTAGTTTATATTTTGTGCACTTTGTGTTTGACTTCGCCATACTTTCCCACTGTTCTGGCCAATAAATTTTCAGCTTAAGTAAACTGCTAATAAAAGAACTCTGAACAAATTGTAAAGGAGAATATTCTCGTCTTGCCATACAATGCAGAAATGCAGATTGAATTTCACGTAAGCAACACATCAATAATTTATAAAATCACTATCCATCTTACTTTCTTGTGAAGGATTGGGGAAATGCGTATTCCTTCTTATTTTCTCTTATTAAAAGTAGTTGGCTTCAGTGAGACAGGATGTGCCTAATCTTGTAGAGATTTGATGCCCAGGGAGATACTGGGGGGCACGAGGTGGGGACTGGAGAAGTGGGTGGGTGGGACAACCCTGTCAGAGGCAAAGGGGTAAGGAGATGGGGTAAAGAACTCTGGGAGGGGGGACAGGGAAGGGGACATCATGTGGAATATAAATAAATAAAATAATAAAAAAACAAACATATCTTTGTCAATATTGTTTGATCAGAGAGTTCTTATCAATGCTTCAGAGACTGCTGCAATGCTCTGTGAACATCAGTTTCTTTAACATCTAAAGAGTCTGTAATAGACAAGTTGTTTCAGCATGTAACACATTGTTTACCCAGTAAATTGTTTATTATACTTATACTTCTATTTTGGAAAAGTAGAATATAAATACTTATAAAAAGATTTATCTATACAGGAGCTGTTCCGAGACCCCCGACAAATGTACAGCAGAGGACTACCTGGTCTGGCTCAGTGGGAGAAGATGGTGCCTAACCCTTGAGACTTGAGGCCCCAGGGAGTGGGGAGGCCTGGCAGTGGGGAGAGGAATTTGTGGGCTTCTTGGAGACATGGGGGAGAAGAAATAGGATAAGGAATTGTGAGACGGGGTCTGAGATTTGGGCAACAGCTGGACTGTAAGAAAATAAAATTAAAAAATTATCTAACCACAAGAGGATATTTTAAAAATTCCTTTATTATTCACAGACAGATAGTAAGTTGCTGTTGAAAATGAAAGCTACATAATGACAATGGGTGGAGCGTCTCTGCCTGTGTCTTCCTCCCAGTCAGCTTCATCCAACTCATCAAAAACGAAATAAACCTAGGAATTTATGTACAAAGTATAATATTTAATTACATAATATAATCACGATAGCCGGAAGTTTTGTTATTCTCCTAAATATGTATGAATAAAACAAAATATACCATGGCGCCCAATGCCTATAATGATATAGTGGAACATCAACTTAGTCTTCTTTAAACTTCATGTATACTGAAGTTTACCATTCAGTTTATGCATCAAGTAGTCCCTCTAGTTAACTGCTTAGGCTGATCTGTCTACCTAAAATAGCTTTTCTTACATCTCGTCCTGCATCTTTTGTCCTAGAATAATTATCAAAACATGCCACCATATTTCAAAACTTACACTTACTTAAATTGAAGAGTTCCCTGAACTCCCAAAATATTTTCAGAGTAATTCATTCAAAACTATATTGTACATTATAATCTTAATAGTGTTCTGTTACTCTCATCTATACTCCTTCTGAAATCATTTTTCCTGAAAACTTAAAGATGTCTTTTAATTATTCTTAATGATGTATGTGTGTCTTGAGTACAGGCATGCCTACATGATTGTAAGTATGTGGGGAGGTCAGAGGGGTTGGATATCCTGAAATTGGGAGTTATAGCCAGTTGTGACGCTGAAATGAGTACTAAAACCAAACTCATCCTCTGCGAGAGCTGTCCATGCTCTTAACCACTGCGTCATCTCTCCAGGTCGTGCCAAAAACTTTTCTGGTTTTCTTGCAAAATATCGTGTTAATACTATACACTCAATTTTAAATTCTGAAAATATTTAACTTGAAATATTATTTAATTTCAGAACACTGCTCTTCTGCCTTTGGATGCTTTTCCACAGGCAAAAAAGGCCATCTGCTGTGTACACTATAGGACTGTAAAATCTTGCAGGATTTATCTGATGCAGAATACTTGTTCTGCAGCAAGTTCTTACAAGTTAAAACATTTTCTCCTTAGGGAAGAAAGGGGTTCCTAAGACTCAAGATCTTCAGAATCAAGCTCACAAGTCCTAAAAGCTGAAACTCCTAAGACTCTCTTGCTATTCACCTTCACCACCCCAGTTATAGAAGAAGTAAATAACTGCTGTGGACAAGAAGACACTTTCCTTCTGCAAATCACACAACGCTCCAAGGCAGCAGCTTTTGCCGGTGCTACCCAGCCCTTGCTCAACCTCTCAACCATGCTCAAGTATGCAATTCTTAAACCCTGGGTACTACATTGGAGTTTAGTGGAATGTTACTTACTGGGGTGAACATGCATATGAATCTCTTCTCAGTATATGTTCCATGATAGCATTACATATGTTACTGACTTGTTTCCATTGTAACCTGGGCTGTATCTGGACTAGAATTAGTCCTGTAAAATTAGACACGGTGAGTTTCTAGGTAGGGACTGCAGTGCCTTGATGATTAACTGAAATTCTACTTTTCAGCATAGAAAATTATTTGTGAGTGTACATCTAAGATCTTTCTTTGAAGCAAGGATATATTAAGAGTTCCCCCATTATGCACCTTAGATTTAACACATGGAGAGAAATTATTATTCATGCCTAGCTCAATACTTTAATGAGGAGGCTCAGACTACAGAGTGGGAAACTTATAAGGAAGAGACAGAAAAAGAAAACAATGTTCAATATGAGATACAATATGAGAGAAGCAAGTAAAATTCACACTACAATTGTGCTAATTCAATGCCTTATCAATGACATGTTACCCGAATTACAAGGAAAGTGCCACTCTCTAAATACTCAACAAAAGTCTGTACTCATTTTTAGTACGGGATTTGCATATTATTCCATTTTGAAAATAGATTAGAACATTTGTTAGGATCACTGTTAACAAAGTGGTTGAGATTTAGGCATATGTGTGCAGTTACAATGGCCATGTCGGGACACATGTCAGCCTACCAGGTCTCCAAGTCATAGCCTTCCCAATTGCACCTTGCAAGCAAGGTTAAGTATGTAGTCAATATTACTGTTTTTCACAATGCCCCTTTTCTACTTGGTCGCTTTCCTTATTCAGAAAACTCTAATTTATTATCCAAATACAGGCTCCAAAAACACACAGTGAAAAGACTGTCAAAAAATTTACCCTCTTGGACTCTGCAGAAGGAGAGGAGGAAAAATGTCATTTGCATATAGTATGACATCCAGTTTAGTGTTTTTGTAGTACTCCTGAGTGTGCCAACAAGGGCCTTCAACTGGACTCTTTTCTTTCTGTCTGTTTTGTCCAATTACAATGTGTTAAGTTTTTGTTTTATTTTTGTTGTTGTTGTTTTATTTTATTATTATCCCATAGAAGCCTGATTTTTTTGTTTTCTAATGAGAGAAAGAAATGTGGTGGATTCAGGTTGGTGGGGAGGTAGAAGGAGCTGGGAGAGTGGCAGGAAGGGAAACTGTTGTCAGGATGTATTATGTAAGAAAAAACATTTGCTTTCTATAAAAGAAAACTTTACTCTCTTGAAGAAATATAAAATAACAAGTACAGTTTACAGAAGCTAAATCTGTCTGTGGAGAGAAGCTCAAAGAAATCTGAGAAATGCTTGGAGTTAGGGCTTACGAGTCAAACTGGGGGTGCTGGAAGGACAGATTCTTGAATTGTCTCCAGAGACCACAGTCTGCCACTGTGAAGAGTTAGTGGTTTATGCTACAGAGACCCCTGTAAGCATAAGTGTCTCCCAGCTTCAGACTTGCTTTACATATATGATACTTGAATAGACTTTTGGACCTTGGTTCTTCTGTGAATAATTCAGAAGAGAAAGTGATTGGATTTGCAATTTAAATTTCAGAAATATGCAACCTTGCAAAAGAGAATTATGTTCAAAATACTATGCTGAGGCCTCTAGTGAGTCTCAGGAAGCAGATGACCTAGGTCAAGTCACTGCACCTGTGCCACCATACAGGGACTGAACAGCTGGACAAGTCAAATGAGCAAAGAAAGTCACTACATATCAATTTTTATTATTCAATGCTACTATATGAATTCAATGACCTTTATCTAATCTGCTGTCAATTGCTTATCTTTTACATGTTTAGGAGAAGGTGGGATGGTCAGTCTACCAAGGTCTTTCATAGGAGGCCACTACTGAGAGTTTTGCAGTGACCTCTGTGAAGAACACAGGAGCAAGGGAGCTGTTTTCTCCTAGACCACAAGTATCTTTAAATATAATAGAATAACAATTATGTGCACATAAATGTGCTCATTCCTGATCAGTGTCCTCTGGCATGGCATACATGTAATTAACCATCCATATGAAATGTATCAGACAGCACAGCAGTCTTTCCTTCCCAACATACAACTAACCAGTGCAGGCATGGCAGTGTTGGAGACAGCATATGTGGTTTTAGAGACTCCTTAGATGTCTCTTTGTTTCAATAAGGAGTCATACATTCAAGATGAAATCACACGGCAAACTGAAGTACACTTTGAAAGATACACCTAAGACAATTCAATCTTTCTCATAAAAGAAAAATACTGTTAGATAGCATAAGAAATTCCTTCAGACTGCATTCCATAAAAGTTCATGAAATTAAATTTAGAAAGGTAGCTTTCCATGAATCCAAAAAGCCAAAAAGAAAAGGAAAAAAGAAATAAAAGAAAAAACAAACATTAAATATTTTGAGTCTGTTAACAATCTAGTCTTAAAGTAACACTGTTAATACATAAGTCAATAAATAATAAAGCATTTACACAGCAATGGTTTTAATGAAGTAAGAACAAAGTTTAGAATATGGTAGACTGCTACCATTCCCTCTTTGTGTTAAATTAAAATAATTTTATCTCTTTGGGCATCAATTTTCCTAATATTTAGTAGTGTTGTTATAGGAAAGAA
The DNA here is from genome assembly GCF_000001635.26 of Mus musculus. Taxonomy (NCBI): domain Eukaryota; kingdom Metazoa; phylum Chordata; class Mammalia; order Rodentia; family Muridae; genus Mus; species Mus musculus. The sequence goes on from NC_000071.6 coordinate 71,482,356, forward strand.
ATGCAAAGAGAAAAGAGTGTCAACAATACAATCCTGAAGTGTTCCTCAAATCCACAAGCCAAATAATAATCATTGTCACAAACCCATTGTCAAGGTCCATGACTGTTATAATGAACTTTGACTATATTGTGAACAAAATTCTAGGAAGCAATGCTATGTCAAATGTCTCTTACATTTCCAAAACTGTTTTCAAGAATTTATTTGTACTTTAGATAGTTGAAACTGAGAGAACACAGTGGAAGAAACTAGAAACTAGAATTCAGCATAAAACCACAAGAAAATCTCAGGGATGAAAAGACTATATGAAAAGACTATACAGAGAGTTAAATTGGGCAAAACAATGGAACATAAGGCAGACGAGAAATTTCTATTTGTATTTTTCTCCTTCCTACAACCTGCATAAATATCTGTCCATCATTGATAGAAAAATAACGGTAGCATGCCAGTGACAAGAGGAACAGAAGTACTGACTGGCTTAAAAAAAAAACAAAAAAAAACAAAAAACAAAAAAAAAAAAAAACAAACCTCATGACTCCTTAGTTAAAATTTTACTTTAAAAATAGCATTCTCTTATATCAAAGTGTTTACAAGATGGACATGTTTCACAAATCAGAAAAATTTGCCAAGATAAACATTTATAAATAACCTTAATAATTATTTAGAGTCCCATAACCTCAATTTTAAATCAGAATAAGAAAAATGGTTAGGATGCAGACCTACAAATATATATAATTAATTCAGAGATGGAAAGAACTAAAAAGAACCCTTATTTCTATTCTCCATCTAAATTAATGTGAAGGTCTTTGACAACCTGCTAAGACTATTTCCAAACATACAGTAAGCAAAAGTTAATTCAAATCAAAGACATGATGAGTCTGAAGTATTTCTGGATGTGCTGCGGAGCTATGTGTACATAAAGAAGCATGGACACATCTGGAAAACTCAAAACTATCTGTGGATTAGATGGGATGTCTGACTTTAAAAATTGTTGTTGTGGTTGAAGGCTTGAGTTTCATAAAAATGTCACTTTGCAATTAAGAATTTTCAACCATTTCTAAATTGTCTTCCCATTTTACAGTTTATAGTAATGAGATATGACATTCCCAAGCACTGACAAGGACTTATTTACCATCAGTTTCACTGAAACAGCAGCTCTGGCCTCAGTAACTGACTGAACAAAGAAGTTTGAGAGTCATAAGAAAGACACTCAGTGTGACCACTAGCCTCTGTATGTGTCCATACACAGGTAAACGCCCTCACATACAACCACTGCATTATAGAAGGATAAATTGTTGAATATTTAATATCACAGGATACAGAGCATCTTCAGTTTTTTCAGAGCTGATTACTGTAAATAAGTCCTTGGAATCCACCTGTCTCCTCCCCAATAGAGAGAGGTACAGTATGCACCACCATACTTGTTCTGTACACGGGTGCTAAAGATCTGAACTCAGGTACTCATGATTATACAGCCAGCTTTACCTACTAAGCAACTGCCCCAACACAAGACTCGTTTCTTTCTCTGAAAATTAAAAGAGTAAATTACCTTATTACAAGTTTGCTTTCATTATTAGAAAATATAGAATAATCTGTATGAGAAATAAATTGTTTTGGAAATAAATTTCCTCATGACCCTTCACTGGGAACTTGACTAGGTTTGAAATCACATGCATGTTTGAAATATATGCACATCAGTAAGGATATTTCGGGAAGAGGTTTAACAGAGAGAGCAAGTCCCACTGCGAATATGGGTAACATCATTCTACAAACTGAGATTCCAGACTCAATAAGAAGGAGAAAGACAGTGGACACTAGCATTCATCTTTCTCTGATCCCAAATGAGGCAGTCTGACCTATTGCCTGATGCTCCTGCCGCCACCATGAGATCCCAGCCAATATGGACAAATAAATCCTTTTTGTCTTTTGTGGTTTATGTTGGTTTTGGTTTCATTTTTGTTTGCTTTTAATCAGATATTTTGTCATAACAATAAGAAAGCAACATTTACTATAAATAAATACTTGATTTGTGTATATGTATATATATATATATATATATATATACATATATATATATATATATATATATAGAGAGAGAGAGAGAGACATATACATACATATATACATACACATATATACATACATATACATATATATATTTATATATATTTCTAGGATTACAAAACAATGTTTAAGGCAAAACTGAGTTGTAAGCAAGTAAGTTTAATATCTACCTTACATACATAAAAACAAAACCACATACAGATAAAAATGAAACTTACAATTTATTTAATTCAGAACAAAGTTCTGAATACAGACAGAAGTCTGAATCTGGAGGTAAAATGGTGACTGAAAAGAGAATCAGGACCATATGTCTTTAATATAAATAAAACACCATATGCCAAAGAAGCTATAACAGTACACTATCAGAAATACTGAATAAATTCCTAAAGACTATTTGTGAGTGTGGAAATGTGATATCCCCGATGGCCTACAAATAGACACGGGTGGATTCTATACTCTCATATGCTTTGGCTACAATGCCAAGTCTCTGATTCTCTATACTCTCATAGGCTACCAAGTCTCTGATAAGGACAGAAAAATTCTGTAAAGAATTCCTCCATCCATGTTGCCTGCTAGATAATCAACAGCAGGTTACAGGTCTTTTCACCATCATTCCCCTTCTCCCTACAGAACAGGACTCTTGACTTACAGAAGGAATGTTATGCAGAAACACAACAAACAACTATAGACTATATGAATTGGAAAAAAACACCACAGTCAGTGTAGATGCATTTTACCCAAATGCAATGGTCCTCTGAAACATGTATCACGTGCTATGCAGGTCTACACTAAAAAGCCAAAGCAGTTACCAACAAATACGCAGGGAATGGAAAAGAGACAAGGTAGTTAGCATGAAGGAACAGCGAACACACAAACAAATAACACAAAACAAACCTCCATCTCTCAGGATGTCGTGGGAAATTTACTAGGGTCATTATATATGGTATAATCATGAAAATGATGGGATGCTTAGAGATGTACTCAGGCTTTGAAGAAATCATTATGAAAAATAGTGATTGTTTTGTGTGATTATATTATAGAGTTTTTTCTGAAGGAGCTTTACAGCTTTTGCATGACTTCAATCAGAAGAATTTCTTGGCAAACGGGTAAGTCTTGCATTAGAGAGGACTGCAAACAGTGCACAGTGAAGGCTGAGATGGCAGAGGTGACATGTGTCTTCAAGAAGCACTTAGATTTGATCCAAGGTTCGAGGCTGAGGAACCTGGCTTACTCTAAAAGTAGCTTTTCCTATAACAGTCAATAGGCACGCTTCAGAAAGATTGCTTGGGGCTCAACCCTTGAGACTGATCTCCTTGCTTCTTTAAGGTTTCATTACATTCTTGAGTGTTTCTTGTTCTTCAACTCCTGTGAACGACTCCGATTACTAGAATCAAGTGGGGTAAGATCATGTGATATTGCCTAGAAAAATCTCCGAAGGAACAAGAAAACTTACAAAGGCTAACAGCATGGAAGAGTTAAGTTCACGTTGTTAGTCTAAACCAGGCTTAGCCAAAACATCAGAAAAATCACCAGTTCCCCTGACTACAATCACAAGGCTAACAAAGACAGTTACCCAGGTTATGCACTGATCTCGATATTAATACAAGTTCTATAGCAAATCTAGCAAAAGTGTGTTGATCATCAATCATTTCAGAATCAAATTTTTCAGCTCTTTAACAATAACAAATGCATAACATGTACAAGACACAGAAAAACAACTAAATCAGAACCAGAATTAGATATGATATAGATGTACAATTATCAAATAAAAAAGGTAAAAGATGGGGGTGAGGAAGCTGAAGCTGCTAGCTATCCTTTGTGTTAATATGCAGTCTTTCCTTCCTGAAATTATTTGCCCAAAGGCCACAGGCTATCTTAGGAGACAAACTGTCTCAGCAGACCTTTCTCTCTGGGCTGACACATGATGGCTGAGAATTTTTGGTTTTCCTCCATCCCTAAGTGTGGGGTTTAAATGGATAACGAGCTCATGTGTGATAACGTTTTTCAGGGGAGTACTTCAGAACTACATAAGATGGAGGCTGCTTATCTAGGACAACAGTCACATCATGTCCAAGATTTGCCAAAACAGTCCATTATATGAAGAACATAAGTGTTGTTCATGTTTAGAGACCCAATTTGGTAGACTTCTGAATAAAATATTTGTGACTTAAAAAAAAAAAAAAAAACAAACAAAAAACAAAAAACAGGTAAAATAGCTGTGGCATATTAAAGGTAATAAAAACGTAAGATCAGATGGATATTTCAGCACAAACATGGAAATCCTATGTATAAATAAAAAAGAGTAATCAGAGGATAAAAGATGTCGAATTGGCAGGTCCAAAGTAAAAGAGAAAATAATTCTCAAGCAAGAAAGAATGTTACATGTAGTGAAATAAGTCCTTCAGAAGTAAAGTGGTTGGCACTGGAGAGATGGTTCAGTGGGTGACTTACTTAATGTAGGATATTGAGGGCCTAAGTTCATGTTGCTGAAATCGATGATACAGAAAGAAAGAAAGAAAGAAAGAAAGAAAGAAAGAAAGAAAGAAAGAAAGGAAGGAAGGAAGGAAGGAAGGAAGGAAGGAAGGAAGGAAGGAAGAAAAGAAAAGAAAAGAAAAGAAAAGAAAAGAAAAGAAAAGAAAAGAAAAGAAAAGAAAAGAAAAGAAAAGAAAAGAAAGACGGAGGGAGGGAGGGAGGGAGGGAGGGAGGGAGGGAGGGAGGGAGGGAGGGAGGGAGGGAGGAAAAGGTAAGTGTAACAAAAGCATGTGTCACTCTATAATCCCAGTGCTAAGGATGCAGAGACAGGGATTCCCAGGGGCAGGGCTCAGTCACCAACTATATAGTTAGAACTCAAGGTTCAGCAAAAGACCCTGTTTTACAAATGTAAGACAGAGCTATAATGAAAACAGTCTGCAGTGACCTCCTGCTTCTACCCAGGTACAGAGAGGTACGTGCATCCACCACATACATGCACAACACACACACACACACACACACACACACACACACACACACACACACTGGTATGATTAACAAAATAAGTTGCTTGTACTTCATCTCCACTAAAAAGAATGCTAAAAACAGGACTGGGTGTAAATGAGAAATGACAGCAAATAGTAACCTGGTTACCACAGGAAGGAACAAAGGGTACCAGAAAATGGTGCACAGCAGATTTAATGGTTATCTGAGCATGGACTTGCATGTATGAATATTTACTCTTTTATTTCATTTACTAGGTTAATGAAGCCAAGCATGAAGTACATACGGTGATGACTCCATACATCTGATATTCTAGAAGAAGCAGAAATAATCACTAGTGACACAAACCAAACATTGGTTGCCTAGAGGTAATAAGCAAAGGGGAAAAAAATCAACTGTAAAAGGTCAGAAAGAAAAAAATTGGGAGATAAAAAAATCTGTTTTGATTGCATGTGTAAGTACACAGAAATATATTACCTGTCAAAACAAATCAAAATATACTCAACACTCTTATATACAAAGAAAATTAGATCTTATTAAACTTACCTCAGAAAAGAAGCAAAAACCTACAAATTTAACAAAATATAAAGAAAATTTTCTGTTCAAGGAAGAATACTCTAAGTTCAGAGAGAGAGAGAGAGTAAAAACAAGAGGATACATCTGCAATGTCTAAAGCCAGGTACTAATATAGACTACATAAAAAAAAATCCTTAAAACATAGAAAAACAGCAAATCCAACAGAAAGTATGAACAAAATGCTGTTTACATAAAAACAAGGCTCACTCACACTATTAATGAAATAAGAATTTGAAATTACTATATTTTTAAACTGAAAATCAGAAATTTAGGTATAACTTAGAATAGGAAATATGATGGCAAAATTAATCTGTGAGACTTCTAAAAAACTTGGATTCAATAGTCCTGTAAAACAATAAGCATACTTAAGAAAGCTGTGAAGATGGCCCACAAAATACCTGATAATATTAGGTGTTAATCACAGAGATCAGATGATGTGATAGGTACACAATGTAGAGTTCTATTCAAGAGTCAAAAAAATAAAATTAAGTCCATGTAAAGCAAAACTAATACTAAAGTAAGACTATGTCATTTTCAAAGAAAGACTTAACTGAAAGTCTCATCTCTTGAATACTGGTGGAAAGGAATGTTAGCAAAAATGAGGAATTAGTTTAAAAATACAGGAAGGTTAAGAGGAAGTGGTGTTAAGAAGAGAAATATAGTTAGCTCATCACATAAGATTAAAAAGTATGCATAGCCATGCCTAGCATGTTGATACGCTTGTCAGTATCCTGTCCATGAGGAGCTAGCATACGCTGGAACCACAATTGGAACAGCAGCATTGAAAGCATACGCTTCAGATTGCCATCTCTTGCATATCAAATCGGATTCAGCATTCCTTGTGAAACTTCAAAGTCTCGTTGCATCATTACTTTTTCTCCTCCAAAGAGAATTTATTTTTCATGGTAAGTGTCATACTGTCAGGATCCATCTTGTTTTAATAGAAAAGTGTGTCAAGAATCATGGTTTGGTTCAGTTGAATATAATAAAGAAATAATCTTTCTTATTTCATAACCATCAAGAGATATTGGCCATGATATAATTACATCATATGCTGGCTCAGAACAATCCAATCCACTTACAAAACTGTGGGAGATCTAATTTCTACTTCAGATTGTACCCACTTTTACCAGAAAACCTGATAAATTTCTTCCCATGTTCAATTTTTTCAAGAAAATCTTGTTAGTAATAGTTGTTTTTAAAGGGTATCATCACAAAGCTCTTTGTCTGGCACAGAAGATAATGCGCCAGGAGCTCTACAGTGAACTAGACAAGAGCCTACTGAGTGGGGTAATCGGGAAGAGCAAACACTGCAGGTTCCCTCTCATTACAAGCTATAGATAGCTCCAGTCCTTTACATGTGAGTACACAATGTCTATTCTGGAGTAACTGCACAAACAAGGAAAGCAAAATATGCGATCATTCCTGGGGTAGAGGGTACAACAGAGAGAGAAGAGCAGGATACAAATGATCTGACATGGGAAATGGGAAATATTGGGGTAGCAATTTTAATCAGGAGGGGGAGAGAGATAAAGAAGGAAGAGGGTAAAATAAGAGTAAAAATATCTAAAAAAAAGCCATAAGGAATTAAACTATGCACTATTTATTAAAAATACATTTAATACACAAAGATCAGAATTGTGATGGTTTGACTGAAAATGGCCCACAGGATGTGACACTATTAGGACATGTGGCCTTACTGGAGTATGAATGGCCATATTGGAGGAAGTATGCCACTAAGGGGTGGGCTTTGAGGTTTCAGAAAGTCAAGCCAGGTCCAGAGGCTCATTGCTGCTTCTGCTGCCTGCTGATCCAAATGTACAACCCGAGCTCCTTCTCCAGCACAGTATCGGCCTGTACATCTATGCTTCTCCTCATCTCAACAACAGACTGAACCTCTGAACCTGTAAGCCAGCCCCAATGAAATGTTTTCCACTGTGACAGTTACACAGTCAAGGTCTCTTAACAATAGAAACCCTAACTAAGACAATCAGTATATGAATAAGCATACATAGTTAAATGAAAATTTCCCATCTGCGCCAACAATGATCCATCAAAGAGCCAAAGACAATCAAACAAAAAAACAATGAATCCAAAATACTGTGTATGAGAACCCTCATTTTGAATTGTTGCTCAGAGTTGTCCCAGAGATTCCCAAAACATAACGGGTTATTGATATTGCCCTTAGTTACCCTGAAGGTAAGTAGTGATTGCTGAAGGCATAATGAGCTTTAAACACAGAGTCTAGAGACCCTCAAATGAAACTCACCTAAAACCTCCTCCTGAGGACTAGATGTCATGGTACCAGAAGGTGTCACGAGAGGTATATACCCACTTAAGAAGAGGAAGACTATGCCTGCTACTGGACACCTAGAAAACTAACCAGGGCTAGTGAAGTCATGAGTCTTAGAGAAGAACCTACAATTGCTAATTTACTAAACCAACATAACCCCTAACTACATTCTAAGTATTGGTCCTTATACCCACAGATATGTGTGGCTCTCACTCATCATCAAAGAAACTTCTTTTTTGCAAAAGAGAAATAGACCATTACAAAGCAAAAAAGCTACAATCAATCAAAATGCAAAGTTGTGAATCCCAATAAATACATGTAAAATAACTCCTAAGGGTCAGGAATGTTGAGAGTGAGAGAATTAGTCTTCCTAAAGAAAGAGCACATCAACTGGTTAGCTAATATCAAATGATCAGCCTGGAAAAATCATATGAGTGACATTATAGAGACTGAGCAGATTATACTAATATATTTAGGTGTGTTTGTGAGTGTGTGTGTGTGTGTGTGTGTGTGTGTGTGTGTGTGTGTGAGTGAGAGAGAGAGGAGGGAGGGAGAGAGAGAGAAGGGAAAAAGGTAGAAAATAATTGTACTGTATTGCAATATTAAAAAATTAAAAGAATTAATTCTTTTTTTCCTTTTCTTTTATTGGATATTTTCTTTATTTACATTTCAAATGTTATCTCTTTTCCCAGTTTCCCCTCTGGAAACCCCCTATCCTATCCTCCCTCTCCCAGTTTCTATGAAGGTGCTTCCTCACCCACATACCCACTCCCGATTCCCTACACTGGCATTCCCCTACACTGGGGCATTGAGCCTTCACAGGACCAAGGGCCTCTCTTCCCATTGAAAAAGCCCTAGAAAAGCAATATATTTAAACAACGACCTTTCATCAGAGAATGAAGAAATTATCACTAAAGAAGAGAAAATCAGACATGATGGCACATGTCTTTTTTCGAGTTTCTATATCTGTTTATTTCATCTTCTAGCATACAATCCATCATTCAGGGAAGTTAGGGCAGAAACTCAAGACATGTACTGAAGCAGAAACCATGGAGCAGTGCTGTTTTCTATAGTATATGGAGCCATGTAACCAGAGGTGGCACTGCTCACAGTGATCCGGGTGTTCCTACATCACTCACTAATTAACAAAAAGCCTGTTGCTTGATTACAAGCCAACCTGGTGAAGGAGTACTCTCAATTGAGGTTCCCTCTTGTAATGACTCTAGTTCAGGTTAAGCTGATATTAAACTAGGCAGCACAAGGGCTATAATTCTAACATTTGAAAGGTAAAGGCAGGAATACTGTCATAAGTTTGTGGTAAGTCTGGTTAATGTAGCAAAATATCTAGGCTAGCCAGAGATACAAAGTAAGGTTCTGTCTCGTAAACTCAAATGAAATTTTAAAAAAATTAAAAAGAACAAAAAAGAAAAAGACAGAGGTAAAGAAGGACATAATTCATGCACTGCATTTAGAGAATTCTGGCATTCAGATATGTAGGGACAAATATCCCATATAAACATAGGAAAAGAAGAGAAAAAAATGAACAGTGCTAGGTGTTTTAGTTTGTGTAATAATACATTGATGAATCTTAGAAATAACACAGAAAATGAATCTGGAGGTCAGATGATAGACTAAGGTGTTGAACTTCATTATACAACATCTGAGTAAAAGTAATTGTATTTGGCAATTAAGTTTAGAATATTAATCAGCTGTATGGGGAAGGGGTTGAAGAAATGGGTGAAAAGGGGAGATTGCTTAGAAAATTATGACATGGGCCCTAGAGTAGAACCTGCTATTAACTTGCTAAATGGCCACGCTATCAAATTGTCTTCTGAATATTTACGTTTATACCCACACTTGGGGCTACTTTTAACCTTGGTCAGAGTATGTTGTTTTGGAGTAGGTAGCAGTCAATGAACGGACTGGTTAAAGCACTGAAAAATGAGAAAGTGAGTCTTCAAGCCTAAGCAGGACATCTACATCAAACCTGGCTCCACCAAGGTCAGAAAGCAAAGAGCATAGAAGAGAGTACAGAAAGAATGCAAGAGAGCTGGCAGGTGGTAGCAAATGCTGTGACTTGCTGTCTTCTGGACATGGCAGGGCTCTGACACTCATGAACTTATACAGCAGCTGGGATTGCCTGTGTTAATTGGTTTGGCATTTCTTTTCATTATAAAAAATTGGGCAATGTGTGTGAAAACCTAGTTTAGAAAGCATGGAATATGAATTATTCTCATATAAAAAGTCTCAATAATAGTGAAGTAAACCATGTGTACATCAGAATGTCCTATACTTTCCTAACATGTTTGATAATGCACTATAGTGATGAGATGATATTAAAGATGAACATTATTCTCCACTAATGGTAAAAATAGAAAACTAGAATGAACATAAAGGACATTTTGGAAACTCCATCAATATTACAGATATATATATATCTTTTGCCCCCAGCTGTACTTGTGCTGATACAAAATAATATGCAGGAGATTAGATTTATCATTTTCTTTACAAATCAGTAAACCTGGTATTTTTTTTTTTTTTAGTTTGTAAAGATCCTATGATGATAATGATTTGCTTCTAAAACTAACAAAAAAGTACAATAGCTGTGAGATTTACTTCAGTGAAAAAGTAGGACTAGAAGCTGAGAGATGGCTCAGCACTGAAAGTATACTGCTCTCACAGAGGACAGGAGCGTAATTGCCTGCAACTCCAACTGTGGGGGAGCTGATGCTCTCTTCTGGCCTCTAGGGCACTGAACACACTCTGTCTCAATTTCTCTCTCTCTCTCTCTCTCTCTCTCTCTCTCTCTCTCTCTCTCTCTCTCTCTTTCTCTCTGTGCCTCTCTCAAATACACACACACTACAAACAAGACAAATGTAACTTAGGTATCCATCAATACATTAGTAAAGAAAATTCAGCCACATACAGTAATGAAGAAGAATGACCTTGAAAACAGAATGTAAAATGAGATGGATGCAATAATGCTCAATATGATAACATTCCTATGAATTATTGAGAAAAAACACAGAGACTAAAAGTACATTAGCGATTCCCATGTTATAGAGAGATGGGAAATCAGATTGTTAGCATTTCTCTTTGGAATAATGTTAGCATGTAAGAAACAAAGCATTTTTCTTTAGCATAATGAAAACATTTTTATACAAATAATAGTGATGATTTTATCCAACATTGTGAATATTATGAATATCACTGAATTATATGCTTAAAATAATTTAAATAGATATGGTGTACTATCTTATTCTGGTTTCTATTGTTAATAATGCAATGCTATAGACTGGTTAAATGTTTAAATATAGGGGTAATTTTGTCTCATGCTCTCATCTCAGGTTAAAGGATTACATCTGGTGACAGTCATCTTAGTGATAATGTCTGAATGCAATACAGAAACAATATGCTTCTATTTGGACTCTCTTCATATAAAGCCACCTGTATTGGCAGGCTCCATCCTGACATTATAATCACACCACTCCACAAGGCCCCCACCTCTAAAACACCAGAGTTCAGTTTATACTCTTATGACTCTCAAAGCATAGAAGCTGTATTCTACAGCAACAGAAGAGATAAGGCAGCCTTCTGTTTATGCATCCCTGTGCTTCCTCTTGCTGTTTTATGTTACACTTCAAAATTACCAAAGATGGTAAGGCATGAAAAATGAGCACAGAATAATAAAAAGGTTAAAAACTGATTTGTATATGATCAGAACTTGATTTAAAGGCCAAGTTTAAAGTAAATGAGATTATTACCAATATAGAAAATATAGGGAAAAACTTAAAATGGATTTTTACTGAAACTTAGACATCTAAAGTTTCAATATGAAGAATATTATTATCTTTGGATATTATTAGTGCTGCTTAATTGTACACTGAAAAATAGTCAGATGAATATTTTATAACGTTCAGTTCTGGGTCCCTTTGATCTTGAGACAATTTTTTGTTGTTTATTTTAGTTCAGACTTTGAAGCATACAATAGTCACAGCAAGTATGAAAGCAACATAAGAGAAAACTCTGAGTTTTAGATAAGTGTTGTTTAAGATTCTTGGGTCTTGAGATAAAGAAATTTGGCCAAATACCATTGCTTCTGACACCTGGGTAGTACTAGAAAATGAATGCAAGGAATACATCATTATGTCTAATGAAATCAACCAACCTACTCAGTTCAAACATTCTCAAGAAAGTATTACAAAAACTGGTATATTCTACAACAAGATTAAATTAAGAAAGACAATGTAAAAGTATCTTTAGGTCACATCTCTGTTTTATGACTTTTGACATCATTCAAGATAACTGTGCTGCTACAGGTCAAGGGTTGTCTCCTTTATTACTTTCAAAGTCTCTCTCTCTCTCTCTCTCTCTCTCTCTCTCTCTCTCTCTCTCTCTCTCTCTCTGTGTGTGTGTGTGTGTGTGTGTGTGTGTGTGTGTGTGTCTGTCTCTCTCTCTCCCTCTGTCTGTCTCTCTATCTCTCTCTTACACACACACATACACACAGAGAGACAGACTAGACAAACAATACTATCATAAGTGATGCCTGGTATGCCTTTATTAGATCATTTAATATATGCTGTGATCTAATGCAATTCTATTAATATATGCAACACAAATATACTGTACATGCTACTTCAGAAAAAGTAAGATAATTCCATCTGATAAAGAAACTACCATCCCTTATTATATAAAATAATCATGCAAACTATACTCATAAAGGCAAAATTATATTTTTTTCATATAGCAGAGAACCTACTATTCTCTCTCTGCTGCATTGAGTCACTCTGAATTATTAAGAAGATTGTTTTTGTACCACAAATGACTATCAGAGATTACTTCTCTAGCAGACTCTTGTACTCATGCATCAAAGCATAATTTAGTCCATTAAACTTAGGTGGCATCAAAGTATAGATGTTGTGGCTAACACTTCTCGATGCTTTATTGGTATTCACAGCTACGTCTAATGCAAGGTTTGATGCATACTGGAGACTTATTGTTCAAACCAAAATCCCCGGCCACTTCCCTCTTATTCATCTTCTGATTATTCCCTGAATGTCAAGAGAAATAATAATGTGCTTAAATTTCTTTCTATAGTGTATTCCAAGACCCAAATATCTAAATGGCATGTAACTCTACTCCAGATTTTCCTCTTTATAGTGCTTTTGTTTTTGCTGGGACTCTTTCATCACAAAGTATGCACTAAAGCAAACAACAAACAAGTAATCATCTCAAGATCAAGAGCTGCAATCAATGCCAATGCCCCTGGACCTTCCTTTGAATTAGGGTCTTAGAGCACTCAATTCCATTTCAGCACAGTGACGCATTATAATTTTTATGTCTTGAGATCCTTGTTTCATCTGAGCTCCTTTGAACCTCTTCGGTTTTATAAATAGGGTCCTTATTATGGTCTGCATCTGGCTTCCCTCAGGGAGACTTTTCCAAGAGCCCTGGAGTAGATCGGCCTATTTTTATGCTCTCTTGAGGAGTCTTGTTCCCTAGTTCTCCCTGTCCGTGGTTTGTTCCGGGCTGTTGGCTGCCTGATGTTTTGATGCCTCTGTCCATTAACTAACTCTTGCCTTTCAACAGCTGAGCTGCAGTGCCTTGCTTACTGCCTCCCTCCCTTTGGTTTCTGGCTTACTGCTTCAGTCTGGGTGTCAAGAGAAGCCCTGGCAACTTCCTGTGTCAGCTTCTGCCCCTTCTGCAGATTGCTCGCCAATTTGGCTTTCCAAAGAGCCTGTCAGTAGCTTCAAGCAGGGATTTTATCTTTAGTTTCCTAGACTGTTCATTTTCATGATTATTAAGAGGCAACAACGGACACTTGGGGGACTTTTGGTATAGCATTGGAAATGTAAATGAGCTAAATACCTAATAAAAAATGGGAAAAAAAAAAGAGGCAACAACGGACACTTACAGATAACTGACTAGCTACTCTGTGCCAGGTAACGAAACAACAACGAAGTTCTACCCCCGAAGGCTGATATCTCACAGGATAGACTCATTTCCAGGGTTTACAACCTGTGCTGTTTTTTAGAGATTCCCAGGTCAAATGGATTTCTGATTGTCTTTTTATCTTTAGGTTTCTGTAATGTGCACAATGATTGGCTATCTCATATGGCATTACATATTGTAATTCATTTTATCTTTCTGTGACTGTGTAAGATCAAAAGATATATGTACAGCAGAAATGTTTAAAACTTAGTGTCTAAACAAGTATTCTGTAGCAACAGGACCCAACACCTGATTTATGAATTTAAAAAAATTAAAAAAACATAAACATAAGTAGAGCAATGTGAAACATAATACTATTAACTTATCAATTAGGAGACTGTAAAACAACAACAACAAAAAAAAACCACTAAAAACAGTGGTTTTAACCCAACACAGTAATTTTACAAAGAAAGGCATTTACTGTCTGTAGACTAGAGTTCAAGAATGTCCCTTTGAGCAAATGTGGCACTGCTCCCCAACACAGCTCCATGATAGATGTTCTAGTTCAGAAGCCCATGTACTTTCCAGGAATGAAGAAGTGGTAAGAGGGCAGAATAGAGATAAGGTATAAGGTTATACAAACAAACCAGGGTTCTCTCAGAAGCTTCATCTCCTTTCAGACGATGTCTCACAGGACATCGTGCTTAGATTCTCTCTTACAGTAATAAAGAAGATGAAAAGGTGAGTTTGTGTGTATGTTGCTCATTTGTTCCACACAGCACTAAAGGCTAAACGTAACTGCAAGAGTTGATCTAAATGAAGCAGAGTGCACAAGGCCAACTGATGGCTGTTTCGGCCTCCCATTGCAATAGTTAGTATGAGCAGGTCTTTCTACCAGCTTCAATCTGACTGAATTTGTGGGTTTAACAGGAAACCTAGTAGAACACTTGTCTAATTTTGATTAATTTTATTGTGGACTTCAAACATACTGTTTTTCCTGAACATTTTCTATTTTATCCCTGGCACTGAGATTGGACATAACAACACTTGCCTTTCAAATTATAGTCTGTCCTAGTTAGGGTTACTATTGCTGTGACTCAACGCCAAGACCAAAAGCAAGATGGGGAGGAAAGGGTTGATTTGGTTTATGCTTCTACATCACTGCTCATCATTAACAGAGGCCAGGACAGGAACAGTGCAGGAACCTCCAGACAGGAGCTGTTGCAGAAGCCATGGAAGACTGGCCAGTTACTTGGTTTGCTCAGCCTGCTGTCTTATAGAACCCATCTGCCTAGGGTGGCCCCACCCACAATGGGACAGGCCCTTTCACACTAATAAAGAAAATTCCATACAAGCTTGCCTACCGCCCAGTCTTATGGAGATATTTTCTCAACGAAGGCCCCTGCATCTTCAGTGCATTGTGTTAAGTTGACATTAAACTAGCCAGCATTTCTTTTAGACAGGAATAATTCTGGGTCAAAAACTTTGAAAGAAGGCTGGTGACTGCATCCCTCCACAGTGGGATGCGCCTAATCCTGTAGAGTTGCCGCCCCCAGGGGAGGGGAATGAGGAGGGCAAATGAGTGAGGGGCATCTTCTCAGAGGCCAAGAGGGGGTGGAGAACTCTTAGAGGGGAGACTGAGAAGGGTGGCAACATTTGCAATGTAAATAAATAAAACAATTTTAAAGTATTAACCAGCACAACTGACCCCTTATCAAATTGAGACACAAACACATAACTACTAAGTCACAACTTCCCTTTCTATTTTTTAATCCTTAAGATCTCCCACTAAAAACATAAATAACTTTAAAAGTCTCATAGTTAAATCTCTTTAAAATAACTAAACTCCAACAGTGTAAATGACTCAAACATCTGGGATTCATTCATGATCTTCAGAGTTCTTCCAAAATGCTTGGGTCACTTCCATGGCACTGCCCTCTGCAGAACGCAAGGCTTGTCTCCTAGGCTCAGGCCAGCTCCATCTCACACCTGCTGCTGTCTTGGCAAGCATCTCTTGGTACTGACATTTCCAAAATGCTGGAATCTTTTGCTGCAGCTAGACTGTACTTCACCAACAGTCTCTCTCTCCTCAAGGACCCCAAGTTACCTAGCAGAGCCAAGGCTCAGCTTTTCTCCAAGACCCTTGGATGCCTCAGAACCAGCACCACCTGGGTGACTCTTACACTAGCAAGTTCTCCTGCCATCTGCCATCACGAGGTACAACCTTTGCGGCTTCTGAAGCACAGCTTGCATTACTGAGTCTGAGGAACCACCTCCCAGAAGACTTCACCTCAATAAGTGCTGGTTTCTTCTTAGTCATTGATTATTTCTCAGATACAGGCTTCAATTTAGTGGTTCTTGTGTGCTGACCACTGCTGACTCTTCAGTCCCATCTAAACAGAACTGCAGATTATTGATTCAAAATAGTAAATGGCTCTGAGAGTCATCAAAGTGCTCTCAAAAATCCCTCTGATGCCTTCATTTTCTGCATTGCTCTCCACATTCTTAGGTTCCAAGCTCCCACAAAAGAACTTCACCAAAACTACCAAAGTCATTCCACAACACTACCCAAAAGAAATCATCAGGTCTCTCACAGAAATACAACTATTGTGCTTCCAATTTCTATCCTAGTTACCTTTACTATTGCTGTGATAAAACACCGTGACCAAAGAGTAAATTAGAGAGGAAGGGGTTTATGTGACTTCCATATCCATGTTCATCATTAAAGGCATTAAAGGATGTCAAGACAGGAATTCAAACAGGACAGGAACCTGGAGACAGGAACTGATGCAGAAATCATGGAAGGTTGCTACTTACTGGCTTGCACCTTATGGCTTGTTCAGTCTGGTATCCTATAGAACTAAGGACCGCCTAACCAGTGATGGCCCTATCCATAATGGGCCAGACCCCTCCCATATCAATAAATACTTAAGAAAATGTCCTCAAGTTTGCCTACAGCCCAGTGTTATGGAAACACCTTTTCAGCTGAGGTTTCCTTGTGCCCAGTGACTCTGGCTTCTGTCAAATTGAGATAAAACTAGACAGCTCACTCTGTAAACTGAAATCACAGACGAAAATAAAAAGTCTTAGAGCTAGCCACTGAAGAGGTCCTAAGCCTGGGAATGTGTTGCTGCTGGAACTTCAGTCTGGGAAAGTGTCCTAGAAGGAAAAGGTGAAGAAGATGAAAAGGCCTCACCAAATATAAACCAGATGCAAATCAAAGTTGTAGAGAAGGCCATCTGCTCCAGGAAGGAACAGGGAGGATGAGCAGGTAAACATTCTGAGCTTTGGGGAGGTTTCAGTGAAAGGCAATACAAAGTTCAAGAGGAAAGAGAATGGTAGTGAGATAAGCAGGAAGCAAAATAAGCAAGAACAAAGACAAAACACACTGACTCATTTAGGATGGTTATTAATTACATACATTAGGGAAAATCAGCCTAGCACCAGTGGGTACAATTTATTGCTAAGGGGTCAAGCTAGAGATGGGGAATACAATGAAGGTACTCTGTTCCAATTGCCTAACACAGGGGTGTAAGCTCAAACAGTACCAGAGGATTTGGAAATGCAAAGACCAATTTCATAGATATTAAACAAGTTCAAAATTAAAAAGCTTATTAACCAGGTGCTCTCGAGCAGGGAACAAAGGGAGTCCACACAGCTGCACGGCAGAAATGAGGATAGAAGTTTCAAGTAGCTCCTGTCTTTTTCATTCACTCACTGACTCCACATGAGTTAATGAGAGTTAAACTGGTTTTCATAAGCTTGGTGCATTTCAGGTAAAGACATACCTTACTCTAAGGATACAGGCATAGCTATGGGTACATCATGTCAGGCCCTGAAACAGCTCAAGTACAAAAAGAATCGGCAGCCTGACACAGAGAGGCCCATGATCCACACACACTGCCTTTGCATTGCTGATTATCTAAATGTGCACTTGTGTGTCCTCCACAACTTGCCTATTGCGAAGAATGTCACAATAAACTTGGAGATGCAGGGATCTTTTTGTTGTGTATATTTTAGTCCTTTGGATATATGCCCCTAAATACAGTAACTGGATCATGGCATGGGCAATGCTTACTATTGTTACTGTTCGGTTTTGTTTTTTAATATGAACACACAAACACAAGAAACAAAAAGCAAGTGACAAATATCAAATAGAAATTATATCAAATTACAAGACTGTCCAGAGCACCAAAACAACCAACAACGTGCTTTTGTACTTTCATCAAGAAGCCACTTCCTAGAGCAACTCGAGAGGACAAAGGGGAAAACAAGCAGCACTAGCGTCTGTTAAGCTAAGAGCAGGCTTCTTCACATTGTGTTTCCATGGAGAGCTACTTAGTAACCTTCAAAACTACTATCAATGAAACAACAGACTTATCATTTTGAATACAACACCAATGAAAGAGCAAAATCTGATTAGTAAAAAATATTTTTCTAAAACCCATAAGAAACATGATGGGAGCCTCACACAGACAATGCAAATACAGGATTACATAAGGAAAATGGCAGCATGCAAACAACTGCATTTACATCCCAAGGCCAGAGAAAGCAAAAAAGATACGCTGGGGAAGAAAGAAGCAACAGCAGTTTAAAATATGCATGTCCTATATCCCGTATTTCTATTATCTCTAACAGTGCATCCCTTCATGCCACCCCTGGTTTGAGAAAGCTTTGTTGAAGATTAAGTTCCCAAACTAACTCTGTATTCCCTATAAATGCATGCATCTTTAGTCTTTCCAAAATCCTGGTTCCATCTATGTTTATGTACTACGGAATTACTAGTCCTTAAGGAAAATAACATCAACAGATAGAGTCATGAATGTTATTTGCAATCAAATTAATAATGATACAGTATTGTGGTTGAATACCCGTTACATGTTAGGAATAGTTGTAGTTGATCAGGATATCTTGACTTCTCCACTCAGGAGTTCGATAATAGTATCTACTTCAGAGACATGCTGTATTAAGAAATGCTCAGTCTGACTAAATCTGACACAGTGTGAACCTAAACCATCACTGTATTTTATCAATGTCCAGAACGGTGCATCCTGGATTCTTTCCTAAAAGATGAGATTAAGCCTGTGAGTCAGTGGCCTGCCCAAAAAATATAAAAAAATATAAAAACCAGGACTCAAAGGGTTATTCAACAAATCAGGGGCTAATGTAAGTACCTATCTTGCTAATAGCTTCAAAATTACATGAGAAGGGAATCTACAAAAGACAAAAACAAAGATATCTTTATACGGTAGCCCTGCAATTATCACACTGAAGACACAAAGCCTATAAGAAATGATTTAAACTGTCAATAACTTCTAGCATAGAAGGAGAAAATAGGAGAAAGCAAATACCTCTGTAAAAATTTATACGTGTGTATTTTAGTATAATATATGCAATTTAACCTCACAAAGACAATGCAATTCCTTTTAAGAGTATGAAAACAAATACAAGGAAACTAGCAGTTAGAAGTAAGTAGTCTGCTGGTCTGGGCTGAGATATTTGCTATGACATTCTTAATGGGTAGCAGGGGATCCCTGGCTAAGATCCCTGGACATAGTACAGAATGGAGGGCATTTACACTTCACGTTCAGCAGCTGCAGAGAAACAGCAGGCTCCTAAGAAAGTCTCAGTATGTGTGTCTTTTTCACAAGGTAAATTTCTTAAAAGATAAACATAATTGAGTTCTCTTGTTTAACTAGTAAAATGCCCATCAATTTACCAAGACAGAATTGTTAACAGAAATTTCCCATAACAAGGTTTATTCCCCACCCAAAGTTGTGCCTTAATAATTAATATCAGTATGCATAATTGCACAATGGATGGCATGTTAACATGAGATAAAGAACTTTAGAAATCACATATTCTCATATTCTGCTTTCAAACTGATCCTATATCTGAGCAGGGATCGACACCAGAAAAATGTGTGACTGCACATCTGTGGAAAATTATACACCATATACCTGCTGGCCAAGCTAGCAGGAAAAGAAAGATCATCACTATCTTATAGCACAAGGAGATTCTAAAAGCCACGTAAATTCCACAGAACCATGATTATATGACCACACCAGGGGGCGCTCTTAACACTGAAATGATGGATGACATTTTATTCTACTTAGTGGTCTCGGCTGGCTGAAAAGAAAGGGTTTTTTTGTTTGTTTGTTTTTGTCATTTGGCTTTTTGGTTGTTATTTTTTAACCTTTGTATAACTATTTTTAAGTGCTCCTCTCTTGTACGTGCTCACTGACAGCACACAGATTTTCTTCTGCAGCCTACTGTTAGCACTAGGAAGCTAGTCTATCAAGGAAAGTTTTTTCTCCACTAGGAAATGTTTATTTTGGAAACATTGTGTCAACTTAACTCACATCAACCTCTTATTCTCCCTGTAGTTAGACTGATTACCATTAACATAAAGACATAACATGTTTTGATGAGCACAGACGTTTAAAATATATTACTAATGTAAATTAAAAAAAAAAAAAAACTCCCTATCAGAGGGACCTTTTAATTCCTTCCAGCCCCCCCCCTTAAAAAGGAAGTATGATTTGATGTGTGTGAGTGTGTGACAGAGACAGAGGGTGTGTGTGCATGTGTTTTGTGTGGGTTTGTGTTAATATGAAGAAAGCACTGTACAACTAACTGTGCTTCACCCTCAAAGGTTCTGTAAGCAATAACAGAAAGCTCTTGGATGAAAGTTGTGTGCTAGGACTGAGCCACACCAAAACAAGGTTTGTCCAGTACACATCTTGGGGTTCACAATGTGATCAAATATCCGAACAAATATCCGACAACACATTTGCGCTTAACACTTTCTGGTTTACTTGTATTCTTTGTAATAGTCTTACTTTTTGTTAGAGTGTTACAATTTTTTGGTTGTTGTTTTGGTTTGGTAGATACAGTCTCATAATGTAAAGGCTTGCCTCAATTTTGCTTTGTGGCCAACGATGGCATTGAAGTCCTGACCTTCCTAACTCTCAAGTACTGGAAGGAAACATGAGTACTAGAAATAAAATTTAAGAAACGTGTTAAAAAAAAAAAAGTTCTGTAAGCAGGTCTAGCAGACTTGAATTCACACCTGGAATTTACACAGTAGCCTAGACGGACCTTGAATTTATGATTGTCCTACCTCAGTCTTACCAAGTGGTAGCTACAACCACTGCCATGTGGCAGATACACTATTCTAAATGTTATTCAAAACAGGACATTGCAATGGAATCCTAATCTAGAGCGCTCTAACCCACTTCTCTAATGTTCTCATTACCTGCAAAGTCAGTCGAGAACAGACAAGAACAGACGCTCTCCTCAGAAGTTCTGACTCAGCTGCCTAAAAGCACAGAAGAAAAATCAATGTGAGTTTTCAGAGAAACAGAAAATGACAACAGGGAAATAGGCTATGCTACCCACAAAGGGTCACAATAGTACTCCATTAAAAGCAATGTTTGCACACAAAGGGCACCCAAGAAACATAAATTTTATGAAATGACTCAAACATGAAATGTAAGCAAAGTACGGGGCAAGACGTCATGTCATGCCTGTCTGCCTATGGTTCTAGGGACAGGGGCTTGTAAAGTGTTTCTCAGCCCCAGCTGAGATCACTGTTTTATCTGTAAGGAACCTCCTGAGTGATACCACCTGTAGTCAGGCAGGCATTAAACATTACTGCCACTGGGCGGTGGTGGCACATACCTTTAATCCCAGCACTTGGGCGGCAGAGGCAGAGAGGCAGAGGAGAGGCAGAGAGGCAGAGGAGAGGCAGAGAGGCAGAGGAGAGGCAGAGAGGCAGAGAGGCAGAGAGGCAGAGAGGCAGAGAGGCAGAGGGATTTCTGAGTTCAAGGCCAGCCTGGTCTACAGAGTGAGTTCCAGGACAGCCAGGGCTACACAGAGAAACCCTGTCTCGAAAACAAACAAACAAAAAGATTTACTGCCAAGATCCACCTCATATAGTGATGAAATTTAGGAAACTTGGAGGTGTCTCTTTTACATTTGTGCCCTAAAATCAATTTATGAGTAAACTAATACCTCTATGCTATGGAAATCAAATATTTTCATTTTATAGAAGTAGCAAAGATTTGAAGTGAAATAACATGAAGGAAATGCATACATCTACTTAATAGTTTCAACTGAAGTCCACCTGAGTGACAGCAAGCTCTCTTCCACAAAGCAGATGTTAACATGGTGTGGGGAAATGTGAACAGGCAAAAAAATAAGAGGACACGGAACAAACAGGAAAGGCACTGGCCTCAGAGTAGAAGACTCGATAGGAAAGATATGTTGAATGAGGAATCTGAAAACTGCCATTACCTACTTTATATCCTTCTTGGGGTTTGTCCTGAGACTTTCAGCAAAGTGCCATACAGCCAAAGCAACACAGAACAGAATATAATCTGACAGGAAAAGCTGTGAGTTCCTGCAAAAAGCTAAATCAAAGCAGTGGCACTAGTGTTCTCGGTGGTCCATCCTAGAAACACATCTGGAGATAGTTGATGTAAAGGAAGAGGTTAGTCCCCGTTAGGACTGGAATGGAGAGTAAAAGGCATACTAGCAACTGAAGGTCACATTTCAGTTGATGACAGAGACACAGCCAAGATATTAACAAAACTGAAAACTTGATGCCATTACACTTCCGCCAGCACTTAGGATTCTTGGATGAAAGCAAAGGGCTAAGGACTCAGAGATAGGAAAGAGCAACTGCATTTCCCTACTCACTCACCTGCTCAGATACCCAGTAGTTTTCAAGAAACGCCTGTGTTCCAGACACAGTTTGAGGACTAGGAAAAAAACAAAAGTGCTTGCATTCATGCAATCCACATTCTTGCAAGGAATGGGGATCCTAAACAAGAACTCATACGATACAGTGTTGTACTAAGACAGCTAAGCGTCATGATGATAAAGAGGTGAGCATTGTTAGGGCAATTGGGAACAAACAACAACAGCAAGAACAGGGCAGTAAGAACCCGTTTATATGTCCCTCCCCACAGAGAGAGAGTGGACTCGGGAACAGGCATATGAAGAAAAGAGGTCTCCAGTAGCAAGAAATGGCCAGTAGAAGGCCCTACACTTGGAAGGGTGCCTCCTCACTCACTCAAAGGACAACAATTGGAACTCAATAAAAAGAAATTAAGAAAAAAAAAGAACTAAGCACGTAATTTTTGCAGACAATAAAATAGGAAGAACTTTGATGAAGAGGAAATAGTTCAGAAAAATAAGGGACAAAATTTTCTCATTTGTAGATATGACTTGTAAAAGAACACAGAGTATGGGATGATACACATGTCTTTAATCTGAACAAGGGCAGCTGGAATTAGTGGTACAAAAAAAATCAGGTGATTAGAGAAACTGATTTGCTGCAGTGAGTTTGTGAAATATAAGTTGTTTAGCAGGCATAATTTTAAACACGTGAGATCCATGAGTGAGAGGCAAGAGAGAAGGATAAAGCAGAGACCTATCCACAGACTGTGTAGGCTTCAGAGTGGCCCACTCTCTTCAACCTCTGGTGTTCACACCCCACTATGACTCCCATCTCCTGGAGTGAAGGCAAACCTTCTAACTTGTTTATAACCCATAAAATGAGAGTAGTGACATAATTCACCAAATTACCATTATAATTACACTATTTCCTTATTACTATAGCCTTAAACAATTTCTCCAAAGTAAATACACATCAGGGAACCAGAATAAATAAGAACTAAGGACAGCTTCTAGCTGCCCATTTGCAAAGTCACCAGATTCCAAAGAACAAGCTCCTCCCATGGCCCTAAGGAAATAAATTCTTCCAACAATCCAAGCAAGTGTGGAAATAAATCTCAGCTCTCCAGGTAACATCCCAGTTGCAGATGACAGCCTGAGTGTGGTCATAAGCGAGGATTCAGCTGAGTTACGACTAGACTTCTGCTCCATAAAAACTGAGATTATAAAATGGGTGTTATTTTAAAATGCCAAGTTTATGGTAATTTGTTATGTACCAGTAGAAAGTAACATTAAACCCTAGGCGGCTGCAAAATTTAGAGGCCAGGGAGATATGTAAAGCAAAGAAAATGCGAAACAAGAAAAGGCAATGAAGTCAGAAAGAAATCAAGGGTTTTTATTTTTATTTATTTATTTTTTTCAAGAAAGAGATTGCTAGCTTTCTCCAAGAGGCAAAGGAAAATGGCAGGCTGGGACTGGAAGCTTCCAGGTACTGAGCAATCAGGGGTGCTGTAAGAAAGAAGGTCTGACCACGTCCTTCTGTCTTTAAGGTTCTTCTTCCCACTTCCTAAGACAAATGGTAAAAGGAGTTGATGTTCCACAGGGACTAGTACACGCCAGGAAGTATTTGCTTTCTTTCCGTTGTAGGTTCTCCCGCACTAATAATCCTAGTTCTTCAACTGAAAGCTTCTCGGCTGAATCTTACCAACGATGATGTATCTTGCCAAAGTTGTGGGAAGTAATGGGGCTTTGTAATCTAGTCAGTTGTTAACTGCTAAAGTAAATGACATTCAGTCTTACTCAAAGCCTTAGAAGACCCAATTAGTGCCAAAGTTGTGATACTTCATGTTTATAAGTCTTTGAAAGTTGGTATTTCAAAACTGGCTAAAAACACAGAATCACTGTTGGCTCATTTTAATTACTAAGTAGCTACCATAACCTATTTTTAAACTTTTTATTGTACAACATGCTTAGGTTGCCTTTTAATTTATTTTTTTCATAAAACAAAAAAAGAGATCAATACAAGTTCCTCTAATAAGGAAGTATTATATTCAAAGTCCTGAGCTGGCTAGGTCTTGTTCAGTGAAAGCAGCTCCCTGCTGCTTTTTGTAACATTGAAAATCTGTGTACAAACTTACACTATTTATAAAGTACCATGACACAAACAAAGACTGCTATGCCCTAAAGTGATTAGTATTCAGCCTTTATCTAGATTTATCTATGCTTGGATCCTATTTTCCTAGAGTGCTTTAAAAACAATTTTTTCTTCCACTCATTTAATGAAGATTTAGTGAGCAAGGCCTTCTCAGTTACATAAAGGCACAAGTTAGATAAAAAACAGAGAGGTATTTAAGTCACTGTTTTAAAAGTACATCTCAAGTATAAACCTTTCTCCTACTTCTTCATTATGTGTATAATTATGAGTATTCATATTTGATAAACATAATTTTAAAAAGCATTTTCATGTAGCAGTAATACAAATCTGTCCTTTGCAACAGGAGTTCTACCGTAGGTCTCTAGTGCTTGAGGCCTAAGGAGTCAATCAGTTCCTCCCGATTTGCTTTGTTGCCCGTTCATTACCTCAATTAATTTTAATGGCATTTTTAGCTCTTAAATTTGAAACACATCCTGACATGGGAGGAAAAGCTGCAAAGAATATTCATTCATTAATTTCTTCTAACATTAACATGTTATATAAAGTGCAAGATCTTAATAGTAATCTAATATTATTAAATGAAATAGTTTTGATTTGATATTTACCCATTTCTCTATAAATGGTCTCCCATCCTAAGATCCTTTCCAGGACCCATGTTTTATTTATCTGCTACTGAAAGACCCCCGAAGGGAGACCCTCAATCAAGTCTCAGGGATCGCGAGCCCAGAAAGCCACAACAGTCAAGCTTGCTGCAAACACACAAGGTTTTAATGGCACACAAACCAGCATGCTGAGGTCGAGACCCATACACCACGTAGGGGTAGAGGAGTCCGACTACTACCCTATTTTCCAGCAGGCTTATAAAGGCAAAAACCACAACCTAGGGGGAGGATTGGAGAGGAAATAGGGGAAGTCTAGGGGCGGATATTTACTTCAAGGCACCTGGGACATTGAAACATTTTGTGGTTGTTTTTCCCAAAAGTTCAGGGGAATTAGGCCATCTGGCCGGGGGCCGGGGCCCGGGGCCGGGGCCCATGTTCTCAGGGCAGTCAGTATTTTTTTTTTTTAATTTTTCACTACTTCTCCTTAGGATCCTCTGATCTCCAAGTCTCTGGGTCTTCACTTTGCTTTCATTTTTGGTTTGTTTCTTGAGACAGGGTCTCCTCATGCAGCCCAGGCTGGTCTCCAGTTCATCACCCTCCCTTCTTGGCTTCCTGAATTCTGGAGTTATAGGCATGTCTACCATGCCTTGCCAGAGGTCATATTTTGTACAAGTACTGACTAGTTATTCTGTAGAACATATGCAGTAATTTTAACTAGAGCTATTTTAAATTACAATAAAGTAATACCTTTTAGTGAGACTATCACAAAAGAAACTGTTGTAAACTTCTCAGAAAATTACACCAAGAGGTTAATGATATAGTAATATGCATGGCTTCCAATGATATATGTCTTTATTGTTTGAGTAAGCTGGTATCAGAATTTTCCAAAATTGATGTAATTAATAGGTATACTGCGAAGATGACTTAGTTCATCCATGTTCTGTTCTTATTGTTTCCCACTAGTCATAAAACACAGGGGAGATTGCCTGCCACATGTTAAAGTGGTATTATCACAATTCCCTATATTTTTCTAATTTATTAAATGAACTACCTTTTCTCTCTTTTTAAATAAATTATTAATAGCAGGGATGACTCACAGTTACTTTATTTTAATCTCTGTGCTAGCATCAAATTTATTGTTTGTTTTATTCCTGGATTAGTTCCAACTTTGGTCATTAAATGATTTTCCGGTTGTCTCCTATGCTATTATGACAATTGTCTTTTCAATCCTGTATTTTCTTACTTCTTACACTACAAGATACTGAAGAAAACATCCATACTTTTGTTATACTAACTTGGGAACTGGCCATTTGTCTGAAGATTATTTTTTATTCTGACTGATTAATAATCATTATCCCTGAGATAGTCAAGACCACAGCTACAATATACATGTACACATATGCACATACGCATATATACTTCATTTTCATAATTTGTTATTGAACTTATGAATTTACTCAGTAAAATTTATTTGTAACCCCTAAATCAATTCTTTAGGCATTTTTCAGTTATTCAATATACTGTAGAGCAATGCCATGATCCAAGAGCAGAGCATAGAGCAATGCCATGATCCAAGAGCAGAGCATAGAGCAATGCCATGATCCAAGACCAGAGCATAGAGCAATGCCATGATCCAAGACCAGAGCAGTGAAAACCCTCAGTCATCAAACCCAGTGCAAAGTAATCTCTCTGTCTTCCTTATGCATTCTCACACTTTGGGTGGTCTATACATTGGCGAACTTGTATGTATTTTTGTGCTTTTAGTTAATGATATTACGGTCTACATTGCCTTTAAATATTTATTGAAATTCATTTAATGTTCCTAAATACAGAGCGCTGATGATTGCTTCAAGGAAAAAAGCTGTAAGATGTATTCAGGAATGTTCCGTATTATTGTCTGTGACTTCGATGTTTTTTGTTGTTGTTGTTTTGTTTTGTTTAAAAAAAAAAAGCATGTGTTTGTGTGTATTTAAAAAGAAACACACACATAAAGCAAGGCTAGTGATAGTTGGCACAAACATTTTCCTGATGCCTCAAGATGATGAACACTGTTTATTAGTGATTGTTTCTTCCTTTGAAAAATCTATTTAGTTAATCTCCACAGACCATTCTTAATGATCTTTAATACATAGTTTGCTACAGGTAATATTTCTGTCAGAAAAATAGCTAGGAAAGCTGTTCTTCCATTTTGTTGTTACCTTTGAACTACAAAGCTTTTGAAGTTTGGTATAGTCCTGTAAATTGCAAGCCATATTTCCTGAGTACCTGGAATCGTCCTCATAAAGTCATTACTTATGCCCAGATCTCAAACTTATGCTTTACTGAGAGAAGCCAGATACAGAATCCATGTCAACTGAAGGATGGGGATGCTGAAGGCAGAGTGGGTCTGTATTCATACCAATAGCATGATGTCTTTATAAACATGGCACTGTAGTATACCTGAAAATCGGGAATGCAGACACCTCCATTAATTTTTATTTATTATTACTGTTTTGCCTATCGTTTGTGAGTGTGTGTGTTAAGTAAAATACAAGATATTTTTCAATATCTTTGAGGAAATGAGTATAACTAGGATAGGAATCCTACTGAGTATGCAGATCGTATTTGGTAAAATGGCTATTTTTCACAGTAGCTATTTTTATCATTTGTTGAGCATGGAAGATCTTCCATATTCTGTTACCTTCAATTCTTTTAATATGTTTATTATTTCTTTATGTCAAGACTACTGATTTTTGGTTTGGTGGCAGGGTGGGGGGTTTCATTGTAGCCTCCCCCAGCCTTGAGCAGGCTCACACAGACCTATTCTGCCACTGTGAATGAGACCACCTAGGGTGGAGTCTTCTGTCTATTGTTCTGTCACCTGCTCTGCTCTTCTCCAAGATGCTACCCACTGAGAGGCAGAACTTGTCTTCCTGAGATATTCCTGAGATGCTAACAGCTCTAGCAGACTAAGTGCTAACAACTTGGCAGCAAAGCATCAAGAAGCCTGGCATTCCCACTTTATAAGTACAGACTCTTAGTAAACATTGGGCCTTGATCAGAAATCTGTCTTAGTCTCCTTTCTTCTCTTGCCATTTCCTCCCTTACTGTTCCTGCCTTCACCTCAGGAACCCAATACGTGTGGCCACAGGTGGCTACAGTTCATTACTATTCACTAGAACACACGGTGCTGCAAGGTACTATACACACTTCTAGAGGAGCAAAACAAGCCTCAATATCACTCAGCTCTGGAACCTGCAAGTTCCACCACCAAGTGGCCTCGGGAGATAGTCCCACTGGTACAGTTTTATGGATGTCACGGGAGTAACAAACCATTTTCTGATTAGATCTAAGCTGCATCGCATAAGATGGGTCAGACACAAAGGAACCAAAATCTATGACGAGATGGGTCATAGGCCCTAGAGTGCATGGCAGGGGGCATCTCTGCAACAACCTCAGCCAGCATAGTAATGATCCACAGAAGATAAAAAGGAAGTTAGTTCAAAACAGCTAAGTAGCCAATGTTGGTTCAAACTTAGGAAATCTTACTGAGTTACTTATTTTAGGTACATTTAAGAACAGCACAATTGTGTCCAATTTTCTGAGGAACCTCCAGACTGACTTCCAGAGTAGCTGTACAAGCTTGTAATCCCACCAGCAATGGAGGAGTGTTCCTCTTTCTCAACATCCTTGCCAGCATCTGCTGTCACCTGAATTTTTGATCTTAGCCATCCTGACTGGTGTGGCTGTCACCTGAATTTTTGATCTTAGCCATCCTGACTGGTGTGAGGTGGAATCTCAAGGTTGTTTTGATATGCATTTCCCTGATGATTAAGGATGTTGAACACTTTTTTTTTTCAGGTGCTTCTCAGCCATTCGGTATTCCTCTGTTGAGAATTCTTTGTTTAGCTCTGAACCCCATTTTTAATGGGATTATTTGAATTTCTGGAGTCCAGCTTCTTGAGCTCTTTGTATATATTGGATATTAGTTCCCTATCAGATTTAGGACTGGTAAAAATCCTTTCCCAATCTGTTGGTTGCCTTTTAGTCTTATTGACGATGTCTTTTGCCTTACAGAAGCTTTGAATATCTAATGACTTCTTTTGTGATTGGGTTACCGCACTAAGGATGATATCCTTCAGATATACCCATTTGTCCAAGAATTTCATAAATCCATTGTTTTTAATAGCTGAGTAGTACTCCACTGTGTAATGTACCACATTTTCTGTATCCATTCTTCTGTTGAGGGACATCTGGGTTCTTTCCAGCTTCTGGCTATTATAAATAAGGCTGCTATGAACATAGTGGAGCATGTGTTCTTATTACCAGTTGGAACTTCTTCTGGGTATATGCCCAGGAGAGATATTGCTGCATCTTCACCGATAAGTGGATATTAGCCCAGAAACATAGAACACCCAAGATACAATTTGCAAAACAAAAGAAAATCAAGAAGAGGGAAGACCAATGGGTGTATACTTCATTCCTCCATAGAATAGGGAACAAAATACCCAGAAAGGAGTTACAGAAACAAAGTTTGGAGCTAAGACGAAAGGATGGATGATCCAGAGACTACACCACCCGGGGATCCATCCCAAAATCAACCACCAAACCCAGATACTATTGCATATGCCAGAAAGATTTTGCTGAAGGGACCCTGTTATAGCTGTCTCATATGAGGCTATGCCAGTGCCTGGCAAATATAGAAGTGGATGCTCAGTTATCTATAAGAAGGAACACAGGGTCACCAATGGAGAAGCTAGAGAAAGCACCCAAGGAGCTGAAGGGGTCTGCAACCCTATAGGTGGAACAACAATATAAACTAACCAGTACCCCCAGAGCTCGTATCTCTAGCTGCATATGTAGCAGAAGATGGCCTAGTTGGCCATCACTGGGAAGAGAGGCCCCTTGGTATTGCAAACTTTATATGCTCCAGTACAAGGGAATGCCAGGGCCAAGAAGCGGGAGTGGGTTTGTAGGGGAGCAAGGTGGGGGTAGGGTATAGGGAATTTTCGGGATAGCATTTGAAATGTATATAAAAAATATCTAATAAAATTTTTTTAAAAAACAGCCAGAAAAAAAACAACAAAACAAACAAACAAACAACAGCACAATTTGGTGAAAACCTTCCAGGTGATAATTAACTCAATTCTATGTCCAAAACAAAGCACCAAAGAAGCTTAATAAGTAAGATGCAACAACATCAAAAGTCTTTGTAAAATGTGTGGAACAACTTCCATAAAGATGAGCTCTATATATTGACTGAGAAAAATCAAACTCAGAATAAGGGTCTAGGAGGATCTATTGTTGTCTTGGCCACATAGATATCTCAGATTACCATGTCTATTCCTACTGTTCTGCACAGGTAACAGGTTATACATCCCTCCTTTTGAACAGACAACTGTGTTTAACATTTAGGTTCCCCAGTGCTTATCTTTTAACACAAGGACTTCTGTACCTCCTACACAAGAAAAGAATCCAATACTATTATTTTCCTAAATGGAAAAATAACTTAAATGATTATATTAAATGAGTTAAGGATATACCCATTGGTTAGAGATTCTTTCAGCACTCAACAGCAAAGCTCTCTCTTCTCAGTAGATGGCAATTAACAAAGGCTTTAATGCACAAGCAGAAAATAAAAAGAAACTATGGAGTAGTAAGCACTAAGTATGTCATTCAGAACATGTTCCTTCCAAGGTTCAGCAATTTTTGCAGAAGAGACAGAAGGGTTACAGGAGCCAGAGGTTGTTGATAACATCAGAAAAGTGTTTTTCAGACACAATAAGGTAAGTGTACATATGCCCTTCCATGTGCATGTGACAGAGCTACACAAACTGAACCAGACAAAATCCTAGCATAGAGGGAAGATGGACAAGTAATCACACCATTAACTGAGGAGCTGCTGGAATTTGATAGCTTCTGACAGAAGCAGAGTTAGTTTTCTTTAAGGATGCAAGCAACCTCTGTAAGGCTAACCAAACATCAGGGTAGCCCCTGCTCCCAGGACTTGCAAGGCAACACAAACCGGACTTGATGATGTTACAGAGAAAGAAAAAGACATAAATACTCTAAAATTTGGCAACAAGTAATAGGACAGTGCTAATGGAAGGATATTTTTGATGTGGATGGATAGTGCTCTCTCTAAAGCTATGAAATTTTAAACAAAATTCTCAGTGCTAGGTATAAGACTACCTCCCTTAAGAGTGGCTGGTCAGAAAGGCTCCAAAAGACACACTTCCCCCAAAACAACACAGGCTGCTGCACGTGTTCATTTCTGTACAACAGAATTTAATGAAGATCCTGTTGCTGAAGACACTGCATACGAGCAATAGGATGTAGGGAATTCAAGTTGGAATCAAGCAGAAAGTTTCTCCCTTTTGTTTCACTTTCACAGTGCTAGGAGGTCCTGCTTAGGTTGCTAGGAGAATGGACCATCTTATTGATCTGTGCATCTTGTGTGCTAAGAACCTTCTAGGTCAGATGTGTCTTCTAGTACATTAGAGAAGTGACTGTTATGTTCATCACTAACCACTTTCTGATTTGATTAGAAGCCTACTCAGATTTGTTTTTGCAATATGATCATAATCTCAAACTGCCTTTTAAATATCGATGATTATGTTTATATTTACAAAACAGTGCTATAGCTCAATCTTCATCATAAAAGCTTACTTTAGCAGGCAGTGGTTAATAAAAAAACCTACTATGTGCCAAAGGCTGAGAACAAGTGATGCTGATATGCTTGGTTTAGCAGAAGTTTAGAAAAAATGTAAAGTCAGTGGAAGGGACTATGTGAGCAAAACATGACAGAGCTGTTACCTCTCCCAGCAGCTGTAGTTACCTGTTCCAGACTTGTACAGATTATGACCTTCAATGTTTCAACAGGAGTAGAGAAAGGATCCATGAAGCCCCATTCTTCCTTAAGAGGTTTATCAGGATTTCATTTTCTTCCTTGATATAGCCAATAACAGCTTACCTCTACTTTGGTAAACAACCTTCCACCTCTGCTCAAACAAGCATTTCTAATTAAATGTAATGGGACACTCACAAAAACAGACAAGAAAGAAGATGGGTTTCAAGCAGGGGTGCAAAGTACAGGAAGATAGGAGATGAAAATAACTAAAGTGCAATTTTTACAAACACAAACACACACACACACACACAAAGAATTGGACCAAAAATGCAACTTATTGTCTTAAGCAATACAGGGCTCATTGAAGACACTACTTTGTTGCAAGATATTTGACTACACTGTGAACCCCAAGATTGTGTTAGTTACTGAAAAAAAAAGTCTAGTTGTGGTGTGGCTCAGTTTTAGCACACACCTTTAATCCCTCTAGCTGGCATACAGACATGCCCTTAGTACACACTTTTAGTGAAGGTAAAGTTAGTTTATAGAAGA
Source organism: Mus musculus (assembly GCF_000001635.26). Taxonomy (NCBI): domain Eukaryota; kingdom Metazoa; phylum Chordata; class Mammalia; order Rodentia; family Muridae; genus Mus; species Mus musculus. Next base: position 71,515,010 of record NC_000071.6, read on the forward strand.
AAACACCTATTTTTAAAAGTGATATCTGAGTGTCAAAATAAGTGATCAGAAAAAGATTTGACAGAATAGGATATGCCCAACTCTCACAAGAAGAGAGAAGAAAATGTGGCTACTTAAGAATGATCAGTGCAGACATAAATAAATAAATAAATAAATAAATAAATAAATAAATAAATAAGAAGGAGGAGGCAGTTTACCAGGAGAGTTTAACAGAGACAGGTTGAAGACAGAACAGGCTAGACACAAGGAAAGACAGAACAAGACAGAGAATTAGAAGGGGCAGAAAATTAGAACAGATTACTATAGTTAGCTTGAGGTCAAGCAGAACAATCCAGAAGAGGCTGAGAGAGAAAAGGCCAGACTGAATCAGTTAGCATGGAGAGAAATTTTGAGCCATAACAGCTGAGATGACCAACTAGCCAGAGGTCAGAAGGAACTAGAAAAGGCATGCTTGTTAAGCAATATGTCTCAGAGGCTAAAAACATTCTAGGCCTAGATAAGATTGAATGGAGGCTAGAAGCTTCCAGGACTAGACCTAAGTTAACAGACTGAGGCAGTAAACCTCCAGATAACAATTACACCAGGCAAATGAAAGTTACTTTTATACTATTTCCCACAGTAATTTTATTTCTTCATTCTAAGTTATTATTTTGTTATATAATAAGTGCTTTATTGGGTACGTGTACATTTGTCTTTTACTGTCACTCTCTCTGAAATCAGTGTTCATTTTATCTTTGTGACCCACAAAATATTCTATAATTTAAAGAGTTAGATTTATACAGTGGTAGTCTACTAAAATATGACTAAATGATACATTTTAATTTACTAGATTCTATATAACCTATAAATAAACAATATTTCTTCTTTTCCTAGAATCTAGGTGTGTCACATAAAGCTATATACCCGTATGCTTCAAATACATAGCAAGATAACATTTAAAACCAAAAAATCAAATGTCTTATAATAATGATATATATAAAGTAATAATTGAATCAGCAATGATCAAGAAAAGAGCTTTTTTGGTATTCCTATTAACTTTGGATAATTTAGACTACATAGTACAATGAGTATAAAATTGGAATAACATACACTTTGCACCTTTGTCTCAAGGAACATCATGCAATACAGGGTGGAAAGATCACAGCAGACTACCAAGATGTTTGCTATGAAACAGTGTCTCCTAGAAATGGCTGCATAAACAATAATGAGCAGAAGTACTATGAAATGAACATATTAATGTGTAAGGAGGAGATTTCACAGTCTCTCATTTGTAGGCAAAGAGCTATAGGAAACTGCTGACCACATGAAGGAGATTATATTATAGTCTTTCCTAGTGATGAACCCCTTTATTGATTGGCAGAGCAACACGGATCAACAGATGTCTATTATAAGATTTCTGTAAGACCTGGGAAAAATGCATTTGTGTATACATACATTTTGTATATAAGTAAACAAATATAGTTCAAGTGAACTTTTCTCAGTAGTGCTGACAGTGTACCCTCCAAGAGAAAAGACCACCTAACAGAATCCCAATATCAGACACGAAAAGCCCTCTTTTGAGTTGTTGATCAGGGCTTTCCAAGACATTCCCAAATAATATAGCCTATTGCTCTTGCCCTTGGTTCCTACCAGTGGTTGAGGGTAAGTCCCTGTTGCTAAAGACACCATGAACTTCAGACAAAGGGCCCATAGGCCACTGAGCTGGAACTGACCTGCATGTCTCCTCTCTAAGGTCTAGCTTTTATAGTACTAGGAAATGTCATGCAAGCTTCCAAAAGAGGGACGCAATGAGCAGTCCTATCAAGCTATGAACCTATAAAGGACAACACCAGTCAACATGGCACAATAACCCTAAAGGCCTAATGGTGGCATGCATACCTCGGTGGTAAGAAAGGTCTCAAATGATTTTGAAGACTTACTCAACAAGAGGAAAGCCTGGGCACTGGAAAATTTAGCCAACTTCTCACTGGTAGAGCCCAGATAATGGAAGAGAACTTAGAACTACCACTTTACTAAACCAGCATAATCTCTAACAAGAATCCAAATATTTCCCTTATGCCCACAAATAATTGTAGTCCTCACCTCTCCCCAAGAACTCTCGGTTCAAAACAGAAAGAAAATCACACCCTATCAAACTGCAGACTTGTAGAACCAAGTCCAAATGGATACATCTACAAAACCTTCCTGCATCCAAGGCTCAAAGAACATTGCAGAAGAAAAATAAAAAGAAACCATCAATGATTATCCAGAAATGGCCTGTTATGAGGTTTTGAAGAAACTGTATGTCAAAAGAAGTGCAGTTATTAAAATAATATATACTTCAGAATATTGTACATTACTTTTAAAGTCCTATTTATGAAAAATGTAATGGCATGAAATGAAAACCGTTCTTAAATTGGTTCACTTTTGTCTTTTTCATTCAGATGGGTATTTGGGTAGTTAAATACATAAAACTAGAGAAAGTGGTGATTTAGCTGTCTAGCTATCTAATGGATGATTAGCTTTCCTTTGTATTGAGGAAAAATAATTCATGTATCTTTCACAATTCAAAAGTAGTCAGTTAAGAATGGCTGGCGGTTTTTTAGATCCTGTAAAATATACAGTTACATGAAAACAGTTAAGGTAAGTATAGATTATTTATGATGTGGATTATCTGCCTTTTTTTCCAAGTTCCTACAAATCAGTGTGCATTAAAACCCAGGAATAGAGTGGGATGATGTGATGAAGTGGGATTTCCTGCAAATCCCTTGTCTACCATCCCCTGGATCTGCCATACTTCACTTCACACGCCTCAGCTCAGTTCTGAAAGACTGAGACATTAATCTTTACTGCTCAGGATTACACTACACTGACGTATTTGTTATATCATTTCTAAGCTATCTTTCCAACTATAAAATCAAGTTGTTCTCCTCTGACTCTTTCCACTACCCCTCACTCTAAGGACAGTCTTTGCAAATAAAACTGTATTACATATCTGGATAGAAAATACCACAATACAAACTACACTTATTACCTTATCACCCTTTTCATTGAAAGGATTAAATGAGTCATTTTAAGCTAAAAAGTAGTCACAGAAGAAAAATATTTTGGACTTAATATGTCTGAAAGCTACTAAGAAACAATCCTATTTGTCCAAATTTTTCAAACGTTTTCTGTTTGTTTTGAGAAACATACATTGGTGAGATACATTTTCATTAGAAGAAAATCACAACTATAGTTAAGTTCAGAATTTCAGTTAGGTAAAATCATCAAAAGAAACTGAAATAGTTGGAACAATAGAAATACAGTGTAATAGAAACGTATAAGAAAGGAAGGGTCATTTAAGGGCAAAAGTTAAACCTTCATGAATCCCAAGTTAAGAAAACCAAAAATACTATCAACATTATGCAAGTTCTTATGAACAGATATGACACATACATTAGATAAGAGAGAAGGTGTCAGATGATGACAAGTCAAGAGTCTAGTGACTAGGGGCACAAAACTGGAGCCTGATGACAGGACTCAACATCTCACCAACAACATCCATAACTCCAGAATTCCGTGTGTGTGTGTGTGTGTGTGTGTGTGTGTGTGTGTGTGTGTGTGCATTACTAAAGTATCACTATTATAAATGAAAATAACCAGAGGGCTTCTGTGAAAATAAAATTAACCTATACAAAAAGTTAATAGCACATACAAGTTAATTTGGATTGTTAAGTGGAAAACATAACTATTTCAGTGTAACCCATTTTACTTGCTTAACCCAGACTATTGAAATGATGAATCTCTACTTAAAATGTGTTTGAATAAGAATCATGTAGTCTGGGTTCTAGTTGAAGGCCTGAATTTTCATTTCTAGACCTTAGTGGTATCATGAGGAGGTTGTGTAGTTAATAAACTTCGTATGCCTTGCTTCTTTCAAAGTCCTATAATCTAGAGAACTAGGAGGAACAAAAAGTGTTTTAATACTGCTTCTCACAAAATGTTTTCACAGTAGGAACTGAAATAGTGGAACATTTCAACATATTTATGGAACAGCTGAATTAAATGAAGAGTGAGTGCAGTTACCCAGGGGGAAAGCTACAGAAGTAAAACTGGTCAAAACAAAGAGTTTCCAGGATATGTGCAGCACTGAGGTTTCAGTGACTGGAAGAATAGCTTGAAAAAGCAACTGGTGGGGTAGGAAAAATGGAAGCAGTAAGAGGAGACTTCCTTCACCTTCTGCGCATGTCTCTGCCACAGTAAAAAGGATTTCTACATTCACTTTATAGTATCTTTATTGTATTGACTTTAAAACTTTCCTTGGAGAGTCCCATGCCATGGGATAGGTTACACAAAATATCTAAAACCTATTTGGATATGTATGAAAATATTATATTTTTATAGAACATAGAATAAGAAATAGACACAGTTAAATAAAATATGAAGACACTGTTCAAATAGGAAATGAATTGTTAGCTTTAGGAACTGTAAATACCAAAGGCTTCCTAGATAGACATACAGAAAGTAAGAATAAATGAGGCAAGGAAGGATGGAAGCCCAAGTGACCAATCCCTGGAAGTGCTGTCCAGTCCCTATGTGCACAGTGCTTCCACAAGGAGTGCAGGCACAGGGTTCCTATATCTAACCTTACAAACATAGAGAAGCAGGTTGCTATTTATGTAACATTTCTGTTGGAACATCATATAAACCAAAAAGACATATCTCTGTAGCATATGTGTTTTTATAGGATGACAGTTGTAACAGTAAATCTCCAGTTCATTAAAAGCTATAGCAAAATATTTGCTGGCAATAAAATTTTGAATGTTTAAGATGAAATAGTAGTTTCCTCATAAAAACATGGATTACTATATATAAATCATGATTTTATGGAAAACCAATTGTCACAGGAGCTAGATGTCTATGCTGAGAGTTCATTCCTACCCTAGATTTGTTCAATTCCAGCAGTAGTTAATACACACACACACCCCAAAGGAGATGAAGAGAATGGGACTCGAAGCTAGACCGGCAAGGTCAGAATGATTTTCAGAAATGTGAAAACAATTAGTGAGAAGGGATGAGCATGTGGTTTTCAGAGGATACCTTGAAAACTGTGGACATTTCTACCCTGGGAAGCAAGTTAGGTGACATAGACACATTCATAATACTCAATTTAACACTCACTACACAACAACTATTAAAACCTAATCACTTAATAAATTGCCACTATCCATTCATTTTAATTCCCAAAGTCAGTTTATGACTGGCTGAATCCTTGATTGTCTTTATGGCTTGCCTAAGGGACACAAAGTTTAATTGATGACAATCATATGCAGATTATACATGCATATGGGCAAAGTTGCCAAAGCCTCTGCTCCTAAGTCAGATGAGAAAAAACAACAAGTCTTTTTCAACAGACCTTAGTGATGTCTGCTATAGTGCTGGGAAATGTCCTCCCTCGACATCCTAAACAACAGTATATTCTTCTGGAGTATCAAAAAGCAACCCCTGATCACTGTTATAAAAGTTAGTCTGAGATCAGCAGGTAAAATCATTTGCTGCCAAGTGTGATGACCTCAGTTCAACCCACAGGCCCACACAGTGAACAAAGATAATTGACTCCTACAAGTTATCCTCTGACTTCTACCAATGTGTTATAGCGCAAACACACACACACACTTAAAAATAAAATCAATTGATTATGTAGCTACAAAAATTAGTTGTTGAGATAGAAACTAACATAAGTACTTCCTTCTTTAAACTACAAATCTACTATCGTCATTAAAAGTATGTTTTCTTATGGAGCAAATAACTCACAAAAGCTACATTTAATTTTTTGAAAGTATCTTTAAAATGTTGGATTATAATATCTCGTTTTCATTCAAAATAACCTAGAAAGCTTTCTTCAAGACTTTCAGAGTGTTTGTTTTTAATTGTAAACACGCACGCGCGTGCACACACACACAGAGAGACAGAGGAGGGAGGGGGAGAGAAAAAGAGAGAGAGAGAGAGAGAGAGAGAGAGAGAAAGAGAGAGAGAGAACAGCACAGGAACACCTTCACATGTAGTAATCTAGTGAAAGGTAAGTCATGAAATAACTGAAATATTCAAGTACTGAGTTGCAGCTGATGCCTGATGATAGTCTCTCTCCTCCAGGTAAAGAAGGAAGGCTTTGTAAGACAAGGAGCTGGCCAGAGAATGGAAGGTTAGGGTTTGCCCATGAGTTGAGTGAAGTAGAGCTATAGAAATGGTTACATAGAGGAAATAACTTATAAAAAAATTAGAGGAAGCAAACTGAAAAGAGCATATCAGAAACAGAAGTCACATCTTCCTCACTTCATCTCACTGCCCTCCCAACAAAACGGAAAGTGTTCTTTTTCTAACATACTAAGGTAGCAGGTGTGCTCCAACCACAAGACCTGAAAGTCTCATTAAAGTACCAAAAAGGGAGGACTGGCAAGATGCCTCAGCTGGTAAAGACACCTACCTGTCACCAAGCCAGGACCATTTGAGTTTGCCCACCAAAGAACACACAGTGAAAGGCTCTTACCTCCACTGTGACATGCCTGTGCATTATTTATTTATATTTATATTTATTTATATTATAAATAAATATAATTTTAAAACATTTTAAAAATTAAAACTGCCTATGCTGGATATACAGCTCATTATTTATACTCCAGAGTTGCTAATATCAAAATCACTACTGAAAACACTTATGATCTTTACAATGCCAGTCTGCCAACTTCATTTCTTAATAATAATTTCAAATCGGTAAGAAGTATTGTTTGGTGAAGCCTGACTAATATTTATACATGATAGACTCATTTTGTGTTTCTTCATCAGAAGACTCACTGGAAAATACTGCAATAGTCTGAAAATGCTTATTTTCTCAGATACATTTCACTACACACTCAATTTCTCATACACAATGAATATATTTCACTTATGTAACATAGCTTGAAAGTATCATTTCAAATAAAATAAAGTAAGCTCTACTTCTACTTACTATTAATAAAGAGAACTATCACAGCAGATTTAAAATTAGGCAAATGTGTAAAATGCACATGTTCATCTAACAAGAAATAAAAATTTGGGACTAGCAGTTAAGCACATCTTTTAACACAGATTTTATTTCTCTTATGTATTTCTCTCCTGATCTAATACCAGGCAAATTGACCAAATGTTAGGAAAAGGAGACTGGTGCAACATATTAAGCCGTAAGCAGAATTTATTTCCTTAAAAATATAAGAACATTAGATAGCTATTTGAGATAAAAGGAATATAATTTTGCAAGCTAAAATTATACTAGTAAACTCTCTATTAGATATATAACTCACATGATAATTGGAATTTTGGCTCCAATTCTCTGTAAAAGGGGATTCTTAGCTTGCTTGGAGTTTTATTTACCATGTATTCCTGCCCCATCTCAAAGGCAAGAGAGTCTAAAGATAACAAAGATTGACTTACTTTCTCAACCCTACCTGCAACGTGTCTAAGTGACAGTACAAACTGTGCCAAAACATACATAAATCCAATAAACTAACCCTGAAACACAAAGTTTATGGCTTTCATTGAACCTGAAATATAAATGAATTTGTGGTTTCACCAAACTTTACATTAATATATCAAGAAATGTTCTGATAAGAGAAGCCTACAGTTCCAGTTTTCTCTCTTTTATACTATGGCTTAACCAAGACTTAGTTCTAATATTTTCTTCTCAGTATAGCATATAGCTTTCCAAAAGCCCAAATGATTTTACATATAGCTACAAAAAACGCACTACTATTTAAACCATGTAAAATAGTGTCCTGCATAATACAGAGGAACCACGCAGTAGAGCCTTGTCATTTTCCTTGTCATGACGTACATGACGTCATGATTAGCCCCTTTTCTACCTATGTCCATCAGTATTATGTATTATTTTCTCATTACCTGTGAAGAACATTAAAATGAGAAAAATGAGTACATTTCTTACACATTTAAAATACATGCTTCACAATTACAGCCTGATTTATGGCAGTAGTTTTAAGTAAAACAAAGTAAGTCCAATTACATCTTAATGTTGCCATAAAGGTAAGATACACATCAATATTAAAATGTGAAGAAAAAACAAAACAAAAAAAACATAAAAGTCAATTTCATATCCAAGGGCAGTAATAACTTAGTAGAAATAAATTGCTCTTCTATTTTTTTAATTCTACAAAGACATGTTTAACCATGAGATCAATTGCTTTCAATGACCTTGTCAATTATTATGATTTATTTATCTATTTTCCCCAAACTACATTTTAGACTTAATATTTTACTTTATATGTTTATTATGTCCTAATTCACCTAAGTAGCATCTTCTCTAATTTACAATCTTTAGTGTTTTTCCTTTCAATAGGAACTATTTACATATAAAAGTGTTAATAGTACAAGAAAAGCTGACAAGTTACAAATAAAATATAAATAGCTAAGTAGCTATGGTTTAATATACTGCTGTTTCACAGTTGTGTTGTAGATTTATATGTATGCAGTGCTTTGTGCTTAATATTTACTAAATGAATAAAATAAATTATTAGCCTATTTAAGATACACCAGCAAACCGGTAACCATAGGCAGAACAGTGCACTCCACATTTTATTATCAGATACCTTCCTTTCTGCAACTTCATGCTCTGCAGTAAAAAGCAGCAAAAGTTTACTTATGAAGGATAATTTGCCAATTGTTCTTTCATTTATTTCATTAAAATTCTCTCCAACAGAGAGTAAAGTCCGTAATGTAGGGAGAGACAACGGAATGGGAGGAAAACATGGGTTGGGATGCCATGTCATCACCACTGGCTAAGTTCCAAACGAACAGTATGCAAAGTTTCCCTTACTGGGGCTTTTCTATAGAGGTCTCCAGGTCAAAAGACTTCATGTTATAACAAATGTATTGATTAAGCTGTTGAGCACCTTGCTATGCAGTCTCTGAGATCGACAAACCATACTTAGGATTTTCCAAGAAAGGGGGAGCAAAGCAGGAATGCTGGGGGAGTCACTGGCTACTATAAAGCCATCATCATATTCTCACATTGAGACACCTGTTCCAGTGGACATAGAAAGAGGTAAAAAGCTATATAACACACTAAACTTTATGTTATCCTAAGGAGAGTTATAGAATCAGCTTGAAAATGACTCATATGCCAGATTCCTTGCTGAGAAAGAGGCATGAGAAAAACACTTTTAAAAATATGAACAAATGCAGCTATGAACACAATAAAAAAGAAACCAGCATTATTTTTTTCTTAGATATACAATATGTACATATCTATGGTTATTTAAGTTAAAAAAATACAGATTACTTTTAAGAGTTCTATGGTAATTAAAGAGCCATGTAAACTAACTAGTTGTTGAATAACACATCAAATAAATTAAACTGTCATAATACGGGGACTGGAAAGATGGCTCTGAGGTCCTGAGTTGAATTGCCAGCAATCACATGGTGGCTCACATCCATCTAAATATAAGTAAAATATATATATATTAAACATCACAATATATGTTCAAAGAAAAACTTACAGAAAGCAAAAGCAATTATACATGCAATTATTTCTTAAACATGAGTAGATAAGAACCTAGAATCTACTTTAAGTCTTGCAGAGAGTAAAATGAGAAACCAAAACTTCACTGAGGGTAAGCTCCATGCAGACCAACAACAGTTGGTTAAACAATCCTGTATGTAAGAAGGAGTCTGCCTACTGGAAAGAACTATTAATTGTGGGGAAAGTTCACAGATAGGTAGTTTATATACCTGGAAGAAGTCTTCCAAACAACATGAAGCCCCAACATCTTCTTTTGTCCAATTAGCACCACAATTCTAATAAAAGCAAGCACCACTATGTGTGCTTCACACTGAGAAGGGCTTAATTAAAAACAAAACAAAACAAAACAAAACAAAACAAAACAACAACTACTACAACTACAACAAAAAACCCTGGAAACACGAGGGAAACTATATTGGAAGTGAGGGAGGAAGGGACTGATCCCATGGCTTCTTACAAGTCCACCTGCTTGCCTCCCTTTCTAAGAAGGTTTTTAGGCATTCAATGCAATTTTTATGTGCATTCTTCACTGACTCCTCCTAGCCTACGGGTATACACAGGAAGAAAAGAAAGCCTGCAGACTTAAGAAACAGAACTTTCTTCTAGTCCCAGGAGGTTTGGATCTACAAGAAATTGGGGGAAAAAGTTGCCTCATAGCCTTCATATGAACCCTGCCTACCAACCAATATTCAAGTTTTATAAGATTCTGCTAATATCATAGACAAAGAATCAAACTTAAAAGAAAATGTCTCATGTTGATGTGTGACTGTCAAGTCATACTGATTTAATCCAAAACACGAGGCAAAATGTTCATACCAGACTCTTCCCTAGTTCCCTTATGTAATTAGTTTGCCTATGTATGCTTCATACAGACAGGCAGACAAATGAAAACAAAGGAGAAAGGTGGCCTGGCCAACAATTCCTCTGTCAACCCCTGGAAATGCTTCATTCCTTTTTGGAACCATTAATCAGAAAGACACGGTAGGCTGCCAGTCCCTGCTGAAGATGGAGATGCCCCAAATGGCATGCAAGCTTGCTGTGCTGACACTGCTTTTAATGATTCAAACATCTGGAAAACAACATATCACACTGACAACCGCAACTTTCCTGATAAGCAATAATTCCCTCGCTGGGTACTGAGCATTAGAAGCACAATAGGAATAGCAACGTGGTGCCTCTTAGTACTTGCCATAAGAACTCACGCAAGAGACAGCCGGCCACCTTCCTGGTGAGAGCACGGGGGTCTGCCTGGCCTGAGAGGTTTGTGGCACAGGCGCCGGCGGGAGCCTTCTTGGCTCCGGGACTCCGCGGAGGGCAGGCTGCACGGGTGACCGTGTGGAATACAGAGTGCCAGCTGTTTCTGGGACGGGCGAGAGAGTCGCAGAGCTTCTGGGCGGCGCCATCTTCAGCTCCAGACAGCCGGCCACCTTCCTGGTGAGAGCACGGGGGTCTGCCTGGCCTGAGAGGTTTGTGGCACAGGCGCCGGCGGGAGCCTTCTTGGCTCCGGGACTCCGCGGAGGGCAGGCTGCACGGGTGACCGTGTGGAATACAGAGTGCCAGCTGTTTCTGGGACGGGCGAGAGAGTCGCAGAGCTTCTGGGCGGCGCCATCTTTAGCTCCAGACAGCCGGCCACCTTCCTGGTGAGAGCACGGGGTCTGCCTGGCCTGAGAGGTTTGTGGCACAGGCGCCGGCGGGAGCCTTCTTGGCTCCGGGACTCTGCGGAGGGCAGGCTGCACGGGTGACCGTGTGGAATACAGAGTGCCAGCCGTTTCTGGGACGGGCGAGAGAGTCGCAGAGATTCTGGGGCGGCACCATCCTCAGCTCCAGACAACCAGCCACCTTCCCGGCAAGAGCCACAGAGCTTCTGAGGCTGCGACATCTTCGACTCCAGACAACTGGCCACCTTCCTGGCCAAAGCAACACAGCTTCTGGGAAAGATCCTGTTTTGGGCCTTCACCTTCAGCCAGGAGGAGGTCCAAACACCAGATAACTGTACACCTTCCCTGAGAGAGGAGAGCTTGCCTACAGAGACTGCTCTGACCACTGAAACTCAGAGAAGAGAGCTTGTCTCCCACGCCTGCTGATAGAGGGTAACAAAATCAACAGAGGAACAATCTTTTAACAAAGACAACTATAACAACTAACTCCAGAGATTGCCAGATGGCGAAAGGTAAACGTAAGAATCCTACTAACAGAAGCCAGGACCACTCACCATCATCAGAACCCAGAACGCCCACTTCGCCCAATCCAGGACACCCTAACACACCTGAAAAGGTAGACCTGGATTTAAAAGCATATCTCATGATGATGGTAGAGGACATAAAGAAGGAATTCAACAACTCACTTAAAGAAATACAGGAGAACACTGCTAAAGAGTTACAAGTCCTTAAAGAAAAACAGGAAAACACTGCTAAAGAGTTACAAGTCCTTAAAGAAAAACAGGAAAACACAACCAAACAGGTAGAAGTCCTTATAGAAAAACAGGAAAACACATCCAAACAGGTGATGGAAATGAACAAAACCATACTAGACCTAAAAAGGGAAGTAGACACAATAAAGAAAACCCAAAGTGAGGCGACGCTGGAGATAGAAACCCTAGGAAAGAAATCTGGAACCATAGATGCCAGCATCAGCAACAGAATACAAGAGATGGAAGAGAGAATCTCAGGTGCAGAAGACTCCATAGAGAACATCGGCACAACAATCAAAGAAAATGGAAAATGCAAAAAGATCCTAACTCAAAACATCCAGGAAATCCAGGACACAATGAGAAGACCAAACCTACGGATAATAGGAGTGGATGAGAATGAAGATTTTCAACTCAAAGGACCAGCAAACATCTTCAACAAAATTATTGAAGAAAACTTCCCAAATCTAAAGAAAGAGATGCCCATGAACATACAAGAAGCCTACAGAACTCCAAATAGACTGGACCAGAAAAGAAATTCCTCCCGACACATAATAATCAGAACACCAAATGCACTAAATAAAGATAGAATACTAAAAGCAGTAAGGGAAAAAGGTCAAGTAACATATAAAGGCAAGCCTATCAGAATTACACCAGATTTTTCACCAGAGACTATGAAAGCCAGAAGAGCCTGGTCAGATGTTATACAGACACTAAGAGAACATAAATGCCAGCCCAGGCTACTATACCCAGCCAAACTCTCAATTACCATAGATGGAGAAACCAAAGTATTCCACGACAAAACTAAATTCACCCATTATCTCTCCACGAATCCAGCCCTTCAAAGGATAATAACAGAAAAAAAACAATACAAGGACGGGAACCACGCCCTAGAAAAAACAAGAAGATAATCCATCAACAAACCTAAAAGAAGACAACCACAAGAACAGAATGCCAACTTTAACAACAAAAATAACAGGAAGCAACAATTACCTTTCCTTAATATCTCTTAATATCAATGGACTCAATTCCCCAATAAAAAGACATAGACTAACAGACTGGCTACACAAACAGGACCCAACATTCTGCTGCTTACAGGAAACCCATCTCAGGGAAAAAGACAGACACTACCTCAGAGTGAAAGGCTGGAAAACAATTTTCCAAGCAAATGGTCTGAAGAAACAGGCTGGAGTAGCCATTCTAATATCGGATAAAATCGACTTCCAACCCAAAGTTATCAAAAAAGACAAGGAGGGACACTTCATACTCATCAAAGGTAAAATCCTCCAAGAGGAACTCTCAATTCTGAATATCTACGCTCCAAATGCAAGGGCAGCCACATTCATTAAAGACACTTTAGTAAAGCTCAAAGCACACATTGCACCTCACACAATAATAGTGGGAGACCTCAACACACCACTTTCATCAATGGACAGATCGTGGAAACAGAAACTAAACAGGGACACAGTGAAACTAACAGAAGTTATGAAACAAATGGACCTGACAGATATCTACAGAATATTTAATCCTAAAACAAAAGGATATACCTTCTTCTCAGCACCTCACGGGACCTGCTCCAAAATTGACCATATAATTGGTCACAAAATAAGCCTCAACAGATACAAAAATATTGAAATTGTCCCATGTATCCTATCAGACCACCATGGCCTAAGACTGATCTTCAATAACAACATTAAGAATGGAAAGCCAACATTCACGTGGAAACTGAACAACACTCTTCTCAATGATACCTTGGTCAAGGAAGGAATAAAGAAAGAAATTAAAGACTTTTTAGAGTTTAATGAAAATGAAGCCACAACGTACCCAAACCTTTGGGACACAATGAAAGCATTTCTAAGAGGGAAACTCATAGCTCTGAGTACCTCCAAGAAGAAACGGGAGAGAGCACATACTAGCAGCTTGACAACACATCTAAAAGCTCTAGAAAAAAAGGAAGCAAATTCACCCAAGAGGAGTAGACGGCAGGAAATAATCAAACTCAGGGGTGAAATTAACCAAGTGGAAACAAGAAGAACTATTCAAAGAATTAACCAAACGAGGAGTTGGTTCTTTGAGAAAATCAACAAGATAGATAAACCCTTAGCTAGACTCACTAGAGGGCAAAGGGACAAAATCCTAATCAACAAAATCAGAAATGAAAAGGGAGACATAACAACGGATCCTGGAGAAATCCAAAACACCATCAGATCCTTCTACAAAAGGCTATACTCAACAAAACTGGAAAACCTGGACGAAATGGACAAATTTCTGGACAGATACCAGGTACCAAAGTTGAATCAGGATCAAGTTGACCTTCTAAACAGTCCCATATCCCCTAAAGAAATAGAAGCAGTTATTAATAGTCTCCCAACCAAAAAAAGCCCAGGACCAGATGGGTTTAGTGCAGAGTTCTATCAGACCTTCAAAGAAGATCTAATTCCAGTTCTGCACAAACTATTTCACAAGATAGAAGTAGAAGGTACTCTACCCAACTCATTTTATGAAGCCACTATTACTCTGATACCTAAACCACAGAAAGATCCAACAAAGATAGAGAACTTCAGACCAATTTCTCTTATGAATATCGATGCAAAAATCCTTAATAAAATTCTCGCTAACCGAATCCAAGAACACATTAAAGAAATCATCCATCCTGACCAAGTAGGTTTTATTCCAGGGATGCAGGGATGGTTTAATATACGAAAATCCATCAATGTAATCCATTATATAAACAAACTCAAAGACAAAAACCACATGATCATCTCGTTAGATGCAGAAAAAGCATTTGACAAGATCCAACACCCATTCATGATAAAAGTTTTGGAAAGATCAGGAATTCAAGGCCCATACCTAAACATAATAAAAGCAATCTACAGCAAACCAGTAGCCAACATCAAAGTAAATGGAGAGAAGCTGGAAGCAATCCCACTAAAATCAGGGACTAGACAAGGCTGCCCACTTTCTCCCTACCTTTTCAACATAGTACTTGAAGTATTAGCCAGAGCAATTCGACAACAAAAGGAGATCAAGGGGATACAAATTGGAAAAGAGGAAGTCAAAATATCACTTTTTGCAGATGATATGATAGTATATATAAGTGACCCTAAAAATTCCACCAGAGAACTCCTAAACCTGATAAACAGCTTTGGTGAAGTAGCTGGATATAAAATTAACTCAAACAAGTCAATGGCCTTTCTCTACACAAAGAATAAACAGGCTGAGAAAGAAATTAGGGAAACAACACCGTTCTCAATAGTCACAAATAATATAAAATATCTCGGCGTGACTCTAACTAAGGAAGTAAAAGATCTGTATGATAAAAACTTCAAGTCTCTGAAGAAAGAAATTAAAGAAGATCTCAGAAGATGGAAAGATCTCCCATGCTCATGGATTGGCAGGATCAACATTGTAAAAATGGCTATCTTGCCAAAAGCAATTTACAGATTCAATGCAATCCCCATCAAAATTCCAACTCAATTCTTCAACGAATTAGAAGGAGCAATTTGCAAATTCATCTGGAATAACAAAAAACCTAGGATAGCAAAAACTCTTCTCAAGGATAAAAGAACCTCTGGTGGAATCACCATGCCTGACCTAAAGCTTTACTACAGGGCAATTGTGATAAAAACTGCATGGTACTGGTATAGAGACAGACAAGTAGACCAATGGAATAGAATTGAAGACCCAGAAATGAACCCACACACCTATGGTCACTTGATCTTCGACAAGGGAGCTAAAACCATCCAGTGGAAGAAAGACAGCATTTTCAACAATTGGTGCTGGCACAACTGGTTGTTATCATGTAGAAGAATGCGAACCGATCCATACTTATCTCCTTGCACTAAGGTCAAATCTAAGTGGATCAAGGAACTTCACATAAAACCAGAGACACTGAAACTTATAGAGGAGAAAGTGGGGAAAAGCCTTGAAGATATGGGTACAGGGGAAAGATTCCTGAACAGAACAGCAATGGCTTGCTCTGTAAGATCGAGAATTGACAAATGGGACCTAATGAAACTCCAAAGTTTCTGCAAGGCAAAAGACACCGTCAATAGGACAAAAAGACCACCAACAGATTGGGAAAGGATCTTTACCTATCCTAAATCAGATAGGGGACTAATATCCAACATATATAAAGAACTCAAGAAGGTGGACTTCAGAAAATCAAATAACCCCATTAAAAAATGGGGCTCAGAACTGAACAAAGAATTCTCACCTGAGGAATACCGAATGGCAGAGAAGCACCTGAAAAAATGCTCAACATCCTTAATCATCAGGGAAATGCAAATCAAAACAACCCTGAGATTCCACCTCACACCAGTCAGAATGGCTAAGATCAAAAATTCAGGTGACAGCAGATGCTGGCGTGGATGTGGAGAAAGAGGAACACTCCTCCATTGTTGGTGGGATTGCAGGCTTGTACAACCACTCTGGAGATCAGTCTGGCGGTTCCTCAGAAAACTGGATATAGTACTACCGGAGGATCCAGCAATACCTCTCCTGGGCATATATCCAGAAGATGCCCCAACTGGTAAGAAGGACACATGCTCCACTATGTTCATAGCAGCCTTATTTATAATAGCCAGAAGCTGGAAGGAACCCAGATGCCCCTCAACAGAGGAATGGATACAGAAGATGTGGTACATCTACACAATGGAGTACTACTCAGCTATTAAAAAGAATGAATTTATGAAATTCCTGGCCAAATGGATGGACCTGGAGGGCATCATCCTGAGTGAGGTAACACATTCACAAAGGAACTCACACAATATGTACTCACTGATAAGTGGATATTAGCCCAAAACCTAAGATACCCAAGATATAAGATACAATTTCCTAAACACATGAAACTCAAGAAAAATGAAGACTGAAGTGTGAACACTATGCCCCTCCTTAGAAGTGGGAGCAAAACACCCTTGGAAGGAGTTACAGAGACAAAGTTTGGAGTTGAGATAAAAGGATGGACCATGTAGACACTACCATATCCGGGGATCCATCCCATAATCAGCTTCCAAATGCTGACACCATTGCATACACTAGCAAGATTATGCTGAAAGGACCCTGATATAGCTGTCTCTTGTCAGAGTATGCCTGGGCCTAGCAAACATAGAAGTGGATGCTCACAGTCGGCTATTGGATGGATCACATGGCCCCCAATGAAGGAGCTAGAGAAAGTACCAAAGAAGCTAAAGGGATCTGCAACCCTATAGGTGGAACAACATTATGAACTAACCAGTATCCCGGAGCTCTTGACTCTAGCTGCATATGCATCAAAAGATGGCCTAGTCGGCCATCACTGGAAAGAGAGGCCCATTGGACACGCAAACTTTATATGCCCCAGTACAGGGGAACGCCAGGGCCATAAAAGGGGAGTGGGTGGGTAGGGGAGAGGGGGTGGGTGGCTATGGGGGACTTTTGGTATAGCATTGCAGATGTAAATGAGCGAAATACCTAATAAAAAATGGAAAAAAAAAAAAAAATTGAGGAGAAAAATGTGGAAAGCTGGTTGAAGGTACTCCTCAAGTCCAACCATAGTAGAAAAGCAGGGAGAATCTATGATACAGTGTGCAGACAGACAGGACCTTTACTTTTACAGTACCAGAAACTAGAGTGACCAGTTAGTACTCAACACTTGAACTGATGGGATTTCAACATGGGATTTATCTAGATAACTCCAAGAAAATTTTGAAATTAGACATGACTGAGGGTAAAATTTACCTCAGCCCACAATGGACAGGTAACCAATTACACCATGCATTTATTTTTACTGAGATTTTTGACATTTGTTTCTCTCATGCCTTGGTACTTTAGTGCAGTTGATGGTATGCGTAAATGCTTCTTGGGCTTATCGATCCAACTGACTAAAGTTTGGATTTGGTTTCCCATGTTGAGTTTGATATGGCTCAAACATGTAGCCTTTATATTGCCAAGGTTTTCTGCAGCAAAACCCGTGTTGCAGATTTGAACAGATGAAGACACTTCTAATGTAGCTGATGCGTCTATTATAAGAAAGTAGAATTATTCCTGGGTATCTTTGGACAGGATGTGGAAAGAAACTTGACACTGGGACCTTTAAGATGTAGCATCTGGATTTTGTACTAGAAGGATACTCTAGCTTCATTTGTGGGTAGTTTTAAAATATGTCCCATTTGTTATTTTGCCCTTTGTCATCTCTCATGGCACAAGTAGAGAGATCATCTGGGAGGGAATGGACCACCTTGCTAAGCTTTTGTTTAGTTCTTGACTTTTGAGTTCTTTTTTGTGGTGACTGACATCTCAAGGTAACATTGTTAGACTCTTGATCTCATTTCCATCCTCCATTGCTCAGCCAATGACCTGGCAATAGCTGAGGGCAAGCTTCCGTGTTGATAGTATAGTGTTGCTGTTGTGGTGCCTATTTATTTTGTCTGTTCCAGTATTCTATGGAAGTGTAACTTAAGCTGGTACCTCATACCTATTGATTTGCCATGTGTACATAATACTACTAGTTTTCAAAAACTTTATTTAAAAAAACCTTTTAAGATATCTGAATACAAAAAAATTCACAATTTTGAACTTAAAGGTTTTTGTTGTTTTAAGGGTTGCTATGGTATTCTTCAAATCGGTGATTTTTAATGAGCATACATATGTAACATTTCCTTTATTGGTGTGTTCAGCTATTTTTTGATAAACTGTTATGTCTTAAGTACATTAAAATGCAATTTTTTGTAATGGAACTGGAGTAAACATACTTTAATGTGCATATGAGTGAGATTTACAATTTGGTTGTGTGTTGCTTTTTAACTTATTAACTGTAAATAAATTTTAAGCATTAAAAAAAAAAAAAAAAAAAAAAAAGAACTCACGCAATTCCCCTGAGACTAAGACATTTGTATCTTGACAGTGCACCAACATTCTACTAAAAAGACTTAAGTGAATTCCTAAGGAAAGTAAGTCACATTTGAAGCTTGGCCTTTGGAATTTCTATGGTGTTCATATCAGCTTAAAATCTGGACATTCATTACAAATATTTGTCTTCTCCTCCTAGAAGTATACACAACACTTTAGGTAACAGCAAAAGATGGGGAAAGTGGTATAATTGTTTCTTAAGCATTTTATATTACATTGCTATTGCTTTTCTACTAGGCTCACATTTCTATTTCATCCAATACCAACTGTCCTCTCCCGCATCCCCTATCCTCACATCCTTCAACATAAAACAAGTACCAAAGATACTTTAGGAGAAGCATAGTGGCAGCCGGACATCACGGTACACAACTTTAATGTCACCACATGGGAAGCAGAAGCTTCTGTGAGCTTAAGGCCAGCTTGGTTTCACTGGAGGACAGCCAGAGCTACAACAGTGAAACCTTGTCTTGAAGAAAGAACAACAATAAAAAACAAAAACAAACTAAAGCAAAACACATAAGGATAATCATAGCAGCTACTTTTCTGTACTGTCTATCATTCTTGTAATAATCCTGTTACATTAAATAAACCACTGAAAATCTGCTTGGTACAGCTAGATAGACTATCCTTATAAACAGCACCACCCTTCTTTCTTCACTAGGCATATAAGCTACACCCCCTTTAACTAAGACTTTTAGCATCTTCTTTAGAACTCACATATGCTCTACTGTGTATTTGTCAGTTCCCTTAAGGCATAAGTTTTGTCACAAGCAGTGCTAGAATGCAACTCGCCCTGACTGCTAAATATGGCACCACAGCACTACTCATTCTACCATTCTTGAAGTCTAGGATACTCACTAGTTCCAACTCTTAATTCATTAAATTCCATTTTCTAATGATTCAACTGCTTCATCTTATTAATATATTGTGAACTGGACAACAAGGTATACAAGACTCTTGAGCCATTATTTCACAAACATTATATGGCTAGAAAGTATGGAAAGAACATAAGTGTCATATACATCAAGCACCATGTAATGGTAATGTGAATAGAAGGCAGTTTGCAATTTCCCATAAAAATCAATGCCTTATGGCTCATGTGATGAGAAAGTTAAATGCCACCAGCTATTTTATTAAGCTTATTTAAGTCAAAGGCAAAGAGCTCTAAAGACAAACAGTGTTCATAACTGTTTGTAGAGGGCATGAGGTCCTTGGCCTCGCAGATAAACATTAGGAAAACCAGGAATATAAACAGTTATCTTTTCAATGAAAGAGATGCATACCTGTTGTCTGCCCAAAAGGCTGGGAGGGGATGTAGTTAATAACCTGGTGACCTGTGCTAGCTATAGGGTAGGCCACAGGTGACTCTCCTATTATGCATAAAGCAGACTCTGTAGACCATGATGTTGTGTGTTCCTTCACAATCTTTAGAAACTATCCTTAGGGGAGATGTTACAAGAACTTTATAGCTTAGTGAACTCTAAGCTATCTGTATCACACCAGATCCTTCCCTAAACCCTTAAGCTATAGGACTCATCTTTATGGAAGAGGTCACAGACACTATGCAAAAGAGTTTTGATGTAGTTACACATTTAAGTTCTATTGTGTTCATGGATTGAGATAATTGTTACAAGAAAAACTTTTCTCAAAATTGTACTGTATTTAAATACACCTAAAATAAACTGGTGTCAGATTCTACAAGTTTGAACCAACACCAGATACTGAGATGTGTTGAACCACATGTCCTTCTTGCCACAGGTGAATCATTACTCTGCCAACCCTGGTGTTTGCAGTCCACAGCTATTATATTATTTTAACCACTTTGGCATGCATATGTACATCTTAAAAGTTAAATAAGTAGGACATATATAAAATGTTAACAATGGTCATTTCTTTGAAATAATTATTTTCTCTTTCTATATTACACAGTGCTAATTTAGACTGTATTACCTTTATTTAAAAAATGATGTTTGCAAAGGATGAAATATCAGTACAACAGACAGTAGAGAGGTTCCCTACGTATCCACACCTCATGGCCAGGGAGCCCAGATACGGGAGTAACAGAATCAGACATAATCCCTCAGAAAGCAGAATCTGTAAAAGGTACTGAAGATTTATGTCACTGTGGTACTTTAGAGCATAAAACTAAGTCCAAGCCTTCCCCAGTATTTGCCATATTTTCATAATTCCAAATATTTGGCTTCTGTTCAAGAAGAGATTAACTACTAAATGCTAGATCTGGCCACATAGCTGACAATTATAATAGACGTGACTATGGTCATATTCCTAATGCCCAGTCCAACACAAAAGACGCTGTATTAAGCATGGTCCTAAAAATTATAAATAATGCTTCGTTCATTCACTTCTTTACTGCTGCCACGTGCCCATGTGTATGGTTCCTATGCTTGGCCATTTTAGATTTTGATTAGACCAAAGAAGAAAACAAAGACAAATTGACAGTGTCTCTTCTCAAGGGTCCTAGATATTAGATAGACCGAAGAGATAAAAAGAAAAAGAAAGACAAGATGACTGCTCCTTTCATCAGGATACTCTGTGAAGCAGGACAAGCTGATGCTTGAACAAACTAATAGAGTCCTTTTGAAAACAGTCTACAAGTTGTGGGCGAACATTTTTCTCATGTGGGCATGAGACCAAGAATGACAATGTGTGTCATGTCACTTCGTTTGTTGACTGATTTCAATTTGGGTAGTTAAATGTTAGCAGTTGAAACAATAGAACACTGTAGGGAAATGTTCAGTAGCAATAACCAAGAACTTGAGTTTACATTGTAGATAGATAACTGCAAATCAGTCAGAAGATCAAGGTAAAGAAAGATTCAGGTCAGGTAGAGGCCCTGGGAAGATGTCAACATACAGATGGTAACAAAATGACCATTAAGGTGAGCTTAC
The DNA here is from genome assembly GCF_000001635.26 of Mus musculus. NCBI lineage: Eukaryota > Metazoa > Chordata > Mammalia > Rodentia > Muridae > Mus > Mus musculus. Next base: position 71,536,743 of record NC_000071.6, read on the forward strand.
AGAAAGAATAAAAGCAGTCAAAAGATGGTTCTAAGATCTCAGCATATTTTAGTTTAGAAGATGACACAGCAGAGAGGACTAAAAGGGAGGTGCACAAACACAACCAGGAACCTAAGGGAAGATACTAAGTCATCTAAATATACTGTGTTTTTAATATTAAATAATCAGGTGAGTAAAATACACTTTTATATCATACATGACTAAAGTCCTAATGTCCTGGCTGACTTTAGAATTCTGGCCAAAACTACAATCATAGATTCCATCCAATATCTCGAGATACTGAGCTGTCATAGAATAGAGTACAATGCTATATCACTTGTTAGTCTGTTCAACCTTTAACCCAGTCTTACTTCTTTTACCTTTTCTTTCAGCCCGTGTCATTGCTAAAGGACTGATATGCAGCACAGGCTGAAAAGACTACAAACTTTTCAGGGAAGCAACTCTTGCAAGCTGAGCATCATTACAACCAATGTATAACCAACTCAAAATGCAAGCACGCTATTGTGATGCAGTGAAGAAAAAAAATGGGTCTCTTATGTAAGCATATTTCTTTTGTTACCACTCTGTATAAAAGATCTTATATGTGTTCATTTCCTTACTCTCTTACCTTTTTCAGTTAAATATATTTTTAGCTATTATTAAATGTCTTTGTGGGGAAAACTGAATCCAAAGAACCAAGACTGATTAAAATCCAAATTGCTCTAATGAACAGCAGCTTAACAACACCAATACCAAAGGGAGAGATCATCTGTCCCCAGAGAAGTCAAGTACAACAGCCTGTACATTCCTGACTCTTCCTATATCTTCTGGATATTAAGTGTACATTCTGTAACACATTTAGCCAAGAGGTGTTTATTGCCGTTTGGCCACAATACAGAAACTATAGCCCATGCAAACATGGATTATTGCTTCCTTTGGGGAGCGGCCACCAGCTTTTGGATATTTGGAAATGTGATCTTCTATATATTTGACTCCCTAACTCCAAATTAGTTCTTGACCTCGCATAAGGATCCAATTAAACAGAAAATGAAGAAAAAGATTCCTTATACAAAGAGAAAATTCAAAGTAACTCTACATATTTGTAAACCAAGTTTGTAATGTGCAGTTATGACAGAACCATTACTGGACTGCTTTGCTGCTGTAAAACAAAACAAAACAAAACAAAACAAAACAAAACAAAACAAAACAAAACAAAACAAGACATTTTTGTGGTCAAATAAAGTGAGGTGACACCTACATAGTTAAACAGTTTTCTTGGATGAAGGTGGTATTAGATACTTAACTTGGTAAGAACATAGTGAGGATCCCTTAAGAGGAATATAGACTATGATTTTTCATATTTACTGGCTATAAAATTTCTTTTATAGAAAGTTTCCTAGAAAAAAAATGTTTTGAGAAACATGAGACAGGCAATCTCCACTATTCTAGCCAGCTAAATTCACTCTCCTTTTATACATCCCTTTGTTTATACTTTGTAGAACTTTCCCTGTTATAAAATATTTACTTATACTAGTCTGGGAACTCTAAGAACAGAAGTTCGTCCTTCAAATTTCTTTATTCTTCATCTAAATCCAGGTACAGGACCAGGAAAGATAAAGAAAAACAACAACAACCAACCACTGGAGAAATGCATTGAAGCCTGTGCACTGAATCGGTGATTAAATTAACAGATGTTTTGTAATACGGTTCATCATTTTCAGAACAGTAAGAGCCCAGCCAAGCAAGATTGGCTCCTGTGGAAGTTTCAGCATGGATGGTGGAATGAAGTGAACGCTCAAAATGCTGAAGGCTGCTAGAGCTTTCAATAGGACAAAAAGGAATCTGAGCACGAACCTTTGAATAACGTCAAAGGTGTGGAATTTCAAAAACAGGAGTGGTGATACAAGAGAAAGGTGTACAACTTAAGAAAAACTGCTAGCTATGCCTTTTAAAGTAAAATTAAAGCTAAGCACAATATCATATGTCTATAATCCCAGCAATGTTAGATCTAGCTTGTGGTATAGGATTAAAACTCAGAGGCACAGATAAATTATAGAACAAATTAAAAATAAAAGTTATAGTTCACCTTTCCCTACAGATGAAGGAATCAAGTAGAATTTAGCTAACACTGTGGGATATGAGTAATATGTCAAGACAGGACTGAAGCAACTACCCCCAAACTACAGTCTATGCCAAAGCTATTGGTTATCCTCCAAAACTGACAATAAGAGCCTATTACTGAAGACTCTGCATTTCTATGCCATAGAGCATGGAGAAATCTAGCTGATGCTCAACTGGAAGCTTCATCTCTACAGGCTAGGATTCACAGGGCTGGGAGTTGCTCTTCATGAAATCTCAGGAGAGAAATAATCCTCAGTGGGCCCCAGCTAAGAATGCTGCAGTCTATATCAACTGCCAAAAAAGGCAGATGTGCCTACTGGTTCAATGGCATAGTAGGGGTATGGATGCTATTGAAATAACTAACTTTTAAAATGTAAGGTCTGCTCCACGAGATGGAACCCATGCTTATCACTGTCAATGAAGCCAAAAACTTGAGGCTAGGTCATGGGCCATACAGGAAATCCTAATAGGACTATTCTGCTAAAAGAACATAGTAAGAGAATGACACCTAATAATTTATGCTATACCTGAACAACAGAGAATGGCTCAACTCTCATCAGAAAAGCTCCTATTTGTAAGTGGCAATGAATACAGAAACCCACAGCCTATCAACATACAGAGAATTGGAGACTTTCAGGTCTAAATGGGAATCTCTATATCACATCACTCCCCTTAAGGCTCAGAGATCTATGCAGAAGAGGGCTTGGAAGATTTTAAGAGTAAGAGTTAGTGAATGAGTTCAAGGAATCAGTATTTCCCTATTAAAAAAAGATGTTAATATGAATGCACATAAACAATGATAACAAGCACATGACCTGAAAATCTCAAGCTAGTCAAAATCCTAGGATAGAGAAAAGAGGGTGGACACAAAGTTCCATCATTAGACAAGGATCTAATGACATGAGATTGCTGCTGGCTGAGGGAACATGACATCCCAGTAGAAAGACACTTGGTAAATTGATTACATTACAGAACAGGTCCCACACCCAGGAGTAGACAAACAATACAAACTGGACTCCCTGTTTCTGTTTGATTGCAGAGTGAAAACATGAAGTTAGGTAGGCAATGAAGGGAAGCAATATATGGTAGGAGTTTGGGAAAAAAGAATGAATACGATCAAAATATACTGTACGAAATTTAAGCAAACATACAAATGAAGGATTATAGATATTAATAAGTTATGGTTTTGCATTTTATTGTATTTGACATTTTGACACAAATCTGTATTTACTATAAATCTATGCAAATATATATTTATATCTATTTTAAATATTTTAAGGTTCCTCAAATTATATAAGTTTCAGGCTATATGAAATGCTGATCTCAGTAAAGGAAACACTATTAATTAAAATACTCTCAACTAGAAAATAATTACATTTCAGCTTGAAATAGAGCTGACTGTTTTCAAAAGCTTTTTTCCCAACAACACCATCAGTACCAATTAAAACCCAGTGACAATTTCATCTCCTTATAAGAATAAATTTAGGGGCTGGAGAGATGTCTCAGCCATTAAAAGCTAGGCTCACAATAAAAAATGTAAGAATAAATTTAGAGGAAATAGAAAATACAGTAAGGCCGCTAACTAAGGCAGCAAGTAATGCAAAAAAAAAAAAAAAAAAAAAGATTTAAACTTATTTTGCTGAAAACACGTGCCATTGGCTTCCTGTTATAGGTCTGACTAAAAAAGACTTAGTATTAAGTACCTATGACTACAAAATTTTCCTTGTCTTTAGCTTTTCCTCTCTTTAAATTTGACTATGATTTCCCAATTGGCATGGCTATGAAAACTCTTATAAGAAAAAGAAAAGTATAGTATATATTATTGTTTCGTTTATAGAATTTTATGTCCAAAGCACCAACCTACTTTCTTTTTGGATGCTTTTTATTATTGTGCTGGCTATACAATGAGTTAATGTACATAGGGGTCACTTCATGGCTGACATCGTAGATAGATGTGATAAATCATTAAAGCTAGAGTGACTCATCCTAATAAGTCTATTGGACTGTTTCCTAGGACAATCAGCAGCAGTGTAGAATGGCTACAGCAAGCAGATAGGAAGGCCAATCATATTTGAGATCATTTTTTGGAAGATTCAGAGCTGCTCAGCTATAAAATCTAGTAGTAAAATCGTCTAGAGGGTATTTCACTGGTTCGTTTCATATCATCTAAGCACTCAAAAACATAAATTAAAGGAAAGGGGGTTAGAAAGAAACCTAAAAACACAGGGTTCCACAAAAGGAGAAAACCTCCCCAAACCTCATAGTTTTAGGCCACCAAATGTTGTCAATTTCGCCATGACTAGCAACAGGCATTTTCTGCTATTATTAATGCAGTTCAGCTGATATGAACACACAAAATTGAAAAAGGAGGCGATTGTGCTTTATCATCTGTAGCAGAATTTCAATTTTCTCTTTCAACTACAGATGAATGCATTTTCTTCGCAAACCCAAGACAGAAGATCTTGATTACTGTTGCAAGAATAATCTTAGTCTTTGTGTGAAGAAGATAGGGAAAATAAATAGTTTTTCTGGATGATGTGTCACCTTGTGAACTTACAGTACAAGATATATTCTTGGGGGGTAAGGAAATTAAATTATGGTAAATGGTGGACCCATTAAAATGACAATTGAAGGCTTATTTTATAGTCCATGGCTGGCTTCCCAATTGTCCTCTATTTTTACTTCACCTCAGGGGCACAAAAAACTGAACCAGAAACAAACAGGGTCAAAACAGGGGCAACTGTCTGAGAATACAGGTCACTCAGGCTATAGGCCTTGTCATGAATTGTTAGCTGTGTTTTAAAAGGTTCTGAAACTCTTCTCTCTGGCTACCACCCTTGTTTCAGACCTTTACACACACAAACAAACAGATGTGCATATTCACATGTACACACGTGTGCGCACACAAGCACACACACACAAAGGGGGAAAAAGGGAGAAGAGGAGGAGAGAGGAAGAGGGAGAAAGTGAGAGAGGGAGCAAGGAAAGAGAGATGGAGAGAGAAGGGAGGGAGGGAGGGAGAGGGGGAGGGAGGGAGGGAGGGAGGGAGGGAGGGAGGGAGGGAGGGAGGGAGGGAGGGAGGGAGGGAGGGAGGGAGGGAGGGGGAGAGAGAGAGAGAACGAACCATCACAAGTTTTTTTTCCTCACATTTATCAACATAAAAATGCCCAATACTATACTTTTATACCACTGGCTCAGTTGTACTCTTTCTCTGTAACAGAATACTCATCATATGAGTTTCTGAGTATTAGTTTTTTGAGTGACCTTAATTTATCCCCTTTCAACAGATAACTCAGTCGTTGAATGAGGAGATATAAGGACACACTTATTCCATATACTCTCAGGTATCCCTCAAATAATTCCCATGGATATCAACTCAGCATTAGCTCTCTCATTGTCACCTCCACTTCTCAAATTAAGAAGGTTCAGTCCCATAGTACCTGCCAAAATAATGTATTTTAATGACCATCTTAAAAGTGTATATTTGCATTAACAATAGGCTCCAGTCACTCTGGGAACACTACAAACCAATTTAATAGATTTCTAGACTTCATTTTCTCTTAACTCACATAAAAATTACTACTAGTAAACATATTAATTTCACAACACTATACATCAGGTTCGTTAACTGTACCTCCATGCTCTTTCAATCTTCTATTTTTCTTAACCCTGCATGTTTTTTCTCCAAACTCTATCAGCTTTGGCCTTATTACCTAAAAGGCATCCTCACTCTCCTGACTACTGTTTTGGTGAACTCTACAACTGTACCTTGTGGCCAACAACTTAGTACCTTAGGTTCACTATCTACAAAACTCTTTGTCCCAAATATACTCATTAGCCTATAGACAAACATTAAGATTAATTTCCTATTTCCCTTCCAAATTTGTATTCATTCCTCTAATCAAGAAGTCATTTCTAAATTGCCTCATTCCCTCTACTCATAAATTTAAGTCTATAAACATTATATTCCTTTGAATTTTCTCTTCTAAAAGCCAAAATTACATTAGATGTTCTCATCATTTCTTTTTTGTATAATTCCAGTATTTCCCTAATTAGTCTTCCAGACTTCAATTTCTCCATGTTCAATTTACTGACTTATTTTCTTAAAGTATTTTTTGTTATTTTTTCCTATTTAAAAACTGTACTAAACCCACACTGCCAACAGCAACAAGTTTAGTTTTTGTGTAACCTGAATCATTCATTTCTCCAGCATATATTCTGTTCCCTGATTATAGATTTAATCATTGAACCTTTGTATAGTGATTAGACTCAACCTCTGATGCTTTTCATGTTACTTCATGTACATCAATGAATTTTTTTATTTGTAAATGGTAAAGAATTAACCAAAGTATATTCAAGAAATGGGACCATCAAGTCAGGTATTTATCAAAAGGAAATTATTCAAATGCACCAAAATATATTCACATGATAAAGTATTACTATATAACTGTAAAAAAAGCTTGGGACAATTTCTACACAAAAATGAGTGTATTATCACAATACATTCATATGTATTTAACCTTTCCAAAAAAGGCACACAGCAGTGTGAGAGATTAATTACTCATGTAAAAAGGAAGAAAGTTATGAATATATATTCATATTTGTATATTTTGCGTTTAAAAACATGACTCAGAAAACAGAACCTCCTGGGTACTTGACCTAGTTTTGACTCAGGAACCCATACTGCTTTGGTCTGTTTCTGTCAATTGCAAATTAAATGCTAGGCCTATATTTAAAATAACTAAAAGAAGTTGTGGAGATTTGATATGCATGGTGCAGGGAGTGGCACTATTAGGAGGAATTGTATCACTGTGGGGTGGGATCTGAGACCCTCTTCATATCTCCCTCTCCAGCACCATGCCTGCCTGCATACTACCATGCTTCTGCCTTGATGATAATGGACTGAATCTCTGAACCTGTAAGCCATCCTCAATTAAATGTTGCCCTTATAAGAGTGGTCTTGGTCATGGTGTCTTTTTACAGCAATTGAAACCCTAACTAAGAAATCTTACTGCAGATGGTTGACACAATATATCGTAATGAGTTAACACTGACCAAACAGTGTATATAGGACAGTGTTAGGCATTTAATTGTTATAAGTTTTCTTTAAAAAAAAATGGGGGGAGGCAGAGGTTACTAAACAAAGGCTGCAAAGGATGTGGATGGGTAGAGACCTGAAGAGAAGATTTACAAAGGTATACATTTTTAAACCACTTTAGGGTTTTAAGCACTTAGATTCACAGATAAAGACCAACAAAATAATATGTAAATATAGAACTATCCACCTATGATCATAAATATAAGACCATCAAACATAAAAGAGCATGCCAAAAAAATTGAAACCAAAGATAAATGGTGACTACAGAAAAAGGACATAAAAGTACTTTTGTTCTGAGCTTCAACTGGATGCAGGTCAGTTTATATGTGCATCATACCATCTAGGGTACTCCTATCAATGCGTTAATTTTTCTGCTATATGTTCATGATATTTAAGAGGAAAGTGGTTCAAGGTGCTGTGGGCAGTATGGATGAAATCTGATTTATATGCCTGTCTTTCAATAAAGTTTAAAAGATCATCAAATCACCAGATTTGGGTTAAAGTACATTTTTGTTCTTGAAATTCATTTTTAAATTTTCTTCATTTCTTCCTAGTTTCTGGCATTCTTTGGGTGCCAATGGAAGGATGTTTCTTTTATAAAACAGTCTCTCTCTAGTAGACAGGCACGTTCAACCAAATATCTTTCTTCTAACTAGAGAGTCCCTACACTGGTGAATTCTTGCTCTTAGGGAAGGCCTTAGTTTCTGCTACAAAACCACTCTGAATAGATTCCTGGACTGGAGCTGCAACTGATGTTTCTGAAGCAGGTTCCCCTAGGTGTCCAATGAGAATTCATTTCTCTTCATGTGTTCCTTCGGGCACCATCAATTGTTCACACCCCGAACACCATTCTTTACCACTACATTTTTTTTTCCTGTACAAGCCAGGACTATGTCTCTAATTTTCATTTCATTCTAGCTTTCATCTACACTTCTTACCTTTTTTAATTAAGGATTTTTAAAGAGTTGAGGACTATGAATGTAGTACTCAAAGCAGGGCCCTGGTCTAACAAACCCGAGGCCCAGGGTTCCCTCTGCATTTCTGCACTTTTCAACTGCTTAACTTATTTTCTTCTTCTCTATTACACAACAAATTAATGCCACATTGTTGCAAATAAATATCTGTCTTCTGTGCTTTTTACTTTCTTAACTACATCTTTTCGGTAAGGTACTCCCATCTATATTGTTAATGTCTAGTTTGCTCTAACCACTACTAATAAAGATGGCTTCATTTAGGGTTTACCACAAGTACTTACTGTTCAAATACCACACCCCTAGCCTCCCATGCACATACACCTCTGTGGAATTAATAATTTCAAGAAAGAACTTTTCTTCGTGCTAGATGACTACCCCATTCAACATTTAACTTATACTACATCCTGGCCTCTTATAATACAGTTTATCGCAAAACCTTTGAGCTGTTACAATCTGTCCTATTTGCAAGATGTGTTAGGATAATTAATGATGGCTGAGAACTTGTGGAACTGGCCAATCAATTACTGGTCCAGCTAGAGACCCACACCATAAGAGGGAGCCCAGGCCTGAAACTGCCTGGAAAGCCAGGAACCAGAGGCTGAACATCCAGAGACCCAGGATAGAGTCAACATTACTGCCAAAAAAAAAAAGAAAGAAAGAAAGAAAGAAAGAAAGAAAGAAAGAAAGAAAGAAAGAAAGAAAGAAAGAAAAAGAAAGAATTCCTAATTTCCTAATGGTATTTTACTATACTCATAGATCAGTGCCTAGCCCAATTGTCATTAGAGGCTTCATCCAACAACTGATGTGAGTAGATGCACAACCAAACACTAGGTGGAGCCAAAGGAACCCCATAGAAGAGGGGAAGGAATGATTGTAGGAGCCAGAGGGTTTACAGACACCAGGAAAACACAACCCCACAGAGCTAACTAAGCAGAGTTCATAGGGGCTCACAGAAACTGAAGTGATAACCATGCAGCCTACATAGATCTGTACCAAGTCCTCTGCATATACATTATGTTTGTGTAGCTTGGTGTTCTTTTGGTTCTCCTAACACTAGGAATAACGGGTATCTCTGACTCTTTAGCCTGCTCTTGGGACCCTTTCCTCCTACTTGGTTACCTTGATATAAGGGTTTGTGCCTAGTCTTATTGTAATGCGCTAAGCCATGTTAGGTTTGCGCCTAGTCTTATTGTAACGCACTAAGCCATGTTAGGTTGATATCCCTCAGAGACCTGCTCTTTCTCTTTTTCTTTTCTTTCTTTATTTTTCTGACCTGCATAAAGTATTGAATCTTGGGGAGAAGTGAAGGATGGTGGGATGGCTGGGAAGAGTGGAGGGAGAGGAAAATGAGGTTGAGATATGAAGTATGGGAGCATAATTTAAAATGTTTTTAAGTGAAAAATATATATATAGCTTATCATATGTTAACTATTATGAAAACATTTATTTAAAACACAAAATACATTTACATGCAAACTCCATAGTAGCTATATACCTTGAAAAATCATGAATAATTAATATACTCACAGATCTGCTAAGATTTTCCTTTTATACTTTTAGTGTTCTATTAGCTTACAAAGCATCAGAATTCCTTATGGCATTTTAATACAAACTTAGTTTTGGTTCATGTGTCCGACTCTGTCCTCCTCCTGCTCCTTCCCACCTCTGTATCCTTTATTTACCTTCAATATCCCAATTTTGCTTTCATTTCTAATATTTTATTACTCCCCTGCACCTATATATATATATATATAAAATCATAATCTCATGGACCTCTTTCAAGTTTCCCAGCCTTTACCATATTTACTTCTGTAGTAAAATGGTCATGAAATATATGAAATCATTTTTTTTTCATTCCCTTAGATGGTTCTCTGAAATTTATTTAACATAAATACCCCCAACACATGCTGATTTTGGATCAGTCTTCTGTTTCAACCAAGACTCGACTGAGCAGCACCTCTCCCTAACACTCTGCTGCATTCCTCTGGGTCTCTCTTGAATCTGTTTCCCTCTTAAAGGCATCTACATTAAATCTCATTTCTAGGTCATCTCTAGTAAAACTTTATTATCTTCCTGAAGAAGTTTTCCACCGGCTCACATCCATACTGTTTATGTTCTTCCATTGCTGTAAACTAATACTGAAGCACAAAGTTTAAGCTATTTTTAGTATACCAAAATCTTATGAAAATTTGAGTAGTAGCATGAATGGTCCTCATTCCTTATAAAACTGACTTCATAATTCCAGCTTCCTAATTTGGTATCTTTATGTAGCTCCTGTGGTCAAGTAAGTTTGGATTTCAATAGTCAGAATTACTGTCAAGAGTGAGCAGAATTATCAAATGCAAAGCCAACTGAAGATTAAGAGCTTGGAGCAACTTTAAAACCTATATACAAGTCCTATATGTCCAAGACTTGTCTTTGTGTAATTCTCTCTCTTGATTGAATAATAAAATGATGAAAAAGTAAAGCAGAGTCTACTTTTTATGTCACCTACTTAGGACTGACACTAAACAGTTCAGGAAGATACTTCTCCTGATGTAGAAAAAGCAAAAGAAAATAATTTGAATTATAAATTGCTTCCATAGAAGAAAATAATCTATCATCTTCATCCCATCTTTGTCTCATACAAAGTTACTTAAAAAAAAAATAATGTCTACAGATTTCCAGGCCAGGCCCATCAGTGGAAAAAAGTTTAGGAGTCTCCCACTCCTGAGTAGACTGCATTTGCTGCCTTGCTACAAAGATCACGAGTCTTTTTTTATAGACTAAGGTGCCCAAACCTGACTCTATAGAAGCCAATGTAAGCTTCTGTAAAAACTGCCATGTTTCAGTGGACGAATCACTCAGTGAGGAAAACAATCCCTAGTCGGGAACCTTACTCACTTCCTCCTGCTTGTGACTGCGGCTGAGCTGGCCAGGACCACAGGGCTCAGAAGCTATGCTTTGAGGTCGAAGCTAACCTGGGCTACCAATGAACCGAACAAGCAGGCCGTCTCCACAAACAAAAAGAAAGTGGATATCATGCCAGGATTCATTTTGAAACAGAATTTTCCTTCCACATTCACTCTACATCCTAAGATATCAGGCTGTGAGGGGAAATCCAACCGAAATGGTCCCTTTTCCCTGGGGGTGGCGTGGGGGCGACAAGCAGTTAACTAAGAAAGCCCTCAGAACTAGTTGTACAGCCAGTAATTAACAATGAAAGATGATCTCTACAAACTACTGATAAAAAACTGAACCCTGAAACTCTGTACTTACCAGCAACGACACAGGCAAAAGCTAAAAAGAGATGGCGCCGAGGCGAATCCAGTACCTGTCAATAACCCCGCAGTGAAAGAGGCACTTCCTGTGTAGCTCCCGCCCTAGAGGAAAGGAAGGGGCGTGACGGACTTGAAGATGACACCTTCCAATGTTCCAATCTGACCAATCAAATGACCTCATTTACCGCCACAGGAAGTACCAAGGAGACTGGCCTTAGGAGTGTTTCATTGTGTCAAATGTCCCTGTATAAACGAAAAGTTTGAAGCTAGGCATCCTCACCCTCCAGTGCATCATTTCTTCTGTTGGTGCTTCTTCTCTTCCAAACCACAGCACTCTCTGACAAGCCCACGGGCTTTCTCTTACGTTTTTTTTAATTACACGTAAGTTATGAGGGAACTTTGAGATTATTTTTAAAACCACAGAGAGAGGTCAAAACTCCTTTAAACTATCTGGCCTCTCCTATTTCAAGATGCTTATAATGGTGACGAAGTAGTCTTACGACCAAGATGGGACCTTTGAAAAAGAAATAGCAATATAATTACTTAGAATTTTAGGAGTTTAAAATTAGACGATGTGATGGTGATGAACCAATAAAGGGTATAACTAACTCAAACTTGATTTCGCAAACAATATTATTTCTAAATACTAAAATAATATGATGGGATGTTATATTATTTATATTAAAGGCAAAAAATCTCAACAGTTCTATGTTCATAATATGAATTTAAAACAATATTAAAAATTATTGGCATGTGTAGAAGTATTTTAACAAATATATCAGCTTTAAAGTCTTTAATACTGTCATTAATACTTTCTGGAGAACATATTTTGATATGGTATCATGGTTTTTAATTTTTCAAACAATCTCTTATGATTTAGAATGGCCCCGAGGCTTTTAGATCTGAATACTTGGCCCTCAGTAGCTGGAACTGTTTTTGAAGCCTAAGGAGGAGTGGTCTCATTGAAGAAGGTGTGGTCTTGTTGGAGGAGGTGTGGCTTTTTGGATTAGGTTTGTCTAGGTGACCTTTGAGCTGTCAAAATCCCAAGTCATTTTCTCCATTAGTATTCTCTGCCTCCTGCTTGTAGGTCTCAGCTATTTCTCCAACACCATTTCTACCAATTACTGTGATCCCTGCCATGCTAGTCATGAATTCTGACCCTCTGAAACTAAGCAGCAAAATAAAGGTTTTCTTTTATAAATTGCAATGGCCATGGTGTTTTATCACAGAAATAGAAGAGTAACTGAGAAACCTTCAGTATTCCTAAATTGTTATGAGTCTGGTGTTACTAGAGATTCACCAGTTTGGCACAAGGTTTCATTTTAGTAAGATATGGGCTTGTTATTTAAACAAACAAACAAACACGGCCAGGACCAGAGAGTTTTCGAGGCAAGTTCTCGGCTATTGTTAGTTCAAGGATTTTAAAGGCAAAACACACAAGATTATGTTTATTTTGCCTATTTGTAGGCAGGGTGTAATTTTACCATATCTGTCTTACAGCTGTCCTAGTCATATCTTTGAGAAGAGTAAGACGACTTTGATTGCAAATGCAGAAATATCAGATAGTCTTATGACCTATTATCTTGCTAGAACAGCAAAAATTTCAAGAGTAGTCAGGTTGAGAATAGTTTTTAACTCATGAAACTGAAGAAAATTGGATAAGAGGATATAGTCTGTACTAGATAGGGGTTTATATTCTATGGGCTTTTAGTTTCTTTTTGTTCTCGCAAGCATAGGAAGTCTAAACTTTAAATGTAATGTTAACCATGACAAGCTGTAGATTTTATAGTTGACACATATGAACCTATTTACATCATCAATTTAATTTTCATTGTAAAGGGCACTTTACATTTTAAAATATGCAATCTTCAGCCTAAGTATACCTACAACATTTGTCCCTGTTCAGAGTACTTGTCTTGAGACATAAACAAACTTTTCATTATTTACAATGTGCTTGAAGACATTCTCCAGCTTTGTTTCTGTGCATTGAACAAAATCACATGGTAATCCATTTATATGCACTGTTTTATATTTTTTTTATCTATCAGTTAAGTAAGAAAATAAGGAGAAGGAGGGCTCCTACAGCTGATAGCAACACAAAAAGCAAGGTTACAGTCTCATGAGATCTATCCAGATGATAAGGATCAGGGACATGGTTCAAACGCAGACTGCTAGCCTACTGTTGTAAGTCACTAGGGTTGATTCACAGTACAACATAATGGCTCACAGTTGTGAGGATGTGTTGGCTAATAACTGTAATTCCAGCACTCAGGAGGTTAAGGCAGAAGGAATAGTCCCATGTTCCTCCCAAGCCTGGGCTATATAGTGAGATTCAGATGATCTGGGGTGCAGAGTGAGACTCTGTCTCTTAGTGGGAAGGAGGAGTAGATAAAACAATAATGAACTTAATTGAAACCTGGGAGAAAAATTACATTGAAAAAAATCTGTATGGTATGCTAGGGATGGTGGCACATACCCATAATCAGAGTACTCAGAAGATACATGGAAAAAAGTGAAGTGCCTTTTAGTGCCCCCTGATCTATAGGATAGACAGAGTTGAATCATGATATTCTCTCCCAAAAATAAGGCAGAAAAATGGAAAAAGGAAATATATATGAACTCTAGTTTGGGAAAAAAGCCTTGAATTAAAATGGGTCTTCCATGTTGCTAGTTTCTTATTTCCTAGTGCCATATTCCATCAATCATTCAATTGATCAATCAGTCACATGAAAAATTCAGCTTTTTTGCTGATTCTCTTGCACATTGTCCCAAGGTTTCACAGTGATTTCATAATGACATCACAACAGATGCAGATGGTGATGTGCACTCTATGTTCTGCACACTATCAAAATTCTTGAAACAAGCCTTAGTAGTAATATCACTTGTTGAACTTTTGAGAGCTCATTGCTACTGGAAAGAGTTACCAGAGTATTGAAAGGAGTTGTACAAAATAATAAACTATTAGCAGTTATGAAGCTAGTGAATGACAGAATTCCTGTATCGAGGACATTCATTCAAATACACTTTGGCCTCACCTTGGACCTCAAGGGGCTGTATCTCAACAGCCTGCCCTTTGACCAAACCAGGATTAAGTGCTACCCTAGAAGTACAGAAGAATATATGCTGCGATATTCTGATCACACTGCAGCTCTATAAGTATAGCTGGGCAAAAGAAAATGAACAATAAATGTGACCTGAAGGGCATTTTGATAAACTAATATTTTGGCCAAGGATGAGTTCAAATATAAACAAAATGTGCAGATATTTTAATATTTGTAAAATAAATTTATCATAGGATGCTATACTCTCTCCCACAGCATGATCATGTTTACTGTATCACCCTACACTCAGCATGACCATTCATGTACTTTGTAAAGCACTATCTTTTGCTTCTTGTTAAGTTTTCACTTTTAAAACCAACAGTTCACAAGTTATTTGACAGCGATGAATCCCATTTATTGGAACATCTTATGCTCTAAACTTTGAATTCTTGAGATTCTGTCTAAGTAATTCTTTTCAGATTGCCATGGTTTGAGTCTCACTCAAAACTTGCTCACTTGCCTATCCAACCCCAAGTCTAGAGTTAATTGGCTAAGCAAAGGGCAGATGTGGAAACCTGTCTACCAGCAAGGAAGGTGTTGTATCCCAATGCCACAGCAGGGAAGGTCCCATTGATTTTCAGTGAGTTGATGAATAACTAAGGCTCATAGTATATGTAGCCCTATGCTCAGATTTTTGCAACCAGAATAAATTTGAGTTTTAACACCCTACTTAGAAAAATAATTATAGAATAAATCTCTTGCAGTTTCACTTCCTATGTTGCAGATCTGGAGACATGTATCTCCTATAAGTTTTGTTAAAAGATATGTGGTTCTTGTGTATCTGTTTGTGGAGATAATTTGAATACTAAGTCGTCCCAACTCACAATGTATACACCAAATAACAGGACATAATCTAGGGCAATGTTTTATCTAAGAGGGATAAAATTTTGTACTAATTATAAAATTAATTAGTCAAAGATCATTTTAACACCTCTAAGTTAAATATATGGTAATGGAATCTAAATTCAATAAAAATATGTCAACTGACAAAAAGATGTGAAATGTGGCATTCACTAAATAGAATACTGAATTATGTCAGTATATGATAATCAAAGGTATCCATAATGGTTCGCTTTCAACCCACTGAAGTAAGATCTGTATCTCATTTCTTTGAAGAACTTTGACCAGCAGAAAAATAGCAGAAATTTGTGTCCATCTATATCCTAGTTACTAAATATTCATTATTTTACTACTTTCCTGAAAGAACAAAAAAAGTTTACCAAGAAAGAACCCTGATTTCTGAGACTGCCATGCCATGAGAAAAACAGACTGCAAGTAAAAACCTTGCAAAGGAGTCCACAGGACAATGATGAAGCCACCATTCTGTTTTAAAAAGTTAAATTTCAATAACATGTATTAAACTGCAAAAGATACCAAGAAGAATAGTCAACACTTGATGAGTACAACTATGTGCACATCTTTTTAATGCAAACTCCTAGAGAGTGGTCTAAAAATAATCTGAGATGAGTGATGGTCATTATTTTCATTATTGAAGGATGTGCCAAAAATATACTCACATATAGTAATAAGCGTTATGAATGTCAAGCCCCTGGATGAGGACTAAAACACTACCCCTATATAGTAACTAAAGCACTAGATTGAGGTATTACAATGTCAAGTGATAACATGAACAGTACTATTTGTTTCTAACTATGTTTGTCTAATGGTTTATACTAAGTTAACATATCAAATATTCATCTGTACTACAACAGATAAAATATCATATATATGTGTACATACCATAAATACACTGTAAAAATAGGAAAGTAAAACTTGTCTTATTCATATAAAAATCAGCTGATATGAAAATATATAACTGTATACCAGAAATGTTCAAATAAAATTAGGTGCAACCAGTTAGTAGATAATAGAGATATCACATACATATGAACAATTGTTTACACAGTTCAGACATGTCACTTCTCTCAAAGAATAAACTCAAAATCTTCTAACTGAAATGGGTCTTGTGTATATTATCTCATCTCCATACAATAGTAAAACAGATAATGGTGTCTGAAACCACAATTTTTTTGTGAGACTGGAAGTAAAATAAAATACAAATTTTACATTTAATCATCTCTTGAATATGTTCATAATCAAGAGATATTATAAACACATCCCAAGGAGGGCATGATAATACAAGGAATATGACAAATCATTATTTAAAATGGAAATGTTAATTTTGCTTTTAGATGCCTTTTAACCTCAGAGTGCTTTGGCCCTCTATTTTTTTATTTCCCCACATTCAAATTTGGTCTTTAAGTTCTTCTTATACAATAGTAAAAAGCTCTATTTGTATTCTCAGGAAGTCATTTCTTAATAATCAGATAACAAGTAGGTTAAGTGGCTGATTGAATTTTACATTTATGCCTATCAATCTAACACTGCCAAATAAAGTATCTCAATCAGCAATAATTTAATCATGTCCTCAGGAGCACCACAATAAAAGTCTATACTTCTTGTGCATGTAACTACTAATCAAAATTTGTTACAAAATTATTTTTCTTACCCATGTGCAGGATGCTATTAAATCAATACAAGGTTATTGTTAAGGGTTCACTAAATATTGGCACACTTAACTGAGAAATGTAAGTTCTTCATGGTACCAAGAACAGGTATCTTCCCCAATGTGCTGGTATGAAATGAGACTTTTTTTTCTATATCCTCTCATCAAGTTACAGGTAAACAAAACAGTCAAAAGGGCAAATTTGTATTAATTACTTTCTCAAAACTATAAATGCTTACATCCATTTTATCATGTACATTTCAACAGCTGCCAACTTTTCTAACAAATGTTATAACTATGATCATAATTTTTGAATAAACCATCAAAATTATTGATTAGACATAGTATACAGTTTCAAATTGGAAATATATAAGTAATTAGATTTTTGTTTCTTTTATATGATTCAGCGAAATTATTAAAGTGCACTATGAAATGAATGATAATGATCACATATCAGTTTTAGACTTATCAAAAAATCTCATCAAAATTTTACTGGTAAAACTGAGCATCATTCATTAAAACATTAACAGACCCTGGGAAGTAAATAAAAAGTTTGTGATTTGATTTTGTTGAAGTCATTTGTTTTCTTTAGCATCAACTCATCCTGAATTCAAATTAGCCATTTCAAATTGACACTATGCTAGAATCCTGTTTGTCATCAGACAAATTAATATATTGACACTAATTTTAATCTCTTGACATTGATATTGACACTAAACTTCTAAGAGAAAGATGTGAATTTGTAGATGAAGAAAAGAGCTACTCATTGTTTGTTGAAATATATAACTATGAAAATAAAAAGAAGGTATAGTAACAAAAAATCATGAAAAGTCACACAAAAGAATATATGGCAGGAAGGAAATGTCAAAATTGATTCCCCTAGATGTAGTCATGGATGTTCTCAGCAAATGGAATGACTATGGGCATACAGGAAGCTTCCAGCAACACATAGGAGGAGACAGGCAATCCAGGTAAAGGATTGCTTCAGGAGTTCCTAAAGTAAGGTCACACAGGTTTTATGAAGGAAATTTTCATGTGCTCTGAAAGGGTAAATCATTGAATAGATGAACTGATGGGTTAAAGATGACCTTGGGTTGGATTGTGTTGTCCCTGAATGTCAGTGAGTGATTCATTTTTTTTTTTTTATCTCATTTGATGGGGAACTGCCAGAAATGCTATGGCAAGTGTGAAATGAACAGAAATGTTCTTAAGATGTAATCTGACATCATTCTGTAGAATAGAAGGCTCTCAAAAGATGAGATCAAGAAACCTGAAAGAAGGTCAACTCTTGAGCAGAAATGCAAGAAGTAACTGCATAATGGAGAATAGATTACATATCACAGTCAACTTTTATGATGAACACTAGCATTTTAGGTCTGTTCTTTGAGGGAGGTATTTGAATAATTCAGTTACCACAGTCCCTAAAGGGTATTTTCAATTCTATGTATAGTTTATTCTTAGAGTAGCCAAGAGGCATAATCCTATTCACAATTCAATCTTTTCCAAAATAAAAGAGCAATAACTTTTCTCCCTCACATTTACTTTTATATTCTTTTATTTTATGTATTTATTTTTTGGGCTGGAAGAAACATTAGTCCTATTTTTATTTATGAGAGCAGAATACATTGTTCTCATTTACAGAGAAGCATTATCTATTATACAATGTAGTGAGTGATTTTAAAAGTACACACTTGAAAATAAACAAAAATAGAATCCATTCACCTTTGTCATTTTGAAAGCAAGAGGAACAGGAAATTTTGTTTGTTATTTTTTTTTCTGTGACAGTGAGACCATAGATGATGAAGAACAGTTTTAGCATTGCACAGTCTTTGTTTACACTAAGGAGCAGTAGGCAAAACATGAGAAATTAAAGAAGAAAGGCTTTCAAAATGTTGATGGAGAATGCCTCTGCACGCATTCTTTTAAGATGTATCAGTCTGTTTGATTTTCAACTGAAACATGCTTGTGAGCCATTCTGACAATAATATTATTAGGTAAAAAACTCGTGCAAGGCTTGCTTATATAAGGGTATAGTGGATTGGCTTTTATCTTAACACTAATGACACAGATTCAAGATTGCTTTTCCTAGAGTGCCAAAATGAAAATAATTAAAATTATATTATATAGATATATGATATTATTTTATATTTACTAGAATAAAATGAAAGGGATGGCATTTGGGCTGGGGAGGTGGCCTAAGCCACAGCAGCAGCGGTCGCCATCTTGGTCCAGGACCCGCCGAACTTAGGAAATTAGTCTGAACAGGTGAGAGGGTGCGCCAGAGAACCTGACAGCTTCTGGAACAGGCAGAAGCACAGAGGCGCTGAGGCAGCACCCTGTGTGGGCCGGGGACAGCCGGCCACCTTCCGGACCAGAGGACAGGTGCCCACCCGGCTGGGGAGGCGGCCTAAGCCACAGCAGCAGCAGTCGCCATCTTGGTCCGGGACCCGCCGAACTTAGGAAATTAGTCTGAACAGGTGAGAGGGTGCGCCAGAGAACCTGACAGCCTCTGGAACAGGCGGAAGCACAGAGGCGCTGAGGCAGCACCCTTTGTGGGCCGGGGACAGCCGGCCACCATCCGGACCGGAGGACAGGTGCCCGCCCGGCTGGGGAGGCGGCCTAGGCCACAGCAGCAGCGGTCGCCATCTTGGTCCGAGACCCGCCGAACTTAGGAAATTAGTCTGAACAGGTGAGAGGGTGCGCCAGAGAACCTGACAGCTTCTGGAACAGGCAGAAGCACAGAGGCGCTGAGGCAGCACCCTGTGTGGGCCGGGGACAGCCGGCCACCTTCCGGACCAGAGGACAGGTGCCCACCCAGCTGGGGAGGCGGCCTAAGCCACAGCAGCAGCGGTCGCCATCTTGGTCCGGGACCCGCCGAACTTAGGAAATTAGTCTGAACAGGTGAGAGGGTGCGCCAGAGAACCTGACAGCTTCTGGAACAGGCGGAAGCACAGAGGCACTGAGGCAGCACCCTTTGTGGGCCGGAGACAGCCAGCCACCGTCTGGACCGGAGGACAGGTGCCCGCCCGGCTGGGGAGGCGGCCTAAGCCACAGCAGCAGCGGTCGCCATCTTGGTCCGGGACCCGCCGAACTTAGGAAATTAGTCTGAACAGGTGAGAGGGTGCGCCAGAGAACCTGACAGCCTCTGGAACAGGCAGAAGCACAGAGGGGCTGAGGCAGCACCCTGTGTGGGCCGGGGACAGCCAGCCACCTTCCGGACCGGAGGACAGGTGCCCGCCCAGCTGGGGAGGCGACCTAAGCCACAGCAGCAGCGGTCGCCATCTTGGTCCGGGACCCGCCGAACGTGGGAAATTGGTCTGAACAGGTGAGAGGGTGCGCCAGAGAACCTGACAGCTTCTGGAACAGGCGGAGGCACAGAGGCGCTGAGGCAGCACCCTTTGTGGGCCGGGGACAGCAGGCCACCGTCCGGACCGGAGGACAGGTGCCCGCCCGGCTGGGGAGGCGGCCTAAGCCACAGCAGCAGCGGTCGCCATCTTGGTCCCGGGACTCCAAGGAACTTAGGAATTTAGTCTGCTTAGGTGAGAGTCTGTACCACCTGGGAACTGCCAAAGCAACACAGTGTCTGAGAAAGGTCCTGTTTTGGGCCTTCTTCTTCGGCCAGGAGGAGGTCCAAATACAAGATATCTGCGCACCTTCCCTGTAAGAGAGCTTGCCAGCAGAGAGTGCTCTGAGCACTGAAACTCAGAGGAGAGAATCTGTCTCCCAGGTCTGCTGATAGACGGTAACAGAATCACCAGAAGAACAATCTCTAAACAGAGTCAACTATAACTACTAACTCCAGAGATTACCAGATGGCGAAAGGTAAACGGAGGAATCTTACTAACAGGAACCAAGACCACTCACCATCACCAGAACCCAGCACACCCACTTCGCCCAGTCCAGGGAACCCCAACACACCTGAGAACCTAGACCTAGATTTAAAAGCATATCTCATGATGATGGTAGAGGACATCAAGAAGGACTTTAATAAATCACTTAAAGAAATACAGGAGAACACTGCTAAAGAGTTACAAGTCCTTAAAGAAAAACAGGAAAACACAATCAAACAGGTAGAAGTCCTTACAGAAAAAGAGGAAAAAACATACAAACAGGTGATGGAAATGAACAAAACCATACTAGACCTAAAAAGGGAAGTAGACACAATAAAGAAAACTCAAAGCGAGGCAACACTAGAGATAGAAACCCTAGGAAAGAAATCTGGAACCATAGATTTGAGCATCAGCAACAGAATACAAGAGATGGAAGAGAGAATCTCAGGTGCAGAAGATTCCATAGAGAACATTGGCACAACAATCAAAGAAAATGGAAAATGCAAAAAGATCCTAACTCAAAATATCCAGGAAATCCAGGACACAATAAGAAGACCAAACGTACGGATAATAGGAGTGGATGAGAATGAAGATTTTCAACTCAAAGGTCCAGCAAACATCTTCAACAAAATTATTGAAGAAAACTTCCCAAATCTAAAGAATGAGATGCATATGAACATACAAGAAGCCTACAGAACTCCAAATAGACTGGACC
This sequence comes from Mus musculus, assembly GCF_000001635.26. NCBI lineage: Eukaryota > Metazoa > Chordata > Mammalia > Rodentia > Muridae > Mus > Mus musculus. The sequence continues at coordinate 71,558,327 of NC_000071.6, forward strand.
AGAAAAGAAATTCCTCCCGACACATAATAATCAGAACATCAAATGCACTAAATAAAGATAGAATACTAAAAGCAGTAAGGGAAAAAGGTCAAGTAACATATAAAGGCAAGCCTATCAGAATTACACCAGATTTTTCACCAGAGACTATGAAAGCCAGAAGAGCCTGGACAGATGTTATACAGACACTAAGAGAACACAAACTGCAGCCCAGGCTACTATACCCAGCCAAACTCTCAATTATCATAGAGGGAGAAACCAAAGTATTCCACGACAAAACCAAATTCACGCATTATCTCTCCACGAATCCAGCCCTTCAAAGGATAATAACAGAAAAAAACCAATACAAGAACGGGAACAACGCCCTAGAAAAAACAAGAAGGTAATCCCTCAACAAACCTAAAAGAAGACAGCCACAAGAACAGAATGCCACCTTTAACAACTAAAATAACAGGAAGCAACAATTACTTTTCCTTAATATCTCTTAACATCAATGGTCTCAACTCGCCAATAAAAAGACATAGACTAACAAACTGGCTACACAAACAAGACCCAACATTTTGCTGCTTACAGGAAACTCATCTCAGAGAAAAAGATAGACACTACCTCAGAATGAAAGGCTGGAAAACAATTTTCCAAGCAAATGGTATGAAGAAACAAGCAGGAGTAGCCATCCTAATATCTGATAAGATTGACTTCCAACCCAAAGTCATCAAAAAAGACAAGGAGGGACACTTCATTCTCATCAAAGGTAAAATCCTCCAAGAGGAACTCTCAATTCTGAATATCTATGCTCCAAATACAAGAGCAGCCACATTCACTAAAGAAACTTTAGTAAAGCTCAAAGCACACATTGCACCTCACACAATAATAGTGGGAGACTTCAACACACCACTTTCACCAATGGACAGATCATGGAAACAGAAACTAAACAGGGACACACTGAAACTAACAGAAGTGATGAAACAAATGGATCTGACAGATATCTACAGAACATTTTATCCTAAAACAAAAGGATATACCTTCTTCTCAGCACCTCATGGTACCTTCTCCAAAATTGACCACATAATAGGTCACAAATCAGGCCTCAACAGATTCAAAAATATTGAAATTGTCCCATGTATCCTATCAGATCACCATGCACTAAGGCTGATCTTCAATAACAAAATAAATAACAGAAAGCCAACATTCACATGGAAACTGAACAACACTCTTCTCAATGATACCTTGGTCAAGGAAGGAATAAAGAAAGAAATTAAAGACTTTTTAGAGTTTAATGACAATGAAGCCACAACGTACCCAAACCTTTGGGACACAATGAAAGCATTTCTAAGAGGGAAACTCATAGCTATGAGTGCCTTCAAGAAAAAACGGGAGAGAGCACATACTAGCAGCTTGACAACACATCTAAAAGCTCTAGAAAAAAAGGAAGCAAATTCACCCAAGAGGAGTAGACGGCAGGAAATAATCAAACTCAGGGGTGAAATCAACCAAGTGGAAACAAGAAGAACTATTCAAAGAATTAACCAAACGAGGAGTTGGTTCTTTGAGAAAATCAACAAGATAGATAAACCCTTAGCTAGACTCACTAAAGGGCACAGGGACAAAATCCTAATTAACAAAATCAGAAATGAAAAGGGAGACATAACAACAGATCCTGAAGAAATCCAAAACACCATCAGATCCTTCTACAAAAGGCTATACTCAACAAAACTGGAAAACCTGGACGAAATGGACAAATTTCTGGACAGATACCAGGTACCAAAGTTGAATCAGGATCAAGTTGACCTTCTAAACAGTCCCATATCCCCTAAAGAAATAGAAGCAGTTATTAATAGTCTCCCAGCCAAAAAAAGCCCAGGACCAGACGGGTTTAGTGCAGAGTTCTATCAGACCTTCAAAGAAGATCTAACTCCAGTTCTGCACAAACTTTTTCACAAGATAGAAGTAGAAGGTATTCTACCCAACTCATTTTATGAAGCCACTATTACTCTGATACCTAAACCACAGAAAGATCCAACAAAGATAGAGAACTTCAGACCAATTTCTCTTATGAACATCGATGCAAAAATTCTTAATAAAATTCTCGCTAACCGAATCCAAGAACACATTAAAGCAATCATCCATCCTGACCAAGTAGGTTTTATTCCAGGGATGCAGGGATGGTTTAATATACGAAAATCCATCAATGTAATCCATTATATAAACAAACTCAAAGACAAAAACCACATGATCATCTCGTTAGATGCAGAAAAAGCATTTGACAAGATCCAACACCCATTCATGATAAAAGTTCTGGAAAGATCAGGAATTCAAGGCCAATACCTAAACATGATAAAAGCAATCTACAGCAAACCAGTAGCCAACATCAAAGTAAATGGAGAGAAGCTGGAAGCAATCCCACTAAAATCAGGGACTAGACAAGGCTGCCCACTGTCTCCCTACCTTTTCAACATAGTACTTGAAGTATTAGCCAGAGCAATTCGACAACAAAAGGAGATCAAGGGGATACAAATTGGAAAAGAGGAAGTCAAAATATCACTTTTTGCAGATGATATGATAGTATATATAAGTGACCCTAAAAATTCCACCAGAGAACTCCTAAACCTGATAAACAGCTTCGGTGAAGTAGCTGGATATAAAATTAACTCAAACAAGTCAATGGCCTTTCTCTACACAAAGAATAAACAGGCTGAGAAAGAAATTAGGGAAACAACACCCTTCTCAATAGCCACAAATAATATAAAATATCTCGGCGTGACTCTAACGAAGGAAGTGAAAGATCTGTATGATAAAAACTTCAAGTCCCTGAAGAAAGAAATTAAAGAAGATCTCAGAAGATGGAAAGATCTCCCATGCTCATGGATTGGCAGGACCAACATTGTAAAAATGGCTATCTTGCCAAAAGCAATCTACAGATTCAATGCAATCCCCATTAAAATTCCAACTCAATTCTTCAACGAATTAGAAGGAGCAATTTGCAAATTCATCTGGAATAACAAAAAACCGAGGATAGCAAAAACTCTTCTCAAGGATAAAAGAACCTCTGGTGGAATCACCATGCCTGACCTAAAGCTTTACTACAGAGCAATTGTGATAAAAACTGCATGGTACTGGTATAGAGACAGACAAGTGGACCAATGGAATAGAATTGAAGACCCAGAAATGAACCCACACACCTATGGTCACTTGATCTTCGACAAGGGAGCCAAAACCATCCAGTGGAAGAAAGACAGCATTTTCAACAATTGGTGCTGGCACAACTGGTTGTTATCATGTAGAAGAATGCGAATCGATCCATACTTATCTCCTTGTACTAAGGTCAAATCTAAGTGGATCAAGGAACTTCACATAAAACCAGAGACACTGAAACTTATAGAGGAGAAAGTGGGGAAAAGCCTTGAAGATATGGGCACAGGGGAAAAATTCCTGAACAGAACAGCAATGGCTTGTACTGTAAGATCGAGAATTGACAAATGGGACCTAATGAAACTCCAAAGTTTCTGCAAGGCAAAAGACACTGTCTATAAGACAAAAAGACCACCAACAGACTGGGAAAGGATCTTTACCTATCCTAAATCAGATAGGGGACTAATATCCAACATATATAAAGAACTCAAGAAGGTGGACCTCAGAAAATCAAATAACCCCCTTAAAAAATGGGGCTCAGAACTGAACAAAGAATTCTCACCTGAGGAATACCGAATGGCAGAGAAGCACCTGAAAAAATGTTCAACATCCTTAATCATCAGGGAAATGCAAATCAAAACAACCCTGAGATTCCACCTCACACCAGTGAGAATGGCTAAGATCAAAAATTCAGGTGACAGCAGATGCTGGCGAGGATGTGGAGAAAGAGGAACACTCCTCCATTGTTGGTGGGATTGCAGGCTTGTACAACCACTCTGGAAATCAGTCTGGCGGTTCCTCAGAAAATTGGACATAGTACTACCGGAGGATCCAGCAATACCTCTCCTGGGCATATATCCAGAAGAAGCCCCAACTGGTAAGAAGGACACATGCTCCACTATGTTCATAGCAGCCTTATTTATAATAGCCAGAAACTGGAAAGAACCCAGATGCCCCTCAACAGAGGAATGGATACAGAAAATGTGGTACATCTACACAATGGAGTACTACTCAGCTATTAAAAAGAATGAATTTATGAAATTCCTAGCCAAATGGATGGACCTGGAGAGCATCATCCTGAGTGAGGTAACACAATCACAAAGGAACTCACACAATATGTACTCACTGATAAGTGGATACTAGCCCAAAACCTAGGATACCCACGATATAAGATACAATTTCCTAAACACATGAAACTCAAGAAAAATGAAGACTGAAGTGTGGACACTATGCCCCTCCTTAGAAGTGGGAACAAAACACCCATGGAAGGAGTTACAGAAACAAAGTATGGAGCTGAGATGAAAGGATGGACCATGTAGAGACTGCCATATCCAGGGATCCACCCCATAATCAGCTTCCAAATGCTGACACCATTGCATACACTAGCAAGATTTTACTGAAAGGTCCCAGATGTAGCTGTCTCTTGTGAGACTATGCCGGGGCCTAGCAAACACAGAAGTGGATGCTCACAGTCAGCTAATGGATGGATCACAGGGCTCCCAATGGAGGAGCTAGAGAAAGTACCCAAGGAGCTAAAGGGATCTTCAACCCTATAGGTGGAACAACATTATGAACTAACCAGTACCCCTGAGCTCTTGACTCTAGCTGCATATGTATCAAAAGATGGCCTAGTCGGCCATCACTGGAAAGAGAGGCCCATTGGACACGCAGACTTTGTGTGCCCCAGTACAGGGGAACGCCAGGGCCAAAGGGGGGGAGTGGGTGGGTAGGGGAGTGGGGGTGGGTGGGTAAGGGGGACTTTTGGTAAAGCATTGGAAATGTAAATGAGCTAAATACCTAATAAAAAATGGAAAAAAAAAATAAAAAAAATAAAATAATAAATCTGCTCTTTCATACGAAAAAAAAAAAAAAAAAAAAAAAAAAAAAAAAAAAGGGATGGCATTTAAGAATTCACAGGGTGAATGTATATTTGACATCAGCACGTATGTACACTCATGCATAAGCAAGCTTTCTCTCTCTCTCTCTCTCTCTCTCTCTCTCTCTCTCTCTCTCTCTCTCACACACACACACACACACACACACACAGATAAAGAGAGAGAACATTACAAAATTATTTGTTGATTTTTTCCCTTTCTATTTTTTTAAATTGGGTATTTATTTCATTTACATTTCCACTGCTATCCCAAAAGTCCCCCACACGCTCCCCCACCCACTCCCACTTCTTGGCCCTGGCGTTCCCCTGTACTGAGGCATATAAAGTTTGCACGACCAATGGGCCTCTCTTTCCACTGATGGCCGACTAGGTCACCTTCTGATTCATATGCAGCTAGAGACATGAGCTCTGGGGGGTTATTGGTTAGTTCATATTGCTGTTCCACCTATAGGACTGCAGATCCCTTCAGCTCCTTGGGTACTTTCTCTAGCTCCTCCATTGGGAACCCTGTGATCCACCCAATAGCTGACTGTGAGCATCTACTTCTGTGTTTGCCAGGCCCCGGCATAGTCTCACAAGAGACAGCCATATCTGGCTATTTGTTGATTTTTATGTCATAGTAGCTATAATCAATCCTATAATTCTTCTTCTATCTTTTCATATTTTCCAAAAATTAAAATTAAAACTTGTAACTTCTTTAGGTTATAGAATTTTGCTGGCTTTTACTTTTTTTCTCTTGCAGGATGGATGCCTGGTGTTCTGTTCTGTGGCTGTCTGCCTTCTTCTCTTGAGACAGGGTCTACCATTGGACCTGAAATGAATCTGGGGCCAGTGATCCTCTTGGCTCCAGTCCTAACAGTGCTTGGGTTGTGAACACACACGTATCAGAGTCAGGCTTTTTATGCAAATGTTGGGATCTGAACTGAGGTTTTCATACTAACATAGCAGATGCTCTTATCTGATGCTATTTCCTCAGTCCACCCTTCATAATTTAAGGAAATAAATTGCTCATAGAAAAAATATACTATTAAAAAAGTACAGACATTTCCAAGTCTCCATTAAAGTCTTTATTTATTTATTTATTTATTTATCCTCTTGGATAAAAGAATTGTCAACCCACTAATCATTTGATGAATTGGATGAAAGCAAATGTAATCAATGAATTAAAATTAGTCCAAAATACACACAAAACACTGAAAAGTGGAGCTCCTGGGAGTGGAAGGCTTGAAAAGAAATAAGAGAAGAAGAGATCTCACAAGAACTCATCTGGGATTCCTAAAGGAAGCTAACAATGCTTGATGATGCTCTGGTTTCGATCACCCCCAACCATCCTTTCTGTTAGTTCCTAGTCCTTTTCAGTATTCTTGGGAGCTACATGGTTGGTATAATACAGGTGTACTTCAAGCATAACACCTAGTTTTAGTGATACCTTCTACTTGGAAGGCAGGAACCATTTAGCTCTGGTCACCTTATCAACGAGGTATACTCAGTTCTGTTGCAGGTCTTGTGCAAAGCTACACCGTGGGAGGTAATTTCAATAAAGATGATGGAACAAACATGTTTAAATCCAACTTTTTCACAACAAACTCTAAAATAACACGGATATCGAAAACTTGAAGCAAATCTTGAAACCGTATCTTTAATCAAATTTGTAAGTAATTGATGATTCACTGTGACAGGTGTCTTTCGAACAGGGGAATATTTGTTTTTCTCACAAGACAAAAGAAACTGGCTGGCATCTATCTTGGGAATGGTACAGATTCCATGGACTATCATAGAACTGAGATGCCCCCAAAGTTGCTTTGTTTAAAGCTGCCCTGGGATGGAACATATACAAACAACATTAAAACAAAACTTCTTTTCATACAATTTCCATTTATGTAATCCAGAATTGTGGAAGTTCTAACACAGGGGGGAAACACTAAGATTTTTCGTTAAATAATTCTGCTGGGTAATACTCAAAATACTGGAAGGAAGGAAAGAGAGACAGGGAGAGAGCAAGAACAACATTCACTAGTAATACCAGAGCAAGTAAATTGAGAAGCTTGAACAGTAAATAATGCAGACCACCCAGACATCCAAGTTGTGTGAAAAATATGGTCTCTGGGCAGAAAATTAAAACAGATTTTGGGAGGTGGGCTAGCATTTGATTTAAATAGTTTCTGTGGGCTGCTCTGACTCACACACCCACCACTTCCCACACTATAGTTCAGTAAATAGCAAGCTTAATTCTATGATTAATCGAATAAAAGTAACCCAGAAAAGAGGCAGAAGCAGTAAAAGTACAATCAAAAATCAGATGAAAAAGTATTTTTTCAAGAAACAGAAATCTAATATGAATAGCTCTCTCCAGTCACAATAATAAAAAGCCATAAATATCTCATTAATATAATAGATTGAAAAGCTCAAAGATGACATATTATGTTTCAATAAAGCAAAAAAGCATAAAGATTAAAAAGAAAACTGTTGAGAAAACACAAGGAAGGCAGTAAAACCATTATTAAGTTGGAAATTACAAGTTATAAAAGTGAATGAATACAACTGAAAACCCATTGAGAATAGTTGAAAAGGTCTCAAAAGTGAAAAGATACAAAATAAATTTAGAAACTGTTACAGGAAGAAATTTCATGTTAGTATTAATCTTTTGTAGAAAAGATTATTTAAACATGTAAAAAGAGAAAACTTTTCTGAAATAGAAATCTTGGATAAAAAGGAACAGCGTTGTTAATACTCTTGCTTTGAAGAAAACTATTTAAATACCAACACTTGTTCTACCTGTTCTTATCCTGGGAAAACATTAATTCCACAAGTTAAGTATAATAATTCCAGTCCTCAGGAGGCTAAGTCAGGAAAGTTATTAATTCAAAGCTATTCTATATACAAATATATCTCAAAATCAAAAAATCTTCCATTTATAAAAAAGAAAAAATTAATCATCCCTAGCTACTTGGGAACCTGAGGAAAGAGACCTGAAGTTCAAGATCTGCAGATAGAGTTAAAGGCTAGTGTGAATAATGCCAAGATAGCATGCTGGCCTATCATAGGGTGAAACTCTGGGTTCCTTTTCCAGTGCTGAAGGAAAAAGAAAGTCAGTTTCACTTTTTAACATTTGATAATTGCACACTTGATTCCCCATTTATAAAATGGCACATTTTCACCATCTTATTCCTCTCTACAAGTCTTGTTACAAAGGTATCAGGCATCACGTTTATGAAATGAAATCTCAACATACTATGATTTCATGGTTCTGATTTTCTGCATTTTCAACTCTCGTGTGTGTGTGTGTGTGTGTGTGTTGTTTGGGAAGAAGAGGCAAGACTTTGAAGACAGGTTTTCTATACACAGACTTGGCTGGCCTTGAGCTCTCTGAGTTGTAGACAGAGCTAGCCTTCAACTTGTGACTTGTGGAGATCATCCAGACTATTTACTTGAATTTTTATTAGCTTTGTTTCTTCTGTAATATTTTATTTTTTGAAGTTATGATATATTTCTTCCATTTATTCCCTTCTTTTTCCTCCCTTCAACCAGTCTCTTGCCCTCTCTCAAGTTCATGACTTCTTTTTCTTTAATCATTTTCATGTATATGTGTGTGATACACACACCTCTATCTCTATATCTATCTAGATAGATGGTGGACAGATTTCTAAATGCACAAGTGCAAACTGCTCAGTATGCATATGAATACTTGTATGTATATGATATCAGGAATTGCCTTCATTATTCAATTGACTCTATTTATAATAGACAAATTTCACATATAAAAATAATAGTGACACTATCAGGGTTAAAAAAGAAATGGAAGTCAATGATTAATTGGAAAAGTACAGATTAAATCTCATTTGTTCTTCATCTCAACTGAAAGTTCCAACAGTAGTTAGTAGGTTTTCTTCTAACAGAATCAGAAGTGTGTTAGTCTTTCCTTAATATTTTTAAACTATAATATTTTAACCCATCACCACTAATCTGAGTAAAGTTTAATCTTTTCAGTAACTTCCAAAATATTCTCCTTTCTCTATCTCTACTCTACCTCTTCTTGCTACTACCAACAACTTATATTATCCTGTATTCAACTTTTTATCTATACAGAAAGACCTTAGCTTGCCATTTCAAATCCTTCATGTTCCAGGTAATGATAAAAAGAAAATGTACTTTCAATTGTGGGCGTTGTTTGAGTTGGGATAGAAGAACTGCAGATCGTGAACTTCACTTCATGACCACCTCTGTGAAGCTTGATGTGTCAAAAACCTTCCTTGCCAAAGTCACAGTTATAAGCATCATTTCCCCATCAATATTACACACAGGCTAGAAAACATGGAACTTGAGACAAAAGAAAACATTATTGAGATGAGTCTACTTATGTATAGCTTGTGTATTTAGTTTTGCATTAATTTTTAGTTGTAAGATACTGGTTTCTAATACCATGATGATGGTAGCTTCAAGAGTCCTGATCTTGGCCCACCTCTGCACTCACCACATTTATCATACAGTTCTTAATCTACCTATGTATTCAATGGTAGACTGTGAGCATCTTCACGGAATGGCCAATTATATTTAGCTTAGTCTTAAATTAAATTAACACTGAGTAGGAGCTCATTGCGTGATAAGAAAGACATAGAAAAGAAAAAACTCAACATTCTTTCATCTTTAAATGGTAAAATCTTTCATGGGAGAGCAAATAGCTAATATACAGGGAAAGGTGTTTTTGTTTTAATGATCAAGACATGTTACTTGGAAATAAAACACAGCTTGAAGTAATATAATTTCCCAGTTATAATGTATTTGTGGTTCAAGGTATAGGGTGTATCTATTGTAGGAATATGCTTACATTTACTATTATATTCATATAACATTGAAACTTAACCAAAATTGAAGATTCTTCATACCCCTGTTTTTAGCCCTAGGGTGGTTACAGGGATGATTCTAAACAATGTCGTCAGAACATGGCACCAAGTGAGTCCTCTTCTCTTTATTTCCCACTGCAAATTATTCTCAATTCTAGACAAGAAGACCAGTTGAATCAGGGAACTGGAGAATGGAGACCTTTTCTCTCTTCTTGCTTGGACCAGAAATAATTGTCTGGCTTATAGAAAAAAAACTACACACATATTTTATGTATTAATTGAAATAGCATCGCTGTTAAGGTAGATGATTGAAAAATGACCTTTCAGAAGTTCATTCCAGCCTACTGCATTTATCTTCATTAGTAACTGATCTGTGACTCATCTCTTCTACCAAAGAAGGTGATGCTGTGCTCTCATTTTGGATTTGTGAAGCTCAATTTAAAGTCTATATTACAAAAACCATTAGGTCTATGAGGAGACAAGTTATTTTTCCACTATGGATTGGTTGTTGAAATGTATTTTATAACTAGCCATACCTGGAGGAAATTAGAAGTGATTATACAACTATAACCCATCAACACGGAAATGGAAACTAAAATTAATATATTCTACAGGAAAATATAAATCATTCTAAATTTAAGCTTTAAAGACCTTTATACCAAGGGCACTGTTTTCAGACAGAATTATTCTCTAACCCTGCAGTGGTCAGTACTTTGACAACCCATGGTCATTGTTATGAATGATGATGAAAAGTGGCTAAACATTCACACAAGAATACCCAACAGGCCTCCAGGTTAGGAGGAAGACAAAAATGATGAACAAAATACAAAGAAGAATCTGAATGCAACAAGCCATGTGTTATTATTAAAAATATCATGTGCAAATGAGATCAATTCTGTATACTAGTGGAGAAATGTTTTGGTAAATGTAGTCTTCAAATGAACAATGAAACTCCTTGGTTAGTAAGTAAGTCCTTTCTAGTCTTAGTTTTATATTTGTACAATCCACACACTTGGGAAACAGGAAGGAGAAACTCAGGTTTGAGATCAGCCCAAATGCTACCTGTGGTAGTATTCACTCTTCCTTATCTCCGCAGCCCCAGAGGAGTGGAGTTCACTTTGATTTATTATTTGTTTAACCTTTATTCTTTGTTAACGGGGTTTTGACTGTTCTTTCATTTGAAGACTGGTATGTACTCTGTCCCAGAATGTCCTAGAACGCACTCTGTCCCTCAAACTCATGGCAAGTCTCCGCTTCATCCTCTCCAAAAATGGGATCACAGTTTTGAACTATGAAGCTAGGGAAAGCCAGTTATTTTTCAATCCATTTAAAATCCAAAAAAAATTAAAAGGCATTATCTTTGAAAAGAGGCCAATAAAGTATTTAAATTTATAGAGAAAGAATGTGATTTTTAAAAGAAAGACAATAGGACGAAAAAGAGAAGAGAGTGTTTCTCTCTAAATCAATAAAATCATTGAATTGATACAAAAAGTGATGGTGGCTTCTCATCAGAGCCCTAAGCATTAGCCCAAAGGCCAAAATGATTTTCACACTCATGAAATAATTTTATTATATGCTTTTATGGACAAGTACTCTTTATTAAATGTATAAACATATTTACAGATTTTCCCGGTCCCCAGTTTTCTAGAATCAATTTATAAGTAAAGATATCTTCAACATCTTTCAACTTTAAAGTGGATTTAATTCTATGAAATATTTAGAAATAAAAAAAGAAGGAATTCTCAGGTGGAGGTCAATTAAAATTTGACATTTTCAAATTTTATAAATCTCATGGGCAACCATCACAAGTCAATGTAGTAACTCAAAAGTTCATATTAATCAATATAAGTGTCTTCAGAAAATAAGAGATTCTGTCTATAAGATGGACATTTCTATCAAATGTTTCCCCTCGACAAACCCAGAACACATTCCTTTACACAGACTAAGAACAAGTAGAGTTACAGAAAAAAAATCTGGAAGTGAAACATCAAAAATATCAACCAAGATTGAGCTATTTTAAAAGCTGCAAAGATTCAATTAGGGTTAAGCCTCCATGATGAAAAGGAAAAGTCAATACCTGAGAACCCAGATACATTGCATAACACTCACTGACATTCCATCCAAGGCTACAATACATTTATTCTCTTCTTTCTCTAGTTGCTCCTTTAATTTTTAAAGTAGCTTGGTTATAAAATCTTATCAAACTCTCAGAAAAACAAATACAAAACGTGCCAGACATACAGATGTTATGAGCACAGAATCTTGCGAGGACATTAGCATTTCAGCAGCTAATATTGCTCTCTACTGGGATAAGCAGACAAAAGGCCTGTGCAGACTTTTATTTGGATGATTCTGGTAGAGTGGGCAAACTGTGTTATGTGACCTGTATCAAATTTGACGCAGGTCATCTGTTAGGCTCTCCAGGGCCCAGATTGTGATGTTTCAGGTCTATAATGCTTTTTCACCTACAGAACAACCTGTATCAGTATTTCCTTATAGTTTGAGAACCAATCATCTAGATTGTACTAACGTGTATTTATCTCCAAGCTGCTATAGGAACTTTATTTATTTCCCTCTGTCAGCTCAGAAGAAACAAATATGTTGGCTATGTTGTCTGACTCTAACTAAATTGCCTTCATTAAAGAACATGATGTCCTTGACTAAATTATGGTTCTTTAACATGCATTGGCTGTCCTACTATTGAAATATCTTTGTAAAGGCGAGAGAGCTTCCTTGGTAGATTCTCTAAAGATCACCTAGAACACAGTAGGTTCCAGGCTGTGAGGAACTATGTGGTAAATGTATACAGTACATAACTGAATGACTTACTAGGAAAAAAGAATTTATACAATGAATTTAACTTTGGCTCAGAGCACAACATTTCAAGTCAACTGTTAAGTATTGTTTGACCAATTATGTGTCAGAAAACACATTTGCCCTGGTCGGCATCTGTATTGATATAGCAGAGGCTTCACTGTATTGATCAGTCTTTGTTTTGTTCCTTTTTCCTCTTCCTAGTGTTTTCTTTAATAGAGAACGTCTTATTTTGCAGGTACTATGAAAAACTGCAAAGGTCATTGCATATGACTTCCAGCACACAGTTCTGGTTAAGGGCAGTGCCAATGGGAAGTTTTGGGTGACAGTTTGATTTCATGGGGGTATATTTAAAAAATTCACAGTCTTTCTTTTTTTTTTCAAATTTCAATGCAAAAGGGTGTACCACATATCTCTCCTAGCTCTATTTCTCTTGCTCCAACTTTCCATAATGCTCTGTGTTCTATCCAATTTGAACACTGAATAGATTCTTTTAAAGCTATCTTTCTATAAAGAAAGATGGTTCACTTTCTAGCCACTGAAGAGTTAATTAACTCTCTCCATATCTGACTTGTATTTTTTTAAGTGAAAAAATTACATAGAATTTTTATTTTAGTAAAGAATACTTACCTTTAAAAACATTTTAAAAGACAGTCTGTATTTCCATCGTTGTTATGAAATTACTATAGCAACAAAATTACATTAGACTTTCTGATTTCTCCATGGTGTCCTTAGATAAATAAACAACCCAGTAGACCATGTTAAATGCTCCAAATGTGACTGGAAAGAGAATACGAGCATATTTGTCTATTTTACTTGTGCCAGATCCAGAAGGCGGTGGAGCAGGGGGAGGAGGTGTGGCTGACACATTCCCAGCAGCCCCTGTTGTATTAACTGTTGTCTTAATTCGCCCAAGTCTAGATCCAAATGCAGGGCGAGTGGAAGCTGACCCCAAAGAAGCTGGCCGCAATGTGCCATGAGGAGAGGGGGATGCTGCAGATGAAAGACCTCTGGCTGCAGCAGACATAGTCTCAGCTGCATTTGCCCTGCTGAATGGATTTGGACTGGAAGCTAAGTGAGCCTTAGGCGTGGCTTCAGAAGACTCCTGGACAGCGCTGGTCTTGCTGGAGTGATTTCCCACCTCAGTTCTGCTTTTGACATCCGATTCTGAATGGACCAAGGCATTTGTTCTTTTCCTCATGTTCAAATTGGCATGTGTATTCTGAAAAGATATATTAAAACTCACATTGATTATATAATTGGATGTAGATCTGTACATAATTCAACAATAAAATATGTGATTACTCGGGTCTATAAAATAACCATTTTTAAAATTCTCTGTAGCCATTTAACTAGATACCATTGTTTATTTCTAGTCATATTAAGTAGTAACTAAAGAGATGGGGAAGTCCAGAGAATTGAGATTAGAAATGGGCGACCGGAAAAAGCAGGCTACAGACACTATCTATCTATCTATCTATCTATCTATCTATCTATCTATCTACCTATCTATCTATCTATCTATCTATCTATCTATCTATCTATCTATCTATCTATCTGAGGAACAGGCATTTTTTATAACTGTATTTCTCAATACTATACTTGAACATTTTTTAAACGTTTACTCCATAACTTGTGTACTTGTGAATTATGACTTCAAGGTCAATGAGTTGAGTTTAAAAACAGAAGAAAGCAGTTTCACAAACCAGAACAAAAACAGACTCGGAGAGGCTTAGAACACATTCTTCATGTCATTCTGTAGTACTCTCCCAAGCAGATTGCAGCTGAACTAATGAGAATGTGTAACTTAACATATGGCAGCTAATTGCAGTGGAGACAAGTGAAATCAAAATCAACCTAAAAGCTGAAGACACCATTATGAACCCTGAACTTTCCCTCTACCATTTTAAAATAACATTCTTATAGAAAAGAATAACCAATTTTAACTTATTCTATAATATTATACACATCAAAAAGAACAAAAATATGTTTGAAGTGTGTATACTATTGCTACAAATAAATTATGTATACACACATATCATGACATAAAAAGAATATAAGGCAAGTAAATATATTGAAGGTAAAATACTAAGGACAAAATACTAAGAAGGAGCAGAGAGAGAGCTCAACAAGTAAAGGCATTTGCTGACAAGCCCAGTGATCTGGGTTCCATTCCCAGGACCCATGTGGTGGAAGAAAAGAACCAACTCAGGAAAGAAGATCTCTGATCTCTACACATGTGAGCACACACAAAAACCTATATATACATGCAAAATCAGTAAAGGAAAAGTTAAATAATTGAAAGTACATGGAGAAGGAAAGTGATGAATTATTAATTGAATACATAGTAGGAGTGTGTCTGTGTTTGTGTGTGTGTGTGTGTGTGTGTGTGTGTGTGTGTGTGTGTGTGTGTGTGTATTTCTGCTTACAGCTTAATAGTGTCACATTGTTTTCTTCCACAAAAACGTTGGGGTATGTGTAGAAAGCCAAATTTTCTCTAATGCTAAACCTAAAGATGGATGACTTCTAATTCTAACCGTACAATAACAGAGACTGAATTTTATTTCCTGGTTGAAATGATAAGAAAGACCTAGATAAAACATGGAAAACAAGGCATTATCGGAAGACACTGATATCAAACAACATAGGACGAGAGTCACTGAGAGAGAAGGAACGAATCTGAGATTTTCTATGTTGTGTGCAGGGGGAAAAAGACTAACCCAGAAAAAAATGTAGCAGATCCCTGGAACCAAACAGATGACTTCAGAATCTGCTGGAACCACCAGTGGCTACCATTTACAGGACAAAGAACTTATGAGACAAAGGTTTAAGAAAGATCTCCAAAAGTCTAAACACAGCTATGTTCAAATATATCATAGAGCTGATGAGCAAGAAGTATCTCCCCAAGATGAGAGAGAAAGAGAGAGAGAGAGAGAGAGAGAGAGAGAGAGAGAGAGAGAGAGAGAGAGAGGAGAGAGAGAGAGAGAGAGAGAGAGAGAGAGAGAGAGAGAGAGAGAGAGAGAGAGAGAACAGGAGAAAGTGTAGAAGAAAATAGTATGTGTCAGGATCCCAGACAAAAGTATATAACAAATGAGTGTTCCCATTAGTGGGATTTAGGTGTCAATATCAACTCAGAAATGCTTTACCTAAGGCATATGTAATGAACAGTTCTAAAATGTGACAGTAGCTCTAATAGCCCAACTGATTATTCATGAAATTTAACAGCAAGGTCAGAAGATGAAGCTGACACCAATAACTTATCTGTTCTCCAGAACAAAGTGGAAGAATACATAAAAGCCTCTTAAAGATTCCCTTTGGACGAGTTTTATACTAGAACTTCCTGAAGTCCTGTGAAGTCTATAATCTCTGTTTTAAAGCTGACTCCAGGATTCCACCTAGACTAGTCTGCAGAGGGGAGAGTGTGGACAGCAGAAGCTAACAGCTTCTGAGTCAGGCAGAAGCCACAGAGCTTCTGGGGGCAGACCTCATTTCAGGCTCCAGACATCCAGGCACATTCCCTGCCAGAGGAGAGGTGTCCGCCCCACCTGGGAAGGCTTTGCCATAGCATCTGGGGGAGCCATCTTGGTTCTGGGATTCCACCTAGACTAGTCTGCTCAGGGGACAGTGCAGACTGCAAAAGTTAACAGCTTCTGGGTCAGGCAGAAGCCACAGAGCTTCTGAGGCAGACCTCACCAGACATCCAGGCACCTTCCCTGCCAGAGGACAGGTGTCCACCCTACCTGGGAGGGCTTTGCTGGAGCACCTGTGGAAGCCATCTTGGTTCCCGGATCACTCCAAAACTAGTCTGCGCAGGTGAGAGTGTGGATTACAGAAGCTAACATCTTCTGGGTCAGGCACTGTTTCAGGCCTTCATCTTCTGCCTTGACACAGGTCTGAAAACCAGATCTCTGTTCACCTTCCCTGCAAGAGGAGAGCCTGCCTGCAGAGAGTGCTCTAACCACTGAAACTCAGGAGAGAGCTAGTCTTCCAGGTCTGCTGATATAGGCTAACAGAATTACTAAAGGAACAAGCTCTAACCAGAGACAACTATAACAACTAACTCCAGAGATTACCAGATGGTGAAAGGCAAACTTATGAATCTTACTAACAGAAACCAAGACCACTCACCATCATCAGAACCCATCACTCCCACCTCAGCCAGACGTGGGTAACCCAACACACCCAAAAAGCTAGACCTGGATTTAAAAGCATATCTCATGATGATGGTAGAGGACATCAAGAAGGAGTTTAATAACTCACTTAAAGAAATACAGGAGAACACTGCTGAAGAGTTACAACTCCTTAAAGAAAATCTGGAAAACACAACCAAAGAGGTGGAAGTCCTTAAAGAAAAACAGGAAAACGAATCCAAACAGGTGATGGAAATGAACAAAACCATACTAGACCTAAAAATGGAAGTAGACACAATAAAGAAAACCCAAAGTGAGGCAACACTGGAGATAGAAACCCTAGGAAAGAAATCTGGAAACATAGATGCCAGCATCAGCAAGAGAATACAAGAGATGGAAGAGAAAATCTCAGGTGCAGAAGATTCCATAGAGAACATCGGCACAACAATCAAAGAAAATGCAAAATGCAAAAAGATCCTAACTCAAAACATCCAGGATATGCAGGATACAATGAGAAGACCAAACCAACAGATAATATGAGTAGATGAGAATGAAGATTTTCAACTTAAAGGGTCAGCAAATATCTTCAACAAAATTATTGAAGAAAAGTTCCCAAACCTAAAGAAAGAGATGCCCATGAACATACAAGAAGCTTACAGAACTCCAAATAGACTGGACCAGAAAAGAAATTCCTCCCGACACATAATAATCAGAACAACAAATGCACTAAATAAAGATAGACAATTAAAAGCCGTAAGGGAAAAAGGTCAAGTAACATATAAAGGCAGGCCTAACAAATTACACCAGACTTTTCACCAGAGACTATGAAAGTCAGAAGATCCTGGACAGATGTTATGCAGACACCAAGAGAACACAAATGCAAGCCCAGGATACTATACCCAGCCAAACTTTCAATTACCAGACATGGAGAAACAAAAGTATTCCACAACAAAACCAAATTCACACATTATCTTTCCATGAATCCAGCCATTCAAAGGATTAAAAAAAATACAAGAATGTAAACCACGTCCTAGAAAAAGCAAGAAAGTAATCCTTCAACAAACATAAAATAAGACAGCCAAAAGAACAGAATGGCAATTCTAAAAAACAAAATAATAGGAAGCAACAATTACTTTTCTTTAATATCTCTTAATATCAATGGACTCAATTCCCCAATAAAAAGACATAGACTAACAGACTGGCTACACAAACAGGACCCAACATTCTGCTGCTTACAGGAAACGCATCTCAGGGAAAAAGACAAACACTACCTCAGAGTGAAAGGCTGGAAAACAATTTTCCAAGCAAATGGTCTAAAGAAAGAAGCTGGAGTAGCCATTCTAATATCGAATAAAATCGACTTCCAACCCAAAGTTGTTGGGAGCCGCGCCCACATTCGCCGTTACAAGATGGCGCTGACAGCTGTGTTCTAAGTGGTAAACAAATAATCTGCGCATGTGCCAAGGGTATCTTATGACTACTTGTGCTCTGCCTTCCCCGTGACGTCAACTCGGCCGATGGGCTGCAGCCAATCAGGGAGTGACACGTCCGAGGCGAAGGAGAATGCTCCTTAAGAGGGACGGGGTTTCGTTTTCTCTCTCTCTTGCTTCTTGCTCTCTTGCTTCTTACACTCTTGCTCCTGAAGATGTAAGAAATAAAGCTTTGCCGCAGAAGATTCTGGTCTGTGGTGTTCTTCCTGGCCGGTCGTGAGAACGCGTCTAATAACACAAAGTTATCAAAAAAGACAAGGAGGGACACTACATACTCATCACAGGTAAAATCTTCCAAGAGGAACTCTCAATTCTGAATATCTATGCTCCAAATGCAAGCGCAGCCACATTCATTAAAGACACTTTAGTAAAGCTCAAACCACATATTGCACCTCACACAATAATAGTGGGAGACTTCAACACCCCACTCTCATCAATGGATAGATCATGGAAACAGAAACTATACAGGGACACAGTGAAAATAACAGAAGTTATGAAACAAATGGATTTATCAGATATCTACAGAACATTTTATCCTAAAACAAAAGGATATACCTTCTTCTCAGCACCTCATGATAATTTTCCAAAAAACAGGCCTCAACACATACAAAAATATTGAAATTGTCCCATGCATCCTATCAGATCACCATGGAATAAGGCTGATCTTCAATAACAACATACATAATAGAAAGGCAACATTCACGTGAAAACTGAACAACACTCTTCTCAATGATACCTCGGTCAAGGGAGGAATAAAGAAAGAAATTAAAGACTTTTTAGAGTTTAATGAAAATGAAGCCACAAAGTAACCAAACTTATGGGAAAGAATGAAAGCATTACTAAAAGGAAAACTCATAGCTCTGAGTGCCTCCAAAAAGAAACTAGAGAGAGCACACACTGGCAGCTTGAAAACACACCTAAAAGCTCTAGAACAAAAGGATGCAAATTCACCCAAGAGGAATAGAAGGCAGGAAATAATCAAACTCAGGGGTGAAATCTACCAAGTGGAAACAAGAAGAAATATTCAAAGAATCAACCAAAGGAGGAGTTGGTTCTTTGAGAAAATCAACAAGATAGATAAACCCTTAGCTAGACTCACTAAAGGGCACAGGGACAAAATCCTAATTAACAAAATCAGAAATGAAAAGGGAGACATAACAACAGATCCTGAAGAAATACAAAACACCATCGGATCCTTCTACAAAAAGCTATACTCAACAAAACTGGAAAACCTGGATGAAATGGACAAATTTCAAGACAGATACCAGGTAATAAGGTTAAATCAGGATCAGGTTGATGATCTAAACAGTCCTATATCCACTAAAGAAATAGAAGCAGTTATTAATAGTCTCCCAACCAAAAAAAGCACAGGACCAAATGGGTTTAGTGCAGAGTTCGATCAGACCTTCAAAGAAGATATAATTCCAGTTCTGCACAAACTATTCCACAAAATAGAAGCAGAAGGTACCCTACCCAATTCATTCTATGAAGCCACAATTACTCTGATACCTAAACCAGAGAAAGACCCAACAAAGATAGAGAACTTCAAACCAATTTCCCTTATGAATATCGATGCAAAAATACTCAATAAAATTCTCACTAACCGAATCCAAGGACATATCAAAACGATCATCCATCCTGACTAAGTAGGTTTCATTCCAGGGATACAGGGATGGTTTAACATAAGGAAATCCATCAACGTTATCCACTATATAAACAAACTCAAAGACAAAAACTCGAGAAAGCATTTGACAAAATCCAACACCCATTAATGATAAAAGTCTTGGAAAGATAAGGTATTCAAGGCCCATACCTTGGCATGATAAAAGCATGAACATGATAAAAGCTTGAACATGATAAAAGCAATCTATAGCAAACCGGTAGCCAACACCAAAGTAAATGATGAGAAGCTGGAAGCAATGCCTTCTCAATAGTCACAAATAATATAAAATACCTTAGCGTGACTCTAACTAAGGAAGTGAAAGATCTGTATGATAAAAAATTCAAGTCTCTGCAGAAAGAAAGTAAATAAGATCTCAGAATATGGAAAGATCTCCCATGGTCATGGATGGGCAGGATCAATAAAGTATGAATGGCTATCTTGCCATAAGCAAGCTACAGATTCAATACAATCCCCATCCAAATTCCAACTCAATTCTTCAAAGAATTAGAAAGGGCAATCTGCAAATTCATCTGGAATAGCAAAAAACCTAGGATAGCAAAAAATCTCCTCAAGGACAAAAGAACCTCTGGTGGAATCACCATTCCTGACCTAAAGCTGTACTACAGAGCAATAGTGATAAAAACTGCATGGTACTGGTATAGCAACAGACAAGTAGACCAATGGAATAGAATTGAAGACCCAGAAGTGAACCCACACACCTATGGTCACTTGATCTTTGACAAGGGAGCTAAAACCATCCAGTGGAAAAAAGACAGCATTTTCAACAAATGGTGCTGGCACAACTGGAGGTTAGCATGTAGAAGAATGCGAATTGATCCATTCCTATCTCCTTGTACTAAGGTCAAATCTAGGTGGATCAAGTAACTCCACATAAAACCAGAGACAGTGAAACTTATAGAGGAGAAATTGGGGAAAAGCCTAGAAGATAGGGCCACAGGGGAAAAATTTCCTGAATAGAACAGCAATGGTTTGTGCTATAAGATCTAGAATGGACAAATAGGACCTCATAAAATTGCAAAGCTTCTGCAAGGCAAAAGACATGGTCAATAAGACAAAAAGACCACCAACAGATTGGGAAAACATCTTTCCCTAATCCTACATCAAATAGGGGACTAATATCCAATTATATATAAAGAACTCAAGAAAGTGCACTACAGAAAATCAAATAACCCCATTAAAAATGGTACTCAGAGCTAAACAAAGAATCCTCACCTGAGAAATACAGAATGTCTGAGAAGCACCTGAAAAAATGTTCAGCATCCTTAATTATCAGAGAAATGCAAATCAAAACAACCCTGAGATTCCACCTTACACAAGCCAGAATGGATAAGATCAAAAATTCTGGTGACAGCAGATGTTGGCAAGGATGTGGAGAAAGAGGAACACTCTTCCATTGTTGATGGAATTCCAAGCTTGTACAACCACTCTGGGAATCAGTCTGGCGGTTCCTCAGAAAATCGGACATAGTACTACCGGAGAATCCCGCAATACCTCTTCTGGGCATATATCCAGAAGATGTTCCAACTGGTATGAAGGACTCATGCTCAACTATGTTCATAGAAGCCTTATTTGTAATAGCCAGAAGTTGGAAAGAACCCAGATGCCACTCAACAGAGGAATGGATATAGAAAATGTGGTACATCTACACAATGGAGTACTACTCAGCTATTAAAAAGAATGAATTTATAAAATTCCTAGGCAAATTAATGGACCTGGAGGGCATCATCCTGAGTGAGGTAACCCAATCACAAAAGAACTCAAATGATATGTACTCACTGATAAGTGGATATTAGCCCAGAAACTTAGAATACCCAAATACAAGATACAATTTGCAAAACATGAAACTCAAGAAGAACGAAGATGAAAGTGTGGACACTTTGCTCCTTCTTAAATTGGTAACAAAACACCCATGGAAGGAGTTACAGAGACAAAGATTGGAGCTGAGATGAAAGACTGGACCATCTAGAGACTACCATACCCGGGGATCCATCCCATAATCAGCCTCCAAACGCTGACACCATTGCACAGACTAGCAAGATTTTGCTGAAAGGACCCTGATATAGCTGTCTCTTTCAAGGCTATGCCGGGGCCTAGCAAACACAGAAGTGGATGCTCACAGTCAGCTATTGGATGGATCACAGGGCCCCCAATGGAGGAACTAGCGAAAGTACCCAAGGAGCTAAATGGGTCTGCAACTCTACAGGTGGAACAACAATATGAACTAACCAGTACCCCTCGGAGCTCATTTCTCTAGCTGCATATGTATCAGAAGTTGACCTAGTCAGCCATCAGTAGAAAGAGAGGCCCATTGGTCATGCAAACTTTATATGCCTCAGTAGAGGGGAACGACAGGGCCAAGAAGTGGAAGTGAGGGGAAGAGGAGTGTGTGGGGGGGAAGGTTTAGGGGACTTCGGGGTAGCATTGGAAATGTAAATGAAGAAAATACTTAATTAAAAATTAATTTAAAAAAAAGCTGACTCCAAGTCATTTTGTATCTTTATAGCCATGCCCCATGTAAAATGCACACTTCTCCCCCATCAAAAGATGGAGTCAATTTCCCCATAGGCTGCCTTCATCTTCCCTCAGCCAATATTAGGCAGTGTAGTCATGATAGTATGTCATATGCAAATCAACCTCGAGAATTCTGTTTGATTTCATCAAGCTTAAAATAACCAAAACGATGAAAAAAATACTCAACTTATAGGGTAAGAGAATCACTTATCCCAATGAGACCAAACAACACGCTGATGGGTCTGTTCCAGCTAAGAGAGTAATGTAAACAGCCTAAACAAGCTAAATCAACACAAGCAGAAATTTCACACTTATCCATAGAATTGAAAACAGAAGTAAATATTTTTTTGTATGTATATAACTATTTTCAAGACTTATTAAGCAGAATTGTCCCATTGTTTAACATCTGTACACTAAGAAAATAACATTCAGACAAGGGGTGTTTCCAAACCTCTCTCAGGAGGGGAAATTCTTTCAACCTTTTAAGCTAATAAAAAGGCTGCCTTACCCAGAACCCATAGAGGGTCTTCAGGGGTTACCATTGCCTCATGTCACACACTTGTGAAATGACCAAGATGTGTGTAGTTTTTCAGAATTCCATTTGTGCTTGACAAATAGAATTACAGTCCTTTTCAACTGGGAGAAATTTTAGTGTCACTTTACTTTGTTGAGAAGGAAAATAAGAGCACAGAGGTCCTGACTGGTTGGAAGTCATGCCAAGTATTACTGTGTTAAATCTTTGGTTTAGAATAGCCTTCTACTCAAAAATGTGACATAAGTGTTCACAAATGTACCATTCAAAAGTTTATTCAAGAGTTGCAAATCAGAAGGATGGAATATTTTTCCAATAATATAATGGTGTATGGACCAGCAAGCAAACCACTCAAGGGGTGGGAGGTGTTTTGTTTTGTTTTGTTCTGTTTTGTTTTTAACCACAATTTACCTGAGTGTGATTCTGCTATTTACTATTGGATTAGTAACCAACTACTATTAAGTTTCCATGTTAATTCGTAGCTTCATGCCTAACAGAAAATATGAGCAGAGTTTATGGTTTTCTTTCTCTATGACGCATGAGACACTTCTGTATCATATTTACCATTCATATTTAAGAATGCATTCCTTTCAAAAATGATTACGAGATACTACTACAATGGTTCAGGGAGTAGAAGTGTTTTGATGCACACTTTTGATGCACGTGTGAGCGCCTAAGTTTGAATTCCTGAAAATAAAGTCAAGGAGCAATTGAACACATTTATAAACCCAGTGCTACTATGGCAAGATATGAGCTACAGACAAGAGGATGGCTAGAAGCCTATAAGCCAGACAGCCTTGTTGTGTACATAGTACTGAACAACAAAGGGTCTGCCTCAAGTCATTCATAGTGAAAAGCAGGGACAAATGTCTGAAGTTTTCCTCTGACCTCTACATGCATGGCCTGTCAGATGTAACTCTACCCTCCACGCAAATACAGATATAAATTGCCATTTCTCCACCAAGTGGTTTATCAATGAATTGAACAAATCTTGACATATGTACATCAGACATTTGTAGAAGTGAATTTCTGATGGTTTGAAGACAATATTCTGATTATATATATATACATATATATGTATATATATATATATTTTTTTTTTCTATATGTAGTCCAAGGCATTTAGAAGGATGCATCAGCAAAGAAAGAAGCAATGGGAAAGAAGAATATAGAATGAAATCAATAGGATTGCTGTATGGAATCAAAAATCAAATGTATGTCTGTCTAGTTTAAATGTGTCAATGAGTTTCTAGAGCATAAAGAGTGTGTTACTACTCACTATAGTTTAAATTACTCAGTAGGAACCAACTGATCTTTGAACCATGCTGAAAGTACTATAGAAAGTCAAGATCCTTCACATGGCTTCATAAGAAAAAATTACATCTGCTTCCAAGCTTACTCTTTACTTGTGAAGCCCATCTTTGACTACTATAGGTAATATAAAAAGTAAATAAAATATCTGGATTTAATTCTAAATTGGACTGAGAAGGCCTAAGAAGTCTCAATAGTATCCATTATCCCTACTCAAAGAAAAAAAAGGAATTTGAGTAATTTGAGACTTAAATCTTTGCTCTTTGCCAAGCAACGAAATGCTATTTAAATGATCTTCTATTTATGTCTGAAGGTAGACTGTGTAAAGAGTAGTCTTCGTGGCCAGGTCTGGCAGCACACACCTTTAATCTTAGCACTAGGGAGGTAGAAGCAGGAGGCCAGCCTGGTCTACAAAGTGAGTCCCAGGAGAGCCAGAGCTGCTACTCAGAGAAATCCTGACTTAAAAACATAAACAACAAAACAAAACAAAACAAAACAAAAAACAAGAACAACAACAGCAACACAAAGACTAGTCATGACAGACCACCAAAGTACTGAGGAATGCATTCCTCTCCAGCATAGGACTCACTAGAAAAATCTATTGGTATTGAAGTCAAGATTTGGAACAAATGAAGTGTCAGTCAGTGTAATAGAGTTCAGAGACTGATATTAGAATTCTACAAACACACAGTCATTTCCAACAAGGACCTGAGCATAATTTGAATTTAAAAAATATTTAATTTGAAATCATTTTAACACTAGTCACAATAGCCTAAAGGGAAAAAAACAAACAACTTAGTGGGACAGAGATGGGAGGTGGCAGATTCAAACACAACCAATAAACTAAGCAGCAAGTAGCAAATAGGATCAGATCCAAGCAATCCATCAGTCATGTCTGTGATCTGGCACAATCTCTAAAGAAGTATTCTAACTCAAAAAGAATTAAAATTCATGTCAACTTCTTACTCTACAGTGAAGATGTAAAGTAACAAAGATTAGGCTTGCAGAATGAGAGCAGCTACGTTCATATTCTTTGTCAGAGAAGCTAATGAAGTTTAATAAAATGCAATTTAGCACTCCAAAATTAAAAGCTAACAAGGCTAATAATGAACAGGTTTATCTTCCAGAATATCAATGAGTCAGATACACACAAAATAAGAATCAAGTAATGGAAAGATGTTTATTCAAGGCTACTAGAACAGGTTTCCAGGGTGGTCACACATTATTTTAGGAGGAAATAACTAAGTGTGGTAGAGCCACTACAAATATGCCCAGAGATGATTTACTGAGATCTATCAATAGTGGTTTTAGAAAGTTCTCTCATATAGAAATGAAAAACATCATTTCCAAATCAACATACTAAATATTTCATAAATAGTTACAAAGGGATTTTATCACATACTGAGCTTTAGAATGTAGAAATAAAAACGAGTTCCCAATTTATTATATTTCATTTCCTCCCAGTGTTAGCATTTAATCCAATATTCATATTTTTATAAGCTATAGAAATATTACCTTCAATGTCAGGGACTGGAACAAATATCTATCTTCTCTGTGGATTAATCAACTGATTCCTGAGATCTTTGACAAATCATTTTCTCTGTTTCATATTTGAGGGTTTGAAACATTAGGATTTCTTTGAGATAAGTGCTTTTGCAGTCAATTTTGTTTCAGAGCAATTCCTGGTGTTACTTTTTTATTCCTAAGCATTTCATATATATATATATTATATATATATCCAGTGAGAGAAGCTACTGTGTTGGCAACTTGAGCAGTCAGAGTAGAAATTCTCAGCTGAGTAACTGGATGTTTCCAGAACGCTGTCTGAGGATGCTTATTTATTTATTTATTTATTTATTTATTTATTTATTTATTTATTTTATCAGTTTTGCCAATTTATTGCAGAGAAGGAAGAGGGCAAAGCAAACCCAATTAGCTTTCCCCAAACCCAAACACTGAGGTAGATGAATCTCATTCAATGAGGTGGTGGGGTAATGTCATACTGTAGTAATCTAAAGTGTTCATAAGAATACTCTCAATAGCAATAAAATGCTTACTCTTAGGCTATATTTGTAAACATGTCTTGTATTAGTTATGTGATCTAGTTTTCTTTTTTAAACAGTAACTAACTGGTTAAGATTCTGATCCCAAAACCAAAAATAGCTAAATTCCAATACTGAGTCTGTTATTTTATAGTTATGATAGCAAGTTATTTAATCTCTCAAAACCTCAGACTCCTTCATGCAACTAGATTAATTATGTTTTTGCTCATAATAAATAAATGAAATCATACATACAATGTACTTAACAGAACACCCAGCATGCAGTAGACATCAACAAGATACTGTACAATTTTTTAATCTAGCTGAGGTCAGATATAGAGTCTGTGTCCATAATAAAAAAAATCAGAAATGAATAATTATACTAAATAATTATTTAGGAGATATTTTAATGATCTATAGTTTTTGAACAAACTTTCTAATAATTGGAAAAGCAGGTGGATATTAACACAAGTGTCAGGTTCTTATGAAGTCATATAAATAAAGTATGTTGGTAGTTGGATAAGAAATAAATGTGAATAAATACAAAATTTCATTGATAGTAAAGATGAGAATTAGCTTACGTGCAAAGCAAATACAAAATGCAATATGGTGGAACTAGAAACACACTCAGGCATCACAATGTCATATATATATGCACATATATAATCTTTGTCTCTTTAGTATTTTGTGAGTTGTTGGTAAAACCTAAATTCTAGTCATCAGGAAAACAAAACTGGCTAGAAAACAGTTATAACCCATTTTCCCTCAGAAAAGTATACTTCAGAATACTATGATATGGCAGCATTAGTTTGCCATTCCAGACTAGCAAGTCCACTCTCTAAATATAATTGAATATTAAAAAGATTGCATCTGTGAATATAGTTCTCTGGTGTTTTTTAGTCAACTTTTTCCCTTTATTTCTTATTTCAATTATAGTGTTAAGAAGAATGAAGTGATGAGGTCATCAGATATAGGAGAGTAAAAAGCAACAATTATCAAAGAAAGTCGTAAGTGCAAACATTAAAACTTTAATCACTGCTATTTAAACTCTGCCCTCCTCAAATTCCTATGGGCTCCCAGGACAGAAAGCTAGCTGTAGACTAGAAAAACCTGGAGGGATGATCTTCATGACACATGACAACAATAGAACATCCAAGACAAGTCCCAGTGAAGTTCTAGTACTGATAGAAGAACAGAAGACAGAGACCTCCTAGCAGACCAATGAGTCACTGCAACCAAATTGACCACATGCTCAGTCACAAAGCAACTCTCAACAGATACAAGAAAACTGAAGTAACCCCTTGTATCTTATTAAATTGTAATAGATCAAAACTGGATTTCAACAACAGAAACAACAGAAAGCCCACAAACTCATGAACACTGAACTTCTCTCTACTGAATAACCACTGGGTCAAGGTGAAAAAGAAGAAAGAGAGAGAGAGAGAGAGAGAGAGAGAGAATGAAAGAGAGAGAAAGAAAGAAAGAAAGAAAGAAAGAAAGAAAGAAAGAAAGAAAGGAAGGAAGGAAGGAAGGAAGGAAGGAAGGAAGGAAGGAAGAAAGAAAGAAAGAAAGAAAGAAAGAAAGAAAGAAAGAAAGAAAGAAAGAAAGAAAGAAAGACTAGAATTCAATGAAAATGAAGGAACAACATACCCAAATTTAAGGAACACAATGACTGTGTTGCTAAGAGTAAAGTTCATAGAACTAAGTGCCTACATAAAAAAATTAGAGAGAACAAAATCTTTGTTTCACTGATTCTCTGTATTATTCTCTTTGTTTCTATTATATTGATTGCATAATCAGTCTATTTCCTGTCATCCATTTCTCTTGAATGTGTTTGTTTGATTTTGTTTTAGAACTTTCAGATGTGCTGTTAAGTTGCTAGTATGAATTCTCAATTTCTCCCTAGAAACTGGAAACAACCCTGATGACTCTCAACTAAAGAATGGATTAAGAAAATATGGTTCATTTACACAATGGAGTATTACTCAGCTGTTAAAAATTGGCATCATGAACTTTGCAAGCAAATAGTTGGAAGTAGAAAAAAAATTATCCTTAGTGAGGTAGCCCAGACCCAGAAATACAAACATGATAAGTACTCACATGTAAGTGGATATAAGCTGTGAAGAAAATGATACTCATGCTATAATCCACAGACCTAAAGAGGCCAAGTAGCAAGGATGACTTATGGAGGATTCAAGAATCTCCCTGATAAGGAGAAATAAAATAGATTTTAAGAGTGCACTGGGGGCAGTTTTGGATGGGAACAGAAGGAATTGGGTAGAAGGTGGCAGAGAGAATACTGGGAGAGATGACTGGAATTGAGGGACATTTCAGAGGCACGGTAGAAACCTAGTGCAATGGAAGTTCCATGGAATCTATGAGGGTGACACTGTATAAGACTGTAGTATATGGGGTGGATCCCCATGTGGGGCAGTCTCTGGATGGTCTTTCCTCCCATCTCTGCTCTACACTTTGTCTCTGTAACTCCTTCCATGGATATTTTGTTCCCCACTCTAAACAGGAACGAAGTATCCACACTTTGGTCTTCCTTCTTCTTGAGTTTCATGTGTTTTGCAAATTGTGTCTTGATATTCTAAGTTTCTGGGCTAATATTCACTTATCAGAGAGTGCATATCATGTGTGTTCTTTTGTGATTGGGTTACCTCACTCAGAATGAGATCCTCCAGATCCATCCATCTGCCCAAAAATTTTATAAATTCATTGTTTTTAATAGTTGACTAGTATTCCACGTTTTCTGTACCCATTCCTCTGTTGAGGGACATCTGGGTTATTTCCAGCTTCTGGCTATTATAAATAAGGCATATAGCTGCCTCCTGAGAGGCTCTGCCAGTGTCTGACTAATACAGAAGTGGATGCTCACAGCCATCCATTGGATGAAGCACAGGGTCCCCAATGAAGGAACTAGAGAAAGTACTCAAGGAGCTGAAGGGGCTTGCAGCCCCATAGAGAAATAACAATATGAACTGACCAGTACCCCCAGAGCTCCCTGGGACTAAACCACCAACCAAAGAAAACACATGATGGGGCTCATGACTCTAGCTGCATATGTAGCAGAGGATGGTCTAGTCGGTCATCAGTGGGAGGAGAGGCCCTTGGTCCTGTGAAGGTTTTATGCTCCAGTATAGGGGAGTGCCAGGGCCAGGAAGCTGGAGTGGTTGGGTTGTTGAGCAGGGGGAGGGGGAGGGAATAGGGGTTTTTTGACAGGAAACCTGGAAAGGGGATACCATTTAAAGTGTAAATGAAGAAAATATATAATAATAATAATAATAATAAGGCTGTAGTAATGGGGCACATTGAACCTGAATTTGCCATCCTTTGTAATCAGTCAAGATTTCAAGTGGAGGGATTAAGAAATCAGTCCAGCCACAAAACACTAATGGACAGTTTTTCATGCACACAAGATTTACTGGGACTGGAACCTAGCATAATCATCATCTGAGAGATCAGAGAGACTTCATCCAGCAACTTATGGGAGTAGATGCAGAATCTTATAGCCAAATATTGAGTGGAGCTCAGGGAGTCCTGTGGAGACAGGCAGAAAGAACTGGAGAAGTCAGAGGGTTCAATGACCCACAAGAATAAAGCCCACAGAATCAACTGACCAGAACTTAAGTGGGAGCACAGAGATCATGGAGCCAGTACAGGTCTGACCTAGGTTCTTTGCATATGTGTTATAGCTGTGTAGCTTGGTACTGTTCTTGTGGGATTCCTGACAGTGGGAGCAAGGAATATCCCTGACTCTTTTGCCTGCCTTTGGGATCTGTTTCCTCCTACTTGGTTGCCATATATAGCCTTGATGTAAGAATATGTGCCTGGTATCATTGTAGCTTGTTAGCTTGTTATGCTGAGTTTGTTTGATATCCCTGGGAGGCCTGAGGAAATGGGAGGCAGAAGAGAGACACTGGTGCAGGCAGTGAGGGAAAACTGCAATAGAGATGTAGTTAATATATGAGAAAAGAGTAAATTTAAAAAAAAAAAGGAAATTAGAGAGAATGCATACTCACAACTTAACAGCACACATGAAAGCTTGAGAACCAAAAGAAGCAAACACACCCAAGAAGATAAGATGGCAAGAAATGATCAAACTGAGAGATGAAATCAATAAAATAGAAACAGAGAGGTAAATATAATGAATCAATAAAACAAAGAGCTGGTTCTTTGGGAAAATCAACAAGATAGACAAACCCATATCCAAAATAACTAAAAGGGGAGGAATAACATCCAAATTAATGAAATCCAAAATGAAAAAGGAGGCAGAAAAATAGATAACAAAGAAATCCAAAGAATAATGTTATACGTCAAAACCCTATAGTCCAAAGAAATTGGAAAATCTAAAAGATATGGACAATTTTCTTAATAGATGTTATTTATCAAAATTAAATCAAGATTGAATAAACATTTTTTTTAAAAGACGAATAACTCCTAAGGAAATAGTAGTAGTAGTCATTAAAGGTCACCCAACAAAAAACAACAACAAAAAAGGCCAGGCCAGACCGTTTTAGCACAGAATTCTACCAGATTTTCAAGATGAGATAATATCAAATTATTCCACAAAATATAAACAGAAGAAACATTGACAAATTTTTTTGTGAGGCCACATATACCATAAAGACTCAAGAAAGAGAATTACAGACCAATTTCCCTCTTGAACATTGATGCAAAAATACTCAATAAAGTACTCCTAGCAATGGAGAATACTGAGCCTGAACCAACCATCTTCTGTAACCTGGCAAGTCTTCCAGTGGATGGATTGGGAAACCAACCCAACCAAAAAAAAAAAAAAAAAGACCTACAATTTATCTTGCCTATAATATATGTTGAGGTAAATATCGAGCAGAAATTTTGGAAATGGCCAACCAATGACTTGAGCAACATAAAACCCAAGTCCCATGACATGAGAGAGAGCCAAACCCTGATTCTACCTGGAGGACCAGGACTCAGAGGCTAGATAACAAAAAGACCCTAGAATATAATAATAATAATAATAATAATAATAATAATAATAATAATAATAATAATATCAATGAAATTATCCCTAAAGATAATCTGCAATACTCAGAGATTGGTGTTCAGAGAGGCTTCATCCAACAACTGATGGAAACAGGTGCAGCGACCCATAGGTGCTTGATAAGGTGGAGCTAGGGGAATCCTGCTGAAGAGGTGCAGGAAGGATTGTAGGTGACAGAGGAGTAAAGGACACCACAAGAAAACCTACAGAATCAACTAACCCAGGCCCATGTCAGTTCAGAGACTGAATAGCCAACCAGAGAATCTGCATGGTCCAACCTAGGCCCTCTCTATATGTTACAGTTGTGTAGCCTGGTCTTCTAGTGGGACTCCTAACAATGGGAGTGCAGGCTGTCTCTGATTCTTCTGCCTTCTTTGGGACCCTTGTCCTCCTCTTGGGATGCCTAATCCAGCATCAATATGAGGAGAGGTGCCTAGTCTTACTTGATATACCATGTTTGGTTAGTATCGATGGGAGGCCTGCCCTTTTCTGTAGAGAAATGGAGGAAATGTAGAGACGAAATGGGGAGAGAAGGGAGAGGAAGGAGTATGGGGTAAAGGAAAGGGAAGAGACTAGAAGGAGAGGAGAGAGGGCAAACAGAATAGGATGTAATATAGGAGAGAAAAAGAACAATAAAACAGTTCTCTTGCTACTGCCAGAAACCCCCCAAAAAAAAACAAAAACAAAAAACCCAAAACAACAACAAAAAAAATGCTGAATCAAAGTATTCATGAGGGAAAAAAACCATCCTTGCAGTTCTCCTACTTTGACTAGTCTCTTTGGAGGCTTTTGTGGAAACTTAAAATTTCTAGGGAGTGCCAAGATAGAAACAATGCTGAGCAACTGTAAGGTCTTTGTTAAGAATGAAGCATTAATTTTCTTCACATACTGGTACTTGTACTGGAAAAAGAAACATTTTTAAAAGTACTGTAGGATCTGTACATTTTCTTTCTAAGTAATTAACATAGCCTAGATATTAGATTATCCCAAGTATGTCTTGATAATTTTTTAGCTACTTCTCTATATCAGAGGGATATAGATAGCTGCCATGTTTATTTAATCTACTTAGGAGGAGTTAGCCCCAGCTCTTTTTGCAATCGCCTAACATTTTTCCCTAAATATTTCTACCTCCCTCCAAATTATGACTCATGTATTGCTAAGCATGTGTATAGGATTTTAAAATGTGTGTTTCTTTAAATACTAAAAATTAGACCTGACAAAATGATTTCTAATTTTCTCATTCTCTGTTTTTTAATCTGTAAAGTGGAGCTCAGATAGATAACTGCTAAAAAAACATTGCAAAAGAAACATGACTCCTATAGATACAGTAGGGTAATAGACTATATTTAAAAAATACTAAAATGTTGAATCTTTTGGTCAGAAACAAGTGGCTGATATTTGAAAAGACAGGTATGTCTTTCCATGATTTGGGGATTAAACAACGTATACAAAAATAATAATCTTAAAATATTTACTTCTCTCTCTCTCTCATTCTCTCTCTCTCTCTCTCTCTCTCTCTCTCTGCGTGTGTGTGTGTGTGTGTGTGTGTGTGTGTGGTGTGGTAGGTGCACGTGTGTGTGCATTTGGGGACGAGAGGAGGATCTTTGGTATTTTCCTCTATCATTCTCAACCTTGTTTGGAGGGACAGGGACTCTAAATGAACCTAAAGCTTGATATTTGGGACAGGCTAGCCAGTGAGTTTCCAAAACCTGTTCCCACACTCCAAACTTGGGGTTACAGGTACGTACGACAATAGCCAGGTTTTATGTGGGTATTAAGAATTCCAACTCAGGTCTTCTTGCCTGAGCAACAAGTGCATCTCTCCCCAGACTTTGGCTACTTTGTGGGTTCTTGTTTTTTCTATCCTTCTCTACCCATTTTCTTTTACCTTTTCAACCCCCTAAGAATAGATAGGAGAGAGAGAGAAGGATAGAAGGGAAAGGGGGTGACATTATCCTTAGACTATTTCCTACTGATTAGGGGAATCATGTTCTTCTAGCCAAGTCTGATCTTAGCTAGCAGGATATCTAATTTCTTCTTCTTTCCTCTTTGTACATGACTACCTAAACTGTGACCAACAGCAACCAACCACCAATCAACCAACAGCCAACAACAACATCATCACTTGGGGACCTAGCATTTAAACATCACATCCCAAACATCACACAATCACAGAAACCATCTGCAGTTGGTAAAAATCAGGCCCCTAAGTGTGGCAAACCATAGCTGTGGTGGGAGATCTGACAAAGCCCCATATCCCACACCTGGGATTAAAATAAACACATATTCCCATAATATTTCTGTGTTTTTCAAAGAAACCAAATTTTCACTATAACCCAGCCCAATAAATATGTATACTTTCATATAAAAATTAAGTATTTAATTTAAAAATGTGGAATCTATGTTTTCAAAAGCAAAATTGGAAGGTCAAGTAAATTCACTATTTTAACCCAACATCTCCTGATGAAAATGATTTGTTGCAGCCTCAGAGTACCTACCAAATTACATTAAAAGCCAGGCACTATTCACACAAGTTTTATTCTTCATGGACAGTGGATATAATTTGATCATAATGAAATTGTGCTATAACAAATAACTATTCAGACAGATTCAGATCTATGCCAACCCTTTAGGAAGCTGTCATAGCAATACTCTGAGTCACAATTTTATCTGCACCAGCAGACACCAAGAGCATTGTCTACAAAATAATTATTGATCAAGACCAGATCCTCAGCACACAGAAACAGAAAACAAAACAAAACAAAAACAACCAGTAATCTGTCATTTCTCTTGACGACAGAATAGTTATGTGACATAAATGTGCCTTTGATGAGTTAAGCTGCAAATTCAATTCCTTTGAAATCTCTGTAGTCTGTGGAATCTAAATATGTATATACTTTTAACAAAGTTTATATTTTAGAGAAAAAATTGACAAACCACGTTTCATCTACTGTTGGATATTATTGTCTAGGATTTTAAAAAAATCTATAATTAGTGTAATAATCAAAAATCCTCATTGAAGGCATTGGCTAAACGCAGCTATTCATTAAGTCAACAACTTTTTGCAGAAAGCCCAATTGTTCTTCAAGATATTACCCTGGGCATTGGAGGAACAAAGGGTAGAAATATTTAAGTTCCAAATATTTACCCAGGAATCATTAAACATCGTGATAATAAGTAAATACCATAAATAAACACCAATATGCCAATCAGAGATACATTGCTTCACCTTTGAGTTGAAAAGGTATCCTGATCAGTGTGACCATTATGCTAAGATATTAAAGATGGAAGCTGAAAGAGGCTCCGGGAAAAGGGAAGAAGGAAGGCCCCTAGACATGAGAGTAATAACTTTTGACAATTTGTCTCAGTAATGGAAGGATGAGAAAGAAATTTCTGCTTGAGAATAAAAACTTCAGTTCTCTTGACTTTCTAAAATCTCCTCTTTCTCTTTTATGTCTTATTTTTCTCCTGAAATAAACACTTTGGACAATGGTGTACATTCTACTCAAAATAATATCTAACATTACTTTCCAGACAGAAATATTGAATCATCACCAGAATATATAGCTACAATGTACTGGCATGTACTCTGGGTCAAGACACACTAAACAAAGTTAACACACACAAAAAAAAAAGCTTGTTGCTATGACTCATAAAATTGTATTAATGCTTTAGTTCTCCAAGTCAGGCTAATGATGAGAAGATCTTCCAGAGTCACTCAGTTAAAATACTTAGAGTCATAACTTGAATTCCAAATGATACTCTTAACCACTTTCGAAGTCTGTTAGAAACTGTAAATACATAAGATGTCTAAGAGCCGTTTTAAGCACAAGTGCATTTTCCTGAACTGTATCTGCCACAATGCAGCGAAGACAGTGAAGTCAGTAAACAACGAGGTTCTCCAGATCTGAATT
This sequence comes from Mus musculus, assembly GCF_000001635.26. Classification (NCBI taxonomy): domain Eukaryota; kingdom Metazoa; phylum Chordata; class Mammalia; order Rodentia; family Muridae; genus Mus; species Mus musculus. The sequence continues at coordinate 71,593,645 of NC_000071.6, forward strand.
CAACTGTAGGTAGTTTTGACTGTACACTGAACATGAATGCTAAGTCTTTCTCTCCCAGATAATTAACTCTTCAGATTGATCATACACCTTTCTAGAATGTATGAAAATGGTTTGTTAACCCTGCTTCCTGATCTTCTTCCCACTCAAAATATGCTGTCTTTGTTACTTGATTATCATAAAATGTTTATAGATTCTATATGACAATACTCTCTATGCTCCAGCCTACATATTTATAAATAGTACTACATTCAGAAACTTGTTCTGAAAGTTTTATCTTAGCAACAAATGCAACTTAGTTAAGTTTTTCTTTTCTGTTCCTGTTCCTCCTTTCGGTTTCTAGAGACAGATTTTGCCTAATAGCCCTAGTTGACCTCAAATTCAAAATCCTAGTCTCGTATTGTGACTGAAGACAAGAGCCACCATAAACAACTAGGATTTTTTTTTTTTTTTGCTTAATTGAAGAAACTTTTGATTTGTTAAGAAGGTGAATTAAAATCACCACTCAAAGTCTATATTTTCTATATCTGATAAAAACTCCTAAGAGAAGCATATTACTCCTAAGAGAAGCTTTTCTTAAATGTGTTTCAACAAATTTTTATGCTTCAGCTCAGCACTTACAAAAACTGTTTAGAAATTTACTATTCAAAATATACAATAAAGATGGTTCAAGAGATGGTTCACTCTGTCAAGTGTCAACTTCTACAAAATAGATCCTAAACTGCAAAGCTATCAAGCATCATTTTTACATGATTGTATGATACATGATTAGCTGCTAAAGAAATTAATCTTAGAACCACAGAGATAGCTTTAAATCAGTAATATCCTTACTTTCAAACTGGAGAATGAGTTTCCAAACATGTTAATTCCAAATGTACAGCCAATGAAATTCAGCACCACATGAAATAATTTGTGGATAAATGAAGTCCATATACACAGGCATATGTAGCAGAAGGGGACTTACAAAATAACTTATTGTATAAATTATCTCTTCTTAAGCGACACTGTTGCTGATGCCAAGACATGCTTGCTGACAGAAGTCTGATAAGGCTGTCTCCTGAGAGACTGCCAGAGCCTGACCAATACAGATGTGGATGCTTGCAGCCAACCATCGAGCTGGGCAACCAATGGAGAAGTTAGGGAAAGGACTGTAGGAGCTGAAGAGGTTTGTAACCCCATAGGAAGAACAACAATATCAACCAACCATACACCCCTGAGCTCCCAGGGATTGAACCACCAACCAAAACGTACACATGGAGGGACACATGGCTCCAGCTGCATATGTAGCGGAGGAAGGCCTTTTCAAGCATCAATGGGAGGGGAGGCCCCTTGGTCCTGTGAAGGATTGATGGCTCGGTGTAGGGGAATGCTAGGGCAGTGTGGTGAGAGTGAGTGGGTGGATGGGGGAGCAGCCTCATAGAAGCAGGGGGAGGGGATGGGATAGGGCGCTGTGGAGGGGAAACTGGTAAAGGGGATAACACTTGAAATGTAAATGAATAAAATAATCAATAAAAATACATGAAAAAGGAATAACATCTTGCAATATCCCCAGGTTGGCCTTGAGCTTACTCTATAACTGAAGCTAGCCTTTGAACTTAGATGCTCCTGACTTACCCTTCACAGTGCTGGTGTGACGAGCAGATGCCACAACACAGTGTGTACACAACCTCTATCCTTTAAATCCATTACAATTTAAACACTGAAACATAGTAAGTTGTTCAGAAATCACAGGTTGAATTATCATGCTACCAAAATGTGGTCCAAATCTACTCTATCTACAGTTAAATAGCATATTAAGTAGGTGTAACAAATTCTTGTAGCTCCACGACACCGCATAGTGCTTACACTATCCAGTGCATAACCCTTCAACAGCATAAGTCATTTGGATCTTCTCCAGGAAATAATTTCACTTGTCCTAGGGGTAAGCCCCATACTATCAGCTGCAATTTCCAATGGGGCATTATCAAAATCATTCAGCACTTAATAAGCCCCTCATGCTGGAACAGCTGTTCATCTGAAAGGAAAAAATGCTAAAAACTTTCTATGATCCTAAGCTAATCTCACTTGAGCTAGAAAATAAGGTATTAGGCTATTTTGCATGTTCTATCACTTTGTGACAAGAAAGCCAATTTTGCACTTCAGTAAAGGCAGATTGTAAATTTAGCATGAATTGAACCAGTAGCTGAGTTTCAATTTCTGGCAAATGGCTCATCAGCGCATTAATGTATACTACCAAGATAACCACTTCAGTCAGGAAAGCAAGAAAGTAGAAGACACAAACACTCAGTAGGAAGCAAGGGAAATAGACTCTCTACCAACTCACACAAAACAAATCCTAAACTTCAAAGCTCTCAAGCATCATTGTTATTTTTATATGAAAATATAAGGATTGTGAAAAAAACTAATGTTAAAATCACAGATTATAAAACCAGGTTGACACATTTCGAATCTATTAGATACGACTAGGGAGGAACTTAGCGTGACTGTGTATACTGGGGAGGAACGTAGCATGTCTGAGTTTGACATGTGTCCTCCACATACTGAAGTATTATCCTTAGAGTTATTAGTAGGAAAATATTATTGAGGTATGCAAGCACTTGGTCAATGATAGACACTCAAATGCTATTATCATATTGGTAACATTTCTTATTAAAGACAGATCCTTCCTATGAGGTAAAATAGTAATATAGAGGTTTCCATTCTTTCTGTATTTTCGCTCTATTTTTCTCCACAGAGCGAGATGTTAAATGAATACTTATGCTCGAACACAGTCCAAGAATGGAGCCATGTGAGAATTCTGAGTGCTTGGGAGGAAAGTCCAAGATAACAAGAGTCTTGACATCCGTTTAAAACACAGAATTCTCCTAGGAATGTGTTTTTGCTGCTCCCAGGTGTAGCACAGAGTTTACTTGAGCTGTTCTTCTTTGGCCTTTACAGAAAAGCATGGTTCTGCTATGTACAGATTTTCCTTGTGATTGTATATTTTTCTCAGGTAATTCTTAACCCTCAGAGTATAAATTATCTGATTCTCTAGATCAAGTTGAGTAGTGCATGAGACAGACTTTAGGCTGTCTCATCTTTAGGCCGCAACTCTCAAGGCCACACTGCCAGTTAGAGTGGCAAACATAGAACTCAGAAAACTTTGATAGCTCTCCACTGCTCAGAATTCATCTTGGCTACTATTCATAGGTGGAGACATTCAGCTTCATTCCTTTGGGTAATGCTAAGAACCAGTTAAAACCAAACTAGCCATGATCTGCTACTTGACAGAATAAATAACAAAGCACTAATACTGTGTAAATTTGGTTTTGTCCTGGAATACTTTGGTTTCTCCATCTATGGTAATTGAGAGTTTTTCTGGGTATAGTAGCCTGTGTTGGCATTTGTGTTCTCTTACGGTCTTTATAAAGGAACTCCACATAAAACCAGAGACACTGAAACTTATAGAGGAGAAAGTGGGGAAAAGCCTTGAAGATATGTGCACAGGGGAAAAAAAATCCTGAACAGAACAGCAATGGCTTGTGCTATAATATCGAGAATTGACAAATGGGACCTCATAAAATTGCAAAGCTTCCGTAAGGCAAAAGACACTGTCAATAAGACAAAAAGGCCACCAACAGATTAGGAAAGGATATTTACCTATCCTAAATCAGATAGGGGACTAATATCCAATATATATATATAAAGAACTCAAGAAGATCGACTCCAGAAAATCAAATAACCCCATTAAAAATAGGGTACAAATCTAAACAAAGAATTCTCAACTGAGGAATACCAAATGGCTGAGACGCACCTGAAAAAATGTTCAACATCCTTAATCATCAGGGAAATGCAAATCAAAACAACCCTGAGATTGCACCTCTCACCAGTCAGAATGACTAAGATCAAAAATTCAGGTGACAGCAGATGCTGGTGAGGATATGGAGAAAGAGGGACACTCCTCCATTGTTGGTGGGATTTCAAGCTGGTACAACCACACTGGAAATCAGCCTGGCAGTTCTTCAGAAAATAGACATAGTACTACCGGAAGATCCAGCAATACCTCTGCTGAGCATATATCCAAAAGATGTTCCAACTGGTAATAAGAACACATGCTCCACTATGTTCATAGCAGCCTTATTTATAATAGCCAGAAGCTGGAAGGAACCCAGATGTCCCTCAATAGAAGAATGGATAAAGAAAATGTGGTACATTTACACAATGGAGTACTACTCAACTATTAAAAACAATGAATTCATGAAATTCTTAGGCAAATGGATGCATCTGGAGGATATAATCCTTAGTGAGTTAACCAAATCACAAAAGAACACACATGATATGCACTCATTGATAAGCAGATATTAGCCCAGAAACTGAGAATATCCAAGATACAATTTGCAAAACACATAAAACTCAGGAAGAAGGAAGACCAAAGCGTGGATACTTCGCTCCTTCTTAGAATGGGGAACAAATTACCCATGGAAGGAGTTACAGAGACAATGTTCATAGCTGAGATGGAAGGAAAGACCATCCATAGACTGCCCCACCCGGGGATCCACCCCATAATCAGCCACCAAACCCAGAAACTATTGCATATGCCAGAAAGATTTTGCTGACAGGACTGTGATATAGCTCTCTCTTGATAAGCTATGCCAATTCCTGGCAAATACAGGAGTGGATACTCAGAGTCATCTTTTGGATGTAACATAGGACCCCTAATGAAGGAGCTAGAGAAAGTGCCCAAGGAGCTAAAACGGTCTGCAACCCCACAGGGGAAAGAACAATATGAATTAACAAGTACCCCCCAGAGCTGTGTCTATAGTTGCATATGCAGCAGAGGATGACCTAGTTGGCCATCAATGGGAGGAGAGGCCCTTGGTATTGCGAAGATCATATGCCCCAGTACAGGGGAATGCCACAGCCAGGAAGCAGGAGTGGGTGGGTTCTGAAGCAGGATAGGGGGAGTGTATAGGGGGCTTTGGGGGATAGCATTTGAAATGTAAATGAAGAAAATATATAATAAAATGCCTTAAAATTAATAAAAAATAAATAAAAGAACATCTCAACATGAAAAATAAAATAAAATAAAATAAAATAAAATAAAATAAAATAAAATAAAATAGGACCCATTTTAAAATGCCCATTGGTTAGTAGGTGCTTCAAGGCAGGCCTTTAAAATGACTTCTGTGAACCTCATTTTACTTAATAGGATTAGTATATATTTTAAAATATTCCTTTGAAGCTATGGTATTCTAAAATTTCACCCCGCCATAAATAGGCAGAGAAAAATGTAAACTTTGAAGACTCTTCACATTTGTTTTCAATTTTTATTGGTTATTTTATGTGTTTATATTCAAATGTTATTCCCCTTCTCAGTTTCCCCTCCACACGCCCCCTAAGTGCAGGGGCAAAGAGTGGAGCAGAAACTGAAGGAAAGGCCATGCAGAGACTTCCTGCCTGGGGATGCAACCCCTCCTGAGAAACCAAATCCAAACAAGATTGCTGTTGCTCAGAAGTGCTTATTGACAAGAGCCTGTTATTGCTGTCCCCTGAGAGGCTCTGCCAGAGCTGGACCAATACAGATGCAGATGTACACAGCCAAACATTGGACTGAGCAAGGACACGCCAATGGGCAAGGACTGTAGGAACTGAAGTGGTTTGCAACTCCATAGGAAGAATGACTTCTCACATTTTTAACCCTTTCATCCAACTACTATTTGTGACTACAGATCTGGAGACACTCATCTACAATTACTGCTTTTACTGATCCATTTGTCATGGCTCTACATGCCATCCTTATGGGATTATTCTCCCATATTCCTTTGAAAGTTTCACCTTACCACAGTAAGGATTTTTTAAAAGCTGCATCACACACCATCTCAATTATATGTAACACTATTAATCTCTCCTTGTTTCTTTATTTTTTCCTGTAACTCTATATTCTAGTGAAGTAGAAAATTCTACTTATATTTCTTGGCCTCCAAAGGGAGAATTCTTTTCATCTAATTCTGAAATATTGATTTTTCTGCCTTCATTTCTCGGGTATTTTAGTGTGCCCAATTTCACTGAACAAAGTCTTTCTAATAGCTTTTGTTATAAGTTTAATATTAATATCATAAAATTAAAATTTGTTACCTCAAATTTCCTGCAGCTTTTAGACATTTATTTAAAGAAATATACCAACTGTATACCTTAGATGCACTGTGTCTTAGCTTATTCATCTATCTACCAATTTCATCCAATTATGCAGGAAATCTTTATGGGTTTTGGCACCAGTGACCTATAATTCAGTAACAGGAAATGTCTGCTACTGTGGACATTTTATTGCTTCTCATTTATAAAGCCTAACCTAAGTATGGGGTTTTTGACATCAAATTAACAAAACATTTGTTTAAGCCAGCACATTCCTACTGCTGTATTTCATATTCTGCCACTTTTCCAAGAGACTAAACTTCTGCTGTCTCTGACTTCCATCCAACATCCTCAATATCTTTTCAAACTGTTTATCTATAGTTATTACAGAGATGTTGGTCATGTCTCACCTGGCTTGTTGCATTGACAATTTACATTCTCTGAACCAGCATCCTGGTATACTCTCCCTCTCTCCACTCTCTACTGAAATGAAACTCATAAAAAATATAATCATTGCACTTCCTATCATGTTTCAGTGGTACCATTTTGTTTTGAAGTGGAAAATGTATATATTTACATATATGTCTATGTTCAGCATGATTCTGACCCCAGTCCACTGACCCCCTGCCCTTCCCTCCCACAAGTGCTCTCTCAGATGCCCAGGTTATCTGTTGTAATATATTCTGTCAGAGCATGGTATACATTTACTTGTCTCACCCTGCCTGTCTTGCTGAAGGTGCTCTGAGCCTAGGATTGGTAAAATGGTTTGTCAAGAAAGGTAAGAAGGAAAGTCAGTGTATAATCTCACATACATGTGAACCCACTGTTTTAATGTGTGTGTGTGTGTGTGTGTGTGTGTGTGTGTGTGTGTGTGTGTGTGCTTATCTGTGTAAGCACCATATTTGTGCAAGTGACCAGAATCCAGAAATGGGTGCCAGAGTTGCATGTGGTTGGGAGCCACCCAATGTCTGTCCTGGGAACTCAACCAAGGTCTTCTACAAGAGGAGCATGTGTTCTAACTGTTCTCTAGCTCCTCATGTGGGTTCTTAAAAGGAATTCATGAAGGAAAAATACAGTGTTCTGATTACTGGGGCAGAACACAGAGTGCAGAAGTAGGGAGCTGCTTCTCAGAGAATAAAGGTTTCAGTTGTACAAGCTAAATAAATTACAAAAATAAATGTATATCTGTAGAGCGCCACTCTTTAATTCTATCATGTATATTTGAAACACAAAGAGAGTAGATTTTCATTGTTCCCACCAAATAAAGAATAGGAAATTATATGCATAAGTGGATATAATTTGTCAATTTGTACAAATTTCACTATGTATATCACAACATAATATCATATAACTTAAATATATAATTTTAATAAATAAGCTATATTTAAGTACCTAACAAGAGTAAGAGTTAGAAAGTAAGTAGCCCAACTTTTGGGCCACCAAGTGTAGCACTTCTGAAGATTGACCTATTAATATAGACACACTATATGGTAGGTGGCAGGTCATGGTGGTGACTTGACTATTAATGTTGCCAGATTGCCCCTCCCACCATCTGTCCTGTCTCACTGTAATCTTGGGACCTGTCCTAGTTAACATCAGATAACAACTTGACACAAACATGGAAAAGGGAGACCTTTCCATGGGAAAGGGAGACCTCAATTGAATGACTACCTGGATCAGATTAGCCTCTGCTCATGTCAGTGATACATTTTCCTAATTGCTAATTGATGTAGCACCCAGTTCAACATGAATAGTGCCATTCCTAGGCAGGTGGGCTAAGCTACATGAGAAAAGTATTTGAGCAAGCTTGGGGAAGCAAGACAGGAAGCAGCATTACACTATAGTATAGTGTTTATAATTTCTGCTGCACTGTCTGCCTTGAGCTCCTGTCCTGGCATTCCTTGATGATGGACGATAGCCTATAAATCAAATAACCCTTCCTCCAGGGGTTGGCTTTGATCAGTGTTTTATCATAGCAACAGAGAAGTAAACTAGTCCAGGGTCACATTTCAAAGTAAATTGGAATCTAGTAAATGTTTACAAGAGAGTTACCTTATGGAGAAACCCATATTAAAACATCGGATGTCTAAGTACTATGCCTTAGTTATGTTCTAGTCACATGGGCCATATTCTCTTGGTTCAACATCTTTTCACATTCTCTTTTGACTTCTTGCTTCCATCTTCTTTGCCTCCCCCTTGTGAAGACAGGTTCTAAACACTGATTTTCCTGACAAGTTCTAGTTCAATGTGACATTTTGACCACCTTCATGAAAATCCTTCACCACAGAAATTTCAACCAATACCTTTACACAGCACCAAATGCCTTTTCTAGACTAGTATTTAGCATGCTTGTGTAAACATCCTCCCTTACTGTGAGTTTCTTAAGGATACATAGTATCTTACTATTTTCCTTCCTTCATCAACCAGCAGTACCAGACACTATAAATTCCTCTATAAAAATATGTCGAGTGGATATTAAATAAATGATGAGTAATTGTACTAAAATAATTCAGCAATAAAATCAATTTCTCTACACACAAAATAGCAAAAATTAGTTTTAATCACAAGTCTCAGGAGATATGCAGTTGGCAATGAATATAGCCAAAAAGTAGCGCACTTAAGGCTACTTCAAAACCAGATGACAGTCATTTAGTCTATACAGATTACACTTCCTGGGACGCTATAATAGTTAATGAAGTAGCTAATGAGTCAATCCTGGATATTAAGTGATAGCGAGAATGAAATGCATTTACTCTCTTGTTTTGTACATCTGCCTTAGAAACTATGAATATGTGATTACACAGAGAAATCACCTCCGGCATGGATGTCCCAATACTCCTATCATTTAGTGTCACTCCAGAAAGGCATGAGACTCATGAGACCAACCTGTCTCTCAGGTAGCAAAATGGAGAGATACAGCAGCCTCTTTTCCAGGATGCTTTGGAACATGTAGACGGTGGCTGCAGAGGCTTGTTTAACAAGACTCTTTCCCCTCTTTTCAATCATCTGAAGCTATCGTTTATTGAAAAGCTGACTTTGAAAGCACACACTAGAACAGCTTTTCTGTACAGCTGCAATGCTATTTAAAACTTCCATGAATATCTCCACAAAACCAAGAAAAATTTAAACTGAAATCATGCTCTCAGGAAGGACATAGTAAAATATGACCCTATGGGAGGAAATTATAGGAAACAAAATATAGTTGTTATTTTAACGTGGAAATTATAAAATGAGACATGTGACTTTTCCTCAGAGGTAGAAAAGCACCTGAATTACTAGGAAAGTCAACCTTCAGGCAATTTCAGGAGACTTGGTAGACATTTGCAGACTGTCTTTAAGTCATTTGTTAATAGGCTCCAGCAATGTGAAGAAATGCCTCACTTTCTGTTGTGATAAAATTGAAAATGGATGGAGAATAAACACTAGAAGCAATTTGCTAGACACTAGGCAGTTGGAAAGATGCAGCATCATCACTGTGGAGAACTGAATTTTGAACCCTACTGCCAATACTAATTAACCCCCAATCCTTATTTCCCACAGAATTTCAAGGGCGGAGGTGAAGACTTCCAGTAATCTACAGTGATTCTAGTAACAAGTAGAGGATGCTTTAATTTCCTGCAAGCAGTGGTATCATCTTCAGGCTGTGATCAAGCCATCCCATTCTAGTCCCTTAAGATCTCTTCGCTTCACTGTGTAATGTTAATACTTCCTTGAATCCCATGGAAGTGAAAATGTTCAGACTGTGGTTTTCTGCATTGCAACCCGCATCCCCCTTGCTTAAAATATTCCATTTCAGTCCTGACAAACTACCTGACACATGAAATTATATTGGATACCAGTCACTATTATTTTGTATTTTGAAGCTATTTATTCTGAAGCTACTGGTAAAAACTAGCTGACGGCATCTCTGGAAGATCCCAGAAATCACTGACCAAAGAAAGAGCATCATGAGAACTGTTTTGTATTCCACGGAGTGCTATGAAAGTCCTACGGTTCGTGGTTTGCTAAATTTTAGCTTCTTATGTAACAGGGTCTCAAAGCTGAAACTAAGTGGATGCTTGGTAAAGTGTTGACTCACATCCAATAAAGCAATGGCCAACATCCCGTGGGCATGAGAGGATGGTTGTAATATATAAAAAGAAGTCCAAACAGCCTGATACCTTGCATGGAACCTGGCACAAACAAAGCATCCAACAAACATTTCTTGAAAGACTGAACAAATGAATTTGCACAAGCATGAGAGCCTTTGGCAGTGCTGAGAGGACCACATACATGGCATAAGCTATCATTTCATCACAAAGCATGATTAAAGAGCCATCAGAGGAAACCAAACTTAATCAGATTATAAAGTCTTGTGAAATTAATAAGAGAAAATGCAATGCCATTTTGAGTTCTTGTTATACTTTGAAAGGCTGCTGGTCCCTTGGTTTAAAAGTACCTTTCTAGCAGACTGAAATCAGTATTTTTTTTGTCTTTCTCATGTTGTTCTTTCCTTTGTTTCTGTAGGAAACAGTGACTTCCAGGGATCCAAGATGACACAACACAGATTGCCAAATTGCATGCCACCCTGCAGTTGCCAAGGAGATAATGTATGTCATTCCTACAAATAACATGTTGCTCATGCCTTCGTTTCCTTTATCTAGCTTTTTAAGATATTTTTCGCCTGAGCGAAATGCAGATTGTGTTCACCGTGAACTGATGGAAACATTCTGTTTTAAAAATTTTGTTTACCCCATTCCCCCAAGGCACTGGATCGCATTACAAATGCCGCTTTTGGACGGTCTGAACATATTTTACACTGATTTTGGAACCGGTGATTCAGCAGTTTTTACTGGGGGTGGAGGGCATCCTGAATACTGTCTGCCTGTGTTCTAAGTAAAAGTCCAATTAAATCCACACCTGGCACTAAAATATTCCAGTTTGAAATGGCCTACCACCAAAGCAGCTGCACTCAGTTGAATGTCAGTGGAAAAGAAGGGAAGCAAAGGGAGATGAAGGAAAGGAAGAGGACTGTAGAAGGACAGAGGATGAAAAGGCAGGATAAAAGGAAAGAAAATCAGCAGGCACTTACGGAGCACCTGCTGTGTCTCGAAGAGGGAAAAAAAAGAATTGGTCAATTTTAAGATACTGGTGGACATGCTAATTAGCAAAAGGCAGGCACAGTGTTTGCACCTGGGTACAGGTGAGTTGATTAGGACAGACTGCCTCATAGAGGACAGCATACCCAATGACCCCAGAACAGTGGGCAGGAAAACAGCAGCCCGTGAGATCCTAGGACTGAGCTATAAAACTTCCAGGGTATCTTGCTTGATGGCAGTAAAAGTGGCTGGAATCAAAATCACCCGAAAGACATCTTTACCCCAATGCCTCACAAACAATTCTTGAGTTTTCAGCTTGACTATCCTACGGTGTAATGAAAATAGTAACATCCAGTGATAGGGTATTGCAAGGGGTGTTGTGTATAGCCATTTGAAGTTGTGTCCTTATCATCTTATTCCACTACCTTCTCTCAGTATTTCCAGAGAACTCTGCCCCAGAAAAAAATGTTCTCAGAACTCCAAAATATTCTACCCATGAATCTAGATAGGCTGGAACCATGAACACTCAGCAATAAGAGTTGCACTGAGCGTCCGATCAGTACTTTAACCACAAACAGCACTGTTTTTATCCTTCAGAAATCTATCAAACTATTATAATAAACATGGAGACCCTCAGCTAGAGCAAATAGGATCTTCATGCCATGAAGAGAGAACACAGAGGAGTAAACCCAGTCATCAGGCTGTGAAGAGCATTCCAACTGGAGAGGAACATTATGGTGAGCTAGTGGAAAGGGGGAGCTTGGAATTACATCTCATTGCCTGCATAGCTGGGAGTATGTGACTGTGCGCACTCTACTGTGCCGGCAGATCGGCCCAGAATAAACATCCATAATGCTTTATTGCATGTAGCAATTTCTGAGATGAAGCTGCACAATGATTTCGGCTGCACAACACGGTTCTAAATCAGGTCTATCAGTAAAAAACCACAATCCAAGCAAGAGTATTCTTGCCAGAATGGAACACTTGGGCTCATACCAACCTCTTGCTAATGTGAGTCCATTGTATATTCTTATTCAGAACAACAAACAGGATTAACCCTTTTAGGACCTCCTACATGCTCCATAAAACATCCCTAAAATTGAAAGCACTTAGTGAGCAAAGCGTCTCTCAGGACAAAGACCAGACAATGTGCCTCAGGATCCCTCCCCTCACGTTAGTAATTTTTACTTCACTGTTCTTGTCTTGCCTCACAAATGGCCAAAAATCCACTCCGTAGATTTGTCCTAAATGAGGAAAATAGTCTAATAAAATTTCTGAGAATAAAAACCTGATGTTTTCTGTCTTAAATTATAAAACAATTTGCTAGTGTTTTATATAATCACTATAGCACAGAAAAGCATTCGAGAGTCTCTCCCCTTTTCTCCCCTCCCACTATCCCTTCCTCTGTATGTGAGACAGAGTGTAACTATCTATTGGTTTATCTTCCATAAGTGTGTGTGTGTGTGTGTGTGTGTGTGTGTGTGTATCCTTCTCTTAGAAGAAACTCAGAAACAGCTATGATTTCTAAAAGTATGACTGACTAGTCAGTCTTAATAGTTACAAAATTACTGAATACCAATCAGAAAATTAGGTGTGAAACTTAATTATTCTAAATTGTCTCATGGGTTTCTGGAATCCTCTATTAACTGTAATTTTTGCCATTAACTCTACTATAAAATAACAATTACAGTCACATATTCATTACATGCTACTTGAGATTTTTTTCTAATATGCTCCAGCTCTGAGAAACATGTAGAAAACTATTTTGATCAATTAAAAATGTGCCTAGACTGTGCCTACACATATTCAAACTCAATGATGTATTGATATATTTCCTTATACACATTTGCAGTAATGTTTTAGACAAAATGAATTTGCCGTGCTACAATGAATATTACTCATTACAGACATATAATATCGAATGATTTATGGAATTCTGAAAGATGAACGTAACTCATAAAGAAATAGTGGGGAAAAGAGTTTAAGTAATACAGATGAAATATTAAACATTCTAAGGAATTCATTTTTAATGAACATAAAAACAAACAGGAATTCCTATATAAAAGTCTAATTCTATTTCTTATGAATTGCTGGAGGATACTAAAATAGCTTTCTGTCAGCCGCTCAGGTCCCCATTGACTATAATCTATTTTAGTCCCCAAATGTATTCTTGTTCTGTGGATAATAGGTAACCTCCTTGGTGCCATTTTTAGAACAGCCCCATTAGCAAACATTAGGCAGACAGCGTGTGAACATTTTTCAGGATCTGCTGGAGCAAAGTGGGATTCTTGCAGAGGCAGCAATAGTGAGCCTAGCACACTGGAAAGTGCCCATTGAAGCCTGAAATTTATACAAACCTCTGCTGCTTCAAGTCAAACTGAAATAAAGCAACTTACAAACAGTCCTGCGGAGAACAGTAAGATGTCCACAAATGATTTACTCCCTCTACCTCGGGCACACTGAGTGGAGCTCCAAATTTATAACATTTCGGTTGTAAAAAACAAGCACCCATGAAAACAAAAGCAAAGCAGCAAACTTAGCAGTGTTGGCAATTATAATCACCGAAAAGTTCTTATTAATTACTTTACTGTCACAATTAAGGATCTGGGAAGATAACTATCAGTCAGATCTGCCTCATCTTTACTTCAAAAGATTATCATCACCCACCTATTTTTTTAACCACTTGGCCAGCAAATAATGACGTTACCATATAGTTTCAAGCTGTAAACTCAGACTTTTTCCAGGAAAACAAAATCCCACAAGCTCAGTCTTCGTGGACACATGAAGCACCGCAATCTGCTACACAGCTGGCTTTATACACTGACTGCCTACAGCCCTTCCCCATGTCTTCACTGAAGAGCTGCTGGAGGAAAGTACCTCTCAGGTTACTCTGGGGTTGCCAGATCCTTATTTTCTATTTCAGAAAAAAAAAATAATAAGGTTCAGAGAGGCCTCCGTCGGCCACCCTCCAAGTACAATGCCTTATCAGAGACTCTCCAAATCAGCCCTCAGAGGATCCCACACCAAGACCTTACTTCATACAGAGAGTGTCTATGTGTTCTAGGAATAACTTAACCCAAATAATTCAGTGTCTCTTTCTGTCCTCCTAGCCATCTCCCTTCTGTGGTGGAAAGTACAGATAACCCACACACTCCAAAATAAAGCTCAAAGCTATATCCAATGGGAGAACAAGGATAACACTTGCTTCCAATAGGAGAGTTTAAAACAAAAATTCAGGTTGCTTGTTGTTAATAGAGTCATCTAATTTTCCTTCAGCTATTCCATATCCTTCTGTGGGTTCCAAAAATCAAAATGACACAAAATAAAATGACAATGTTGGAATAGGCTAATTGGAATCTTCTGTGATAGTTTTGACCCAAGTCTTCTGTTATTGTTAATATTTTAAAGAGACTACAGTTGATTCCATCATCTTTTTCATTCATTGATTTGGTCAATGAATATTGAAGTGTTAGGTTCTATGCTAAATACTAGTCTTAATGGTAATAGTCTTTTTAAAATACATCCAATAGAGCAACCTCATTTATTCACATGGACTCACAGTTTTTTTTTTAAAAAACTAATGACAATAACATACCCATTTGTATTAAAATTTGGCTTTCTATTCTTTGTATACACAAAGTTCCCATAATTCTTTGACAGTTTGTAAGTGTTAATTCTCAAGCAAAGCACCAAGCATCTGAACACACAGACAGTGCAAAAGTGGCCAAATGTGAGAAGTGGACATTCAAGATTACTGAAAAGGACAATGAAAGGCACCTCTGAAGAAGGCTATCAGGTACCAACCAAGCAAAAAACCTGGGTGGGGCAAATGCCTTGTGGAATCAGCTACAAGAAAATATTAAGTAAGTAACTCATAAACTAGTTAAGTGAAAAGTTCTGCCTTCTTAAAACTATTGGAAAATTAACCAAAACACGTAATAACTTTTTTTTTTTTTACAAAAGACTTCTCCTTACATAATATGCTCTAATTCATTTAAGTGAAATGAAATAAGTCATACCCAAACTGAGGCATCTTGAAACTGCTAAATCATCTGAGGCTGAGCAGAAAGCTGGAAATTTAGAGATGTATATTATGTTGTGGGAAAATTAGCTCCTCAAAATAGCAAGGAGAAAATTGGCAGCTTAGTCAAATAAACCAGAAGGAATGAATAATTTTACTCAGTAGCTTACAGGCTAGAACTTGCTGCAAAATAGATCTAAACACTGAGAGAAGTTTGTTTCAAGCATTGTGTACTTTAAATCTGCTTCTTTTTCTACCTTATAAAGAAACTGTTGGTCCACCCATATTGTTGACACAGACGGGGAAAGGTCAAATAAGCATTAATTTAAGCTAATATAGATTTTTCCAATGAGAATGTGTGGCTCTTCCTTGGGCTGCCATTCATAGAATCTGTTCAACATAAGCAACGAAATCAATAAGGAGGTATTTCTTGAGCACCTGATAAATTCTCAGAAGCTGTTCAAAAATCATTCAAAAAGTAGTGTGGTAAATTGAGAAATAAAAGCCCTAACAACATGCTAATAGTTTATAAATTATGTGGCAATTCTAAAATGATTCTTCCTCTACTCTGTGAATATCATAAGCCAACTAATGATATTTACAGTAATGAGCTGTTTCATGTCTGGGCTGTCTTTTCATCTGCTGGATATCAGTACCATGCAAGATTAACCATTTAATTCTGCTGACAGCCGCCATACCCTAAGGTTCTGTGTATTTCTCCAAGTGCCCTTAGCTCCTATAGAATAACTGTTTCTCTCTGCCATTTTTACATACCTATATTCTTTCACCCAATATAGCACAGATTCTGTAAGGGCAAATGGCGATTCTGTCAGTATATTCTCATAACATTCCCTTGATCGTTTGTTAGAAATAAATAATCCTTCTTGCATGCATGAATACATATAAAATAGAGTATTTCAAGTAAAAGATCAGAAGAGTATTTGCTCCAGTTTGTTTTTTAATGTTTAAAATTTCAAAAGTCACAACAAATTGTGGGTTACTTAATCTATGATTTATTAGATTCACTGTCAAATTAATTGATGAGTTATGGCTTTAACAATCTTCCCATATTTCATGCAAAGCTAGAGTGTGGGAAGGTGCATTACATTAGTGCGACCTTTCTGAACTATGATAAACAATATTTTATTTATAAATGGGATAGAATTTTAAAGAAAGATCGACATTTTAATGATGTGAACATTGAGATAACTTTCAGAGAAACCAGAAATGAGGTGGGAGACTGTATTGCAGCAGAGGCAGGATGGAGGCCATCAGGGGGTTATAAGCAAAGGACAGCAGTCTGTACCAGAACATATATTTGGACACAGTGTATCTGGCTTTAAATCTTGGCTCTGTTACAAAGCAGCTGTGTGACTTTGGGCGAATCACTTAGACCTGTTGGCATTTCAATTTCCTCATCTATAAAAAGGACTGCTGTGAAGACTGTATATATCTTAAAATACTCTATGGCACACAGAAAGTACAATATAAGTGATGTTCTATTGCTGGTTGAACAGTATGAATACTTGGTGTCTGGGTGAATAAAATATAACCTGAATATTTAATTGTAGCTGACTCAATAACCCAAGAAAACTATCCTCCATTTAACCAGCTCTGAACATGTCATATGTAATGGAATACTTCCATGCCAAAGACTATAGAGTAGATAGTGCGTTAATTCAGAGATTGAGACGCATGGAGTGAAACAGACATCTTAATTGAAACAGATTGAGATATGTTCTAGTTTACCTGCACAAGTTAACAGAAAAAAAATGGAAATCTAAGTACTGAATTATGTGGTCAAGCCAACAATAGAAAACTTGAAATATGGACAAAATCTCATGCTGTTTGGCGATTCTTAGGAAGAAGCCACAACATGACCTAAAATTATGTAGCTTTCTGATGCTAAGCTAGCAGGGCTCAAATCCATGCCAACGATTTACTACACATAGATTGTTCAGTTACCAAAATGGTTTATGAAGTACCATTTTTGTCAACCACAAAGCTATATGTATAGTAACACAACTCATCTTACAGTTTGTTGTGAAGCTTAGACATATGTATGGTAAGTCACACAATGTGTTACATACATCAAATAGCTCAAGAAATTGCCGTAAGGGCTAGACATATAGTTTGGTAGTTAAGATTATTGGTTGTTTTACAGAAGATGCAGGTTCAGTCCCAGTACTCACACAGTGGCTCACAACCATCTTTAACTCCAGGGGATCTATAGCCTTCTTCTCACCTCCTCAATCACCAGCCATACATGCAATATACACTCATAAATACAGGCAAGACTCAAAAGACTCATATGTATAACTTCTTAAGAATAATGACATTGGTAACTATCAACGTCATGGGGCTAATGATGGTTTCTCAAACTGAATAGTTAGTACACTCCACTACTTCTACATTTATCATGTTATATGTAAAAACTGAGTATATGAAAGAAATGAGCAAATTTGCTGTGAACCTAAATCATCTATATTTACAGCTAGATCACATATACCCTCTGCTCACTGTGCTCCATTATGATGGCACATTCCATTCTGCCTTAAACACTAGCTAATATATTCAGCTTCCTCTTGCACTGTTAAATTTACAGCATATTCATTTCTGAAGAAGAAAATAGCCCGTCTTCAGGTACGATGCTAGGGCTGGTATTTTTTTTGCTCCATGTAACATTATTAACAACAATTATCAAAATATACATACTATTGTTTCAATAATCTACAAAGACTGACTGCTTTCTCCCCTTCATCATCCAATGCAATCCTTTAATTTATAACTTTTTGCATTTCAAAAACTAAGTTGACGTCTCAGCTTAACTTTCTTTGATGTAATTCTTTATTTGCCCTTTCTTCTCTTCCTTTCTACAAGAGATTGTCAATTTTTATTTGTTCAATATCTAGCCTTCTCACTATCTCCATAACTATAGAAGGAAACCCACAGTATTATTAACATAGCAATGTTGAATATTTTTTCTATAAAAATATGCATAATTGTAACAGGTTTCCAGCATGTAACTGAATATAGTATTTCTCCAGTATTTCTGCAGTTCTAGGGTAAATTGTAAAAATCTAAGAGTAGGTTTACATTACTATCAGCATGCTTTACTTATAAAATTCATAACATAGTTTATGCTATGTTATGTTACCGGACTAATGCTCTGAATTTTTATCTTCAAATTCTCAGTGGCTGGCTGTAATAGATGGCTGTTATGTGCTTCTGACTCATGAGCAAGACATGTCTGCACACAGAAAAGAAGGTGCAACATGAAATAGAATTCTGGCTTTCTTTTTGTAAATGGCTGAGTCTAATGTGTGTACAAATTAACAAACATAAATGAACTAAAGAATATTACTAATTACAGAACATTTCGTCCTTAAGAAGCTATGAATTTGAAAAGGTACGTAGCTAAATAAGATTTAAAGAATACCATTAAACTCTTGTCACAAACATGCCTAAATGTCACATGAAATGACAATACTAATCTATGTCCTTTTTCAAGCTGCCAAAGTAGGAAATTTTAAAAAGAAGCTAAGGTATGAAAGGTGTAAGAACAAAAGGAGAGTTGCTTTGTGCTGCTTTGTGGCATTTAGTTGAAACTATTTAAAGAACATTTCTAAGAGGGGCTTTTAAACAACATGTCTTTGAGGACGATTGAAGTTAAAATTTGAAACTGACCCATTTCCTCACCCTTAGGGAAGGAATGAGGTTTGCATGCTATCAACCACCAGGAAGTCACTGCATTTAGCACATCACAGGCTCTGACACCTGAGAAAGTAAAATGACTCAAGTGATCAAAGTCACTGGCTCTTCCTTTCCACATCCTGAAGAGCTGCGTGTGCATGTTATGTCTTTGGCTTCTTTTCTAAGTATCCTTTACAGTTCTCTATTGCTGTCCATTAGCTAACCCCAACTGTTGACAAATGTGCCTCAGATTTGATAATTACACAGTTTTACATGAACTAGAGTGGCGTGACATGGTACAGAAATATGTACAATTATTATTGGTAGTCACATGATAAAGAGACGGGATAAATTATTATTGGTAGTCACAGGGATAAAGAGATGGCTGATAGTTTTAGAACACAAACACAGATCCCAGCACCTAGGCCAGGTAGCTCACAATCTTCTCAAACGACACCTACAGTAGGACCAGCTGCCTCCAGTCTCTGCAAGAATCTTCAGTCTCGGGCAAATACTAAACACATATACAAATAATTTTAAAAATAATAAAAAGTAAGTTTTAAAACATTTAAATGTTTAAAAACAAACAAGGAGAAAAGATGTGTGAGGAATAAGTTTCTATTCTCTCAGAGACTCACAGCAGCAATGGTTTAACTCATTACTGCATTCTTTTCACATGTATTCCTAGGGAAATGAATTTTATGTAAAAGCCACACATTGAAAACTAGTGATAAATACACTGCTTTCTTTTCTTAAACACCAATTCATATAATAGTATCACAATTAATAGAAAATACAAAGAACCCATACTCTTATAAGTTGAATTTACATCTACCAAAATAAGCAGCAATCCAATAGGAACCAACGGAAGTAAAATTCCACAGAATATGATAAGGTGATATATTAGGTCAGCCATACTTTTAAACATTGAGAGTGCCTGAGAAATTTAAGGAGGAATTGACCATGGGTGTGACCTGCTAAGCACTGAACACCATGCTGAATATTTTACCTACATACTGTAATGAGATCATCAGTACTTGCCTCTCTAGTAGGCCCGCTCATTGCCCCAGCCTTATAGATAAAGACATTTGAGACCATGTCCTTAAGATTCAACACCTGACTCAGAATGGATTCCATATGGGAAATAAGGTTAGACCTTGACTCTGAAGAATGAATATTAAGTGGGATTCTCAGAAGGGCATGCAGGGTACATCTTGGATTATTTACATAATCCTTTTATGCCACCTTTTTTATTTAAGGCTCTAGCAGGGGAAATAATTCTTTGTTTTTCAAATAGCTTTGCTAGACTCTAATCTTTAAAACTGAAAAGCATTCACACAGGAATTGTGAAATATAAATAAAGAGAAAAATGAATGAGGTGGATGGAGAAGGACGTGAGGTATGGGAAAGGTATGCACTGATGAATAGAAAAAGAAACGCATCACTATTGTGATAAAAGATGATGCTCTGCTGTGGAAACCTGAACTGATTTATTTGTTCATCAGATGTGCTTCATTTCCCATCATTTTCCTAGTAAGTGATATCAACACGATCCATCCATCCTCAATGTCCCTTATTTAACACATCTAATCCATCACCACAGTTTGTTATCGCAGCCTTGCCACTGACCAGATAGAGACTGGGGCAGAATACCTGCCTCTTAATTTATAGCTTTCTCCTTGGTGAAACATGAATAAAATTAGTGACTGTTTTATAAATTATTAGAATTAAATTAGGTTATTTATACAGGTTTCTTTTATTATCACAAGGATTCATGATACGATAAAATTATCAGGCATTAGTAAAATGAAAGGATTCATAATACTATACAATTACCAAGTATTCATAAAATATATGAACAAAACAGGGCTATTGCATGCATGAAGTCACTGGAGCTACAATTATTTGCATAAGGGCTGCACAAGATGACTTGCTAACATTCCACTGTTAGTGGAGGAAGGGCTTTTGAGCCCAACCTTCCCTCAGGGACATCTGGTAGTTAATGGTTGCTGACTGCAAGAGTGTCATTTCTTCAGTGGTGTAGCTACTGGGAAGTTACCCATGCTCTACTACAGAAGTCCCATGCTCATTCAAGCAACTCTAACTGACTTCAGTAAATCACAAAAACATGAAGAGAAAACCATTTTAAAAAGTTATGACATTGAGAGGAACTTTTTGGAAAGAAGTACATGTTCTGTGTGAGCTGGAAAATGATGAGGTGGGTTAATCATCTTTAATGTACTTATCAATATACATTACAGGTATTCTAAATGTATCAAAGAACAATGAAAAATGTAAAATTATGAACATCAGTGTCTATGTCTCTTTCTGTACATACATTTATTTACATGTATGTTCTTGCATTATATATATATACATATATATATATATATATATATCCACATTATAATACCTATATTTTATTTGCTAAATGCTACACATTCATGTATAAAGCAAGGTCTTCACTAAAGCACATTTGAAGCAATTTCAGTATCATATTTACCGCACTGGATCGGTGTTATCATGACCATATAACTTAGTTATGGAATAATTGTTTCTTCTTATGTACAATAGCTCTTGTGAGCTTACAACTATGTAATGAATGTAAAGTACATCATATAGGACCTGATTTAGAAGCTCAGTTAGTAGTTGCCATCCTTATTGTATCACTGGTCAGTTTTTCATAAGATATAGCACGTTAACATTAATGCATCCTTTGAAGTGCATGAAACAGATGAAAATGGCTAAAAGACATAGTCAAATAACTTCCATATATACATGTGTATGTATGTGTATGTATATGTATGTGTGTATAAGTGAGTAAATATCCAAAGGGGGTCAGAGGAGGGGATAGATCCCTGGATGTAAAATTAAATGGAATTGTGAATTGCCTAGCATGGGTGCTAGGAACTAACCTGAGATGCTATGACATAGCTTTTAATCTCTAGGCCATGTCTCCAATCCCCAACTTTTCCAATGCATATATAACATTGTTAAGAAAGCTTTGATGGTTTTAATTCTACACTTACTTATCTTTCAAATAATTCTTTTCATCCAAACTGTCTGCATCCATGAGAATGTGGTTATCTTAAGAAGAGTCAGTAAGAATATAGGAGAACAAAATCACGAGGATGGCAGGCACTCACATATGAGGTTAGAGTCAGGGGTAGAGTTAAGGTAAAGATGAGGAGAAACAGAACAGATGTTTTGTGCCACTTAAAATATCCAAAGGTATACTTAAGCTACTGATAGCTACTCTTACATTCCAGAAATTGTTTTTCTCCTTTTATCATGAATATTCCATTAAGCTATAATCTTTTCAATTCTCAGAGAACAAAAATAGTCCCCTTAAGCCTCTGCCTAGCCTCTAACAGTTTATAGGCCAAATAAACCAAACTGCTAGTGAACTTCAAAAGGATCTTTGAACTAAATGCCATTAAACAAAAAGATCTTGGATGGATCACAGGGCTCCCAATGGAGGAGCTAGAGAAAGTACCCAAGGAGCTAAAGGGATCTGCAACCCTATAGGTGGAACAACATTATGAACTAACCAGTACCCTGGAGCTCTTGACTCTAGCTGCATATGTATCAAAAGATGGCCTAGTCGGCCATCACTGGAAAGAAAGGCCCATTGGACACGCAAACTTTATATGCCCCAGTACAGGGGAACACCAGGGCCAAAAAAAGGGGGAATGGGTGGGTAGGGAAGTGGGGGGTGGGTATGGGGGACTTTGGGGATAGCATTGGAAATGTAATTGAGGAAAATATGTAATAAAAATATAAAAAACAAACAAACAAAAAAAGATCTTTTACAAATTATGTGCTCAAACATATTTTAAGCAGAGTTAGAATCAAAAAATTAATAATTGATGATATATTTTAGGACACACATATGAATAAATAAGTTTTGGCTTTCTGATTAGGATGTCTAATGACCCTCCAAACCAAATCCAGTGTGGATTCTCAGACTATTTCATTTCAGGAATACGTTAAAAATTGTTCCTAACACATTCTCTCCATTTTTGTGCTTTCTTCTCTCTATGAATCGGTCCCCCCAATTTCGTTTCTCATTTAATGTATTCTTGACCTATGAAGTTGTACTTGTCACTGAGGTCCAGCAGCGAGCTGAACTCAAAGTTGCATTAAGTCATTTGTCACTGTCTTTAAAGCATGGGTACTTTGAAGTAAATTGCTATAAAAATCTAAGTCATTGCACAGGCACCATAGATGACATAAACCATAGGATGACTATTTTAATTGATTTTATTTTAAAATCTTTCTCAAGGCTGAAGTGTATTCTTCATCATTTGGCAAACGCATTTCCTCTTGCTCCCTACTTATGTTATGAGCACACAATATGTGTGCTGTGCTGCAGAGAAGTTTCTGAATCACAGCAGAGCCAAGCAGACGAGCTCAGCCAAGCTTTACTAGTGATTACAACGACTGTAGTCAAGAGCTATGTTTCAGAGAGCAAATGGAAGCTTATTCAGAGTACCTGGTACTTAACTCACTGATATCTCCTCACTATGTCAGTGCAACAGATCTCGTCAGGTGCAAATACAAAAAGGAACAGAATCAATTAAGTAAAAATAGATTTTTAAACATAGGACCATACTGCATAGTCCACATTCACATCTAACTTGTGATTTGCCCTCAGTCTTTTATGTTGCATGAATTATAAGTGTATAGCACTGTACCTGGATTGTATAAAATATATTTCAAAATGTAAAAGCCTTAGAATAAAGCTATTTTGGAGCTAGGGGGAGTTAATATTTACATTGGACATTTATTGTATTTAATGATTTCAAAATTGCTAGAAAATTACAAGATGAAAGAAATTGCTTTTGGGAAAAAAACAAAAATCAAAACAAAACATTGCTGTAAGCCTTACACTCAACTACTAGCAGTATAAAAACATAACAGAACTTCCAGAGTGCAGAAGAAAAAGAAAGAAAGGACAACTTTAGTAGCAGAAAACATTAGGAAAGTTAATATTGAGAGGGAAAAACTATTATTAGAAATGTCAACATGGATTCTAGGAGTATAGCTTAACAGCAACACTTGTCTAACATGCCTAGCAAGGCCTAGATCTGACACTCAGATCACAGGCTGGAAGGGAGGGAGGGAGGGAGGGAGGGAGGGAGGGAGGAAGGGAGGGAGGGAGGGAGGGAGGGAGGGAGGGAGGGAGGTACATTCATAAACTGATACAGAAATAAAGCAGTTATAATCCTTAAAATGTAGTCAATCACTGACTCCAACATGTGTAAAAAATATTAAATTGAAAGAAAGATCAGTGTAACTCTGAATATTTATGAGAAGTTTTTTTATATTTCACAAATTGTAAAGACTATGGGGTCTTTTGAAAAGTGAAGAAATAGTGATTTTAAGTAAAAACAAATTTGTTGCTAAAGAAAATAACTTATAACACAAGCCAGGGGACAATAAAAATATTATTAAAATCAATATTTCTGAAGGCATGCAATAAAAGAGTTAGCAGAGTTAAATAAAAATTATACTTAGAAATTTCAATATTATCTCTATACTCTTATCTCCCAGGGGAAAATAATTCTGATAATGTTAATCACAAAATTATGAATCATAAGATTCTATACAGAATAGATTTGAATTCAGTAAGAGAAACTTAATTCATAAATAAGAAAGCATGGAAATACATTAATATGCACAAATATGTTGAAAAATGTAACAAATTTAATCTGCAGAAAGATGTAATTAAATTAGCTCACAAATCAATCATTAGAAAATAATAAACAGTGTGATGTTCGTGCCTTTAATCCCAACACTCAGAGGATTGAGGCAAGGACAGCTGGATCTCTGAGTTCAAAGACAGCCCGGTCTACAGAGCAAGATCTGAGATAGCCAGGGCTACACACAGAAACCTTGTCTTGAAAAATAAAAATAAAAATAATACACAGTGAACTATACCCAAGGTCTGGTGATCAAAAGCAAGAAATAGATTATAGAGTTTTCAATATGGCAGAGCAAAACATAATAGAACGACAATAAAAGACAGATGTTGCAATTTTACAATGGGAAGAGCAGAACACAGACTGAAATCCTGAGATGGTTGAAAGAACTCTCATCAGCATGACTCTGGCTGGCTTTGCCCTTCTCCCCCATTCCTTCTGCCTTGCTAAAACCATTATCTTACATTCCTAAAGCTAGCCACCAAGGTCTATCTCCTTATTTGGCCACTTAGTCTCCTGAGGTTGACTACCAAAGTCCAGCTATCAAAGGATTGAAATCCAGCAATGAAAAGCCCCCTTTGGCTCACCTAATTAACATGCCAAAGTATACAGATCTAACACAGCCCTCCTCCTTTTCTCTTCTTAAAAGTTATACCTTCTAGCCAGACATGGTGGCGCATGCCTTTAATCCCAGCACTCCAGAGGCAGAGGCAGGCAGATGAGTTCGAGGCCAGCCTGATCTACAAAGTGAGTTCCAGGACAGCCAGGACAGCCAGAAACCCTGTCTTGAAAAACCAAAAAAAAAAAAAAAAAGAAAAAGAAAAAAAAAAGTTATGCCTTCAAGGTCAGTTGCCTCTGTTTTTCTGCCTGAGTCAGAAAGCAGCCATCTTAACTTTTCTTCCTGGCTTAATAAAGGATCTCTCTGTAAAGGAAACCCCCTCTCCCCCCACCGTGTGGCTAGATAGATCCATCTATCTCCTATGGATGGGTTAACACTGGAAATGTAGATTCCTAATCTCTAGCCACTTCCTGACCCTTCACAGCCTCTACGTTTAATACTCCAAATGTTTTATTACTTACAGTGAAAGGGAGCATGTGTATAATGAATAACTGTGTAAATGCAGGGGTGAGATATCACTGTGTAGAGGAAAAACAGTGGATGATTTCTAGTCTATTTTGGTTTGGGTAAAAGCAGACCAAGCGGTGTTGTGGGGTTATTCATGGAAATTACAGATGGCTAGGTATAATTTACCACAGGGATCTGTCTATATAAAATGAAGACAAATAGAAGGAAATGAAAGACAGTCATAGGGACAGAGCAGAATAGTGGAAGAGGGAGAAAAAGGGAGAAGATTCTGCTTGCCTGATTACCCATGACCCTGTACATCTTGCTGCTTCTATACAATAAGATACAAAAAAGGCTCAATAAAAAAAATTAATCTTTGATAAGTCAGATGAAAAAAATCACAGTTGGCTTTGTTATGTTTTCTACATTCTCTCAGATATGTCCTCTAGGAAATGAATTAATCATTTATATGTACATCAGCTATAACTATGGACCCTTTTGTTGCTAGAATTATTTTCTTCTTTTTTTAATTTAATTTTATTTGTAATTCTTTTTTAATATTAAACAATTTTATTAGATATTTTCTTCATTTACATTTCAAATGCTATCCCGAATGTCTCCTATACTCTTCCCCTGCCCTGCTCCCCAACCCACCCACTCCGTCTTCTTGGCCCTGGCATTCCCCTGTACTGGAGCATATAATCTTTGCAAGACCAAGGGCCTCTCCTCCCAATGATGGCTACATATGCAGCTAGAGTCACGAGCTCTGGGGTTACTGGATAGTTCATATTGTTGTTCCTCCTATAGGGTTTATTTTCTTCTTTAATACATGAAAGTAGCCCCATAGGAAATGCAGGGTCACAAGGATAAAAAACCATCATTTGATTTTCGTTAATGAAATCTACAAAAAGCAGTCTTTGCAGTTCTCTCAAGGTCATCCACAGGTTTCCCTTACAGTGTATGTTCCATTGTACCCATTTCTGTGAAAAAATCAAAATATTTTTCAAAATGAAAGAAACTTTCTTTTTTCTTTTTCTTTTTAAATTAGATATTTTCTTTATTTACATTTCAAATATTATCCCCTTTCCTAGTTTCC
Organism: Mus musculus; assembly: GCF_000001635.26. Taxonomy (NCBI): domain Eukaryota; kingdom Metazoa; phylum Chordata; class Mammalia; order Rodentia; family Muridae; genus Mus; species Mus musculus. The sequence goes on from NC_000071.6 coordinate 71,620,412, forward strand.
CCTCCAAAAATCTCCTACATTCTACCCTCTTCCCCTGCTCCCCAACCCACCCACTCCTGCTTCCTGGTCCAGACATTCCCCTATACTGGGGCATAGAACCTTCACAGGACCAAGGGCATCCATTGATGACCAACTAGGCCATCCTCAGCTACATGTGCAGCTAGAGCCATGAGTCTCTTTATGTTTTCTTTGATTGGTAGTTTAGTCCTAGGGAGCTCTGGGGTTGCTGGTTAGCTCATATTGTTGTTCCTCCTAGGGGGCTGCAAACCCCTTCAGCTTCTTGGGTACTTTCTCTAGTTCCTTCATTGGGGACCCTGTGCTGCATCTAATGGATGACTGTGAGCATCCACTTCTGTATTAGTCAGGCACTGGCAGAGCCTCTCAGGAGACAGCTATATCAGTCTTTGGTCAGCAAGCTCTTGTTGGCATCCACAATAGTGTCTGGGTTTGGTGGCTGTTTATGGCATGGATCCCCGGGTGGGGCAGTGTCAGGATGCTCTTGCTTTCAGTGTCTGCTCCGAACTTTTTCTCTGTAACTCCTTCCATGGGTATTTTGTTCCTCCTTCTAAGAAGGATTGAAGTGTCCACACTTTGGTTTTCCTTCTTCTTGAGTTTCATGTGTTTTGCAAATTGTATCTTGGTATTCTGAGTTTCTGGGCTAATATCCACTTATCAGCGCGTGTATATCATGTATGTTCTTTTGTGACTGGGTTATCTCACTCAGGATGATATCCTCCAGATTCATCCATTTGTCTAAGAATTTCATGAATTCAACAAATAAAACAGCCTTAAGACATGAATCATGGTCACATATACATTATCTAGCTTTTAAGTAGATAGCCAAGTATTCAAGTTTCTGGTAGGAGTTGGAGGGCAAGGTATGGGTGGCAATATCAAGAAAATAATTGATAATAAAGAACATTCAAAAAAGTCATATGGAAGCCTACCACCATAGAATCTTTCTAAAATAGATACATATAAATAAATTAATTAATTAATTGAAACTTAGGATACCCAAGATATAAGATACAACTTGCCAAACGCATGAAATTCAAGAAGAACGAAGACCAAAGTGTGGACACTTCACCCTTTCTTAGAAATGGGAACAAAACACCCATGGAAGGAGTTACAGAGACAAAATTTGGAGCTGTGACAAAAGGATGGACCATCTAGTGATTGCCATATGCAGGGATCCATCCCATAATCAGCTTCCAAATGCTGACACCATTGCATACACTAGCAAGTTTTTGCTGAAAGGACCCAGATATAGCTCTCTCTTGTGAGACTATGCCGGGGCCTAGCAAACATAGAAGTGGATGATCACAGTCAGCTATTGGATGGGTCACACGGCCCCTAATGGAGGAGCTAGAGAAATTACCCAAGGAGCTAAAGGGAACTGCAACCCTATAGGTGGAACAACAATATGAACTAAACAGTACCCTGGAGCTCTTGTCTTTAGCTGCATATGTATCAAAGAGAGGCCCATTGGACTTGCAAACTTTATATGCCCCAGTACAGGGGAACGCCAGGGCCAAAAAGGGGGAGTGGTGGGTAGGGGATTGGGGGGGGTGGGTATGGGGGACCTTTGGGATAGCATTGAAAATGTAAACGAGGAAAATACCTAATTAAAAAAATTCAATAAATAAATAAATAAATAAATAACATCATTCTGTAATTGGTTGATAAAGCATCTACAAGACACCACAGGTTAACAAATTAATTTTTTTAAAAGCCCCTTTGCAAAACTGGTCTATCTCTTTCAGAGTTACTGTCTAAGAAGTTCCCTTAGATTCCAAACATTAGAGAGTATTGCCATCCTACTTGGTTACTCTTCAGGACTTGAGGGTAAGGCCCTATTGCTAGGAATATCACCTAATTGAGTCACAGAACATGAAGAAATCAAACTGGTACTGAAGTGGACATTTCATCCCTAAGAGTTAGATTTCATCATTTTGGAAGGTACTATTAATGGTAGTTAAGAAGAAAGGATTCATCAGATTTGGTAGCCATGAACTCTGAGAGTTACAATAACTGGCATGGCAAGATGCGCCCATTCCCTCAATAAGGCCATTAATAGCATTGCAGTAACTATTCACTTTCTAATTAGATATAAGGTCTAGTCCACAAGATGAAACACATACCTGGCATTACTGGGGTCAAGAACCTTGAACTAGGTAAGTTATAATCTTTATATTCTGCTAACTGGCCACAATGTTAAACTGACGCTTCATGACTTGTTAAATTCACAGTGCATCTTTCAACCTTCAATAGACAAAATTCTTTCTTCCTGTAGATGGTGATTAACACTGAGACAAACAACTAGCTAAGGGACAAAGAATATGAGGCAGCAGAATGTTCAGCCCTAAATGAATTATCTATCTCAACACCCTCTTGTTCCCAAGACCCATGGATCATTCCGGCAGATGGACAGAAAGAGTATAAGCTCCTAAGGTGATGAACGACTGCGAGGTAAAACTGCTCTGGATGCAGAAGTACAGACATTACAATGAAGACACATTGGTTATGACAACACATGCCAAAACCTGTTGAATTTCAAATTGGATAAAATCCCGGCATGGAGAACGGATTTGCAACTGATAGCTTCTGCGAGAGTGAGAGTTACATCAAAGAATATATAACCAGCCCAAATTGTATGTTAAAAAAAAAAAGTACATAAATTTGGGTTTGTGCAGAAAAAGTTGGACCTTGGAAGGAATTAGAATCTGTTGTGGGAACTATTAAACAGAACCCACCAACTCTCAGCAGGGCCAGGCCATGCTCCCAAGCTCCTGCTGAGGCCAACTCTCTAGTGTGATCTCACTTGCTCTGTCTCTCAGCCTGCCAACTCTCCAGCCTGTAAGGCCACAGGGCTCCTGCCTGGCCCTCTTTCAGACAGGGGCACAGAGTTCCTCTCGTTTCCTGCCATGCCCCACACACCCCACGATCAGCCATCTCCACACCTAATTACCTGGTAGAAACAAGACTCTCAAGCTTATAGTTAACCAATTAGATTTATGCATTAATAATACCACATTTTACAAGATGCCAATACAATAATTTCAGAGCCAATTGATAATGATAAAACTTTAACCCAATTATTCTAACCTTTTGATAACACCACATCCACCTCCATTCTGGTTCTCCTCCTTCTACCCCTCCTACTACCTTTCTATCTTTCTCGCCAGCTCCTAGCTCCACCTCCCTTTTTCTGTCCAATCACAGGCCTGCAACTGCCCTCAAAATACATTATATGATAACCTCAAATAACTAGAACAATTGCAAAAATAAAAATATCAATGTACATATTATCACTTTACAATTCTCTAAACTTCAACCATTCTTAGAAACCGTTATTGATATTTTCATGCTCTCTGTTTTCTACTACAACAAAAAAATTGACCAAGCAGATAAAACCTTAGAAGGAATGAAATAAAGCCAAATACCTGAAGGGATGTTTCTGTGTGTTTCTCCTTCAGCACAGGAGCAGCTGGAACTTCTGGGGGAGGCTTTGATATCTTCTTTTTGGCTTTCTGCATTTGAATGTTGGTGAAATAGTTGACAGCAGCAAACTCAATAAGAGCCGAAAATACAAAAGCAAAACAGACAGCTATGAACCAATCCATGGCAGTCGCATAGGACACTTTGGGCAAAGAATGCCGAGCACTGATGCTTAGGGTGGTCATCGTGAGGACTGTGGTTATTCCTTTAATGCAAAAGAGCAAAGATATAAAACATTGTACTGCTAGTTTTTAAAAAATAAATAAATAAGCTAATCCAAAAGGTGGAGATGGGATGCAGTTGATGAAGTTACTAATTGAAACCCACCACCTTCGAGAGAGGAATTGATTCCTTCTGTTTCAGTGAAATCAGCACAGGTTTTGGAATAAGATAAATATGTCCCACACCTAGATCTCTTAATCATCAGTTCAATGTAAATTAACTCAAGATTGGAAAATTCATTGAAACTTCTTTGTACATTCTAAGTGTTCTATGGAAATAAAAATGTTTAAAGCATATAGAATATATTGATTCTTGTGATGAAGATAAGCTATTTCTTTTTTTTCTTTTCCATTTTTTATTAGGTATTTAGCTCATTTACATTTCCAATGCTATACCAAAAGTCCCCCATACCCACCCACCCCCACTCCCCTACCCACCCACTCCCCCTTCTAAACATAATAAAAATATCAAAACATAAAAAAAAGAATATATTGATTCTATATTGGAATCTGAAGCAGTATACCCAAAGAATCAATATACACACCCTCCAAGAAGGATGATTAATTGAAATAGTGTCTCTCAGATAGGAATGGAAAACTGGGCACATTAACCTTCTAATGGAAGCATGAGACTATACTAGGTAAGCTAAACCCATTACTGTTGGGGTCCATTTTGGCCCTGGTTTGGGCCTTGAGGGCAAACCTGAGCCTCGATTCAGTTTCTAAGGCCTTGCAGGAAAGCCTAAGCCTGGCTCCAGTTCTGAGACCTGTCTCAGTCAGTTCCATATGGGGTGACTCAGCAAGACCTGTTTGGCCCTGCCTCTGCCCCACCACTGTTGCTGATGTAGAGCTTTGCCATTGGCTCTGTTGGTCACTCCATACCCTCCATTACCCTTCCCTGCCTCCTACCCCACCAAAAATCCCCACCCCTATGCTCTGAGGAGCTGATGCCATAAAGTTGATTTCCTGATTTGACAAGACTCCCAGCTTGGTGTGTTTCTTTTGGGCCTTCGACACTTGTCATCTTATCCCACTCAGCCCCGGAGAGACTCCAGCGAGACCAAGACCTCTCTCTTCTCCCCTGGACCTGCCAGCAAGGAGCTGGCACATTACCACTGATGATAATTGCCAGAAAAATCACAAGCCATATCTAATTCTTACTGAATACAATCTTTTAATAAAATTAATACATTCATTGGGTATTCCAGATCCTAAATTACTAAAACTATGAATACGTTCTGGCTAAATGTACTTCTAGAAAATATTGGACTTTAAAATATGGGTATTCATCATGTGTACAACTTAAAGAAGACAACTTGGCACAAAAATAAAGCTCCTCTTCCATCAATTGTTGTCTCAAATAACCCTTTCAGGGAACGTGCCTTCCTAATCTAGAGAAAAGGATGACTTTCATTCTTAGAAGAAGAAAATGCTACTGTTCAGTAGAACTACAGAACAATTCATTCTTTAAGGATGCTAACGTTTGCATAGTTGTTGCTATTTCCATTCATGTATGTTTATCTCCTCAATATTATTTAAGCTATCCTAGAAATGTCTGTAGTACTTATTATATCCATTTGTAATCCTCTACATAACTCCCAGGATGGGTCCTAAAGGTGATATACCCAGGTTGAGGGTCATAATGATGATGGCAATGATGAAGGCATCTTAACATTATATGCCAGTACATGCCAATCCCCAGCTGAAAGTCAATTAATCAATTTTCAATTGTAAATAAAGGGAAAATTTTTCCAAAACCAAAGGTATATTCATATTCTGATTCAAAGAATCAATACTGTGCCTTCAACTTAGATTCTGATTATATTCTACCTTGCACTGTCTTTACTGTATCATATATGTGAGCTTAGACAGGAGTATAAGAGTAGCCTTAAGACCATTCCTGAAGATGAAAGCAGTGATTTCAATATTCCACCTGTGCTCGTCACGTGTAAGGCTTAGCCATATTGGAATAATTAGCAAACCGTCAAATTTCAAGATAGAAGGCCTTTGGGGGGGGGGGGGGAAATCAACATAGCCTGCTTCAAGTTTAATTGAGTGGAGTACCCTTAAGAGACTCCATGTTGAATACTGCTTTAGGAGTCACCACAGATATGGTATGACAGATACATCACCAGTGCACAATGAGGGAAAAATCATTGTTTGTATTGTGTCCAATCTTTTTTCTCCAATTCCAGTCCCTTCCTAAGCTATTGGTACATAGAAAATGAAAATTTGGAGCATCTGTGTATCACATGAGCTACAAAATTTTAAAAAAACATTCTAAAATTATACCTAAGTGTATATTACATAAGTTGTTTAGAAATTTCAAGCATTTTCTTAGCCTAAAGTAAATTTTATAATATATGTATATGTTTGTGATATGCATATGCATGTGTGTGTGTACATGTACATGAATGTGTATATATGACGTGTCAGACATATGTGCAGGTGACCGAAGGCCGCACTGGCTCATTGGATCCCCTGGATCTGGAGTGACAAGCCTCTGTAAGTCTCTTGATATGGATGCTGGAAACCATAGCAGAGCAGGAAGTACTGCTAACCCCTGAACCATCTCTGGAGATTTTTTAAAACTTTATTCCATTAACTAGTTAGATTGGCTGTATATCTACTCTAATGGCACATTGGTTCATAATGAATTTGTTGGGCTTTTTCCAGAAAGAGACCTTGAAGCATGTAGGCCTCATTTTTAAAGTCACAGAGAAGGCATAATTCTCCAGAAGGCTGTGAAATAAATGGATAGCTACCAAAGTGACTGAATAAACTTTAGCTACAAATTATAAAGATAAATTATATTTCCTCTCATTCATATCAATTTGTCTGTAATGGACTATTGAGACTTCAAAAGTAGGGGCTGGAGAGATGGCTCAGAAGAACACTGGCTGTTCTTCCAGAGCAGCTGGGTTCAATTCCCAGCACCCACATGGCAGCTTACAACTGTGTGTAACTCTAGTTCGAAGGGATCTGACATCCTCACATAGACATATATACACATAAAAATAATTAAAAAATAGAATCATGACAAAGTACAAAAGTGTTCCACAAGTTCTGCAAAGTGTAAGCAGTGGATTTCTTCTAATGACACAGAAATAAGGATAAAAGCACTTGCAAGTAAAACCATGAATGTGTTCTGAGTGAAAATACTACTCAGTGCTCAGAAAAACCTCCGGAGACCATATTGTTCTGACCATAAAGGACACTTACACTAAAATACCAGAAGCTTAAGAGTCATCCTGCCATTGTCAATGTGAAAAAACGTCCTAGGCGAGAGTCAACAAACAAAAGATTAAGGTCATTCCTGAGTGGTGATTTCAGTAATGACAGTCAACTGCTCAGAATCAGGTTGATGGCTTATGTTAAATCATATTGCTTATACTAATACAAAAGCATGCAACATATTACTGTCTTTTCCTCTTTCATTGTTGTTTTGCTTGTGGAATGGCCCTCTAGATAGTATGATTATTATATCACAACTGTTGGCAAAATTAGGAACATTGGTTGTCAAAAACAATTGTCTCAAAATTGCTTTAAAAATTGCCATCCTTTTAGATATCAAAAAATTCTCTGTCTTGTGTTCAAAATGAAGAAAATCGTAGAAATGTAGGCATGTGCTTATCCCCTGTAATTTCAGGTAGACATCTTGGCAAGATAAACATGGATGGAGCAGCAAACACAAGCCAACTCTTTCAATAAGAATCTCATCCTGAAAATATTTCAAAGGCAAAATTATTTTTGTGTGTTCAAGTATTGATGCCAGTCCGTGAATTTAGAATGCTGAATATGCACCATATTGGCTGGCCCAGGAGCTGAGAAAGGAAATGAAAGAGTAGGCTAAGACTGTACACAAGAGTGAATTTTTGGCTGGCCATTCCTAGAAAATGAAATAGCAATGATTTCAATATGCCAGCTGGCATCTACTTGCGTTTAATGTTTAACCATATTGGAATAATTAAAAAAAAACTTAGAGTCAGTCAGATTTCAAGATACAAGAAAGAATTCCACATATCCTGCTTCTCAGATTTCTACTGTTTTGGGGTTTCGTTCTCCCTAGTGTTATCTGTGACCCAGCCCACTGTGTCTTTGTGAGTGAAACGGGGACCTAGAGCTGAAGAAAAGCAGTGCTCATCTAGAGTTCACTGTCACCTGTATCTCATACAGATTAAATGGTCAATGTCCCCAACCACATAGGGCATTACTTCCCTGGGAAAATACTATTTTAGACGCTCAATGAACAGTCTAATACTACAATTGTGATGTAGCTTAAGTTTTTTGAAGACTTAATTATTGCTGTGATTTTCCTGATTGATCAAAACTAATATTGATCTAGGCAAAGACACAAGCACATAAATTTCAAATTCTAAATGAAATATCCTACTGACAAATTATTCTCTGTTGGAAGTTCTGGTATTCTTCATGAGTCCCTTCTACATCCTCATACCTGCTGTGAAGATAGTCTGACTGAATCCTCTGTTATATAGTCCCTCAGATATACCACTCACAATTAAATGACTTGATAAATGTTTCTAATATCCTTTTACTATTTTACTTATCTATAAAAATTGAGACTACCCATCTTGCTGAACTATTGTGAATGCTAAGAATTGAGATTCCGCAATGTTCACTGACTCATTATTGGAGTTAGTAATAGTAGCATTTTGCTATACTGCTTAATTTCCTTAAGCTGTTGTATGTGTATAGGAAACGTTGTCTGAAATCTGCTGTCTCAGCTCTCTCTGATGCTATTACTTCCCACATCGTTCGATATTTCTTTTATCTACAAACAAGTAAATTCATCAACCAGCAATAATGAAATTATGTACATTATTTGCTAAAATATTTCAAATGTGTTATGAGATGAATGCATTTAATCTTCATAGCAACACTAAGAGATGAAGCAAGAGATGAAGAGATGAAGTTGGAACATGTGAGTTACCACGCAGAAGTAACCCACTGAACAGCATAAATACTAAGTGACACTGAGGTCAGAGCCAACCAACATTTGAATGTGTAACATGCCTTCCTCATCTCCATAGATAGCTATGTGAGGCCACTATTTCCTGTTAAACTCTCAAGGGCAGATAAGTGCGATAGGTATTCTAATTTATTAGTAAATCTTAGCAGAAATACAAATTTTAAACATTTTCATGATGTCAGATGCAGAAAGTTTAAGGTTTCTGTGTGAATGTGTTGTGGTGTATGTCTGTGTGTGTGTTCATATACCTGTCCACATGTGTGCTTACTTATTGAGGCCAAGGAAAGTGGCTGGTGTCTTGTTTTTAACCTTAACTCCTGTGGCAGTCTGACACTGAGTCTGGACCTCAAGATTTTAACTGCACCATCTAGCCAGAGAGCTCCAAGGATTTGCCTATCTGGTCAACCACTCTCAAAAGTGCAAGGGTTTCAGACACTTGCCACTGTCCATACCTTTTACATAGATGCTGAGGATCCAAACTTGGGTCCACTTGCTTACTCAGCAAGCACTTTACCAAGACAAGCATCTTCCTGAGCCCTTGATTATACACACAGAAAAACATTTTCTTCAAAACTATGGAAACAAAATAAAATGATTCTCCTCTGTGCCAGATATGCATGGGAGAGAATATAGAAGAAGTATACTATATTTAGCATTCTTTAAACCCTCAGGAGTTGAGTACTTTGAATACGTCAACCCCTGTCTGTGATGGTTCCTGATGTTAATATTGATGTTCCACTTATGAGTGAGTACTCCATTTATATTATTATCTGCAGTTTGTTCAAATGTGTGCTTTTAAAATGTTCCATGCACAATGAAATCACCCTGATAGGGTCTGAGAGCTACACTAATCCATGGTATAGAAATACAAACTTAGAGGCAGTTTAATGCTATATTCATTTAGTATAATAATAGTAGTAGGTTCACCCCTGGGGGTTTCTTCTATAGAGCAGGCCTTAAATGCAACAGGAAAGTGGTTTGTTACCCCCACACCATTCATGCCACTATTATATCCATGGGAAGTCCTTGCCATGTTCATGCCTTGTCTTGTTGTAGTTCATAGAGTTCACAGCTGGGTAAGATTGCTGATGACTGTCCTCCCCAGCAATCTATACAGCTACCTCTAATACTATGAAAGCTATCTGGCAGGGAGAAAACTTCCCTGTCAGGACCAACTCGATTTCTCCATGTTGGATGACTAAAGTCTTCTATTTTTTACTAATAAGGTCTTACTATCATGTTCTGTATCAATAGCCTGTACTACCATAGGAAGTTTCTGAAATATACCAAAGCAACAATTTGAAGGGTGTTATCCCACATCTGACACAGGGTTTTTTATTTGACAATCTGTGACTTCTGCTTTTGGGGGGTAGGGGAATTATTCCCTGTGTAGTGAGTGCCTACTAAATGCTGTTATATGAAGATAGATAGATGATGATGATAGGCAGACAGATAGGTGACAGATAAATGATAAACAGAGAGAGAGAGAGAGAGAGAGAGAGAGAGAGAGAGAGAGAGAGAGAGAGAGAGGAAAAGAAAAGAAAAGAAAAGAAAAGAAAAGAAAAGAACAGAGAAAAGGAAAGGAAAGGAAAGGAAAGGAAAGGAAAGGAAAGGAAAGGAAAGGAAAGGAAAGGAAAGGAAAGGAAAGGAAAGGAAGAAAAGGGAAGAAAAAGGAAGAAGAAGAAAGAAAGGTAAATAGTGAACATTAAATAGTAGGTTGACTACTGGCCCAAAACAGTGTCTTCCGGATATGGCATAACTACTATTCTCATGAACTCACAGCTGTTCTGGTTGCTTGATGAGACCTGGACAAGATCAAGGCAGTCAACATTCTAGTGGGAAGAAACTCACAAGTTCCACCCCTTTACTGATGTTCACTGACAGTTGATGACTTCTTGATGAGGGAGAGTTCGTTTTCCTCAAGGGTGTGGTCCCTCCTAGCTCTGCCACACACTGGGGGATAACCCACATCTATGTGGATAGGCAGCACAGGATGAACTCTGTGGGTTATTATTTTTAAAAAGGCAAAGGACATAAATTTAAAAGAGGACAATAGGTAAGGGATCATGCTGGGAGGGTTAGATGGAATCGCGGGGAGCGATGATTTTTATCAGAGGATGAGATTTGAAAAAACGTAATAAAATATTTTTTTAAATCTTCACTACTTTTGAAGGGAAAGTATAAATATATTAACACAATTCATTTGTAGAGAAAATACATGAAGTATTTATGTTTTAAGCCCTAACCTTTCAATGTTAGTATCTAATCCTTAGATAAATTTTTTATATTTCAATTTTACATGTATATTTATCAGGGAAATTTATTTTACGGTTGCAACATAAAGTTATTTAATTAAACTTTCATAACATTATGAAAAAGCTAGAATAGTCATTCCTGCTCACTCCCTGTCTTAGATCAAGCCCTGTTTCTGACACCAGCTCAGTGTACGAGTTTTGATAATGATTCAAATACCTTCAGATTTATAAGCACAATAATATATGTGGAAGAAATACTTTTGTAGGAGTATTTCAAGCACAATAATATATGTGGAAGAAATACTTTCGTAGGAGTATTTCAAGTTTCTAAAGGACACTATAGCACCATTATCTCTGAAGATGGCATGCGCTATGGTTTGAGACTGAAATGTTCCCAGAGTTTTCATGTGCAGTCGGCCGTGACTTTGATTTGTTTTATTTTAAGCTGCCTGTGCATTCCATTTTAACACCTAGACATAATTTTAATTCAATTACACAGCATCATGCTAGCAGCGCAGGAATGTCACTGAGAGTGAAATTATATCCATATTTCCATTTGTTTTTCACCTGAAATGTTTTGAATTCTCTATCCTCAGCTCATACTGCTATGTTAAAGGCTGTGGGACCGTTAGGAGTCAGAACCCAGCTGATGAAAGTCCATCATTAGACGGCCTTTGAGGGTTACCCGAGTCCTGGTAACAGTGCTTCCTCTCCATGACTGAGACAACAGGTGTTTCATGCTCCTTCCAGGGTCAGTTCTGCTACTATCTGCTCTGTAATGTCTCAAACCATGAGCCATAGCAGACCTTTGCCTGCTGGGCTTTTTGTTGGGTATTGTCATTGCAAAATAAGATAGAAGGCTCCCTCAAGCTCCTCACCAGCCTTTCCACAGCCATATTATGATGACCATTGTACCCACAGTTAAATCCTAACAGCCTGAAAAACAAAATAAGCATGTCTTGGGAGACTTATGCCTCTATCCTAGAAAAAGTCTGGTCATTTTCTTCTTTTCCACAACTGAATGATATTGATAAAGTTGATAAAGCATAAAGAATAGATAACTGCATTAAAACAAATATACTTAACTACAACTCTCATGATATAAAGGTAGCCTTAATGTATAAACTTATACAAAATAGACAACACAAAAAAGTTAGACCTATATGCTCCCAGTGGCTTAACATTTGGAATACTATAGAAGAACCACAATATGAACAAGAAGAAAAGAAATACTGGTTTGGTAAACAATGAAAGTTCATTAGACAGAGCACAGGGTCCCAAATGAAGGAGCTAGAGAAAGGACCTAAGGAGCTGAAGGGGTTTCAGTAGGAGGAACAATATGAACTAGCCAGTAACCCCAGAGCTCCCTGGGACTAAACCACCAACCAAAGAGCACACACATGGTGGGACTCATGGCTCCAGCTGCAAATGCAGCAGAGGATGGCCTAGGACATCAATGGAAGGAGAGGCCCTTTGTTCTATGAAGGCTCTATGCCCCAGTATGGGCCAGGAAGCAGGAGTTGGTAAGTATGGGTTGGTAAGCAGGGGGAGAAGGGGAGGGTATAGAGGGAGAGTGTTTTTCGGAGGGGAAACCAGGAAAGGGGATAACATTTGGAATGTAAATAAAATATTCAATAAAAAAATGAAAAAAAAAACAATGGAAGTTATGCACATAGAATGCAATAGAGCCGATAGACTATGTGCAGAATACCTTCCCTTTCGATCCATATAAGCCATTTGCATTTTGCTCCTCTTCACTGAAAACCAAGTTGCTCTAAGGCTTTCATGTGCAGTCGGCCGTGACTTTGATTTGTTTTATTTTAAGCTGCCTGTGCATTCCATTTTAACACCTAGACATAATTTTAATTCAATTACACAGCATCATGCTAGCAGCGCAGGAATGTCACTGAGAGTGAAATTATATCCATATTTCCATTTGTTTTTCACCTGACTGGTTTTCTCAAAAAGGGAAATCTGAGAAGTCATCAGAAGGGACAGACTGCCCTATCTCCCCATGCAGCGGTGTGTTAAAGTGACATTGAAATGAAAGCTTAAAGAGTTCCGTATTCAGTTCAGAAATAGCAAAAGGCTCTTCCCATGAATCACCATCAAAAGTGTAATATGGACAAAAACATCCTCCCCCCCCCCCAAAAAAAATAACGGAAATTACCAAATACAGTTCTAGCTGGAACAGACTCCTTGTTTATCCAGAAGGAAACTTGAGAAAGAATCACTGTCATGATGCATGGGATATACGTCTGAATCATAAAGTAGCCCATCTTCCGTCTGAGGTGGAAGTAAACCGTCATAACAATGTATTCACCTGCCGCAAAAGGAAGAAAATAGATTACTGGTACTGTAGGCAATTATTTAATCGATTTATGATTGTTATGTTAGACTATCTTCCATGCATATTTCACTGAGAATTGCATAGCTCCATACTGTGGGTGGGGGAGCAAAAGAGAGGATGGCACTGAAGATCATTATTATTTAGAAAGATAATGTTTCCCTATTATAGATCTAGCAATTTAATACTTGGGCTATGGTTTCAAAAAATACAAGTGTTTTAAAGGTCTAATACACTAAAGCAATTACCTTTCATGTTTAGTATTTGCATATACATGTGGCATGGGCTAATTGTGTGTGTGTGCTGTGTATTTGTGTGTGTGTGCATTCTGTGTGCTCACTTTAATGTGGGAGTCAGAGTTCAGTCCTTAGACAGGGTATGACTTATTCTGTAGCTGCTTACTTTGGTTTTTTTTTTAATTTAAAAACATACATTTTATTGAATCATATGTCTTAATTAATGAATTTATCAATATAGGGTCTGTCAGTGAACCTTGAGATCATTGAGAGCATTTCTTTAAGACTGGTTGGCTAAAGAACATCTCTGTTTACACAGTGCTAGGACACCATGTGTGTGTGTCACCACTGCTGGCTCTTCCTGTGCATTCTGGGGATCTGAACTCAGGTCTTATCCTCCCACCATGGCAGATGACCCCACTGAGCAATCTATCCAATCACAATCTTCACCATTTTCAAAGCAGAAACTAGGCTTGTTATTTAAAGACAACAAAATAGAAAATGTAAAAACACAAACACACATACATATGAAATAAAAAGCTTAAGTTTGGAAGGAAATGGCATACATAACTTTCTACGAAATTATATAAACGTAAATATATTTTTTCAAACATAATTCATACCTGTACCTGCACCTAATGAATGCAGAGAGAAGCTAAGTGGATTGCATTTCTAAGTGCAACAAACATGAGCAAAAGTACAAGTAGAGTTAACAGAGATACAGCTTTAAAAGCCAGTAAGTAAATAAACAATAAACTTTCCAATAAGCAGTTTTACCAGAAGGGATTTATAGAGAATGGTATTTAGAATCCAGTGAACATTCACAGCTAAGCCAAAAATTTACAAATATTTACTTCCAGATGTGTTTCCAAATGCACAGATGGGAAAATCAGCACAAGACACCCTGCTAGAAGACCACTGCATTGTTTCATAATTAATGTAAAGACGATCTCCCCAAAATGATAAGGCATGAGACATAAGGCACTGGAGTTTGTGATCACTGTACAGGAGGAGGCAGAAAGATTGTAAAAGCCAGAGGAAAGGAGGTTTTGCTGTGAGATTGTATCTCCTTACTAGAAGCTAAGCCTGTAACATCTTACCATCATGAATTCCTAAACATGAACAAGGACAATACCAATAGATGTGACAGACTGGAAGAGGGAAACCTCATGAGGCCTCAATCTTACACAAACAACTGTCAGCAAGTGAGGAACGTGAGGAATGGAAGGGAGTTCTTCCCCAGAGAAGAGCATACCAATTCTTTGTTCAGTGTCAAGTAGACAGCCCTGAACACATATGCACACATATGTAACAGTAGAGACACTGAAAACGTTATATTTAGGAATACACACACACACACACACACACACACACACACACACACACACACACGGAACACAGGCACACCACACACACACGAACAATTAGCCAAAGAAGAGGCCCTGAATTTTAAGAATATGGACAGGATGGTAAGGTTTCAGAGGAATGAAATAGACAGGAGAAATGTAATAATGACTTCAAATATTAAAAAATGAAAACTTAAGAAAACATATGAGAATTTCAGGGAGAGAAACAGTGCCAGCAATTTCCTAGTAGGGTATCTGATTTTATACAAAGCAGTTTTAAGCCCTCAGACAGTAAGCTAAAATATTTCACCATGAGCATTCTCATGACTTAATTTTACCTTTTAAGAATTAAATCCTCTTCATTTCTTGTCACTTGCTTCTAATTTTTAATCCTTGTGAATATAATTTGTGTTCACATTACTGTACATATTTAATGTATATGCTACTTGAGTAACTGGGAGATAAGTATTCACCGGTAAAAATGATAGACCACAGTCTGTCATGAAGCCATCTACCATCTCCAAAAGATGTTTTCCTCATCATCTCACTTACTGTATTTTTGTAGTAGAAACATTGAACATCTGTCCTCTTTACAAATTATTAACAATATGTACCAGGTGGCCAGTATCTCCACAAGATTACTTGTTTTGCATGACCGGCCGTAATTGTGAGCTGTTCACCTCCTAACTCGTACTTCCCTTTAGCTGCAAAGACCTGGAAATTTCCTTCCACTCGACTTCCATGAACTTGACCTTTTAGAAACACCCCCCTTCACATCAGCGTTTTGCCAATATATTTCTTAAAACAAACAAACAAACAAAAAACCCTTCTTAATTTCACACCATTGTTCAAGATCTTACCATAACTAGTCTACTTTTGTTTGCTTTACTGATACAATGACATTCAAAACCTTTTTTAAAAAGTTTACAGAACAGAGAAGGTCTATGGATTTTGGGATTTGATACTGATATCTGTATGAGCAAGAAAATATACTTATATTTATTAATGTACCAAATGAATTACATTTACATATTTCCCATTAGGAAAATTGAGGATGGGAACAGTATCGTTTCCATGGTAGTTTATCAGAACTTCATATAAGGGAAGGATTGGAAATGATCTCTGTAAGATCAGTGAACTAATGAATACATTTTAATCACCACTATTCTCTAAATATTGGTTTTTTAAAAATCACACATCATGCCTGGCACAATGGCACACCTGGCATGCCAGCACACCATAGACTGAGGGTGAAGAAACTCCAGTTTAAGGCTATCCTGAACTACCTAATAAGTCTCAAGACAACCTGGGCTGTAAATCAACATCCTGTAACAAAAAGAGAGGTGGGGAATCACTATTGAAACCTAACCTCCACTGTGGTAACATTAGGAACTAGTCTTTGATAGCCAGTGAGGGTAGGAGGGTAAAGTACTCAAGGACATCTCCATTTGTCTCAAACAATCTACCCTGGCAACCCTTCCCGGGACATGCCCCATGTGAGGACTCTATTCCATGGACCAGGAAAAAAAGCTCTCGCAAACACTCACTTTGACCTTCCCAGATCCTAGACTTGAGAAACAAGCTTCTGTTCTTTATATGAATACCAAGTTTGTGATATTTTTAGTATAGCATTATAAGTGCATTAAGATAACTACCATTAATTTTTTTCCTGGTAAAAATTGTGTATGGAAGGAACATGGTTTTGGAACAAGATGTAAGTAGCCAATTTTATCATTAGATGAGAAGCTAAATCTTAAGGTTATTTCTATTCTTATTTCAAAATTTGAAAATTACCAGTATAGCCTCCCACCCACCTGTTTGACAATTTTAATGTATACTCTAAATATATACTCTGCAAGTATGCTTTTTGGATTTACTTTTACTTTGAGTGGAAATGACACCATAAAATTGGTCAATATTAAACATTTTTTGAAAAGCACCGTCAAATCAGAGCCAGGCTCATATTTTGTTGAAAATAGTGTTTAATATATTTAAATATTGGCTTTTGTTTCTAAGTAACAAAAAATCTATTCATTCCTCCTGTGTTAACAACTCAGAATTTATTTTAAACTGAAGTAAGATTATAAATATATCATCTCTATTTCTGGAGAAGAAAAAAAATTCCCCTGAAAACACTGAATACTTCAATGAAAGCGATAGTATAAAACTTCAATGCTGACTTCAAGTAGCACATTGACTTTTGCCATTAAGAATCTCACAAGGACAGAACTGGGGATGGGGGAGGAGATAGCTCACCTGGCAAAGTTCTTGCCATAAAAGCATAAAGATCTAAGTTGAAACTACATTTAAAAAAAGAAAGAAAGAAAGAGAGAGAGAGAGAGAGAGAGAGAGAGAGAGAGAGAGAGAAAGGAAGGAAGGAAGGAAGGAAGGAAGGAAGGAAGGAAGGAAGGAAGAAAGGAAGAAAGAAAGAAAGAAAGAAAGAAAGAAAGAAAGAAAGAAAGAAAGAAAGAAAGAAAGAAAGAAAGAAAGAAGAGAAAAGCTGCTGAGGTAATACCAGACTGGGGAAGCAGAGACTGGAGGCTCCTGTGGCTCAGTAACCTGTCTGGTTAGCTTACTCAGCAAGTGCCAGGGCAATGGGAGACCAAATTATGAGATGGGTGGACCCTGAGTAATGACCCTCTTTGACTCTCTTCATACACACACACATATCCCCATACACATGTCTACATGCACACATGCATACACACACATATATGCACAAAAATACAGACACACAAGCATGTGCATGCAATCTCACCACACACACACACACACACACACACACACACACACACACACACACACAAGCATGTGCATGCAATCTCACCTGTAATAGATTTGATAGTCTCGCTTGATACAGTCTGCCCAATGAGGTCATATTGAACTAAGCTAGAAGACTCCTTTGGCACCTCCACTGACTTCTCAGGGCCTTTGGTCCAGGTGTAGATCATCTCACTTTTGGGATATGCATCTAGATAAGAGCAGAGAGCATGCTTTCAGTCAGGACTCCTCCTTTGTCAATAACAAAAATCAACAATGTGACAAATGCTCAAACAATAAAAAAAAAACATGGGAAAAATACTCATGATTTTTTTCAAACATGTTTATAATTTAGGAAAGTGCAATTATGAAGCAAATTACAGGTTTAAATGTTGAATGAGGTGACTAAAACTTAAACAACTATAAAGCTACATTTGTATCGGTGTTTGTGGTCCTGTTTTTATTCCAGTAAGTCTGATAGCTTGAAAAGCAGATAGAGCAAACCTCCTAAACTATAGCCGAACTCCTACATCTTTGAATTCTTGTCTATCTGTCCTTAAGAAAACCTGACTTCTTCTGATTCCACACAGTTCTGTCTTCTAGAAATGGACCAAGATGCTGCCTCCAGTACCACAAACAGAACCAAACAAACTTTCCTTGTGAGAGAGCTCTCCAGGGGTCACCCCTTCTAGCCTCTGCTTCTGGCCAGTGCTCAGGCCATTGGGGAACCATCCTGCAGAGTTCAGACTGCTGGCTGCAAAGCTCTCCAGGGTACAGAGTTACACAACCAGTTCCAGTGCCATTTGAATCCTGCAATTAAGGCACTTTCCCTTCTATCTTCAAAGAACCCTCCCCAGTGGCAATTCAAGTACATTTTCTGTTATTCCTTGTTCAGTGCAAATGGAGACCAGCTGCTTGCATACCACTCTCCCCAGAACAGATAGCCTGGTTCATGCACAAATAAGTTCAAAAGAACCAGAATGAATTATGTGTCATCCTCCCCTACAAACATCCCTAAAATGGCTGGAACGCAGGAGGTCCTTGGTGAACTTGTTTAATCCAACAAAAGGAATTCATATCCAGAGAGGTTTTCCTTACAGATGACCTTGAAAAACAGACTATGAGCCTCGAGTTACCTACCATCCAGCACTACAGGGCACCATATCAGTGTTCACCTCTAAAAGTGTATTCACAGTTGTATAGATTTAAACTCTTGCAGACTATACTCTTATTTATGATATTTTTTTTTTTGCATTGGGAATCATCTATCAGATGCCCTACTTTGACAGAATGATCTTTTTCTTGCATTATCTTTCACATTCCTTTTATTTTTAAGCTTAATTTAATAGAGTTTTTTTCTCTTTCCAAAATATATTTAAGAATTAACTTATTCAGAAAAAAAAATCATTTACTATACTGGTATGACATACCTCTCTTTTAAACTCTTAGTCTAAAAAAACAAAATTCTTTCCAAAGTGTGGTTCCTTAATCATATACAAAGCCTGAGAGAGCAACAGCTTTGCTGTCCTCAGTGGAAGTGTGTGCTTCAAAGCAGAACTAGAGAGGTCTTGGGAGGAGAAGCCTTTCTCAGATAGCAACAATCTTTTGTAAAATTCAAATTACTACAGGAAAAATGGAATTTTAATTCTGGCCCCAAGAAAATCACCCTCTCTGTCTATGTATTTTTCTCTTTCTATCTTGTATCATTAAATCATTGGTCAGAGAGCAAAGGGCTTTCTCTCGCCTCAAGTTAGCCCACCGAGTATTGTGATTAACCAGGGTTATAAAAAGAGTGGTGACTGCCGACTCTCATTAAGTCAAGCAATGAGCAGTGAGAACAGCAGGCAATGGTTTCACAATCAGTGAAACGAAGACTCTGGAGCAATAGTAAAAGCTGGCGTCTATTTTTGGTAGGTTCTGATTGAATCGAATGCTGGAAGCAGACCTTCCGAGAGCAAGCACATTGTGTTGCCATCTCAGAGAAAGGAGCTTGAGCAAAGGAGAGGCTTCGTCTTTGCTACCCACTCATGTCCCCCTCGTGCCTTCCTCTCTGCTAAGTGTTCCAAACACATCTACTCCACATTTGCTCCTTTTGCGCCTAACCCTCTGCCATCTTGGATTGCACAACAACAGCAGACTCCAGCTCTCCCATGCTCTACTCCACGCTCTCTTTAGGCCATTCTTCCCAGAAAAGGCTGTCAATGAGGCCACATCCCTTTGCAAAAACGTTCAAAACCTTCCCCAGTTTCAGCTTTGAGATGGAATCACACTTAATGTAGACAATGGTATATCAGGCACTGAGTTTTTTCATACCCACCTCAACTAGAGATTTGTGATGGCTCAGTAACTGAGTCACTAACAATGCTACCAAGGAATTTTACCTCAAGTTATATCAGGAAAGTATAAAACTTTTTTTCACCCTTTCTCAAGCTTTCTTTAAATGGTTCTATTTGCTGCTGAAACTATTAAACCATACCCCATTCTCAGCGAACTTTCTCTGCTATAATCCCTCTGACAAACTGTCCCTGAATCCCTAAGTTTCAAATGTGACCACAGACTTATTAGTTATGATCAGTCTTCCATAGCTACCAGTTTTTTTCAAAAGTAACTTTGTTTGGTGTAACAAAACATTATTAGTTTCCTTGCACAACTTTTCTCACACAGAAGGATTTAAATGCTGGATAATTAAAGTTGCACACATAGATTAATATAAGGCTAAACAGCATAATCAGGCATTCGAACAACACTTTGACTATAACTTACAACTCCCAAATTTCAAAGGGCAGGCATGACCATCCATAGGAAAATCCACCAGTCTCATGGGGCACTCCGCACTTATGGTGAGTCTATTATGGAAAAATGCAAGGAAGTAAAATCAACCCTTTTTTAAGACTAACATTACATATTGCCAAAACAAAGAGATAGCAAGAAGGAACAGGAGATGAGTACAGGAAGGAAGAGAGAATTGGGGTGAGGAATAAAAAGAAAAGTCTATTACCTCATTGTGTATAAAATAGTGCCATTTCTCATAATTCTAAAAAGCTTATTTGGAGCTGTCATGTTATGTGAGACAGATTTCTTTCCATTCCTGAAGAAAGTATCAGGGGTCCAAACTTTGGTGACCATCATATTATTCAGCCTCAAGATTTCAATTGGGCCGTCATATTTTAGTCTTTTGTCAATCCATGTCTGTCTGAAGAACACATCCATAGTGTATTCCTAGGGAAAGTAGTCAAGTCATGGGTGACTACATATACTCGTATGCAAAAAGTGAGATGCTAGTCTCTAGCCTCTTCCAATCACAAAAGACTATACCAGAAGAAACTACCAGAAGCAAAGATAATCTTGAGTCAAATGAAAAGATTCTCATCAACTCTACCCTGTAACATACATATCGATCCCTTCAGCTTCTGCATTAGTAAGAAGTAAATCATAAGTCATCACATACGTTAGTCACCGAGGACTAATTACTGCAATGAAGTCAGAACTGCCAACACCAGAGAATTATGGCTGTGCATTACTTTACATCCCAGAGGAAAATCACTTAACATGGAATGAGTCCCATTACATAATTTATCATAAAATTACAGGTATTTCTTAAAATGAAGACAATTTTCTTTTAAAAAGATAAATTTTGTTTTCACAGGTGTATTAAAAATTATCCAAAGAACTCAGAGCTTCAAAGCATTACGAGTACTAAGGTTAAGGAAGAATGTAAAGTGGAGCCATCATGACTTACTAAGTATATTTATTCAGTGTAAGCACAGCTGAAGGGATGAAGACTTCCTGACCATCACTGGCCCTTTTGACCTCTTTAAACAAGAGAGGGAGGAATAAAAGCAGAGAGTGGGAAGCGAGAAACCGGATCAGTGAGGAAGATAACAGGGCCGTTATGAGTGTAATCTTGTGCACACTCGTAATTCCCATCTAAACTACTGGTTATGTCTCACTGTATTCTCCTCGGTAGTTTCCATAGAAGGCCTGGTTGTGAAACAGATCAAGGAAAGACCTCTTTATGGAGAAAGATTCCAACTCAATGGATGCTCAAAATGATAGCTTTGGGAGGAAGATGGGATATCTTGCTCTTTACAGACTTCTAGCTTTAATCAAGCATTGGTTTTGTGTGATTGACAATATAATAAATATCAATTGCCTCTTTTCTGGCTTATTTTTCTACAAAGTTCAGATACCTACCATTTCAACATCAGAAACGGGCCCAAAGCTGGTGACATATATATCAGTTTTCACTTCTGTAACAGGACCTAGTAAGTATGAAGTAAATAGGTGTGAAAAAATAATTACCAACATTACAGCCTTGGAGGAATAGATCATTAAAAAGTGAATACAGATACGATATGTCATGTTTTTGCATGCATTTTGACTTTCCAGTGTGATAATGAATCTCAAAAAAAAGAAGAAAAAGAAAAGTTTAAATTTTAAAGTTTAGTTTAAAATGCAACCAAATCAATCCAAAAGAAAGAGAGAGAGAGAGAGAGAGAGAGAGAGAGAGAGAGAGAGAGAGAGAGAGAGAGAGAAACAGTGTTTGCTTAACAGGCAAGTAGACACCCAATTACTTACCAAGAATGGGTATCTACAAAGATGCATCACCCCTGGGCACTATTATGACAGGCAGTGCAGACACACAAAAGCTTTTAGCCTTTGTGATTTTTTTTTTTGAGTCCATCATTTGATTGGCCTCTAGAAAGAAGTGAACTGTTCAGAGGAGGAAACAGCAGGGTGCAGGCGTGGAGAAAAGTGACACTGTGCTGAGAAGTGGCAGTTGAAAGCAGTGTGTCTTTGGGGAGTTGAGGATGCTCAAAAGTAACTTCCAAAATGATTAATGTCACCTTTAACAATAGGTGCACCATCCACTGGTGATTGGGATCCAAGACAAGGTCTTCTATCAGTTACAACCATTCAGGCTGTGTCACCTGTTGGCTTGGTGATCTTCAGCAAGTTACTGAACAGCGCTGTTGTAGCGCCACACCTGTCTCACAGAATTTTTACAGCAATCAAACAGAATGCTGAGTGTAGCGTCTCACACTTATGCAAAAGCTCATTCTGTATCAGTTTTCCTCAGCTGCTACGGATTCACTATCTAAATAAATCCCGATCACGAGCAAGTATGTGAATGTTTAGCCCAGAGTCAGGCTGCCAATATTGCTGACAAAGAAAATAAACAAAAGGATACTGCCACTCTATGGATTTAAAAGTATGCTTTAACCCTATAGATGGAACAACATTATGAACTAACCAGTACCCTGGAGCTCTTGACTCTAGCTGTATATGTATCAAAAGATGACCTAGTCGGCCATCACTGGAAAGAGAGGCCTATTGGACTTGCAAACTTCATATGCCCCAGTACAGGGGAATGCCAGGGCCAAAAAGTGGGAGTGGGTGGGTAGAGGAGTGGGGGGGGGAGGGTATGGGAGACTTTTGGGTTTGCATTGGAAATGTAAATGAGGAAAATATCTAATAAAAAATAAAATAAAAGTATGCTTTAAACCTGGGAATTTTTGTAGCTCGGAATCTAACTCATAGTCCTCTCCAATTGGATAAATTTAGTCCAATATTCAAGTACAAAGATTTTAGCAAGTATTAAACATATTAGCTATAAATTGTGACAGTAGTTATTATAGATAATTTAGCTTTTTACCACCAATAAAAATATATAAGCTGTTGCCCTCCTGAACACTGTTTCCTTAAATGATGGTTTATGATGCTGCCTGGCTAGATAAGATATTATAGCATCTGCAATCAAAGTATAATATCACTTGAATACTGGTTGGGAAATAGAAATGATGGGGGGGGCGCAAAGAGCAATTGGTGACACTTAAAGTTCTAGATCTGAAGTCAGCCTCATAAAAATAAATCTACTTCTTCCCTCTACAGACTGAGGACTCGGCCAAAGAAAGGCAGATCTAGGGAGAATGAGAAAATTATTTATGGAGTAAGTATCCTAAGAAACACACAGCTTTGGGAAGTATAATGAGAACAAAAGTGTAGCCTGGTGCATGCTTTTATTTTTACATCATATAGAGTGTACCCCCTTGGACAGGGTAGAAGTTAATTAAGCTTCAATTTGAATGAGAAACTAGAATCAACAACATCAAACAATAATAAATAAGCTCACTAAACTCAAATTTGTCAAGAAATTGGTAATACAGGAAGGAAGTAATTTATAACATTTGAACTACAGAGAACTGAAATTTCACTCAAATTGGCTCAGAGCCACTGGCCTTTCCTTTAGCAACAACGGCAAAGGTATCAAAAGGCAAAAACCCCGTCCTTGCAAAATGGTGGTCTAGGTGAGGCTGGCTCACACAAATTAAGATAACAAAATTCTGAGGAACGTCTGCTTTACCAATTTTAGTAAAGTGAAAGTTATTTCGGGAACAGATACAATGCACTGTTGCTCAAACACCATCAAAGCATCACCTAGACAGGTTGGTTAAGGCCAGGCTGTTGGACAAACCCCTGGATCTGCAGACATAGTAGGAACAAGGTTGGACCTGACATTTTGCAACACTCTTCAGTTTCCTTTTGTTTGCAAACATCCACTCAAGCTGTTTGCTCTACTGTACTTACCATAGTTTTCTATGAAATACTGGCATCACAAGTGTGTGAAGACCATGACTGTGGCAGGGGCACTCAGGAGAAGAACAGGTACAATGTTTCTTTATTCCTTATTAACATATTGTCAGTTGTGTGAGCTTATGCCAATCCTGTGGCTATAACCATACCATGATAATAAAGTACATTTATAAATTCTCATCCCCCTAAATTCTTCTAATTTTGCAATAGTTCCAAAATACTGTTCTACATTCAGAATTATAATCTCAGTTTTTTGTGTGTGACATCATCTGACATCAGCGTATTTGATTATGCTGCACTTTGAGATTGAGTGAGATTCTAAATGCATGTGACCAGTAAAGAAACATTTTAGGACATCCACTCAATACATTTTTGCATGAGCAGCAGCTACATCCCAGGTTCTAGAGGAGTCCCTGCTTCAAGAACTCATGATGCTGCTGGAAGAGTCAGGCATTAAGGAGCAAAGCAGTAAATGATATGACAGAGAGCTATTATTTCAGGATGCAGTGCAGGCAAGTAGGAAAAACAGAGGCATAGAAAGCAAGTTTGGGGTTGTGCTCAGAAATGCTTCTTCAAAACACTGAAGTTCAGATGAGTCCTGGAGCATACGTATGAACTATTGGGAGAACTGGGACAACAGAGAGCAAAAATGGTATTATTGTTTTCAAGGACTACAAAGGAGACCAGTGGGACAAAGCAGGGTTGGACACTGATAAGAACATTGAAGCCACAATGAAATAAAACGAGGGTGCCATAGATGGAGCATCAACCTACTCCTGAGCCCATTTTTTAAAATTGGCATCTTTTAAGTGATGCTTTTATAAAACATGCTACAGTGACTACTGTTTAAACCATAAGCATTAGGACTTGCAGAAGGCCAGGGAACGGCCTGGAGATGTAAAAAAAGATTTCCATGGGGTTAAGTTATGTGCGCCTCACATTCACATGTTGAGGTCCTAACTATCAGGATCTTCTAATGACTATTTTCAGAGACAGTGCTCTAAAAATGTAATTGCATCAAAATGAGATCTTTCTAATGGTACCTAATTCAATATGATCGACTTATGGCTTTATAGAAAGAGGAGGTGAGAACATAGACACACACCAAATGAGAACCATATAACAGACACAGGGCAGATGCTTTCTCCAGGCAAACAAACCAAGCTCGCTGATGCCTTCAGACATGTGAAGAGATTAATCTCTGCTGTTTAACTAGTCAGTAGTATTTTGTTAAGGTAGTCCTGCAAACATGGTCATATGAGGTAGCATTTTCCTTACGTCCTGTCTCTGCGTTTGTGTCTGCTATTCAGTTTGGCTCTGGCATGAATGCAGGCTGCAGTAAGGACACATACCTGATAAGTACTGACAGACCATCAAAGGCTTGAAGTAAGGAGATTTATGATTAAATTATTCACATACTCTTATTTTTAAAAACCAGATAGGCCCTTGGATGAAAAATAAGTCATACAGAGGCAAAGGGCAGAAAAGGGTCCATATACGAGGCCATTAATCTACTCCAGGTGACAGGACCAGAGTCTGGAATGAGGCTAGAACATGGACAGTCGAGTGGCATGGGTTGTGTACAGTAGGTTACAGAGAGTGTTTTTCTGAACTAAGATGTAAGGACAAAGAAATAACAATTATATATTTACACTATTTCTATACCAGACAAAATGCTAGATTCCCTTTATGTGATAGTTCAATCTTCATTTAACCCTCCAAAAGTGCTATCCTATGAGAACTGAATAGGTTTAGAAACTGGGTTTCCAGAGGCTAATGCAGAATTCTAACTCTTCCTCTTCCTCCAACACGTAGTCTAGGTTTACAATAATCTATTACATCATAAAATAATTAATTAGTTGTCATTTAACTCTATACGGAACACTTGTACTATCTTGACTGTGACTCCAGCTATGCCTACATTCCCTTTATTTAACAACAGCTATCAGTTATCTTCTTGGGATCCTTCACACTCAGACTCCTTGCATCTGCCTTTTCAACATTAATAGTGAAGATGAAATCTCAGTTCCCTTCAAATCCCAAACTGCGTAGAAATGAGGTGCTGAACAATCGTGTGCTTGTGTTGCTAATATCATCAGTAATAATTTTCTAATGCTTCCAGAGGGGGGGGGGGATGTAAGGCTTGGGTCCTACATGGGTTACACTAAACACATTTCCCAATTAAAGCAGAAACTATCTGTTTTATATTTGTATTTGTATTACCCCATAAAATTAATCTGCCACCTGAAATGCAGTAGGTCTCTGATAAGTCAGTTGTCAACAAATAATGGTAGCTATGCAATTAAGAATAATTCCTAGAGATGCTTCCTCTAATACTACTGGTTAAAATGTTCAAATCAACCTTGAAAAGTGTGTAATTGCATAGAAACTAGACAATTTGAAATTGGAAAGATTTCTTCCCATAATTGTAGATATATTTGGTGAGCATCAAAGACACCTTTTCCCCCCACACAATCCTATTTCATTGATACTGGAGATGTTTTAAAATATTTTTTAAATCTTTCAGTGAGGTGATACTTTGACCCCGAGAGTCTGTTAGGCAAAGAGACTGATCTTTAATTTAAGTGGCAAACAGACAAGACCATTAATATAAAATTTTTAAAAATGGTCTTATATAATTAATTGGCTGGGAAGGTAATTAAGAAAGTATCAGATAATCTCCAACCATTTACTCAACACTCCAATACCTAGTTAAGGCTATGAATTCACAAATACATCTCCAATAGTGATGTACAATTTGCTGTCACATCATAAAATAAAAATCTGCCTCACCGATGTGAGTGTATGTCAGTCCTTGTTCCCTATATTTTCTCCCTCGCTATGCTCCTGAGGAAACAACCTGTCCACATCACAAATTCACCAACATCTTACAAAGTTCAAGTTGTATCCAAAACTAATGAAACTTCAAGAGCTTAGGCAGAAAACAATAGCAACAACACAGGGAGATTATAAAATTTTATAATTTCCAGGGAGATTATAAAATATTTCCAATTTTGCTTGGCATTAACAAGATATGGAAATATAGTTACTCAAGAGTAAACAAAGACAACAGATACCCATTGATTTTATCAACAAAGCAGGAAATAGCTCAGCTTTCTAGAAGCTTCCTTGCTTAAAAGACATTAAAAATTGGTACCTTCTATGATCCTTCTATCAATATTCTTTTACTTTGATAGCAGTAAAAGTTTTCAATAATGGAGGCAAAGACTTGAGACAGTATGAATAAAACATGAAAACAAATTTATACAATAGAATTTCCTGTAGACAATAAAGATTTTAAAAGATATTCATTGATATTTGAACACAATGAAGACAATAAATATTAAAATTATCTCGAAACAAAAGGCCATTTCAAAAATTTTCAAGGTCTCTCTCTCTCTCCCTCCCTCCCTCCTTCTCCCTTTCCCTCTCCCTCTCTCTCTCTGCCTCTATATATATTTCTCTCTCTTTCTCTCCCTCTCTCTTTCCCAGTGCTAAAGTATATGTGGATCCAGAATTTATGCTCATTGTAAAAGGGAGTTTAATTTTGTAAACTAACCATGGAGAAACAGTTTGGCATTATATCTTCAAGTTGAACTCCCACTTACACTAAGAGCCAGAATAATCCACTCCTTGATATATACGCAAAAGAAACTCTTGCACATTTACAGCAGGAAATTTGGGCCAGAATATTCACAGCAATACAATCTGGGAAACAAGCAAAAAAAAAAAAAAAAAAAAAACAAAAAACAAACTGCCAACAGAGCAGATGAATAAGCCAGTTCTTATGCAACACGAACATCACATAACAAGCAAAGGAAGGATCAATAGCACTAGGCAACAAAAAAAGAATGCATCTTAGCAATGCATCATTAAGTCTAAACCATGGCAAAAGTTTATGTTTAGCAAATTAAAGACAGCTACATGCTTTAAATATACTGTTAAAATAAGGATAACCTAAAATACCCATTAGAGAAAGGCTTAGAATAAAGCAATGAGACAGTAGAAACGGGAAGAGGATAAATATGAGAATAGGACTGAAGAAAGGAGTAGCTAACTGCAAGTTCATATTGGGGTCTGCTCTTTTGGTTGGATGCTGTTCAATGAGTAGGGTTATTTTATTTTAACCAATAAATGAAGGGAGGTATGAAAAGGAAGTTATGCATAGATTTTAGTGTAAATGTATTATTACATAAACATAATCATGTGTACCTAAGCGTCTTTAAATATATTCAAAAGGGCCTAGGATAGAAAGCAACAATATTTAATGATATAAAAATGTAGGCTAAAACGTTTTATATATAATCTGAAGACCCACTGAAGCTTTACCTAGAACCATGTCCATTTATTAATATTCTATTGGAATAGAATATCTATATTGGACACAGTTTGTCTCAGGACATACCAAATGTAATAGTGTGTTCCTATTTCAAAGAATTTTTTTATATCTGATAACACTAGTATGTTTATTTTCTTATAAACTTGGGTAAAATTATCTTTCTTCCACATGTCCCTACTTTCCATTACATAAGCATCTTTCATTACCAATAGTATACAGACAATTGATATTTCTAATCTTAAAAAACCCTTACTTTCAATAGTGATGGTTTGTATATGCTTGGGCCAAGGAGTGGCACTATTAGGAAGTGTGGCCTTGTTGGAGTAGGTGTGACCTTGTTGGAGTAGATGTGTCACTGTGGGTGTGGGCTTTCATATCCTAACCCTAACTGCCTGGAATTGAGTATTCTTCTAGCAGCCTTCAGATGAAGATGTACAACTTTCAGCTTCTCCTGTACCATGACTACCTAGATGCTGCCATGTTCCTGCCTTGATGATAATGGACTGAACCTCTGAACTAGTAAGCTGGTCTCAATTAACTGTTGTCCTTATAAGAGTTACCTTGGTCATGGTGTCTGTCCACAGTAGTAAAACACTCACTAAGACAATTCCAAATATTTATTTCCATATACTTAAAAATATGCTTGCCATATTTATATTTCTGGGGGAAAACATTTCAGTACAAACAGCCCTAAATCTTCCTTCCTGTCTGCTTCCTCCTCTGCTGTAGTCTGATTCACTGAGATTTTTGTGAGAACCATGAGTTTTCCCCTAGTAATTCCACTGTTCTCACCAACTTTAAAAACTATGTTTTGTGATTGGGTTACCTCACTCAGGATGATATCCTCCAGATACATCCATTTGCCCAAGAATTTCATAAATTCATTGTTTTTAATAGCTGAGTAGTACTCCATTGTGTAAATGTACCACATTTTCTGTATCCCTTCCTCTGTTGAAGGACATCTGGGTTCTCTTCAGCTTCTGGCTATTATATATAAGGCTGCTGTGAACATAGTGGAGCACGTGTCCTTGTTACCAGTTGGAACATCTTATGAATATATGCCCAGGAGAGGTATTGCTGGATCTTCCCAGAAACTTAGAATACCCAAGATACAATTTGCAAACCACAAGAAAATCAAGAAGGAAGACCAAAGTATGGATACTTCATTCCTCCTTAGAATAGGAAACAAAATAGCCATGGAAGGAGTTACAGAGACAAAGTTTGGATCTAAGATAAAAGGATGGACCATCCAGAGATTGCCCCTCCCGGAGTTCTATCCCATAATCAGCCACCAAACCCAGACACTATTGCACATGCCAGCAAGATTTTGCTGAAAGGACACTGATATAGCTGCCTCGTGTGAGGCTATGCCAGTGCTTGGCAAATACGAAGTGAATGCTCACAGTCATCTATTAGATGGAACACAAAGCCCCCAATGGAGGAGCTAAAGAAAGTACCCATGGAGCTGAAGGGGTCTGCAACCCTATAGGTGGAACAACAATATGAACTAACCAGTAAACCCAGAGTTCCTGTCTCTAGCTACATATGTAGCAGAAGATGGCCTAGTCCGCCATCATTGGTAAGAGGGGCCCCTTGGTCTTGCAAACTTTATATGCTCCAGGAGAATGCCAGGGCCAAGAAGTGGGAGTGAATGGGTAGGGGAGCAGGGCAGGGGAAAGTATAGGGAACTTTTGGGATAACATTTGAAATGTAAATAAAGAAAATATCTAAGAAAAAAAGAAAAAAAACAACTATGTTTTGTCTCCCATTTTAAAAACTAAAAGTTTTAGTTCGTAAAACACACTAATATGCTATATTCTCCATTTAGCCTACCACCTTCAAAGTGACAATCAGTGAGTATGTCTTTTGCCAAAAATAACTATAAAAAATTATTACAAAAATGGTCATTTGATTCTATCTACACCATTTCTCTATTCATTAGTACAAATGTATATGTCCTCAAGTAGTAATCTCTCTCTGTCTCTCTGTCTCTGTCCCTCCCTGTCTCTCTCTGTCTCTCCCTGTCTCTGTCTCTGTCTCTCTCTCTGTCTCTGTCTCTCTCTGTCTCTGTCTCTGTCTCTCTCTCTGTCTTTCTCTCTCTCCCTCCCTCCCTCTCATACACACACACACACACACACACACACACACACACACACTTCACCCATGCCCACCATGCTTCAAAACTGTTTTTGTTAAAGCCATCTACCTCACACACATCGCTAAATCTAGTAGTCAATTTAAGCCCATGTGTCTCTTGATCTGGTGTTGGCAACTATCATTTTTCCTAAATCACATGAGCACTCTTCTTCTCCTGTTCACACATCACAGAATACTTCTGCTTAGACTACCTTCTAGTCCCACACCGCTTAACATTGGAGCCATCAGAGCTCGAAGATAACACTATGTGTGCATTTCTGTATCATCTTTAATCTCTTGCAACCTCTTTGGTCTTAAAACTTCAAATACCATGTGTATTGACACACATATGTCTCTTCAATTGCAAGACACTCTCTTTGGTATTTTGCAACCATGACTTTATTGCATGCACATGCAAATCATGTATCCACACATCTAAAGGGCTTCTACTAATAATGCTGATAATGGTATTCCTTTAGATACTTAAACCAAAACTTTACTCAATCTCATTTCTTTCATTTCTCACAGACCCTGCATTATAACTGCCATCCTTCATCTTAAAAGACAAAACACAAGCAGAAAACAACCAAGTCTTAGATATCAGCAGATTACTTTGTCACTTGTTTGGTCCAAGTGTTAAGCATCTCATGACTGAGCAATTGTGAAAAGATCCCAACCAACCCTGCTTCTTTTTGTTCTTAACACAACATCCCTAATGAGCCTTTTCAAAACTCGCCAATACAGGATGTGCCCTGATATACTTCCCCCCAATCATATCTAGTGTGACTCAAAATAAAAGCAAAGTCTACATGCCTGCCTACAGAGCTTTGTAGAGCCTCTTCTTTCTTCCACAACACTTTCATCTGCACTGCACCAGCCCTGACTTCCAGGCTTTGCAGGATTGTCCCTAGAGCTCTTGCTCACCAGAAGACCTCACTCCAAATGCGCCCTTATGTTCTCATCCCTCTGTGATCAGTGTCCAGGTCCCACTTTATCAACAAAGCCTTCCTAACAGTGGAATTAAAACCACCTTCACACCCATCCTCTACGTTCACTGACACCAGTCACACTACATAGTTCACTTGTTTTGTGTTTTAATTTCCTGTCTCTTCTACTAGCAAGTGAGCTTGGGAGGAAACTTGGACAGTCCCCTATAACTTTAAACACCACACTTGTTCAGTTTCTCAGAATAGAAATCATGGAGCTATTTTTACTTCCCTTGATCATTCATATTAAATATATCATCATTTTGTTGAATTAAAATCCCTAAAATACCTCATCTTTGTCCATTTATGTCTATCCTCTCTACATCTACGTCATTTCATGTGACCATCTACATAATGAAGAGGAACAACAACAATAACAATACAACACTGAAACACACACGTGTCACGTGGTTTTCTCTGCTTCTAAACCTTTTTTTACTCAGCACTTAGACCAGTCCTTTCACAGAAAGTTAATGCCTTACCTAACAAACTCCAGGGGCGCCCAAGTTTGCTAAGAGAATCATCCAAAATACTTTATAGAATCCCCTACAGACCTTTTATGACCTGGCTTCTGCTTACAGTTCTCACCTAGTACCGTAATAATCCTGGCCCTACTTTAGAACAAGAAGGGCACCAGAAACCTTTGATTCTCATAATCACACCAATCTATTATCCACTTATTCATATTTTATTTGTTTTGTTGGTCTGCTTGTTGAGTTGGCTTGGTTTTATTGGTTGTTTATTTGCCCAACAATAACTTTTCTCTTTCCCTCCTGGCACCCTCTGTTATTAACTTGAAAGATTTGTTTAGCCATCATTTCTATGTAGACTAGATTCCTTTCACACTTTCTATTTTGATGTTACTAAGTTGTCCCACTATATTATCATTTACTTGTTTGATTTTGGCTACTTTTATCTCTTTTTATTGCTTAGAGGTAAAGTCCATGACAGGCAGTTTTGATACCAAATACTGTCTTAAGACTTCCATATTACTCCTTCTACGTAACACTGTATCTGCACACTGGTATAACAAATGAATCAATTGGTGACTCAGGGAATGTCGCTTTCACTTTCTGTTCCTCTACTTAAAATATTCATTCGATGTATGATTATTAATCGTGGTTTGACAGTCAATTAATAAAGCTAGCACATGACACAGGAACTTTCAGACTGAGACACAGATCATCTGAAAACTTCCTAAGAACAATTAGGTTTGTGTCAGAGAAATAGACCAAGTTCACTCAAATGAATACAAGTTTCCATGTTTTCTCCTCCATTTTAAATACTATTATTTTTCTCTTTTGGGGTGTTATAATTGCTTATTTATCCTTAACTAAATAATAAGAGTTATGTTCAGGATAACTGACTCTTGGTACACAGTACTATGTGAGGATGCCTCCAAAAATGGACATAACCATCAGGTGTCTTAACTAAAGATTGGAAGATGTGATGTGAACTGTGACTTTGTCAATTTTTAGCCTTAGTTATTGTGGACATTCAGTAGGAATTCTCTCAACCTCTTCTCTAGCAGAGGAATAATGCCTACCTTGTGCATCTCTGTGTTTCTGAAGCAATCTTATTATTTAAGACCATGGTACATTCCAGTAATATGAAGTCCTACTACACTAATGAGCAACCTTGTGAAATTAATGGAAGTCTTCTATTTCCATATCAGTAAGGTTAAGGAAGATGATCTAAAGCAACCACCTATATTTATCGTATTAATTGTTTGAGATTATATGCCCCCAAGACTGTATGTATGCCTCAGATATGTAGAAAATAAGGAAAGGCAGGATTCCTAAACTATCTTCCTGTGGTCAGCTACCTAGTTTTATGAAGCCATACAACTGTGTTCAAAGTGGACAAGAGACAGAAAGAACGACTTTCTAGTTCCTCTGTGACAAACTCAACGTGGGTGCCACTTCTAAGCAGGAACAAGCTACATCAGCATGATAGGAACTAACTGACTGACTCATCAGAAGCTGAAAGACTTCTGCCCTTCAGAAGTCCATTCCAGCTTCTCTCTACTGGCCTGCTCTGTTCACCTTTCCCCTCCCTGCCCTCCCCAATGGGAGAATGTGGAGATGAGAGAGAGAGGAGTTCCTGGAGGGATGAAGAGAAGAGAACCATTTCAGCTCCCTTTATCTCCCCACGGCAAGCTGTGCTGCCAAGTTAAAAATACATAATTTGGTTTCCAAATCTATTTCAACCTCTGCCTGGCCGACTGTGTAGTCACAAACCATCCCGTTGCAATTCACGTCTTTGCTTTCAGCTTTATTTTAAATTGAACCCGGCTAAGTTGTATAAACAGATGAAAGGTAAATGTCCCACAAAGAGCAGAAATGGGATTAAAGGAGGCAGGAAGCCAATCCATATTTATAGTGTGCTGTGGTCAAAATCTGAATGGTTTTCATCTTATTTTTAAATGCCAAACTTTCGGCAAAGTATAAAATGTCAAGTCATGGAAGGGATGAAAGTTGCGGCTTATAAATTTACCTGGTAACAGGAATGTTTCTTTTTATGTTCAATAGTTCCCAATAGAACTTCCATGTAAACAGATAATCCATGTCCTGCAGGTGATCATTACCATCCTTCTGTCATATTTGGACTACGACCTGCTTACAGAGAACGGCCCATTTCTGAGGAGCCAATCGTCTCACCACAGATATCTATGAGCAGGGTGAAAATATCCCTTAGACTGCAAATTTTTTTGTTTGTTATTTTTTGTTTTGTTTTGTTTTTTATTTTTTTTTAATTAGGTATTTTCCTCATTTACATTTTCAATGCTATTAGGCTGTAATTTTTATGGTAACTTCGTTAGTAATTTATCATCTGCTAACACTCAAAGTAAGATAACTGCAACCCTGACCCGTGATGGTTTATAGCAATGGTCAGGTGAATGAGGCAGATCACTCAACAATGTCAAGTAAGATGACTGATAATCAACTTGAGACACTTAGCCACGTTATAGTTGACGGAACCTAACTCTCTTATGGTCTTCCCGGTGTTATGGGAGAGAGCACATGGTAAAAATGCTTCTATATAGCAGATTCCTTTCTTCTTCTTTTTTTTTAATAAGTTGTCTTACAGCCAAGAGAACATATTTTTACTTTCAACACTTACTAATAAAGTCATATAGAACCAGCTATAAAATGTGCTTTCATTTATGAATATTTAAGGTACATATGAGCTATATTTTCCTACTTTTGTATTTAAAATGTGAGTTTAAAAACCCTTCTGGGAAGACAGAGCCTCTTCTATTGACATTCTACAGAGTCAAGTGGTAATCACGTGATCTAGAACATTCTCCACAAAACTATTTTTGATCTAAAATGATAATTTCCTAGTCACTTAGGAAAGCTCACATTTTGACAACTGATTCACTTCTCTAATGAAGTCTCTCTTCAGATTTGCATGAAGGCAAAGGTAGTGTGGGCAACCTATACCTGGAGAAACAACAGGGAAGAAGACAGGGAGAAACTTCCATCTTTCCCATCCATCTTTATCACTGGCAATGCAGACACCAAAGGAATCACCTCACTACTTTATAGAGTTACACCCCCCCCCCCAAAAAAAAAAAGCAAAGAAACGGATTGAAATGCTGGAGACCAGATCTCAGCACTGATGTGCTATGTGCCCCATGCAAATCATCTCCTTTAGTGTCCTCCTCTGCCTAGTCCTCACCCCAGTCTATCCAAGTCTACTTAACCCCATGATTCTTTCTCTCTCAGTCCACACTCCTTCTATCTCAGATCCCATGTGTTCCCCCACTCCAGGATCCTATTTTATCTGCTCTCCCACTCTCTCCCTCCCCCACTGCCTCAGCTGAAGGCAGAGAGCCCTGCCCCCATGCTTTAAGCTCACCCTCCCCCCTTGGCTCAGCTGGAGGCAGTGAGCCCCCTGCCACCATGCTTTAAACTCAGTCTACTACTTTGTCAATCCACTAGCTTTGTCCTGTAAGTACAAAATTCCACCCGGGGTTCAAGTCCATAAACTCAAGTTACCAAACCTGTCAAATGGGGACAGCAACAGCTTTTCCTTGGAGTTGCCATGAGAGTTAAGAGTGATGTATACAAAGTGCCAATCTAGTTGAAATTAAAGAAGCACACTAATAATGGTTGTCTTTGTTACCATTCCTATCAGTTCGGACTTTGGGCTGTTTTAAGTCTGGGGTCCTCTGGTCTAACTTATTTACAGAAGGAAGAGCAGTACTTTGCTTTCAGAAGAGTGAACCAAGCCAAGCAGTCTTACGCAGTCACTTCTCCCTGATGAGCAGGACTGCTAAACTGGACTGAGGTTGAGTTCTTGCAGGTTTCAGCGCCTAGCAGCAAGCTTGCCATATAGATACCGCCGCATATGCAAAGGAACTATGGTTTGAGAACAAATGCGCCTTGAATGTGTGTCTCCCTACTATGCACTTCACAGGTATTGATGGAAGGCGGGAATACAGATAATCACTTCTGAAGCTTTAGAAGAGAAAGGCCAAAGACCAGCTAGCTCCTCGAAGAAAGTGAGAAGATAGCTGGAAAGGAAGGACAGGGCTCCCCAGCAGAGCAGCCAGCTTCAGCTCTGTGCCCCAGATTCCTGTCCTAGCTAGAACACAGGTGAACCCTTGGCAGAGACAGGGACACGTGGGAGGAGAAGACCTGAGGCCAGCTGCTTCTGGAGCAACAATGTATACCTGGGCAAAGTGGACAGAGTCAAGGAAAATCCATACTCAAGCTCACAGAAGCCAGGCAAGCATGGGGCAGCAGCTCGGAGTTCATTTTTGACTTCCCTGCCTCCCCCACCCTGCAGTCAGGTCTCAAGAGGTAATTAGTGTGGGGGAGGCCAAGCTCCTGAGGGGGCGGGGAGATGGGAAAGTACGGATGGAGGCGGTCTTCTTGTCATAGGTCTCACTGAGGAGAGGAAGAGAGAAAGGGGGGAGGCGCTCGAGAGAATGACTGGTTTTCATTTTTGCACGTGAGGCGTACCTAATATTTCCACAAATAGACAGGCAGACCAGAGACGGACAGACAGAGCACACTTGCATGTTTTGAAACAATCCGTACCCCCAAATCCAGGACGCAGCCTGTTGTCATAACCATCCAGCAAACTGTCCAGAATACGGGTAAAATTTTCCGGGCACAATTTCTCGTCCTTTGAGTTCTGTCCTGGGGATTCGTTTAAACTGCAAGTGCAAAAATAACAGGGGTGGAAAAGACTATTTTAAGAATGGATCTGAGAACAGGTGGAGAAGGGTTGCCTTCTAGGGAAAGAGTCGCTGGTCTTAAGCTAAAGGAGGGTTGGGGGTTGGGATGTGGAGAACCAAAATGGTCAGAAAAAGAGTATCTCTGGGCAGCAGGCACCCCCCAGACTGCAAGTACCCTTTAGGCAGCACGTACCCCAGCACCCGCGCTTCCTGCACCCGACTCTTCCCAGTGGTCTCTGAGTCTACTCGGTCAAAGGAAAGCTTGGCTTCAGCCCATATGGCACTGAAGAAGGGAAGATCTGCTTCGCTCCAGGAAGAGTGGCCAGAGGGGTGTTGTGGATTTGGACACTTGCCCACCTTCCCCATGCACCCCCTATGCTACGACCCTCCCCCCACCTCCCCACCGAACTCACCAAGCCGCCAGGCACAGGAAGTGCAGGAGGGCGAGGCTGACCCCGGAGCACAGCGCAATCGCGGGTACCTTCTGGACAGAAACCATCTTCGCAACATGCCATACTTTAAGCCTGTTCACGTTTCCAGCCTCTCGAGATGCCCTGGGCAGGGTGCGAGGAGAGGGCAGAGTGGCTCCCGCGGCGTGCGCACACTCGCGCTCACACTCGCCCGCGCTCACACTCGCCCGCGCTCCTCCAGCCTAGCCGCGGTGGGCGTGTGTGTGCACGCGGCCAGGGGAGGCGGGACCTGCGCGCCCGCCCCCTCCCTCGCCGCTCGCGCCCAGTGCGAGCGAGAGCCCGGCGCTCAGCTCCGCACCTTGTCAAGCTTGCAAGTGCTGCTCACCGGTGAACTTGGGAGCTCCTGCCACTCGAAGCTAGGCAAGTTTGTTCCAACCTGTAACTCAGGGGACGCCACCCACGGTCCTTGGTCCCTGCTCCGGGTCAGCGACTTCAAAACCCCAATTGGGTCCCCTGCCACTGGCCTGGGCTGACTTCTCTTCTTTCTGCTTTTCTCCCTCCCTTTACCAGGGTTTGGCTGGAAACAATGAAGAGCCTTTCTCATAGGTTGTTTGAGGACTTGCCGGTGCCCACTGCGGAGAATGTAGGTGGAGAAAGGGCGGGATGAGAGGCTTTGCGGGGCGTGGCGGTGGGAGGTATTGGCGAAGGGAAGAGAACCCTTGTAGGTACCACAGTCTATGGGACCTCGAGTTCGGGGGAGGACGGGGCAGGAGGGACGGGGGAGGGCAGGGGGGGCAGGATGCTGGGCGGCCTGACAACTAAGGGAAGGGAAGATTCTACTACCTGGGCAGACTTGCCAAACTGTTGGACAGTTAAGGAGAATACTGTGAAGGTATCTGTGGGGAGAGAACTGTTTTAAAGATAACAGATTTTCCTTCTTTGCCCTACCCGACTCAAGGCACACTTGTGTCCCACCCCTCCAACCCCTCCCCTTGCAACTCTACCTGGGAACTATGGGCAAACAGACTGCTACTTCTTGAAACCCTTCTCCTTCAGAATGGAACTGATTGAATTCCAGAAGTTGACAGCTTTATGGGGGAGGCAAAGGTGGCTGGGTTGGCAAGAGAAAAAAAAAAGAGAGGGGGAGGCGGGGGGGGGGAACGTGGAAGGATGGAGGGAAAGGTGGGGAGAGGGATAAAGAGAGAGAGGGTGGGAGGGATGGAGCAAAAGAGAATATTAGAGAGTGAGGAAGGATAGGAGGGAGGGAGGCAGGGAGGAAGGGAGGGAGGGAGGGAGGGAGGGACAGAGACAGAGACAGAGACAGAGACAGAGACAGAGACAGAGACAGAGACAGAGACAGAGAGAGGTGGTTTCCTTCACAACTTAAAAGAGAACCCTAAACAGTGTTTAATGTTTTATGGGAAAAAAACCAAATACTTGGAACAGGCCTTTTTAAAAAAAAAAACACACACTAATTACTAATTATTGAGGGGTGTACTTTACTTTAATACAATGCACAGAACTGTTTCCAAATGACATGTGTCAATGACATAAGTAATTTCCATAATATTGTGTTCTGTTTAGAACACTAGTGACTTGTTCAAATTTTTAGGACTAGTGGGGTGCTAACATTTGGAAAAGTAAGAGAAGAGTTTGGGTGGTGGTTCTTTAATTAATTCAATCTCTTATTTTTTTTTTTCTTTCCAAAGGAAGGCATGTAGTATCTGTCTATAAAGTGAAGAGCTATGAGCCCTATGGGAGTGTGCATTCTGAATTGCTGCCTGGTGGGATTTATTAGACCTCCCATAGTTTCATCTCTGATATTCTTCTCCTATGGACTGTAATCTGGAGTCTGATGCTGGCTGTTTGCCATTCCTGTGTTTATCTCTTCTTAAGCACAGGGCGTACAGCCTATCAGTAACTATGACTAGACGAATAATCAGTGATTTCCTTAATCAGAGATCTGTCTTTTGTTTAAAATTTTATTGGCTATTTTATTTATTTACATTTCAAGTGTTATCCCCCTGCAAGGTTTCCCCTACACAAACCCCCATCCCATGCCCTCTCCCCCTGCTTCTATGAGGGTGCTCCCAACCGACCCATCAACTGTCTAACTCACTGCCCTAGCATTCACCTACGCTGGGGCATCAAGCCTTCACAGGACCAAAGGCCTCTCCTCCCATTGATGCCAGATAAGGCCATGCTCTGCTACATATGCAGCTGGAGCCATGGGACCCTCTATGTGTACTCTTTGGTTGGTGATTTAGTCCCTGAGAGCTCTGGGGGGTCTGATTGGTTGATATTGTTGTTCTTCCTATGGGCTTGCAAACCCCTTCAGCTCCTTCAGTCCTTCCCCTAACTCCTCCATTGGGGTCCCTATGCTCAGTCCAGTGGTTGGTTGCGAGCATCCGAATCTGTATCAGTAAGGCTCTAGCAGAGCCTCTCAGGAGTCATCCATATCAGGCTCCTGTCAGCAAGCACATCTTGGCATACGCAATAGTGTCTGGATTTGGTGGCTGCATATGGGATGGATCCCCAGGTGAGGCAGTCTCTGGATGGCCTTTCTTTCAGTCTCTGATCCACTCTTTGTCCATGCATTTCCTTTAGACAGGACCAATTCTGGGTTAAATTTTTTGAGAAGGATGGGTGGCCTAACCTCTCCGTACAGACTCTACAGGTTCTCTCTCCCCTTTGTTGGGTATTTCAGCTAATAAGATCTGTCTTACTAATTCTGGTGAAAACAAACCTCTCTCCTTTAGAAAAACAGTCAAAGAATCCCTGTACGCTGCAAATATGACCTGAAAATATTGTGCATGTGCATTTTCCATATGTTATATTTAAGAACTACAATGCTCACAGAAGACTGTGTTATTGCTATAGTAGCTATCGGCCACCAGTGGGATTCCTAGTTTATATGGTAGTTCAGTCCCTGGTGGTTTCTATAATGGTTGTGTCACATCTCAGCCACAGTGTAGGACCTTCCCCTAATCTGGGGATTTTAACACAATCTACACCCATAAACATTTCATGAGATCAATGGTTACTATTGTCCAAGTAGTTATTTTTAATAATATACTTGTCACAGACTTGGTTGATTTAGTATGATTATTTGAAAAAGAAATTAAAATTTGGACAGTGTTTGCATCTTATCTGAGTAATATCTGTATGTGAAATTTACAAAGTCAGCATTTTTAGGGGTTTTGAATTACTAAATATTTTGAATATTTATCTGTGTTTGAGTTTGTCACTGTCACTTTGGTTTTGTATTTAATCATCTCTAAAGTGCGACGACAGAGTAGGAAATACTCTACTTCCAATACAAACTTTTGATTTATTTGAAAATCTGATGCTTTCTAAGGGAAAGGAAGAATACATTTTAAAGGGCAATTGTACTGGCTGGTTTTGTGTGTCCATTTGACACAAGCTGGAGTTATCACAGAGAAAGGAGCCTCCCTTGAGAAAATGCCTCCATATTCTCCATTAGTGATCAGGGGAAGTGAGGCCTAGCCTGTTGTAGATGGTGCCATCCCTGGGCTGGTAGTCCTGGCTTCTATAAGAAAGCAAGCTGAGCAAGCCAGGGGAAGTAAGCAGCACCCCTCCATGGCCTCTGCATCAGCTCCTGCTTCCTGACCTGCTTGAGTTCCAGTCCTGACTTCCTTTGGTGATGAACAGCAGTGTGGAAGTGTAAGCTGAATAAACCCTTTCCTCCCCAACTTGCTTCTTGGTCATGATACTTGTGCAGGAATAGAAACCCCGACTAAGACACCAGTGAACTCAATAGAGGAATCACCAAATTGTCTGCTACTTTGTAAGTAGTTAATAACAGAGAACAATTATTTTCTTAGAATTTGAGTAATTAAATGGGTTCACAGTAAGTACAGAAAGCCTACTGATTATCCTTCTAAAACACCATGACCAGGGCAATTTACAGGAGGTTGGGTTCATTTTCAGTACAATTCCAGGGGCTTAGAGTTCTCTGCAAAGCAGAGGTATGTCAGCTGGAACTGGAAGTTAGGAGCTCACAACTTGAACCTCATAAAACAACTGGAGCGTCTTTCGATTCTGAAAGTCACCTCAAGTGACATACTTCCACCTAAACATCCCAACACCTCCAACTGGGAACCAAACGTGCAAATGCTAGAACCCATGGAGGATTTCACATTAAAACCACCACAGAAATATCCACAAAAGTCCATAATTATCTGTGTGCAAATATTTTATAAAGTTCCTACAGAGTTCTAAATGTTAGAATAAATACTCCCTTAACTGTGCCAATAAATCCATGTAGTAAAGATATATGTCCAAGTTTCCAAAGAAACCAATTATCAAGTTATGTATAACTCAGTGTCAAATGTCAGTAGCTAGGGGAAAGAAAAACTTTAAGCATCATCCACAGATCCTGAAAAACATTGAAGTTGTTGCCAAATTGCTATATAATAAGTGCAGTGCTGTGTCATGTATTACGAAACCTCATGCCTATTTCAAAGACCTTTAAAACACTCCAAATTTTTTATAAGGAATCACAAGGAGTATTTTTGTTACAGTAGAAAATTATAAACAAATCAATATTTCATGGCGAAGTGAATGAGGAACTCTGTGCAGACATAGAGTGCTATAACACACTATTTCTCTCCAATTTAGCCATAGCAAAGTATCTCAGGTTGCATTGTGTAGCTCAGAGTTTTGAAGGCTTAGAACCAGGGCAGCATAGCCTTGGCTCTAGTAAGGATACTGCTTGCTATATCTACATCATAAGGTGGATGAATGGTATCCCGATGGGAGCTTAGGAGAGGGGTGAGTCACATGCTGAGATAGGAAGTCAAAAATAAGCAAGGACAAGCGAAACTTACTTAATTTTTTTTCTTACCACCCTATTATAATAATTTACCAGGTTCCTGCAAGAACCACCTTATCTCTTTGGACAAATGATGCCTCAATTAACCATGTATGTCTTGGGGTAGGCTCCCACCTTTTAAAGGCTCTGCCATGCTCACAACAGTGGGGACCAGGTTTTGAACATACACTCTTGGGGAAGATGCTCAATCCATATATTATATTTGTGCATCAATTACAATGAGGAAAATAAGATCCATCTACTTGTCTCTCCACCCATTCATCTTTCCAGAGATATTTGCCACCATGTATGTAAGTAAAAGACAGAAAAATGCTTTTAGGAAAATATTCATTTAAAATAGATAAAGTGGAAGGCGACACTGTGAATTGTTCACCAGCATAAATGTAGCCACTTGAGTAAATTTGCATGAAGAGAAAACCCACAAAATTATAGATAGTATCTGTTAAAAGAAAGAATAGAGTAGAAGTGAGGATCACTGACATCTTAGACTATGTAACACCTCATTTCAGTGAAAAAAATCTCTGAAGGAAATAAGGAAAATGTCAGCACTTTTCATATGAAGTGGTAAGGACGTGGATGTTTAGGATTTCCTGGGGCTTTTTGTTGTTTGTTTTTGTTTTTTATTTGTTTATTTTTGTTGTTATTGTTTGAGTTAGCGTGTGTTTTGAACAACTGTCCATATACAACAAGACAATATAAAACTTTCTGTGTTAAAACAATGATTTGTAGTGTGGCTATAGCTATTCTCTATGGAGGTGCAGAATACTACTACAGTCACTCAGTGGCCCCAGTGAGATTGATCTATGACTGTTCAGGGTATAAGATACTGCTTTAGATTTATATGATGGGCACATAGCCGGATTATCTTAAACAACTGAGGAGTGGTTGCTAGTTGCATCTTCTCTGACTCTCTTTTGCCTTAGCTTGGATTTCTTTACAAGATGGTGGTCTAAGGATAGTGAGACTCCTTAGATACTGTCTGCCCTTCCAAATTACCAGGCTTAAGCAAGAGACTTCTTAGAAAAAATCTTCAAAATACAAAGGATCTGTCTACTGGTCAAAAAAGGTTATAAGGTCTAATAGATCTGTTAAAAGAGGATTCATAAAAGTAAAAGTACTGAGGAATGTCTGGTGGCTGTCTTTGAAATGTAGCTAAGACCCTGTACATGTTTTAGATGCCCACATGATTCCACAGGGGGGCAAAAAACCTAAAGATCATTTAATAA
Source organism: Mus musculus (assembly GCF_000001635.26). Classification (NCBI taxonomy): domain Eukaryota; kingdom Metazoa; phylum Chordata; class Mammalia; order Rodentia; family Muridae; genus Mus; species Mus musculus. The sequence continues at coordinate 71,663,802 of NC_000071.6, forward strand.
GTATTGTGATGGTTAATTTTGGGTCAGCTGGGCAAAAACACTGTATACATATATCTGGTAAAATATGGTACATGTTTCTATGAAAAAAGTTGTTTTTATAGGTAAGATTAAAATTACTCTACAGCCATATCACCCTGAATGAGCCCAGTCTCATCTGATAAGGTTAAAACTAAACTCTTTAGACACTGAATAAATAAGATTACTTTCCAAGCTGTGGCTGTGTTTCATTCAGTGGTTTGGAGACCTCTGCAGACAATGACTGCCCTGGAAAAGGGACTCTGCTGTAGTCTTGAGTTGCAATATTCCTTTTTTTCTTAGGTGACCAAGAACTCAGCACATCTAGCTTATGTTAGGCTTTTCCAGATTATGAGTTAGTTCTGTTGCTTTTGAGACAGGCTCTCACTGTGTAGATGTGGCTGGTTTGGCCTGGAACACAATGGCTCTGGATTCTTAGAAACCCACCTGCTCTGTCTTTTGTGTGCTGTGATTAAAGATGTGCACCTTCATTCCTGACAGGAGTCAGTTCTTCGAAGTGTGGATGCATGAGGCTGGAGAGGTGGCTCGGTGGTTAAGAGAACTTACTGCTCTTTCTGAGTACCTGTGCCCTTTCTGTTCCCAGAATCCATATTGGGTGGCTTGCAAATCCTTGCAATTTGAGGGTTCCAACACCTTTTAACCTGTTTGGTCCCCAGCATACTCAGAATCATAACATTCATAAAATATATAAGTAATTTTAAATGTGTATGGATAAGTGTAAGATGACAGGTAATAGATTACCTATAACCTACTGCTTCTATTTCTTTGGAGAATGGTGGCATAGATAATACAGGAATAGCAGGTTAAATATTCAAAACATTTTAGGTTTTGTTAATATTTTGATGTTTTCATGAAATTATATATTTTCTTGCTTTTCAAGTGCCAATGATTTGTTCCAAAGATGATGCTGTTTCTAAAGATCCTTGACATCTATAACAGATTATCTCCCTATTTGGCTTTAAATGATGAATTTTGTGAAAGTCACTCATGACATATTCATACAGGGCAGGAGCATGTATAAATATTAAGTGTACTAAATTAGTTACTATATTTTAAATTTTGTCTCTTTCAATATTTTCATCAAATACTGCACCTGTATTATAAAATCTTGGAAAATAAAAACAGCTAGCAAATTATTTTTAACATAATTACTTTAATTACTGCAATTTTAAAACATATCTTTTAAGTATGATAACTGGTCTAAACCTTTCCCAAAGAAATACTACCTTGGGGGCTGGAGAGATGGCTCAGTGTTTAAGAATGTTTGCTGTTCTTGCAAAAGAACCTAGCTTGGTTCTCATAACCCAGACAGGTGGGTCATGGGCACCTGTTAACTCCAAATCAAGGGCATTGGTACACACACACACACACTCCAATAAAATAAATCTTAAAGGCCTGTCTTATAAACAGCAGTGACTGAGTATATTTGGCAATTAAATAGGTCCAAAAGACAAAAACATAGAATTTACTCTATATTTTCTCCAATCATATTAAAGCATTTGCATAGTGTATGCTTTTCTATCAGTTTGTCTAAAGTGTGAATGAAGGGATACATCAGAAATACTGATAATTAGAATGAAGTAGCAATTTAGCCTGATGTTTGCATGTATTCTCACTCCTTGTTCTATACACAAACATTTTGGCATTTCAAATGTTTAAATAAAAATAACTCTTAAGAAAAAGCAGTTGTGGGTTTTTATGCCCTTTGGTCTGCTCTCTCTCTCTCTCTCTTTCTCTCTCTCTCTCTCTCTCTCTCTCTCTCTCTCTCTCTCTCTCTCTCTCTCTCTCTCTCTCGATACAAAACCTGTCACACAAGTCAGACACACATAAACTAAACAGTCTGAGCATCACAGGTATACCCCCAGCCTGCCATCAATTGAACAGAGTGATCAGACCTAATCGTCTACACACACTCGTGAAGCCTGAACAGAGCCCAGCGGTAATGTGTGCAGCCAAACTGCTCTTAATTACCATCTGGTGGCTACTGCATGCAGTGGCATTACCATAATTTTAAAAGAGAGTTAAAGAGATAGACTGTCAAGCATAAGAACAGAGGGAACTTTAACACAATTGACAATATTAAAAAATATGGTAGGATGGGCATAAAAGGATTTTACTTATAATTTTTTACCATAAAAAATTCAATGTTAAAAACTCTTATTCACTGAATGGAAGCAATGCATTAATGTGTAAAAGTTCAGTGTCTGATAAATAGGACACATAAAAGCATGAAACTGTAGATTATTTTTATTTGTTTTATAACACAAAAAGAGAACACCAGTGTTTATCTTTCTTTTAATGACAGTGTTCAGAATCTACTAAATCTTCCAGTCACACACACAGCCTCCTGTGTCATTAGCCACAGAAATGTCCTCTTGTTTTGTCTACCTGCAAAATATCATCTATCCTTAAAATTTAGTTTACATAGCACTTCATGTAAGAATCTATGGTCACCAGGTAATGGTTTTGTTATCTGTTGCTAATAGACAGTTATTGAACATCTGTCAATCATTTATATACTAGTTTCCAACAGTGTGGAGGGTGGTTTATTTATTCTCCCAGGGTTCAAGTCTTAAATATTTCATATTTATTCAAGGAGGAGCCTACTGCTATGTAGAAATCTTAAACCAAAGGCAACTTGTCATACTGCTAGCTTCTCAGATACCAAAGCAAGTATAGAATTAGATTTCAGAGAGGGAAATATATCCATATTGACCATATACATATATATATGTATATCCTGGCATCTTGCAACTTCAAAGCCAAATGTAACCATAGAAACCACCCTGTTGAACAGCATCACTTGGAAGGGGAACTGAAATAGAAATGGAAAACCCTATTTCCCCAAGTTTCTATAATTAAAAACAATTTGAGGCTTTAAATCGCAGTTTTCAACTCTTTGCACAATATTCTTTTTTTCCAGATAGGATCTTGCCTTGGGCTCATGGCAAGTCTCCTGTTTTAGCCTCTAAGGTGCTGGGATTAAGGTGCCTGCCACAATAACCAGCTTTAAGACTTTTTTTTGGAGAGGAAAGGCAGGTGAAATGGCTTAGCAGATAAAGGTCCTTTCCAACAAGCCTGAAGTGACCTGAATTCCATGCCCGGACCTTGCATAGTCAAAGTAAAGAATCTAATCCTATAAGCTGCCTTTTGGCTTCTAAGTCCACACAGTGGTGTACCCACCCCACCCCCCACCCCCACACACAAACATAGACACACCAAAATAAATGCAATAGTAATTTTAAAAGTTTTATTCTGCTGTTTTGATCTCTGATATAAGAATGAGCTTAACTCTGAGAATAAGCTTGTTCTTAAATTTTCATGTCTATTAAGAGATTTTAATTCAGTAATAAGGTCTTACTGTCAAGTTTCAGGCCCTACTACTGAAGACACTATAAACTTTGGCCATAAGATACAGATATTCAAGCAGAAACTGGACTGGAAGCTTCTTCAGTAATGGCTAAACTATGGTATCAGAAATGTTGTGCTGGCTGCTGGGGTAGAAAGGGCACGAGCTGTCTTTCCCACTGTAGCCCTTTGAGCTGTAATAATGATCTCCTGGGGAAGATGTGGTCACTAGTGCAACATAGAGGTATCAGCAGCTTTCTGCTTGGAATTGTGGTCCAAGCTCATGGCTGGGGAACTCATTGACTAATCAAGGAGAGTGTTGTTTGCCTCTGCTAGGTTTCAGTTTGGAAATGTTCCTTCTGCTGTAACCCCCAGATCTCTCCAACTAGATCTTAAAGTAGGTGTGCTGCAAGTGATGAAGTCTAAACATGTCCTCTTTTAATTTTTATTCCTGTCTATTCTGTTTTTTTTTTAACACCCAATTTTCAGTACTTCCATTCTTTCCTTCTTTTACTTAAAAATTTTCATTGTCAGTATTTTCACATAATCTTTCTTTTAAAATAATGTACTTAAAATCTGCATATTCAGATTTGGAGTGTTATCTTTTTTCTTTTTCTTTTTTAATTAATTAATTAATTAATGCATATATTCAATTTACATCCAAATATTAGCCCTCCCTCTCCTTCCAGTCCCCTTTCACAGAGCTCCTCCCCCTGTTCTCCCTCCTCTTCTCCTCTGCAAGGCAGAGCCCTCCTGGGTATCACTCCAGCTTAGCACATCAAGCTACTAAAGGGGTAGATACAGCCTCTCCCACTGAGGCCAATAAAGTAGGTATATTGACCCATAGAGCAATAACACCTTCTAATTTCGCCTAGATGCGTAAAATGAAATGCCATTTTTCCAACTTGTTTCAACATCTTTTATGAATGGAATGCCTTAGTTTGGGTTGTTTACAAGACACTTGCAATGCAGAGTGGTTTTCTTTTTCTTTTCTTTTTTTTTTGGGGGGGGGCGCTTATCAACTTATGACCACAGATTTTAATTTTCAGTTGCAGTGATTTCATAAGTCTGTTGTTCTGACTTCTGGAGAAAGGATTTGACAGATTATATTGTCATTTAAATTTTATAGACTGAAAAAGCCCACAAAAATCACGGGAATAAATATTGGAAAATGTGTTATATTTTCCACATAAAATAATAAAGACAGAACTCTTTTGAAGCCCGGTAATATTTCTCATGTCACAAATATAAAAGTACCACCAGATCAGATGATGTCACTCATTTTTAATGCAATGATTTGAAGGTTATTATCCAATTTAGAATTATAATGACTATCCAGCACAAAGCATTCAATATGTTGCCAAAGGTTCTATAAAAAAGTTTGCACATTTTGGTTCTGCTTAAACACTCAAAATTCTACAAGGAACAAATCCAAATAGCAAAGAGTAAGTGGAATAGCTAAAAAGTTTTTAAAAGTGTCAGACTTAACCCAAATGTGTCAATTCTCGAATTGTATATAAATATAAATAATGCAAGTGCAAGCAAAATGTGTCTGCACTGAGTAAGAAAGCAGCTCAAGTATCTGTCACGAAAAGGAAACTTTAAATATAAAGCACAAGACTTTCAGGTAAAACATCTATCACTGTGTCCTTGTATTAATATTATGTATTCATTTATCCACAAGAAATATGAGAAATAAAGAGGGATGTTTTATATTGATAAAGAGATACACTCAGGAGGTTATAATTATTAATTTTCCAAATCCATCTTTAATCAGTGTTTAAGGCTTTAAGGCTAATGATATGTTAGTTACTCTTGCATAAACTCACTGGCAGAACAAGCTGGAAGGAGAAACATTTACCTTAGTTCATAGCTTCAGTTCATAATGGCAGGAAGTGAAGAGCAGAGCCTCTCAGCTCAAGAAGTCAGGAAGCAGAGGGAGAGAATGTCTGTTTTAGTGGGTGTCCTTTTTCCCTTTTATTGTATTCGGGCCCCATTGCATGGGTGGTTGGCACCATCCATATTCAGTGTGATTATTTTTGAATGACTTTTTGGGGGGGGGGTAGTGAAGAACAAATGCCTTCTCCCTCCAGTTAGGAGACCCCATGACAGGCCAAAGTAATGACTCCATCATACTGCACTTTGGAGAAGCAACAGGGTTGTTAGGGTTCCTTACACTGGTGTGGCTGAGAGTCATTCACAAGACAGTGAGAGAGGCACAAGGTGCTCCACCAAGAAGGCCAGCTCGGCCTGTGGCATCACTCCAGAGGTCTTTGTAAGACTCATCTTTGGAAGGTGACTGGTGGGACATTCTCCTCTCCTTAGCAACTGTTTCCTGATTATGAATCTTTTAAGTTTCAACTTTGCAGAGACTTGTGGATTTTATTCATTGTCTCAGCTAGATGAGCTGTCTTCCTCCCTGTGTTAGTCAGTGTTCTGTAGAGTTTCAGAACTTATGAAATATCTCTCTATATTATTTATTGTAATGACTTGCAGTCTGTAGTCTGGCTAACCCAACAATGGGCAGCTGTGAATGGGAAGTTCAAGAATCTAATGGTTGCTCAGTCCCAGGAGGCTAGTTGTTTTCAGCTGCTCTTACATATATTCCAACTGATGGGCTGGCAAGTAAATGCAAGCACCTAAAGAGGAGCGAATCTTCTTTCTTTGATGTCCTTAGGGCTCCAACAGAAGTTGAGGCCCAGATTAAAAGTGTGTACCACCTCGCCTGAATCTGGGACGTGCTTTGTCCCAGGCTGACCTTGAACTTACAGCTCTCCTTGCCTCAGTCTCCTGGGGTTCAAGTGTGTACCAGCTTGCCTGGGCCTAAAGCTTTTCCTGGCCACTATGCCTCAAGATCTCTATGTCAAAATCCAGGTCAGAAACTTGTATCTTTCACCCTCAAGATCTGGATCACAGGTGAGCCTCCAATTCTGGATTGTAGTTCCTTCCAGATATAGTCAAGTTTACAGCCAGGAATAGCCATGACACTCCTTTCTGGAAGTAATATTTCAATTTGGAAGAAACTACTACACAGTTTTGTCTCTCAGGATCTGAAAGAACATACTTAACCACATATTGAGATGTATACTGAATATCTCCAGTTGACAATCAAGAAGAACCATCACAACAGGAAATGGCAGGATTTGTCTTTTAAATTAACTAAAATATACTTACATCATTACCTTCTTCCCTCTTCTCCCTCCAACTACTTCCAGGCCTACCATCTCCTAGTGGTACGAAGGACCTCCTATAAGGTTTCTCCTTTCAAAGATCTACACATTTCTACAACTCCAAATGGGGGACAGACTTCCTAGCACACGAACTTCTGTGTGTTGCACCCATAGTCATGTCACAGAACTAACAAAACTGAGATCCTTAATCACAGTGGGAGATATTAACACACCCCTCTCAGTGTCTAATGAAGAAATAGATAAAAACTGTCATGAACATATAGAAAAAAATCAATGGCACTGGTAACAAACTCATTACTGATACGGAGGGAGACTGGACCTAATAAGTGTGGCATATAATGTTCTCAATCGATAACAGAACATTACTAAGCTAACCACAGCTAGGGGACAGAGTAAATCAAATCAATGTCAAGAGGATGAGGTAATAGCAAACCTGTTCTTTTACCACTATGAAATTAAGGTTGAAGTCAGTAGAAAATAAATCAGAACAAAACTTCCAGGGAATGGAGAAAAATTGGAGCAATGAGCTAGAAAGATAGATGTGATCCAACTTCAGGAGGCTTAACACTTAAAATATTTATACCCTAACAGAACAGGTTATGTGTGTATGTGAATATATATATATATATATATATATATATATATATATATATATATATAAAGTGTACAATTGTAAGCTTTTGCAGCTGTCATGCTGAAACCAAGAATCGTGAAATTGCAGAAAGGATTTGTGTGTGTGAGCAAAATCATAGAGACTAGGGGCCCATTTAGCCCTAGTAATATTGATGATAGGAATGCCTGCCTAAACTACAAATGACAGGTTCCTAGTCCAGTAACAAGAGTGGTGCATTTCACTGAAAAAGTCAGAAGAAAATTATTTATGCAACATGGCAGGAATGGCCACAAATTGGTTACAATAAAATGACTTCCCAGTTATCTTTTGTTTTGTTTTGTTTTGTTTTGTTTTTTCATCTTAATTAAATGCTGGGTGAGGTGGTGGTATTTACTTATAATCTCTGAACTTGGGAAGTGTGCATAGGAGGATGATCAAAAGTTCAAGGTCATACTCCTTTTGGATGCACAGCCAATTTGAAGTCAACCTGGGGTATATGAAGTTCTGTCTCAGAAAACAAAGCAACCACAAAATAAAAATGTAAAGATGGTTGAGGATGTAGGTCTGTGGTACAGTTCCTGTCTGGCATATGCAGGTTCCTATTCCAAGTGACATGGGCACATGCATGTGCATAAACACACACACACACACACACACACACAGAGAGAGAGAGAGAGAGAGAGAGAGAGAGAGAGAGAGAGAGAGAGAAGGCTTGGAATAGAAAGCATGCCAAGTTATAAATGTTATTACTTGAGAAAAATAAAATGTTTTCCCTTATTACTGTATAATTGGAGCTTTTTCATTTGTCTAGGATGTTTATTGATTAAAGTGCCGCACACAGTTTTGGTGAGATTGTTACTGCCACACTGGATGCAGAGGGATTATTTTGAGGGAGTATTTTTTTTCTTGAGATTACAATGTAATCCTAAAACTTGTCCCTTCCCTTTCCTCCCTTCAAACACTCCCAAATGGTCTTCTTTGCTCTCTTTCAAATACCTGGCCTCTTTTTTCATTAACTTTTCCACATGCTTATATGTATATGTAATATATATATTCCTAATTATAACCTTCTCAGCTTGTATAATGATACTTGTGTTTTTAAAAATGCCATGATTGTGACATATTGACTCTATGGCTTATATTCATGCAATTTAAATGAATAAGATATCAATACCTTCTATATTAATAGCAAATACCATCTACTAAGCTTATTATGTATTCTCAAAACAGCTTCAATTTATTTTATTTTATTTTATTTTATTTTATTTTATTTTATTTTATTTTTGTAAAAGAAGAAGCCAGGTATGCCTATCATCCCAGCCCTTGGAAGGATGAGGCAGGGGAATTGTCACCAGGTGAAGACCAGCCTGAGCTGGTACATACTATAACTAACTCTCTCTCTCTCTCTCTCAAATGACAAATAGAAGCAAGCATGTTCTTGGTAGTGAGTTTTATTACAGGTACCCGGGTGAAGGCGACTGACAAAAGGCTCTTGGAGTTCAGATTATGTCAAGAAGGTAATCCACAAAATTATATGTTTTACAATTTGGCCATAAAAGTAGAGAAGTTGTAATTTCGGTTGGAGGGTTTCAGATCTTATTATGTAATAAAGATGGGAGGGGGAAAAGAAAAACATTTGGATCTACAGATCATAATGAGCAATACTGAGAAAAGGTTAAAAGAGGTGACAGGGGTGAGGGTAGGGTGGGGAGGAGAGAATAAAAGAAAGCAGAAAATACTGTAATAATGACTACTTTATAACTAATTGTAAGGGATTTTTTTTTTGCTTAGTAAATTTTTAAAAGAAAAATACCTTGATGCCTTGAAAGCTCCAATAACATTGCCAAGCAGTTCATGCGAGATATCTGGATGGGCTGTGCACATCCCTGCAGGTAAACTAAGAACTCTTCACCTACTACAGCTGGCATTTCATCAGGTTCCTGCTGGCCTCTAAGTGAATTTGGCTGTTGTACTACAAACACTAATTCAGTCTTAGCTTTGGTGAGTATTCAAGGCAACTCTCCTATTTAGTGGCCTACACTACCGGTGGCCTCCTCGTCACAGGAAAGAGAACAGTGAGGCAGGACCTGGGGTACCATTTCCCCATCTGAAAGCCCGCAGGCATGAAATGGGCTCCTGTACCTTTCATAAATCAAATGCTACAGTGCTCTCCTAGGATTAACCTGCCCGAAACGAAGAGCTTGGGACATTAACTGTTGATGATGTCACCTTACATTAAGGGCACCTAAAGTAAGAATTGTTTACCTTGCCCTGTTAGATCATTCAGAAAGACCTTGGTCTTCAGTCCAACTTTATATGTGGAGCTTCAGAATCTCACAACCAAGATTTGTATCTGGGTCTTCTCTTAGTTCATGCCCACAGAATGGCGTCTCTCCCAAGCATAGTGCCCTAGGTTGCAGTTTTCCATGCAGATCCTTGTGTGTCTCCTTGTTTTCTGATTCCTGTTGGTCCTCACCCTCACTAGGATTTGTCCTGATCCTCCCTCATTCAGGGTGCAGTGAACTTTGATGTGAGCATTGCACACTGGCAATGAGTCTTCCCAGAGGCCAGTTTGCTGTTCCCTTTCCCCTGTTATTGCCTATGTCTTCTTTCACTTTATATCTGAGTTTTTATCTTTCATTTCTACCTCTAAGCCCACTTCTCCTTCCCAACATCTGCTACTTTGCTGCTAACTTGGAACTCTTCGGCCCATCTTTCATTTATCTTAATAGTATACTACAATTTTCAGAAGTGACTCAGAGGCAGTGGGATGAATGGCTGGTTAACATGGATCAAGACTCAGAAGTTGGTATAAAGACTTGTAAAGGAATAAAATACATACACATTAGGGTTAGCCTTCTCCCACCCTTAAAAAGTTAATGCCTCCTAAGCAGCAAACTATAAAAGATTTTCTATCTATCTATCTATCTATCTATCTATCTATCTATCTATCTACCCATCTATCATCTATCTATCTATCTATCTATCTATCTATCTATCTATCTATCTATCAGTCTATCTATCAGTCTATCTATCTATCTATCTATCTATCTATCTATCTATCTATCTATCTATCTATCATCTACCATCTATATATCTTTCATTTATCATCTATCACCTATCTATCATTTATTTATCTATCATCTATCTACTTATCATCTATCATCTGCCGTATATCTGTGTGTGGTTGCTTAAATTTATTTGTACCACATATGTTCGGGTGCCCTTGAAGATGTCAGACAGCCTGTAAATATAGAGATGGTTGTTAGCTTGATGCAGGTTCTGGGAACTGAACCTGGGTCTTCTACAAGAACAGTAAGTACTTTTAACTGCTGATAGTTGTAATAAAACATAATCCTCCCACAAATCAACAAAATTCAAACAAGACAATTTTCTGAATATTATAGTAGAAAGAATCTTTAATGGTAGAAATAATGACTCACGACTACAATTCTAGTACTCCATAGGCTGAAACAGGGAGAACATGAGTTCAAGGCCAGATTGCACTACTGAAGGAGACCCTAAATCAAAAGAAATAGAAATGGGGAAGAGAAGGAAGAGGGAATGGCATGGAAGGGATCAAAGGGTGGGGACAAGAGAAAAGAAAGGATTTGACATCATCTCATTATTCAATATTTTATAGAACAGCCACTTCTCAGACCTCCTCTTGCTCTTAGAGACACCAGTTTACAAGCAGCTTTTGACTTTTTTTTGACATATTTTTTATTACGTATTTTCCTCGATTACATTTCCAATGCTATCCCAAAAGTCCCCCCCCACCCTCCCCCCCCCACTCCCCTACCCACCCATTCCCATTTTTTGGCCCTGGCGTTCCCCTGTACTGGGGCACATAAAGTTTTCCTGTAAAATGGGCCTCTCTTTCCAGTGATGGCCAACTAGGCCATCATTTGATACATATGCAGCTAGAGTCAAGAGCTCTGGGATACTGGTTAGTTCATAATGTTGCATCTACAGGGTTGCAGATCTCTTTAGCTCCTTGGATACTTTCTCTAGCTCCTCCATTGGGGGCCCTGTGAGCCATCTAATAGTTGACTGTGAGCATCCACTTCTGTGTTTGCTAGGCCCCAGCCTAGTCTCACAAGAGACAGCTATATCAGGGTCCTTGCAATAAACGCTTGCTAGTGTATGCAATGGTGTCATCGTTTGGAGGCTAATTATGGGATGGATCCCTGGATATGGCAGTCTCTAGATAGTCCATCCTTTTGTCTCAGCTCCAAACTTTGTCTTTGTAACTCCTTCCATGGGTGATTGTTTCCAATTCTAAGAAGGGGCAAAGTGTCCACACTTTGGTCTTCGTTCTTCTTCAGTTTCATGTGTTTTGCATATTGTACCTTATATCTCACTATACTAAGTTTCTGGGCTAATATCTACTTATCAGTGAGTACATATCATTTGAGTTCTTTTGTGATTGTGTTACCTCACTCAGGATGATGCCCTCCAGGACCAACCACTTGCCTAGGAATTTCACAAATTCATTCGTTTTAATAGCTGAGTATTACTCCATTGTGTAAATGTACCACATTTTTTGTATCCATTCCTCTTTTGAGGGGCATCTGGGTTCTTTCCAGCTTCTGGCTATTATAAATAAGGCTGCTATGAACATAGTGGAGCATGTGTCCTTCTTACAGGTTGGGACATCTTCTGGATATATGCCCAGGAGAAGTATTTCGGGATCCTCTGGTAATACTATGTCCAATTTTCTGAGAAACCACCAGACTGATTTCCAGAGTGGTTGTACAAGCTTGCAATCCCACCAACAATGGAGGAGTGTTCCTCTTTCTCCACATCCTTGCCAGCATCTGCTGTCACCTGAATTTTTGATCTTAGCCATTCTGACTGGTGTGAGATGGAATCTCAGGGTTGTTTTGATTTGCATTTCTCTGATGATTAAGGATGTTGAACATTTTTCAGGTGCTTCTCAGCCATTCGGTAATCCTCGGGTGAGAATTCTTTGTTTAGTTCTTTTTTTTTTTAAATTAGGTATTTTCCTCATTTACATTTTCAATGCTATCCCAAAGGTTCCCCCATACCCACCCCCCCATCTCCTACCCACCCACTCCCCCTTTTTGGCCCTGGCGTTCCCCTGTACTGGGGCATATAAAGTTTGCAAGTCCAATGGGCCTCTCTTTGCAGTGATGGCCGACTAGGCCATCTTTTGATACATATGCAGCTAAAGACAAGAGCTCCCGGGTACTGGTTAGTTCATATTGTTGTTCCACCTATAGGGTTGAGCCCCATCTTTTAAGGGGGTTATTTGATTTTCTGGAGTTCACCCTCTTGAGTTCTTTATATATATTGGATATTAGTCCCCTATCTGATTTAAGATAGGTAAAGAACCTTTCCCAATCTGTTGGTGGCCTTTTTCTCTTATTGACGGTGTCTTTTGCCTTGCAGAAGCTTTGCAGTTTCATGAGGTCCCATTTGTCAATCCTCGATCTTACAGCACAAGCCATTGCTGTTCTATTCAGGATTTTTTCCCCCTGTGCCCATATCTTCAAGGCTTTTCCCCACTTTCTCCTCTATAAGTTTCAGTGTCTCTTGTTTTATGTGAAGTTCCTTGATCCACTTAGATTTGACCTTAGTACAAGGAGATAGGAATGGATAGATTCGCATTCTTCTACATGATAACAACCAGTTGTGCCAGCACCATTTGTTGAAAATGCTGTCTTTCTTCCACTGGATGGTTTTAGCTCCCTTGTCAAAGATCAAGTGACCATAGCTGTGTGGGTTCATTTCTGGGTCCTCAATTCTATTCCATTGGTCTACTTGTCTGTCACTATACCAGTACCATGCAGTTTTTATCACAATTGCTCTGTAGTAAAGCTTTAGGTCAGGCATGGTGATTCCACCAGAGGTACTTTTATCCTTGAGAAGAGTTTTTGCTATCCTAGGTTTTTTGTTAATCCAGATGAATTTGCAGATTGCTCTTTCTAATTCGTTGAAGAATTGAGTTGGAATTTTGATGGGGATTGCATTGAATCTGTAAATTGCTTTTGGCAAGATAGCCATTTTTACAATGTTGATCCTGCCAATCCATGAGCATGGGAGATCCTTCCATCTTCTGAGATCTTCTTTAATTTCTTTCTTCAGAGACTTGAAGTTTTTATCGTACAGATCTTTCACTTCCTTAGTTAGAGCCACACCAAGATATTTTATGTTATTTGTGACTATTGAGAAGGGTGTTGTTTCCCTAATTTCTTTCTCAGTCTGTTTATTCTTTGTGTAGAGAAAGGCCAGCTTTTGCCTTTTATGAGGCTGGATGAAGATTGTGCCTGGGTTGGACATGTAAATTGCATCCTCTGTGAACATACAAAGTCACTGAGGTAAATTGGAACTGTAAGGGCACACTAACATATTAAAATCCTATCAGAGGTACCAGGAAAAAAGCCAATTTCGACACACCAGATAATGGAAAGGCTGCAACTTTGTTCTTGTTGTTTTTTTATTGCAATGATAAACATCATGACCAAAAGCAACACAGAGATAAAGTTTATTCAGCTTATACATCTCAATCACAGTCTACAAATGAGGGAAGTCAGGACAAAAACTCAAGCAAGAATCCTGGAGGAATCCTCCTTAATCACTTGCTCTCCATGGCTTGCTCATCTTGCTTTCTTATACCTGCTGGAGGATGGCACCGCCCACAGTGGGCTGGGATCTCTCACTTCAATCATTAATCAAGAAAATCCCTACACATATGCCTACAGTCCAAGCTGATAGAAGTAATTCTTCAAGTGACACTGCTTCTTTCCAGGTGACTCTGGTTTGTATTAAGTTGACTAAAACTAATCAGCCCAACACAAACATCTTCACCTAGGCCACATGAAGAGGCAGATATCTTACACTGTAATGGTGTGAGATAGCTCCCACTGTATCAAGGACCAACATGCAGAAAACTCCTGCATTTCTCATAGTCTTCAGTTTAGCATGACCTTTACTGTTGAATTGCCATCTGCCCATTGTGCTACACATCCATCTGGACCTGCCCTTTATCCTTTGCTTGTCTGGTCCCAGTCATTCCTGCCCTTTCTCTTTTGGACTCTACTCAGCAGCTCTTCTCCAATCCATGCTACAGCAGCAATAGTAGCAGCCTAGATCTAAGGCCAACAGCCACATCAGATACATTCATGACTTTCCACTCAGCTATTTGTCATCAATGCTGAGAACCTTGTATTCTTATCATTTTAACAGCTTTAGCCATTCAGGACTATCTGAAATGCCTCGCTTCTTAAACTCCATTCAGGCCATTCTTCAAAATGGCACTCACTCACTCACACACACTCACACACACACACACACACACACACACACACACACACACACACGTGTGATAGATAGATAGATAGATAGATAGATAGATAGATAGATAGATAGATTATAGATGCATACATGCATATATACTTACATTGGTACATACATACATAATACATATATACAAACATTCATATGTAGGTGCATAGATAGATGATAGATATAAATGGACTATAAACATATATAGAGAGGGGGGATTTAGTGCATGATATGTAATTTATAATTTGAAAGTTATTAGCAACTAAGATTGGAATAAAAGAGTCTGCATTTGCCTTGGCCAGAGTTATCAAGGAAAGCAAGTCTATTTGGAAAGTTGAACCCCGCTTTACCTTGGGAATTTCTTATTTAATGCATTCTGACAATGTTAAAAGATGCAAACATTGTTGTGTGTGTTTCTGTTATAGCAAGTTATTACACAGGACAAATGAACATTTGAAAATATGAATTTTCTGCCTTCATTTTTGTGCAAGAAAAATAAAGTTCTGAGAATCGAAGTATAAAAGTTGAAGGTCATACCTATGAGCTGTTAACAGCTATAGAGAGAGTGCCCAACTCCTGCTCCAAGGTCGTTTGAGAGATGACTGCACAATGATTATTCTGTTACATGCTAATGGAAAAAATTTGGTAAGAGAAGGAGAGATTTTCTTATTCTATTAGTACAAATAAATACGACCAATTGAAATCTGATCACATATCCTTGCTACCATTTATTGTTGGGGAATCAGGTCATCGCTGTATATTGCATTAATTCAGCCAATCCTCCCCACACAAAATCTCTCTTAAAGCTGGAATATTGATGCAGTTTACATATTCTAACCTACTTACACTCTTAGGAACTCTAGGAGCAATGCCTTCTTACTCTGCAACTTGGTGTCATCATTTGCAAAATAAGGACCTAGTTTTTAGGATTGTTAGCAAGGATGGGATGTGCTAATGCATGTTAAGAGAGTTTGAAGAGTGTTCAGAATATATCAAATACTAACAAAGTGTTATCTGTATTAATAACTAACACATTGGACTGTTGTTTTGTTAAACCTGACACTTCTTTTTTAAATCATTGCCATTGATGGAGAGAAAGCCCTTCATCAGTTAGAGATAAAATACTTATGTATATTAAAACATTAGGACATTAACACAGTGGGTGTGATTAAGTTTTAGTTAAAGCAAAAATAAAGGCATACAAGTATAAAGTATTTACAGTGGTTGGCCCAGAGGTCACAGTACCTAAATGATAAGTAGAAATGTACCTGAATGAGAAGATATTAACAACAAAGGAGTTGGAAGTTCAGAGACAAACTTCAAAGTCTCTAATTTTGCTCAAGGCTTTCAGTTATCATTGAGGCTGCAGAAATGAGCCCAGTGGTATAGCTGGCCCTCAATCTGTCATTCTGCTTCAGGATGTAAGGCCTCTGGTAGGCACCCAACCCAGCTGTGAACTGTCTGGACAGGCGTTCCTATGAGAAAGAAGCTTGTGGGGCCAATCCAAGAACTTTGTACTCATATAATGCTTGCCTGGAGCTAAAAACTAGACAAGAAATCATAAAGTAAGGTCCAAGATGAGGCAAATGGTCATGCTTGACTAGGAAACTAAGAGCCACCAGACATCGGGAGCATGCTGATCCCAAGGGAATGGTTTATGAGCACACACACACCTGTTCTCTGGCTCGACTATGTCTCAGAACTCCTGCCAGGAGGTGGGCAACTTGTGAGTGGTTTGTCTAAACATTGTAGTTCATTGCATTTTTTTTCCAAGGGATTCCCATATCAAAGCAGCTCATACATTCATACTCTGCAAGTAAGATACATTTTCTGAGCGAAGAGAGGGAGAGGTGGCCCTTTTAACTTTTGACAGTTGATGCCTAAGTCTAGTTTTACATGATTGTTAAATGGACAGGTATGAAATCTTCCATCAAACATTTGCAAAATTAACCCAAAACCATGCTAGTCATTAAAAAAATGGTCTTTAATTATGTTTTAGAAATAACTATTTTAACATTGAAGTTAAAAAATTAGTTCTTTGAGAATTTTCTAGTGTAGTTTATCATATTTCCTCCCTCCTCTAACTCCTTCCCAATTCATACCCTCGGTTTTTCTTAGATATTTTCTTCATTTACATTTCAAATGCTATCCTCAAAGCCCCCATATACCCTCCTGCCCTGCTTCCCCATACCCTCGTTTTTATTTACCCAACCTTGTATATTCTTTAAAAATTTTAAAACAGCAACGACAAAAATCATTAAGTCCAATTTGTCTTTCCCTATGTCCTAGCATGTGTGAGTGTTCATTGGAGACTTCCCAAAGGCCACACCTTTACAGAACACTGACTATCCTTCTCCCAGATACTATCAATTATCAATAGCTTCTCAAAGAGGGGTTGGATATCCTGCCCACCTCCCCTGCCTTCTTGAAATCTTGTCCGGATTGAGATTGTACAAGTCTGATGCATACTTTTAAAATATTTATCACAGTGATGTTCAACCTGTGGGGTGTGATCCCTTGGAGTTCAAACGACCCTTTCACAGAGACTGCTTAAGATCACTGGAAAACACAGATATTTATATTATGATTCCTAACAGTAGCAAAATTACAATAATGAAGTAGCAACAAAAATAATGTTATATTTGGGGCCACCACAACATGAGGAACTAGAGTGAAGGGTTGCAGCACTAGGGAAGTGGATAACCACTGTTCCATAAGGTCACATGTGTAAATGCCCTGCTGTATCCAGGAAATGTTGCTTCGTTGTAGTCATCGAGGGCCTCTGGCTTTTACAATCTTTCCCCACCTCTTCTTCCAGGAAGGAATGTTATATAGATGCTCCAAGTAGGGCTGAGAATCCCCAATCTTCTTTGTCCTCTGCACATTGACCAATTGTCAATTTCTGTGTTGATCATCAACTACTGGGAAAACAAAAAAAAAGTTTTCCAGACAAAAGTTGAAAGATACACTAATGTGTGAATATAATAAGAAATCGTTAGGAGTAAGGTTAACACTGTGTCAACTAAGCAGAAAAAGAATAATGTCCTCCTTTATGGACTTTGAATTATTTAGTCACAAGTTCATGGCCTGAGAAATGAAGGTAGGCATAGATTTTATCTTGTGGAACAGGCATTACATCTAATAAGACAAGAGTTGGTTACTACAGTGACATTCATGCCACTATTAAATCAGTGGCCATATTTTGCCAGACCAGTTATCATTGTAGTTCTCAGAGTTCACTCCTGGGCAAAACTGATAGTTACTAAGGCACTATGAAACCCAGAAGAGAGGAAGCAGCCAAGTGAGTCAGTACTCTACATATTCCATATTCAAGCATATGCTGTTTTCAACAATGTCTTACTGTTACATTCCAGTGGTTCACAGTGAGCATCCACCTCTGTATTTGTCAGGCTCTGGAAGAGCCTCTCAGGAGACAGCTATATCAGGCTCCTGTCATCAAGTACTTGTTGGCATCCATAATAGTTTCTGGGTTTGGTGACTGTATATGGGATGGATCACCAGGTGGGGCAGTCTCTGGATGGCCTTTCCAACAGTCTCTGCTCCACACTTTGTCTCCGTATTTGCTCCCACGAGTATTTTGTTCCTCTTTCTAAGAAGGACTGAAGCACCCACACTTGTTTCGTCTTTTGAAGTAGCCATCATATTAATTTGTTATCCATGGTCCCATGGACATTTATGTTATTATCAAATATGTATACAACACACATAACATATAAAGTGGCTTAATATTTTATATATATATTATTATAGGAAATTTGTTTTTATTAACATTACATATATTTCAGATTCATATATTTTATTGTTTTTCATGACAATCCTAGTTTTTATAACAATCAATACAAGTTCATAGAATAAGAATTTTTTATTCTTTCTTCTGTAAGGCTGAGTAGCGTTTGAGCTGGTGATAACTTGCAAATCTTAGCTGCTTCCATCCTGCAGTTCCTCCTTCCTTTGTGCTTCATAGAAGCGCAGGAAAACTGAAAGCCCTGAAGTTTACACTAGATATGTGGTCATGTCAGCTACAAAGTCACCCACAACGTTTCTTTTACAATTCTGTCAGTTAAAACACACAGCATGCCACTCTAACTAGAAAGTGCTTGGAAAAAGTTAAGAGTCTGCCTCAAAATTATAACTTCATGACATTCATTTGACCACTATGAAACACTATAAGAATGTACTGATTTATTAATCTTCCTTCCAAAGGCTCAGAGCTTTCTAAAATTTCATCCACACACATACACACATACACACACACACACATACACACACATACATATATACATACATACATACATACACACAAACACACACATATAAACATACACATACATACATACATACATACATACACACAAACACACAAACATACACAGACACATATACATATACACACATACATACATACATACATACATACATACATACATACATACATATATACATACATACATACATACACACAAACACACATACACACAAACACACATACACACACACACACACACACACACACACACACACACACACACACACACCATTCCTGAACATGTAGCTCTGCTTCAGTAGAGCAACAAACTGAACTTCTGAAGAGTGACATTTCTAGTAGATTAGGGTTGTGGGTGGTGTGAAAAGCAATGCTGAGCCTCAGTACTGAAGAACCTTCATTTTCTGGCTAGATAATTAATTTCAGTGACGCCACTCATTCCAATTCTTAAGAATACTTGGGTCTTCAAGGTTTTTAAAATGTTTTTAGAATTATAAGCCTAAGAATTATTAAACCTAAGAATTAATGAGTTGGTTACTGGTTTTGTATAGTGACCATTTTGTGGCTTCAGATAGTGTTTATCTTTCTTTCCTTTGAGTTCAGAAATTCTGATATAGTGTTCATTCTGTTATTGATTTATGACTTTATAGTTATTCAGCTTCTACTTTGTTAGTTTAAGATTTGTTTTGCTGTTAATTTCTTACATTGTGAAAAATACTTTCATCATACAGTATGTTTAATAATTTGATTTAAATTTCAAACACTTCTTGCCTTTCAGCTCAGCTGGTCCCCAGATGTCTGTGTATTCCCCCAAAGAACTTCTCTTTGATCCCCTAATTCCATTTTCTAAATGTTCAGATACAAATATATGCCAGGATGTAAGGCAAAGTTAACTGTTTAATGTTAAATTGAATGACATAGAAGATTTAAGCTCGGGAGTAGCTAAGTATATGAATCTTCTCATCCTAGTACGCATACTCTGTTTATGGGTGTAACCAGGGTTCTTTTTAACTTATTTATTAATTGACCCTAAAGGCACTGGAAATCTTATTATCTCTTACAGTTGACTCCATAATCTATAATGGTATCATATATTATTAGACCAGATTCTGGCTTTTTTTTCTTCTGAATTTTCAAGATTCCATAGTTTCTGTGATCAATGTTGAGTGGTAGGATGCAAAAATCATCTGGCTGTTGCTGCTGTTGTTGTTGTTGTTGTTGTTGTTGTTGTTGTTGTTGTTGTTGTTTTGGGGTTTTTGGCTCTTCTATATATTCTTTTAGCTGTTCTTTGTTGCAAAAATTGTCATTCATTTTTAACATACCATGTTTTCAAAGAAGCTGTATGTACTTTAATGGAATTACATTGGTACTTAAACTGAGGAGTATATTATATTGATTTTCTATCACTAATGAAAATTTGTGGCTTTCTCTCTACAAATTCTTATGTGTAGGGAAAATATTCATCTGTATTCTTGCATGTCCTGCTTATTCCACAAAACTCAAGTCAGTCTCCTCAGTAGATACCAGTTGGGTTTCTATGACTTAATTTTACAGCCTTAGAGAGAGAATTTGTTCATGTGGGTGATAAAGGCTCCCAACACTAACCAATCAGTGTCCATTCAGATACCAATGCAAATTCCAGGTTATTTTCTGTACTTTTTTCTTTTTTTTTCTTAGATATTTTCCAAATGCTATCCTGAAAGTTCCCTATACACTCGCCCCCCGCCCCCCGCCCTGCTCCCCTACCCACCCACTCTCATTTCTTGGCCCTGGTATTCCCCTGTACTGGGGCATGTAAAGATTGCAATGCCAAGGGTCCTCTCTTCCCAATGATGGCCAACTAGGCCATCTTCTGTTACATATGCAGCTAGAGACAGGAACTCTGGGGTTACTGGTTAGTTCATATTGTTGTTCCACCTATAGGGTTGCAGACCCCTTCAGCTCCTTGGGTACTTTCTCTAGCTCCTCCATTGGGGGCCCTGTGTTCCATCCTATAGATGACTATGAGCATCCACTTCTGTATTTGCCAGGCACTGGCATAGCCTCATATGAGACAGCTATATCAGGGTCTCTTCAGCAAAATCTTCCTGGCATATACAATAGTGTCTGGGTTTAGTGGCTGATTATGGGATGGATCCCCAGGTGGGGTAGTCTCTGGATAGTCCATCCTTTCGTCTCAGCTCCAAACTTTGTCTCTGTAACTCCTTCCATGGGCATTTTGTTCCCTATTCTAAAGAGGAATGAAGTATCCACATGTTCGTCTTCTTTCTTCTTGATTTTCTTGTGTTTTGCAAATTGTACCTTGGGTATTCTAAGTTTTTGGGCTAATATCCACTTATCTGTGAGTGCATATCATGTGACTTCTTTTGTGATTGAGTTACCTCACTAAGGATGATATCCTCCAGATACATCCATTGCCCAAGAATATCTTAAATTCATTGTTTTTAATAGCTGAGTAGTACTCCATTGTGTAATTGTACCATATTTTCTGTATCCATTCCTCTGTTGAGGGGCATCTGGGTTCTTTCCAGCTTCTGGCTATTATAAATAAGGCTGCTATAAACATAGCGGAGCATGTGTTCTTATTACCAGTTGGACCATTTTCTGGGTATATGCCCAGGACAGGTATTGCTGGATCTTCCAATTGTACTATGTCCAATTTTCTGAGGAACCACTAGACTGACTTCCAGAGTGGTTGAACAAGCTTGCAATCCCACCAGCAATGGGAGAGTGTTCCTCTTTCTCCACATCCTTGCCAGCATCTGCTGTCATCTGAATTTTTGATCTTAGCCATTCAGACTGGTGTGAGGTAGAATCTCAAGGTTGTTTTGATTTGCATTTCCCTGATGATTAAGGATGTTGAACATTTTTTTCAGGTGCTTCTCAGCCATTCGGTATTCCTCAGTTGATAATTCTTTGTTTAGCTCTGAGCCCCATTTTTTAATGGGGTTATTTGAATTTCTGGAGTTCAGCTTCTTGAGTTCTTTGTATATATTGAATATTAGTCCCCTATCAGATTTAGAATTGGTAAAGATCCTTTCCCAATCTGTTGGTGCCCTTTTGTCTTATTGACAGTGTCTTTGGCCTTACAGAAGCTTTGCAATTTTATGAGGTCCCATCTGTCAATTCTTGATCTTACAGCACAAGCCATTGCTGTTCTGTTTGGGAATTTTTCCCCTGTGCCCATATCTTCGAGGCTTTCCCCACTTTATCCTCTATTAATTTCAATGTATCTGGTTTTATATGGGTCAAGTAACATTTTTTGTACTTCTAACCCATGGGATATAAATCAGAACTTCCCATAACTGCTGCTCCTCCAATTCATTGTTGGGTAGAATGGCTCATACAATTCGTGAGAGTGATTTTCTTATTATCAACTATTCATTGTAGAATATAAAATTTGAAAAGGAGTTTGGAAATGGGACTTTGGCAAGGTATAGAGGAATGTACCAATGGTTCCAAAGCCTGTCTAGACACCTACCATACAAGTACCTCTATTTAGTAATCAATCTAGAAGCTCTGCAATTGTCCTTTGTAGAATTTCTGGAAAAGTCCTTATAGACCTAAGACTGATTTAATTAATAAACATTGTAATCACCTGAATATTTGGGTTTCTTTCCTACTGGAAAGAAGTGAGAAGTCAGACTGAACTTTTCAACCTTCTAATAACAATTGTTTCCCCTGGAACCCAGCCACTTTCCTGAAGCTATCCAGGAGCTCTGGCCATAAATTATCTCAGTAGCATATAAAATACAAATCCTTTAGAGAGTCTGATTACTTTAAGAGCTCTTGGACTTAGGTTTGGTGTTGTAGAAAAGACTATACACACATGCCTGAACCTATATACACAGAGATACTCACAGGGATATACATGTCTACACAAAACATACTCGCTCTACAAGGTCAACTCAACTCAATGAAAGTGCCAAATGAATTAGTTCAAAAAAACCTTTGTTTCCTGGGACTTTTCATGTTGAAAAGCAAACTCATGAGAGAACCCAATATTGTACAATCTCTGAATTATATCCAGGTGTTGGTAATATTTCAGAATGAAAATTTTCATCTGTAATTTCAAGGTAGATAGTGTATGTTTTCATAGACATTGATGAGAATGGTTGGAAAGCAACTGCCTGTCCTAGTTTGTATAGATTTGCCTGCTGTCCTTCAACATATTATATTAGCAATAGACAAACAGGAGAATTTTGAAACATGTTGAATTTCTGTGATTAAGAATAGAACTTATCAAGGCTTTTCTATTCCATTGTATCAGGGATGTTCTTTATTTGTGTATTCTATTCTTATATTTATTTAAGACTTATCTGAGCTTCCACACTATGTCATATTTTGGTTAGATGCTATCATAAATATTATTTCTAGGGATTATAATGAAGTGGGGAAATTATATATTACACTAACAGTGAAGCTATAGAGAAAGTTTGGTCAAATAGAAGTTTAAGCCAAACTGTGAATAAAGCAGGGCTGCATATTAGTTTACAGGAGTGAAGTGGACAGAGCTACTTCTGGCCATCAGAGCAGTTTAATGCTAATTAGATAGCAGGCCCTTGGCAAGAAGGAAGGAATTTCATAACAAAACCACCCATCCTTAGGGGTTTGTAGAACTGGGGTCAAACTCTATATGCTCCACATGCTAGACCATTTCTCTTACCATGAGCTATATTTTTAACCCCTTAAAAGAAAAAAGAGGGGGTAGGTTAATTCTTGGCCTCACAAAAGCCATGTTGCTGACTACTAGCTGACAAAACAAGTCTACTTTTATCATTGTGTTTTTTCGTTAATTTATTTCTTTACATCCCTCTCACAGCTTCCCCTTTCTTCTCTTCTCCTAGTCCTACCTTTTCCTCTCCCTTCCCCCTTTCCTCCTCCTTTTCTCCTTGGAGAAGGGGAGGCCTCCCATGGAGATCAACTGGCCTTGGCATTTCAAGGTGAAATTATAGAAATACTTCTCTATTTCTCAGGTTAACCTCAAGGGCTGTGGTGTTGTCAGATTGTTAAGTTTTCTGCTGGTGTTAACATTGAACAAATCTAAAGGGTTCATCATTTGATGGGTCAAACTTTAATGAAAAGCAGTACGATTCTGGCAACTAGGTGAAATTACACTTCCTTCCAATGATACCTAGCCAAGGGTCACATTAGTTATATATCTGCTCAATCCCAGGGGGCAGGGGACTGTTAATGAACATGTTCTTAACTGAGAACTGTATCTCTGGGCAGTACTGAAAATATGTGCTATAGACTTTCACATGGGTTGTGGTCAGAGACTGTGTTAGGTTAAGACTCAACCCAAATATTGAAATAAGAAACACATTGCAAACTAAAAGTAATATATAATACAGAAGAGAGTAGCTATCATCAAGAAAAATTTGCACTACATAATGATTCCTTTGAAGAACTCAAATATATACATAATCACGCGCACGCACACGCGGAAACACACACACACACTTCTCACTTTAATCATTGTCTGTGGAGTATTGTCAGTAAAATTAATTTCACAATGCTAAAAACTGAACCTAGGGCCCAGCATATGCAAATGTTCTACCACTAACCTATCCCCAATCCATTTTTCATTTTTACAGCTTTAAAAACAAGGTCTTACTAAATTATTCTGGATGGACTTAAGTTCATCCCAAAGCTCAAGAAAGCTTTGAACTTGTGCCCCGTGTCCTCAGCCTTCCTACTTCTTGGGATTAAGGACCTCTTCTAACACTCAGCTTCTTAATGACTTCATATTCTCATCGTGACTATTTCATAAGGAACAACAGGCCAAGTACTGATACCATGAAAAAAGCTGCTGTGAACACCGTTGAGCAAGTATCCTTGTGGGATGGTGGAGCATCACTTAGTGTATGCCCAGGAGTCGTATAGCTGGGTCTTGAAAGAAGAACTATTCTCAACTTTCTGAGAAACTGCCAAATTGATTTCCAAAGTGGATGTGCAAGTTTGCACTTCCACTAAAATTACACAAAATTTTGTGTAATGCTTTAAAGCTTTGGAGGAATAAACCCACAAATTGTTTTCTTTTAAGAAGCTCAAAATAAGCTTAGACTGATTGGTTATTCTCTTTTAAAATTTAAATAATTTGCTTTTAAATTCACGTATTTGGGTTGAACACTTTAATTTTCAGAATTAAAAATCTTTACTTTTATTATTTATACATGCTTTCATTTTTGTGTTTTAAAAATCAATTGCATATTTCTTTCTAGAAAACAACCAACTTATGCTTGAATTTCTAATATTTCTGGGTATTAATAGAAAAAGGCCATCATGAAAATGTTACTGATAATGTAGATTTACAATTATAGAATCTACTCTCTTCACCCTTTTTCTCTTTCTTGGTGCTTTATAAAATGTTAATGCATTGCTAAATTTTAAGATGGGAGATTTCTTTTCCTTAAAAATATTTTATATTTTCAATTCTAATATTGGTGTAGTTTAACAATCTTGGCAGCAGGAATAAAAATAATTTGAAAGTGAAGAGTACTCTTCTATGGGGTTGCAATCCCCTTCAGCTCATAGGAAGAAGAACAACATCAACTAATCTAGACTCCACAGAGCTCTCAGGGACTTAACCAACAAAGGAAGAGTACATATGAATGGAGCTGCTTATGGACTTATCTGGCATCATTGGGAGGGGAGGCCTTTGATCCTGTGGAGGCTTGATGCCCAAACTAAAGGGGGTGCTAGAGGGGTGAGGTAGGAGGGGGTGAGTGGGTTGGGGGGGCACCCTCTTAGAGGCAAAGTAGAGAGGGGATGGAATGGATGGTTTGTGAAGGGGAGACCAGAATGGTATGCGAGTTTTGCTGGAGGGAGGACTTGGAAGGATGACAACATTTGCAATGTAAATAAGTAAAATAACCAATTTTAAAAAAGTGAAAAGTACTCAAAGTGATGTGCAGACATACCTGCATTTTTATCTTATGTGCACATGCATAGACCTTCATGTGTGATGATCTATCATTTTTTAGACCCAAAGTAACACTGAATTTCTAATGCAGTCCTTTTTTATTAGATATTTATTTTATTACATTTCAAATGTTGTCCCCTTTCCTAGTTTCCCCTCCCCCTGTTCACCAACCCACCCACACTTGCTTCCTTGCCCAGGCATTCCCCTATACTTGGGCATAGAGCCTTTTCAGGACCAAGGACCTCTTCTCCCATTGATAACAGACTAGGCCATCCTCTGCTACATATGCAGCTAGAGCCATGAGTCCCACCATGTATACTCTTTGGTTGGTGATTTAGTGCCTGAAGCTCTGGGGGGGGGGGGGAGGAGGGGAGGTACTGGTTAGTTCATATTGTTGTTCCTCCTATGGGGATGCTACACCCTTCAGCTCCTTGAGTCCTTTCTCTAGCTCCTCCATTGTGGACCCTGTGCTTAGTCCAATGGTTGGCTGTGAGGGTTCACCTCTGTATTTATCAGACACTAGTGGAGCCTCTCAGGAGACAGCTATAACAGGCTTCTGCCAGTAAGCACTTGTTGACATCCACAAAAGTGTCTAGTTCTGAAGTTGTTTATGGGATGGATCCCCAGGTAGGGTATTCTATGGTTGTTCCTTCAGTCTTTGCTCAACACTTTGTCTTTGCAACTTTTTCCATTGGGTATTTTGTTCCCCCTTTTAAGAAGGATCAAAGTGTCCACACTTGGGTCTTCCTTCTTCTTGAGTTTCATGTGGTTTGTGAATTGTGTCTTGGGTATTCTGAGCTTCTGGGCTTATCAGTGAGTACATACCATGTATGTTCTTTTGTGATTGGGTTACCTCACTAAAGATGATATTTTCTAGTTCCACCCATTTGCCTAAGAATTTCATAAATTCATTGTTTTTAATAGCTGTACTATTCCTCTGTTGAGGGACATCTGGGTTCTTTCCAGCTTCTGGCTTTATAAATAAGGCTGCTAAGAACATAGTGGAGCATGTGTCCTTATTCCATGTTGGAGCATCTTCTGGGTATATGCCCAGGAGTGGTATTAGTGGGTCCTCAGGTAATACTATGTCCAATTTTCTGAGGAACTACCAAACTGATTTCCAGAGTGGTTGTCCCAGCTTGCAATCCCATCAGTAATGGAGGAGTGTTCCTCTTTCTCCACAACCTCGCCAGCATTTGCTGTTACCTGCGTTTTTGATCTTAGCCTTTCTGACTGACATGAAGTAGAATCTCGGGGTTGTTTTGATTTACATTTCCCTAATGACTAAGGATATTGAACATTTCTTTAGGTAGTTCTTAGCCATTCAGTATTCCTCAGTTAGAATTCTTTCTTTAGCTCTATGCCCCATTTTTAACAGGGTTATTTGTTTCTTTGGAGCCTAACTTCTTGAGTTCTTTGTATATATTGGATATTAGCCCTCTATAAGATTTAAGATTGGTAAACTTTGTATGCCCCAGTACAGGGGAACGCCAGGGCCAAAAAGGGGGAGTGGGTGGGTAGGGGAGTGGGGGTGGGTGGGTATGGGGGACTTTTGGTATAGCAATGGAAATGTAAATGAGCTAAATACCAAATAAAAAATGGAAAAAAAAAGATTTAAGATTGGTTTAGATCTTTTCCCAATCTGTTGGTTGCCTTTTTGCCCTATTGACAGTGTCCTTTGCCTTACAGAAGCTTTGCAATTTTAAACATAGGAAAAGCAACATACAGCAGACCAGTAGCCAACATCAAGCTAAATGGAGAGAAACTTGAAGCAACCCCACTAAAATCAGGGACTAGACAATACTGACCACTCTCTCCCTACGTATTCAATATAGTACTTGAAGTCCTAGCCAGAGCAATTCGACAACAAAAGGAGATCAAAGGGATGCAAATTGGAAAGGAAGAAGTCAAACTATCATTATTTGCAGATGATATGATAGTATACTTAAGTGACCCCAGAAATTCCACCAGAGAACTCCTAAACCTGATAAACAACTTCAGCAAAGTAGCTGGATATAAAATTAACTCAAACAAATCAGTGGCCTTCATCTACACAAAGGATAAACAGGCAGAGAAACAAATTAGGGAAACAACACCCTTCACAATAGTCACTAATAATATAAAATATCTTGGTGTGACTCTAACTAAACAAGTGAAAGATCTGTATGATAAGAACTTCAAGTCTCTGAAGAAAGTAATATCAGAAGATGGAAAGATCTCCCAGGCTCATGGATTGGCTGGATTAATATACTTAAAATAGCCGTCTTGCTGAAAGCAATCTACAGATTTAATGCAATCCCCATCAAAATTCCAACTCGATTCTTCACAGAGTTAGAAAGTGCAATTTGCAAATTCATCTGGAATAACAAAAAATCTAGAATAGCGAAAACTATTCTCAACAGTAAAAGAACTTCTGGTGGAATTACCATGCCTGACCTCAAGCTATATTACAGAGCAATTGTGATAAAAACAAAAAACAAAACAAAAAAACACAAAAAACAAAAACAAAACTGCATGGTACTGGTACAATGGCAGACAGATAGATCAATGGAATAGAGTTGAAGACCCAGAAATGAACCCACACACCTATGGTCACTTGATCTTTGACAAAAGAGCTAAAATCATCCGTTGGAAAGAAGACAGCATGTTCAACAAATGTTGCTGGCTCAACTGCCGGTTAGCATGTAGAAGAATGCGAATTGATCCATTCTTATCTCCTTGTACAAAGCTCAAGTCCAAGTGGATCAAGGACCTCCACATAAAACTAGATACCCTCAAAGTAATAGAAGATAAAGTGGGGGAAGAGCCTACAAGCACATGGGCACAGGGGAAATTTTCCTGACTAGAACACCAATAGCCTATGCTCTA
The DNA here is from genome assembly GCF_000001635.26 of Mus musculus. Lineage (NCBI taxonomy): Eukaryota > Metazoa > Chordata > Mammalia > Rodentia > Muridae > Mus > Mus musculus. Next base: position 71,692,379 of record NC_000071.6, read on the forward strand.
AGATGAAGAATCTTGACAAATGGGACCAGTCCTTTCTTTTATGCTGGGAGAAATTCCTTGGTTGTGTTGTTGTTGTTGTTGTTGTTGTTGTTGTTGTTGTTGTTGTTGTTGTTGTTTTCCCAAGCACTTGCGTGTCACCCTTTCCATGATCTCCAGTTGTCTTTCAGAAACTGAAGAGTGGAGCAGGTAAAGCTTATGTATGGGACCTTTTACTTCTGGGCTTGTTACTCATAGGAAGTTGCTCTTCTCATCTGATCTTTTTCTCAGACTTCAACAAAATCAATAGAGTTTAGAGATACAAATGGCATAATATATGAAGAAAACTTAAAGCAGGTCTTGGCTCGTGACAAATGCTCAATAAACTCAACGTGCACTTAAGAAATACATGGTACTCAATCTATCTGCACCTTCCTTCTTCACAACTTGTCAGTTTCACAGCATTTTCTCTAAGTGACAATATTTTGATCTATACCTTTGGCCTATATAATCAGAGTAAATTCTTGATTTATGCTTTAAATTTCCTACTATTTTAACAAAAAAAAATGCCTTAAAGGTCGGTCTATTTGCTTATCATTTCACTTTGTGTCAAAAATTTTTTAGTTCATATTTATGATTTTTTTTACAGGAATCAACTTTTCTGCTGGAAGAATCTGTTGGGCCAACACTTTCTCAGTTCTTCTATGTTTAGAAGTGAGTTTATAGTGTTAACATACTGGAATGCTAGTTGGTTAGATTACAGAGTTCACACTTGGATACTTGCTGTGATTTTTGAGACTTTTCACTATCTTCTGGTGCTAACTTTGCTGATAAGAAGAATACCAAGTTATTTTCTTTCCCATGTAGATGATTTATTTTTCTTTGATTTTTCTGTATCCCAGATGTTCTGAAATTTCAATAAAATATGACTTGTTAATGCTGTTTAACATCCAGTGTGCCCATTCAATCATAAAACTAATAATTTTTGCTGTTTCTGGGACATTTCTAAGTTCTAACTTATTTCCTTACCCTTTTTTCTCCCTGCTTTCTTGTTATATAACTCCTTTTATAACTTTTGTTCTCCTCTCTTCTCCATTTTTGGTGTATCTTTCTCCTCATCTTCCTCCTCCTCTTCATTTCCTCTTTCACCTTCTTCCTTCTTTTTTTCTTTCTCTTTCTCCTCTTCCTTTTTCTCCATCTCCTCTTCTCCCTCTTCTTTTCTCTCTCCCTACTTCCTTCTTCCTCCTCCTCTTTCTGCCTCTTCTTCCCAATGCCACTTGAATAATTATTTGATTCTATTTATTATCCAGCTTACTAATATGCTCTCTGATTACATCATTTACTTTCTCTGTGGAATTTTTCTGTCAGACTTGGCATTGCATTTCACTGTCATTGCCTCATGTCTGTTTTGTGCATGTCTGCTCCCAGAAGTGTGCTTTCTTTATTATGCATTCTCAAACTCAATCACACTTACGGTGAAGTAGCTTTACTTTTTTGTAGTGGCTTAGTTTTTATTTTTATGACATTTATTTCTCTTCTTCATGACCATTGTCCTTATTTCTTGATGACCTTTTATTACATATCTACATTTTTATTTGAGAGTTCATATTAAATAGTATTTATATTTTTAAGGCAAATTTTAAAGCTTTCTATGCCCATTCTTAATACATTTGCAAATCTAAGAGGGGCAACTCACCAAAACCTTTATCCAATGTGTATTCAGCATCAGTATGTTATTAAAAAAAACAAAAACAAATGACTGAAGAAAATGCAGTGTTTTTTTTAAATGTTTGCTCATTTTTCCAAAGAAAGAATGGATTCTCCGTTTTGATTTTATCCCATAAAAATAACTAGGTAAATCTTCAAGTAGCAACTCTTTGGCTGTATCGTTTCAGGGACCAGTACAAATGGGGAGATTGTTAGTTCTTATTTAAAGAAAATGAGAGAATTTCATCGGCAGCCAGATAGAAATGGCAAGAAATTGGAAATGTGCATTTGAGATGCACACTGAGGGAGAAGGAGGAAAATCCAAGAGGCTTAGTTGGCACGGGGCATTCAGCAGTCTGTATTACACTAGCTCAGGGGTCAGGGTCAATCAACCACACATGGATAAGTGGGTTATTCGTCATCACCAAACTCTCTCCCAGTTCTTCTCTACTGCACATTCCTGCCTCTACTGAAAATACAACTTCTCTTCAAAGCTCCATCAATTACCTCCACTTACTGTATCACCCTCAACTTTAAAACCTTTAGTGATGCTTCTCCCCTGGCTTAGCCCCTCCCCGCATCACATTTCAGTGTGTTATAATGTCTAAAGGAAGAATTTAGCTCTATTAAGGCATCTTCTTTAGACTTTAGGGCCACATGAAAAATAATAAATGTTCTTCCCCAGTATTTCTTTTGTATTATATACTGGTTACTTGGGATGTTTTTACACATTTATTGCTTATTTTTGTATAATTTCAAACCACATCCTCCTTACAGACATTCCATAAGTGAATGGGGAAATGAGTAACCTTGAAACCTGTATGTGAAACACAATAAATATCCACCAGATACCAAAAAATCCTGATTGTAATATTTTGTTTTTCAGATGATCCTACACACTAAACATTTTCTTAATTTTATTTGTATAAGAATGCATATAGCTATCTTCAGACACACAAGAAGAGGGCAATGGATCCCATAAAGAAGGTTTTAAGCTAGCGGAGCATGGTGGTGCACGCCTTTAACCCAGCACTCAGGAGGCATATGCAGGCGATTTTCTGAGTTCAAAGCCAGCCTGATATACAAAGTGAGTTCCAGGACAGCCAGGGCTATACAGAGAAACCCTATCTCAAAAAAAACCCAAACAAACAAACAAAAAACAAAAAATAAAAAGAAGAAGAAGAGGAGGAAGAAGAAGGAGGAGGAGGAGGAAGAGGAGAAGAAGAAGAGGAAGAAGAAGGAGAAGGAGAAGGAGAAGGAGAAGGAGAAGGAGAAGGAGAAGGAGAAGGAGAAGGAGAAGGAGAGGAGGAGGAGGAGGAGGAGGAGGAGGAGGAGGAGGAGGAGGAGGCGGAGGAGTTGTTGTTTGTGAGCTACCATGTCATTGCAGGGAACCAAACTCAGGTTCTCTGGAAGAGCAATCAATGAAGAGCCATCTTTCCAGCCCCTGCACACTAAACTTTATTCTATGAAACAAGATCAAAAGTAGATTCTGCTCGGCTTTTATAACGTTCTGAAGTTTTGCATTTCATCTTTTATTTTTATCTCTACCAGTCTTAAAATTTTGTACATATAACAAATTATTGTTTTATGAATAACAAATTACCTTATAGACTTTTATTGTATTTAACTTTTCCTCTGGCCTTATATGTGCTTCTACTACTATCTTTACAGAAGACCCAAGCAACAGGATATTACCATTTGTATAGGTTAAATATGTCTTGACATCCTAAAAACAGATGTTCCCAAATCTATCTATATTTCTTTCTTTCTTCCTTCCTTCCTTCCTTCCTTCCTTCCTTCCTTCCTTCCTTCCTTCCTTCCTTTCTTTCTCTCTTTCTTTCTTTCTTTCTTTCTTTTTGTTTTTGTTTTTTTTTTTTTTTGTTCCCTATTCTAAGGAGGAATGAAGTATCCACGCGTTGGTCTTCCTTCTTGATTTTCTTGTGTTTTGCAAATTGTATCTTGGGTATTCTAAGTTTTTGGGCTAATATGCACGTATCAGTGCAGGCATATCAAGTGAGTTCTTTTGTGATTGGCTTACCTCACTCAGAATGATATCCTCCACATATATCCATTTGCCTAAGAATTTCATAAATTCATTGTTTTTAATAGCTGAGTAGTACTCCATTGTGTAAATGTACCACATTTTCTGTATCCATTCCTCTGCTGAGGGGCATCTTGGTTCTTTCCAGCTTCTGGCTATTATAAATAAGCCTGCTATGAACATAGTGGAGCGTGTGTCCTGGCTTATTCTTACCTCCCACTATTGCATTTAAACTTTAGAACTAGATTCTGAATTTGTATTTAACTTCTCCTTAAGTCTAGATAAGATGTTACAATTTTCAATTCTTACATTCTCCTCTTTCTCTATTTTCTTTTTTTTATTCTTTTTTCTATTTCTTTTTTTCTTTCTTTCTTTTCCCCAGCTTTTAGGATTCATTTAGAACTTTTAAAGTTACTATAATAGAATAGCTTTTTTTTTAATTTTTCCTTGTTTTTGTCTGTCTAAAGAAATATTAAGAATATGTGTTAGAGGTGTTAGTGTTTTGTGAATATGTTTTTAATTACTTTTATTTCTACCTAGATGCTAATTTCTAAGGTTCTTCCATTTTCTTCTAAGAGTTTGGACAGAAGGAAATAGAATTGTGCTTGTCATTGGCCTTCAGGGTTTCAGAGACATATTTTTTTTAATTGGGTTGAGCTCTGAAGGGAGAAAAAGGTGTTGGGAAGAAACAAGCAACTTCACAAGACAAGGAAGTGTTGCCTTTTTCAGGCTGTGAGGGGAAAAAAAAACCTCCCCAAAGCATCTGGATCAATTATTAACTTATTTCTTTTTAGTTTTTAAGGTTTATTTATTTCGCAGTTCCAAGACAACTTACAAACTCTATATATTCAGTGCAACATATCTGTTTTTAAATTAGTAAAGTGTGAAGAGGGAAGATTAAATTTAGACTCCTAAAACATCAAGGAGAAATTCAATGTATCAAAATGCAGGTCATTAACATCTTGCATAATGATTAAAGCTAAGCTGTATATATGATTCTAACATGCCCAGTGATCAAAACAATGGGTTTTAAGATACTTATTGTTATTAAGATGCAAACTACTCAGGAAACCAGACAATTTCCAGAGTATGAAGGCCTGAGAAACTATCTTCTGAGAGACCCTCCTCATACATAGCTAAGACAAACTTGGTTGCATTTTCAGCAGTATTCCAATGATAAGTGGTGGCTATCATATGAAATGTTATAATAAACCATATTTTATACTATTGACACTAATAAAAATGAAAAAACCACTATCACATGATTTCTTAGATTGTCCTTTTGTCTAATCAGAAAGTATAATTTCAAAGCAAAACCCAGTAGGATTGATCTGGCAGAAGCATGCATAACACTAGGGTTAAAATATCCAAACTCACACCTTGACTCAATAGTGAAGTCAAGGCTCTTAAGCAGACCTTGCTAAAGTGGAGATGCTTTCTACCCACAAAGGATTTTAGGAATTTATAATCAACTAGAAAGTGCACATTCTAATGAATTGTGTACAAGTTAAATGAGCAGCCTCAGTGAGCACCCAACCAAATATCTCTTTTCTGCCTTGTGTGTGTTTATACCCTCCACAGGTGAGAAAAGAAACTGAACACTATTTTGTTTACTGCTACACCATCAGCATGAAGGCTGGCACCTCCTAAATGTTCAGTAAACATCTAAAAAAAATAAATGCACAGCTACGGATGTGGTAATCCTGTAAGTGGCTTGTGTGTGGCCGTGTGGCTTTTGCAGAGTTGTACAGAGCAGATTCCATGTTTCAGCAGGACCTTGAGATGTAAATGAATCTTTTCTTATACCCTCTAAAAGAAGATTCATATGTGTTTTAAGAACAAGTCGACATCGTCTCAAGCAAACTTAAGGAATCTGAGACTTAGCATTGAGGGTTAAGGGTTTTATGGTGCTCAAATATAATATAAAATTAATGTTACTATCTTTTTGAGAATGTTAAGTTCAGTACATGTTGAAATGACTGTACTTTTTTTAAGGAGGATTCATTCATATGTGCCTAGTTCGTGACTCCTGTAACCTCTGGTTGTCTCTGTTATACTTTAGGAAGGCTGTACCTGTTACTTCTCTCCAAACTAAACAGTATCTTCTTTTCTTTCCTTCTGCAATAACCTCCTTGTCTTCTTGTTTCTCCTATCTAATTCTTGCCTTTATGGTCTGTGCTATATAATGCAGAGAATAGCAGTATCCAAGGATTCTAGGTTGAAATGTACATGTCACTACTTATTAGCAGTGTGACATTAACTACTGAATTCAGTAGTCTAAAGCCCTCTCTTCATTATCTCTATTGTTGTGTTGTTGCAAGGTTTGAATGAGATGACCCGTGTTGTATGCACAAGAACAATGACATAGCAAGTGGGAAATGTCAATGATCCTTATAACTGTTCTACCAGATTTTTTTTCTCTAAAATTAACTCTTACTTAAATGTTCAGTGTCTCCTGAATCTAAATGATCTCCTCGACTTTCCTCCACATCCCATCATCCACCATCACTTTCTCCGCCCCCCCCCACAATGGATCTCTTTTGCATACAGTTATAGAAGTACTTTTTCCAGTCTGTAAGATTTAGTACATACTGTTCTCCCTCAAGAAGAATTCCCCTTCCTTGCCAGACAAAAGCTTTGTCTTCTGTTCTTTGTTTGCTTGTTTGTTTGTTTTTTCTTCTCCTCTAAGGTAATTTTTAGTGCTTCTTGGTTTGGTAATAATTCTTCAGTTTACACAGACAATATCAGGAAGAAGTGATTTCTTTTTGCTTATCTTTGTAAGGGGTTTGTGAAAAGTTTACTCTAAGTTTCAGAATACCTAGTATCAAATGAAGACTTGATATATGCTATTTAACAAAGGGCATGAATCCATCCCAGAATCTCCAACCACCTAACATGTTTTTTAGTGATATGTACTGAATTGCATTTCCTAACTTCCCTTTATTTGAAAGAAGATTGGCTTTTCCCGGGCTGCATAAGGCATATTAGACTGAGGATGTTCAGTGTTCAATTTAGGGATTAAGAACAGGAGCTAGCACACTGACAGTTATAAGCAAAAAGCTTGGGCGACTAAAACCTACAAGATTTACCAGCAAAGGTCCTGGAAAAAAAGATTGATTGCCAGGGTTGCTTCATTCTTCTTCTCTTCACTTCCCATTCCAAGTGGACTGATGGAGATGGGAGCTAAAGGAAAAGCATACATTTAAAAGTTAGTCAGTTCTCTCCTCCCCCCCCCCCCCCTCCAATTCCACAAGCAAGCAGCTGTCTTCATAACCTCCGAAGAGAGGACAAGACTCCCAAACCCTCCCTGTGTTTCCTCCTCCCCACCCCCAAACTCCTTTTCCGGGCCGGCCGGCCGGGCAGTCTCTGCCCACTCCCCTCCCCAGCACCCTCCCCATCTTTTCTACAGACAACCAGAGAACCATCTCCAGACTTCTTGTTCTAGGACCTCTATAACTGTCAACAAAAGATGCCAGACAGCCTTAGCCAGATCATTGAAAGCCCTGTTTTAAAAAAGAAAAAAAAAAGAAGGAAAAGAAAAGAAAGAAGGAAAAGAAAAGGAAAAAGAAAAAAATTCAAGCTTAGGACAGGAGGGAAAGGAACACAGCAAACCACAGCTCAGGAAAACTGGGCACACACACACACACACAGGCACGTTGGCTCCTTTGCATAGAGACAGCAGGTTGTATTCGACTACCCAGAGAACGCGGAGCACCTCAGACAGGAACTTTAAAGGGATTGAAATCTGTTGCCTGTTCCACTAGGAATATTGTTTGCAAGGCACAAGGTGTCTTTTGGTAGTGAGTACCCTCTGCGCATGCGCAGGTCCATTCGGGAATTACTGCCCAGCCGCCGACTAAGTTGCATTCCTTGAATCTTCGCAGAAAAGACAATTCTTTCATCAGAGTTAGGAATGTGGACAGTACAAAATCGAGAGAGTTTGGGGCTTCTCTCTTTTCCCGTGATGGTTGCTATGGTTTGTTGTGCACACAGGTGAGCTGCCTGCTTCAATCTCTCTCTCTTTTTTTTTCCTTGGTGATTTTCTTCTTCTTCTTTTATTTTTTATTTTCCCGTGCCTGCTGGATCATGTATCTTGTTATTTGGGGGTAGGTGTGCCTGGATCTTTTTTTATGTCTGTTTTCAGTTTGTGATCTTTCTGAATACGGTCCCTACTTCTTCCCTTCAGCTCCAATGAACCCAGCAACATGTCATACGTGAAAGAGACAGTGGACCGACTGCTCAAAGGATATGACATTCGCTTGCGGCCGGACTTTGGAGGTAATGCTTCTTCATTTTTTTTTTCAACCTGTTACCCATCCCTAGTTCACCTTTTCTGTCAGATATAATGCCTCCTTCCCCATTTTACCGTTCCTGTAAACGTGCAATACTACGCCCTGCGCGCACACACACACACACACACACACACACACACACACACACACACACACACCACGCACTATCCCCAATCTCAGGTGGACGTATCCTCAGGCTGAGCTGTCCCTCTCTTCAAGCCGACACACCCTCTGCACTGTCACTGCATCACGCGTGTGCCCACACCTGTTTTCTCCCGCTGTCCCCTACAACAGGAAAGGGGTAGGGAGGGAGCCTGCTTAGTCTGTAATAAGATCTGGGAAGCCCCCAATGTCCCCTCAGCTCCCTGCCACTCAAAGACTGTCTTTGCTGTGGTCCACCTCCCTGGCAGGGCCCCCGGTGGACGTCGGGATGCGGATCGATGTCGCCAGCATAGACATGGTCTCGGAAGTGAATATGGTGAGTGGCCTCCCCAAGGGCTCGGCGGCCGGCCGAGCTTACGCAGATGAGAAATGAACCAGTTCCCCGTCCTCTGCTTTTCATTGGTGGTCACCTCGGCCCTGGTCCCCAGGGTCCCCACTCCGCGCGTACGCCCCACTCCAGTACACACACTGTCGGTCGCCCCACAGTTTGTATTTTCGACACACACACAGGCTACCGCAGTGCTCCGAAGGAGACGTACTCCGCACTATTTTGGGAAGGAAGGGGGACTGTTGCGCCGGTGGATTGGCTGGGGCGGAGTCTGAGCCTTACTTTAGCCGGGTCTCCCCGACTGTCGGGCTGTGCAGGGCACCATCTGCCGGCGGCCAAGTGGTGTACAGTGGGTTCCCCCGGACCAGGGGTTCGCAGCCAGCTGTGGCCAGACAAGAGCCCCAAAATCTCCACAGCTGAGCAGCCTGAAAGCCCCAACCCACCCATCTCAGCCACCAGGCTGGCTGGGCTCGCGAGTGTCCCCTCCCTACCACAGAATCCAGCGCAGTGTGTGGCAAGAGCAACAGGCTGAGATGAACAGTTCAGGATTGCTAACAGCAGAAGTGCCCAAGCTTGCTTCTAGGCATTCTGGACCCATGCAAGGGTTCATGTGTTTGTCTTCCTGCAGCTTGAAAGTTTTAAGTTGGAGGAGAATCGGCGAGTCATATGACTTGGCTTTCGTCTAGAAATCTGGGCAGAAAAAATAGAGATCTGATGATTAATAGGACTGAGGTGGGGGAGGGCTGGTTTATTTTAGTCATTAATTTTAAGGGATCTACACTTTACCATCCTTCTCTCCCTTCTTCCCTTCCTCCTTCCCTCCCTTCCTCCCTCCCTCCCTCTTTTCCTCCCCCCCCCCCCCCCCCCCCCGTCTTCATAGCACTTCTTTTCTCTGGGGCTGTGGTAAAAGGGATTCAAGTCAGAGCAGCCTCTTGTGTTGTTGGTTGTTTCCATTCACCCTGAGAAGCCCTTTTCTAATTGTGAGAGTTCCCAGGGAAGGAATTGCCTGTTGCTTTTCTAGAACCCACCACCCAGGGAACAGCAAGATCAACAGGAACAAAAGGTCATTTTTATCCACTCCCAAAAGGGAACTAATTCCAGCACCAGAGATTTAGATACGCTGAGTAACTTAGACTGGGATCCTTTCGGATATTCTCTCTGTAACACTTATTGTTCTTCCTCCCATTCCTAGTGGGGCATTTTTATTGTAATATGCTAAGGTTTAAGAATTTTCCTTTTTCATCTTTTAGATTAGGCCAGGAAGCAATACATACATTTATAGATCATTCAACGGGTGGTATATGGATAAAATGTGTGGTTGGGGTTGGCAGAGTTGAAACTCGCTGTCTTAAATGGTTTGGCTAAAATGCTATTTTATAATGTCTTGGATTGTTTCAGATAATATTTTCAAGTGTTTTTCTACTACTACACTGAAAAAGAAATCCATTTTTAAAATTTGATTTAGAAAGTAGATTTTTTTTTTAATAAACAAAGACGTTTAAGAGACTGATACTGTTTACATGCATGCTATTACCACAAAGCAACTATTCACAAACATTCAGAAGAGCACGGTTAGATCCACATACAGAACAACTGTGGCCCATGACTGCAAATGCAACCAGATACATTGCACAATGTACTCGCTTAACAATCAGTGCCAGTGCAGATACATAATGATAACATTTCCCTGTTCAGTCATTTATAGGGCATTGTGTAAATATCTCCATAGATCATTTATAATATAGAAGATTCAGAGATCCCAGAAGGTAAATTGTGCCTCTGTACATGGTCTATGTCACTGTGTTAGGGTAAATTAGATTTCCAGAACTGAAAGGCCCTGAGGTAGACTCCCAACTCCAAATTCAGACATGCATGCATGCACATGTGTGTGTGCAGCACACACAGAGACCTTTACACACAATCTATATACATACTTTTAGCATTCTTTTAACTATATTATAAAGTACATTGTGTTATATACTGATTATATAAACTACACAACAAGAAGCTCTGCCTTGTCACTGAAGTGGATTCATAGACAAGCTGAGAAAGGATGCATGTAAATGTGGTGGCATAGAACAACTTCTCCTAATGACTGAGCAATAGTCTGTTTGCTCACTACTCCATGACAGGTGTGCTTGTTTTTCAATAGTCACTCATAAATGAGCCTTTGATAATGCCCTTTACCTAAATACTCATTGTGTTTCACTGTGACATCAGCAACAGAGGCAGATAGTGACAACTGAAAGCTGGAAAGTTAGAACCCTTGCTCTGGGTATTCTTTTCCTTTTAATGACAGCTACTGACAAGACTCGGGCTTAACTTAGTGGCTCATCTATGACAAAGTGTGGAAATAAATACACCGGAAATAACCCAGGAAAATGAAAGTTCCGAAAGTATTTGTTTTAAGAGTTGAGAGAATGTATGCACACAGCGGGGATAGTTAGTGCTGCCCTAACCACTTACTAAGAAGAGAATTAGCTGCAACATGCTTGGGGCACTATAAGTAGAACTGAAGGTCTGTGGGAAATAGGATGTTTAGCTTGTTATTAAGCATGCTTCTGTACCTTGATGGACACTAATTTGCATGATATTATATGACAGAAAATTTTCTACAGATTGAAAACAAAATAAGAATTAACAATAAAATAACACAACTAGTAGTCAATGAAATGTAAGTTAAATCCATTACTACAACATTGCTAATTAATGTTCACATTTTTGGTCATTATTGTTATAACCCATTCTATGGCTGAGAACATGGCATATAATTATGCATTAAAGGGTTAGAGAACTAGGGCTCTGTTAATTTTGGTCCTATTTGCACTAGTCTAAGTAAGATATGTTTCAAAATCTGTTTATTGCCCATTTGAAGGCTAATATCATACCAGGACTACTTTTAAACAAACATTAGATTTAAGGATATAAAGTGTACCAAAATTAAGGGAAGAAAAAGAAACTATTCTGGCAAAGACTATCTGCCAGAAATCCTAAGATGTGTTACTGTGATTACATTATAGTGCACCATTGATATGTTTTTATGCATAAGTTACCAATTAATTTAAGTTAAATATGAGAAAAATATGTCATTTGTCCTGAGCAGTGAATTAAAACCTTTAGAGAATAATTCTAATGTAGGAAGATATATATATATATATATATATATATATATATATATATATATATATATATGCATTATATATAATTGAAAGCAAGATTTCTTTTAAGGTTTTAATTAACATTTCAAAAAGAAAAGTCTTTTTTCTCACTATAGACTTTGTGGTGATATAAAGTAACCATATAGTGCTACTGTTTTCTTAACTTTTATATACAAAAAATGCCAGTTTTCTATTTATTTGTACATTAAACCCTTCACATCTTTTTAGTTTTAGAATTTTTATGAAGTGCTACACACACACACACACACACACACACACGTACAAACATATCTGAGGCAGGTAGAATGAAAGGAGGGAAGGGTTCCTAGCAATTACTCATAAAATAACTACCCTGTGCTCAGTAGAAGAGCCAGTACTGGACAAAAATTTTCTCCTTTGAGTAGTATCTTGGTTAGCTGTGACACTGAATGCAAACAACCAAAGAGCTAAGCTTTCCCATTCTGATTTCTACAACAGACTGTCCCTTCTCATGCAAAAACCAGGTGCTATCATCAAGAAGCAATTCCAAATACAATTTCTTCCTTTGAGCTAAAGACAGGATGGCCTAAGTGTACACATGTGGAAGGCTATAGTGAAGATCTCTGACTCAGGCTCAGGCACAGAACAAGCCATGCTTGCAGGAGGTGGCCTCATCCCTGTGTTCACATTTCTGAAGGTGCATAGGTGAATGATCTTGCACGAATCACAAACAGCATCCACAATGATGGGGACGAAAGAGACAGGATTTTATAAATGATGCATAAAACAAATTAAACTGAACAGATATCCATTTATATTCCATGGTGTTGCTACTTTAATATTAGAATCCATAGGTGCTTGGTACATTCTCCCGTTGGCTCAAGAAAAGAACCACCTATCAGAATTTCTCCCTGCAGGAATCCTTCTTCCTCTGTGCCTTAGCTTCTTAATCTTAAAGGCACACCTCGATCACCCTGAGGCTCGCCAAATGCAAATTCTGAATCTGAGGTTCGGGATTGGAACCAGAGTGTTGATATTTCCTAGTTCTCCATCAAGGTGCCAACTGCTGCTGTTCAGGTAGCACTTTGAATATCGAAGTTAAAGAATATTATTCTATTGTCTGTAAAAGTGAACTCCCCCCCTTTTTCCCCTCTTAATTTTCTCTAAGAAGTTACTTTCTAATTAGTCTAATAGGTGGCTGTGCTCAAAGGGAAGATTAGTTCGTAATTAAAGATAAACAAGAGGATGTGGTTCAGTGGAACCTGATGTCTTCCTGTATCGATACTTGTTACTCAGCTGGTGCTAAGTGGAGAGAAAAAAAACATTGCTGTGCACAATAGCCAACATTACCACTCTTCCCCCTTACAGAATACCCTTTACTTTTACTCTTCCCAATATGGAACACTGAAATTGTTTTTCTTTACCAAACAGCCAGCAACAGCTGTGTTAAAAATAGCCCAAATGTATTCTTGCTGCTGTCAATAAGTTCTCTTGGGTTATAATAAAGTTTCCTTTGGAAATCAAGCAGATCGGTCAGCACCAATTAAAAGCTGGAACACACACCAGTAGATAAATAAATAGATAAGCATCCATTTCTCTTTCGTGAGAACTCTACAGGGACCCTCTTTCAGATTCTGCACTAGAATATACTATCTGAGAGCGAGACAGGTTGCTTTGTCTGTTTGAAGATAACAGGCATTTTATGCCTCAAGCCACATTCAAACTAGACTATCCGGATATGAAAATGTTGGAGTTCATATATTAAAGTTAGCAATTGTAGGATTACGGGAACAGACTGAGCATCAAAGTAGGCAAGATAGTGAAAATAAATATTTATTGAATAATACACACATGTAGAATGTGCCTCTCACAAACATTAAATCAATTGCTTATCCCACTCTGATTTAAGGGTACGTAATTCTCATTCTTTATTATACATTGAAAAAAATAAAAATGAGACATGAAAAATCATAGGAAGAGAGAAATTCAAAAACAAACTCCAAAGCTACAGAGCTAGTACATGAAAAATTCAAAATCTGAAACCAGGACATAGGGATGTAGCCCGTGGATACATTGGTGGAATGATTGCCCAGCACATAGAGAGCGGAGTTTGGATCTGTGGTACCACAAAACCTGATAATGGTGGCACATGTCTATAATGCCAGCAACAAGTTGGTGGAGGCAGGAGGATCAGATGTTTGGATACAAAGCAAGGTCAGGCCAGACTGAGATACACAAGTCTTAAAACCTGAAAGCAGGGTGTGTGTTCCTGTGTCTGCTTTAACTGCCAATCTAGTAAGACTTAAATGTTTAAAGTATTCCTTGTATTTAATTTGGGAACTTGAGTGTAGACTTTGTCTGCTCTAGGATTTAGCAAGTTCTGCTGTAAAGTGAAGCAGATCATGGAACTGCTAAAGCCTTTTCGGTTCAAACACCCTAAAATTTCCATCCTTAAGGAATTTAGACTGTGCCAGAGTCAAGAGTTACTTCCTTTTATGCCACTGTGAGATTCTATCTTGTTCCAGCCCATTCTCTTGGTTAGACAGTCAATCAGCAAGGCTTTTCTGAGTTGCTCCGAGTGTTCCAGAGTGGAACCTCTTGGGAGGTCCTCAGGAATGATAGAGTGTGATGCGGTGCATTGTCAGAAAGCACTGTTTGATCACTCATGAAATCATCAGTCAACCTTATCTTCCTAATACATTTGCAAAGACAGCAACAAGAAACTCTGATGAACAGTCCTCAAAGGAAACCTGATTGATGTCTTGTTTATATTGTCTTGAATACTGACTGAGGTAAAGGCTATATTGTAGAATTTCTAGTCTGATGTTATTCATTTTACTCATGCTGGAGATATTGTTGTGCTGTTACCAAACTCATACATTACAATACTTTCTATGGAGTGGAAGTACATGTTTATTTGTTTGCTTATTTATTTATTTATTTCCTCAAGATAACTTGCAAGTTCTTATTCAATCTTCCTAAAATCTTTCTTAGCAGTGACAGAGTAATGAGCAATAAAACCTGGGTGTTTGCTTGAACTGACTCTCAGTGTCACTTCTGAGCATTTCTGGTTCTTTCTGCCTTACTATTTCCCTAAAGTCAGTGATTCTCAGTATTCCTAATGTTGGGACCCTTCAATACAGTTCCTAGTGTTGAAGTGATCTCCACCATAAAAATTATTGTTTTTGCAACTCCATAACTGTAATTTTATGACTTTTATGAATGCTAATGTATTATCTGAGATGGAGGATTTGACCATGACCCTCAGGTTGAGAACTGTTGTCCTAAGTACTTGATACCATCTTCAGTACTCATGCCCAAATGAAATGTTGCTTCATCATAAAATCAAAATGCTTTGAAAGTAAAATGAACTTAAAAGTTTCAGCTGGCCTAAGATTCAGTAATGGGTTCAAATGTCATAGGTATCCTTTGGGATAAAGGAAGATAAGTTGCTACCTGCATATAGTTGACTCAGTATTAGTATATACTCCCTATATGATCCCAGAGAGCACTGAATTCTTCTCTCCTGAGACTAGGACTGAGCTTAGAACAGTTATTTTCAGCAGGTTGTGAATTTTCGGGAGTCCCTTAACTTTTCTCTATTGAACAGGAAGTTTGCAGAAAGGCTTCCATCATCTGTCAGTTAGCACCTGTCACGTGTGCTTCAAGATCAACTGATTCTTACCAGTAGCTATGACCTGGGGGCGAAGCTGGTCACATGGAAAAAGCAAAAGATACAGTTTTCATGTGCAGTTAGCCAGTTATCCTTGTTAAGATCATCACAGCCTACCAAGAGGGCCAAAACATCACCCCACCAGGCACACCCCCATGAAACCTCTTATCATATTGTGAGTGTAAAACTTAAAGGAATTTTTCTAAGACCATGCATTTAATTAATCTAGTAAGAAAAAAGGGGCTTTATGTCAATTATACAGTCTATAGGGGGCTTAGGTGTGTAGTTTAATATTATAATTTGAAACATGGAAAATTGCCCCGTGGAAGATTTTTGAAGCATTGACAGCTATCCTGATCTTGGGTGTTTCTATTCATCACAAGCCTACTAAATGTTTAGTCTTATCAGGTCTTCAATAGAGGCCAGAATTGGAAAGACACTACAAATTTTGGTGACATTCGGTGCTTTTTGAGGTATGGAGGAAAATAGATTATACACACTTATGTTCAATCAATGCAAAGGATTATTTGATACATAGATAGACAGACAGAAAGACAGACAGACAGACAGACAGACAGACAGACAGATAGATAGATAGATAGATAGATGGATGGATTGATAGATAGATATCATGGGGTCTTCCAGGAGAACAAAGAAATAATACCTAAGGGATCATGCCCGAAATTAATCTATAGACTACAAACACAAAGAAGAATCTTCCTGCCAAGCAAGAGTAAAGGCATATGAATAGGCAGCATGCCTTGGAACGGCATGAAGTGTTCTGGGAACTGCAGGTGACTCACTATTTTGAGAATTAAGAGGGCACAGGGAGTATTGTCAAGAGATTAGACTGAGCTGAGAATGCAAGCTATATCACAGAACTACTGAATATTCTCACTTGTGCGAAAAGAAACTGCTCTAGAAACACATTTGTCTACATACCATCACTTTCTGGGAGAGTAGACAGGATGTACAACTGACATTTATTATCTCTTCCAAATCGAGCAAGGGTCAGGGCTGTGCCTTAGAGAGAAGTACTGCTCTTATATGCTCCTCTGGAGTTTCACTTTAAATTTTTTTTTATACATACAGTGACCTTTAATTTTTCAATTAAAAAAGAGAAGAGAGAAAATGAGAGAGAGTGAGAAAATGTGTGTGTGAGAGAGAGAGAGAAAGAGAGAGAGAAGAGAGAGAGAGAGGAGAGAGAGAGAGAGAGAGAGAGAGAGAGAGAGAGAGAGAGAGAGAGAGAGAGAGAGAGAGAGAGAACTGTAACTGACTGGCTAGTTAACTGAGGTTAGAGTCCAGGGTGTTCTCTTTAATGACTGATGGTTTAAGGACCACCTTCTTAACCCCAGTAAAGAAACACTATTGTCTTCTTTCTGAAGTGATATACTTTCAGAGTAAGGGAATACCACATTGTATTGTTTTAAGGTAGTTATATGCACATTGAGGAAGAACATTGGAGGTTGCAATTATCCTGAAATGAACTAATTATTTGATGAATCTTCCTATTGTGTCCACAATCAAGCATATCCCATAGTGAAAAATCCTGTCCCCCAAAATACAGTGGCTAAATGGGTTGGTCAGAGTTGTTGGGATAAAGTACAACTCTAAGACAGAGAGTGGGATGCAGTTAACTTTAATTACCCCTAGCAATATGTTTCTTTATCTAGACAACCATAACCCTAGACAAGATTTAGTTCATACTTATCAACTTCTTCCAGGGAAGCAATCTTTGTATTGTTTCAGTTGTCTTTATAGAGCAGGGGAGACGGGAGTTGTAGGAAAACCACCTGTGTGGCATCTGCTCTCTTCTCCACTGCATCCCGAAAGTGATTCAGAGTCTTTCTGGAACATTGTGCTTCGATGTGAAATTGCATGAGAGCCGTGTGAGTTGTTGTAGAGGGTGTATCTGGTGATGAGACGAGACTGAGAATAAAGACAGGGCAAGTGAGAGCGACAGTGTGCCCTGAGAAATGAAGCTTACCTGCCAGGAAATTAAAAGTGACTCCTGGAAGCCCTGCAGAGGAAAAGAAACATCTGAACTGACGTTTGGCGTGATTTTAAGCAAGAATTTAGCAACCCTGTACCTACAAGATGGTCTCAGACAGTAACTATGTGAAGGCAAAGGCTGATACATACGTTGCATTGTTTACATCCGAGAAAAAAAGCTGGAGAGAAACAGCTAGAGAAATAGATCAAAAGAAAAGAGGTTTTAGGTTGCTATTAGCTGTTCATCCCTGCCTGTATAGACAGCTAATGTGAGTGTTGGGTGGCCACCCATAGTATAATGTGGAGAGGCTGGAGATCAGATACACCAGGTGCTTTGCTTCTGTTGTTGCAGGTTAGGCATGGACATTTCAAGCACTGACTCCCACATGAAGGACTTTACATGGGATGTAAAAGGAGAGGAATAGACTTGGTAACATCTCCTAGTCGAACACACCGTGACTATGGACAGAATCTTTCCCCCCCTTGTAAATTATTATCTTATAGGGAATGATACACCATTCTCTAGTCAAGAAAGCTGGCTTTGTTGTTTCCATAGAGACAGATCATTTGAAATCCTACCTGTGCCTGGAACATTCTTTCATGTCAGTGGCTATTGTTTCTCCCTCCTACCACCTGTAACCCCTCTCCTACGCAAATGTATTGAAATCTGCTTTCAGTCCCACACAAATTACATTTAATATATAGAGCAATTTCTGTAGACATTACAGAGATTTCAGCTGGAGAAAGACTGTCTGGGTCATATGAGAAAATCGGAAGTTCTAAAAGTTTTTATAAAATCAATATAAATTAAGGATTATTCATATAAGACAATTTTTAGCCTTATCTTCCTCCCTTACAATATAACCTGCAGGAAATTTCAGAATATATTCTTTATATTCTCAGTTGCTTGGTCTATTATATACTTTGTGATAACATATATTATGATTATGAAAGATTTTTTTACTCATTATGAACCATTACTGTGATATCATTTATAGTTTTTAATTCAGAAATTAATAGTTTCTCTATCTGGTATATCTTACAACTTCATCAGTAATTTTGTTTTATATTGACCATGAATCATAAGTTGTTTCTATAGAAACAGCTTCATCATAAGGCACTACCAGAATCACAAATACAGAATATTTTTACAACAAAGATCCTTGTATCTACATGTATGTATTTATAAAACCTTTAATGCACTTTAAAAATAACCCTTGCTTTTAATTTTTCAATTACCATTTTCCTGCAACCTGGACTATCAGTATTTCTTGATACATTTAAGACATTTCTAAAGAATAATTTTATTAGTGATAAGGGCAAGAGTGGCATTTACACAAAGGGAAAAATCAAACACAAAGGTTTTTAAAGGAGAAAACTTGGATTTTAAAAGACAAGGGTCTTCTCAAGTATGAGAATGTAAAGTAAAATATACATTGAATGTATATATCTCTATCTATCTATCTATCTATCTATCTATCTATCTATCTATCTATCTATCTAACCATTTTGCCTATAATTGTATCCCTCATGCTACAAGTTATGTTTGCTCTAAGGTATCAATTTTGTTTTAAAACATCCATATCCAGCGTGTATTGCTTATATCCTATAAATATACTGAAACAACTACCACATTCAGAGCTGATGAAAGCCTCTAACCCCTGACATTTCCACCCGTCTATTTCCTTCCCATATAATATTGCTCATACAACACAGCACAACTCAAAGAAATCATGGCGAGAACAAAAGTTCTTGGTTCAAGCCAACTGCTGCACTGAGGCCAGTCAGCCCAGGAAGAACATTCACTGCTAAGGTGTCTACTGGCCAAGTGACAAACTCTACCTAAGGTGATGAGATGTGATTTTCACAAGTTCTGAGATTTGGAACAAGAAAATGGGGGTAGTGTGAACATTTTAGAGGAATATGGGAAAGCCAGGCCAGGCTAAGTCTTTGCTGGCCTACTGCTACAGTTCTCACTCCCACACTTACGTGAGCAAGATTTTCCGGGGGGGGGGGCGCCCTTACAGTAACTTGTGTTGTAATCAAGTTTTAAAAAGCATTTAAAATGTGCTTCTCTGAAACTGGAGAAGAAAATGACTTTCAGAATGTTGCAATGTAGCATCTCCTATTGTATTCAAAAGCATTGCCATGTGCCATAAATATTGCCTAAGGAGTTATGTTTCTGCATAGCCATCATACTGACTTTCCATATAACTTCAAGCAGAAGAGTTGCCTGAGTTCTTTTTCGGATTCATCTTTGTCATTTGTACTTTGTGTAGCTTAGTTTTGGATAAGAGTGCAAACTATTGGTCAAATAGATAGGGGCAAATACACATGATTTTATGCTGACTTGGAAATTACAACCTTCAAACATTATGATTCAACCTGGATATCTTCAGCTTTCATTTGTGGAGAGACACAAATAGCAGCAGGAGAGGGAAAAGTGGTCTTCATTTCAAATCCCTGGATTATACCAGGGTATGTATTGATTGAATGTGAGGACAGATTTGCTCATGGCTACAGATTTTCAAACCATGTGTGAAAAGAGAAGGAAAGCTCCACATAATGAAATTTCCCCAGAATCAGCAGTTTCCTGAGGTTGTGCCTGATAAAAAACTGGCTAGGAGCACTGGAGGTGTATTGCAGTGGAATTGCTTGCTGCCAGAATTTTGTATTCCTTGGTGTGAAATCACCAGACCACAATGTGCTCTCTTGTGTTATCTCATTAATCCTGACTGAGTGAGGAGGCAACGTTATTTTGCAGTTTTAATTATTATTATTCTCATGGATAAATCAATTGGTCATTGGGAAGTGCACTAGGTCAATTTATTTATTTATTTTTATTAGATTTTTTTTATATATATTTCAAATGCTAAGTTCCCTATACCCTCCCTCTGCCCTGCTCCCCTACCCACCCACTCCCACTTCTTGGCCCTGGCATTCCCCTGTACTGGGGCATATAAAGTTTGGAATACCAAGGGGCCTCTCTTCCCAGTGATGGCTAACTAGGCCATTTTCTGCTACATATACAGCTAGAGATACAAGCTCTGGGGATACTGGTTAGTTCATATTGTGGTTCCACCTATATGGTTGCAGATCCCTTCAGCTCCTTGGGCACTTTCTCAAGCTTCTTCATTGGGGGCCCTGTGTTCCATCTTATAGATGACTGTGAGCATCCACTTCTGTGTTTGTCAGGCACTGGCATAGCCTCATATGAGACAGCTATAACAGGGTCCCTTCAGCAAAATCTTTCTGGCATTGTGCAATAATGACTAGATCAATGTTTAAAGTCCAACCACTCATGATCTGACTTGGTAGTTCCCTTAACTATGTTTCTGTCAAGTAACATTTTTGTCATGTCACAGATTGAGCCTAGTGCCTTGTGCATGCTAAGCATACACTCTCTACCTGGGCAACATCCTCAGCCCTCTATTTGTAATGGTTTGAATCACTGTAACATTTCAGAATGACATCCTATCCCAATTAATACCCTTAAGTATAAATTCCTTGAATTTATAATCCCTTTGATTATATAGTTCTGTAAAACAGCAAATGTATTTGTTCTACCTGTTTATGGTAGCTGTGAATGCCAAGAGAGTCAAATATACTGTGTACAAATATATGCTCAGGTATATGTGTTGTATAAATTATGAAGTACTATAAATATCAAATTCTGGCAGTTCATCATTATCTCCAAAACTTATAATAAATGTCTTTCTTTTAAACTTTGGGACAAAGATCACACCAAATCACATTATGCACAATGGATTGTATTTTTGTTTTATGACGTCATTTCATCATCCTATTGGAATTTACACTACTTCTAATTGTGAAACTTTTCAGTGAGAACTGGTAAGGGAATGGATAGAATTTCTTCCATCTTATTTTTTTAATTAATTAATTAAATTTTTACACTCTGTATTTTATTCCCCCATCCACCCTCCAACTCTTCTGCATTCCATATCTCCTTTCCATTTCCCTGTCTCCATCTGAATGTCCCTACCCCTGACCCCACCTGACCTCTAAACTCCATGGGGCCTCCAGTCTCTTGATGGTTAGGTACATCATCTCTGAATGAACACAGACCTAGCAGTCCTCTACTGTATGTGTGTTAGGGACCTCATATCAGCTGGTGTACGCTGCCTGGGTGGTGGTCCAGTGTTTGAGATTCAGATTAATTGAGACTGCTGGTCCTTCTTCCCTAATTGAACAACAGGGGCCAGCTCCTTCTGTCCATTGGTTGGGTGCAAATATCTACATCTGACTCAGCTGTTTGTTGGGTCTTCCAGAATGCAGTCATGCTAGGTGCCCTTTTGTGAGCACTCCATAGCCTCAATAGTGTCAGGCCTTGAGACTTCCCCTTGAGCTAGATCCCACTTTGGGCCTCTCACTGGATCTTCTTTTCCTCAGGCTCCTCTCCATTCCCATCCCTGTGATTCTTTCAGACAGAAACAATTATGTGTCAGAGATGTGACTGTGGGATGGCAGCCCCATCCCTCACTTGATGTCCTGTCTTCCTTAGGTGGGCATCTTATTTTCTGATGATTTTCTCTGAGTTCTTGCTCTAGACAAAAAACTTTCTCAAACTTAAACAGAGTTTAAGTCAGTACATCTCCCTATACTTTTCCCAAATTTGTATTTTATGTAGTTTCATAATATACAGGGAAAATGGACTACAGTTTTCCATGGGTTTAGTTTATGGACTGAGTCCCCAAAATCAACCACCAATTTTTAGTTGTATCTCTTTTATTACAGGATTGGTTTTATTGGCATGTACTATAAAGTGGTCATATAATTTATTAGGCAAACATGTATTACTGAGAACGATGTGGATACAATTAAGAATTACTTGGCATCAACCTGTTTAAGCCAGCACTGTCCTAGGGAAGCAGAGACTAATATTGCTAAGTATTGTTTAAAGCCTAGATTTCTCTGGAAAATGGGATATGTGGTTTTTTATCAGTGATGACTGAAATCTAAATGTGACAATATACATAAATCTCTTAGTATCAAGTAAGTATTGAGGGAGTGACTAGGATTATTCTAAAGTATAATACTCAATATCACCTCTGTATTATCTATCAGTGCTTGGGAGATAATATAACAAGATGTCCTCTATGGAGATATATAAAGTCTAAGATCACAGTGCCAGAAGATTTAGTATCATATATGGCAGGACTAATTTCTGACTTTCTCAGTATGTTCTCTGCCATAGGAATAATAAGGATCTCTGGTTTCTCTTGGTATCATTTCTGAGGGCTCTTTAGTTATGGCTCCTTTATACCCCAAAGGTATCCCAAAGACTATGACATTGAGTGTTAGTCTTCATTTTATGACTTTTGAATGATACAAATTCAGTCTGTCCTAATCAGCAGCATCATTCTTCCACTTTCTAAAAGCTTACAGTGTACCAGACACTGTTAAAATATTTTATATACAAATAAATATCAACAACAAAATATGGTAGAATGGATCATATATCCTAAGAGAACTTAAAAATGACTTCAGATAATTGAAGAAATAAAACACGAGTGCACTTTCTTTTACTGGGAGATTTGTTAAAGTTATAGTTGGTAGTGTAGAGGGCTGTTACAAATTGTAGCATTTACCTTATTTCTCTATAGTCTTCATCAATTTATTTTCTGACAAGATTGGGCATGTTCCGGTGATATGTTAATACATTAGTCCATTTTCTGCTTTTGATATCAAAATTCCACAGAGGTAGTTAAGCATTCAAAAAAAGAAGTTTCAAACTTTAAAAGTAAACATGGTGAGCACTTAGGAAAAAAATGATTCCAGGGAGAAATGAGTTAGCAATTGTTTTTATTTTGATAATAATCAAACATATATCCACTAAAAAGTCGTTTGGTTAATGTCTTCAACTCTATGGAAATACTTTACCTATTTGCAGATTTAAGTTACACGGAAACTATTGTGTTCAAGATATGAGGCATCAGTGAGTAGTTACATGTATGAAAAGAAAATTGATTTGATGCCTTTTGTGAGAGAAGCATTACCTGAAGGAAAAAGGAAAGATTAGATTTGACACAAGGAAGAGCATCTTGACTGTAATGAAACAATGCTGGAGGAAGCTACTAGGAGTACCCAGGGAAGTATTCGTCCTTAGAAATCTTTGGAAGAAGAAAGAATAATTATATCTGTTCTACTTGGCTTTACCGGGAAGTTCTGTACAAATGCAAAAACAAGAACAGAAAGAAAATTTCTTTACCATTGCTTCCAATAGATAAATATCAAGCTCTGAGACTTCTGCTTGATAGTTACAAATGAAAAATTAGGATCTTAAAAAGACACACATTTTCATCACCTACACTACGATAAATAATAAGTGATTATTTTCTTCCACAATATTCCCATATTTCTAGATAGAGGCTAGACACTCATGTGAGCAGTCATTAATCCAGCTTCTTTCTGGAACAAGCAACTTTTTAACCTTACAGTGCATACCGTTCAACATATCTTAGACATAAGCATAACCATTTTACTGAGTTTGAGGGTAACTAGATTAGAGGAAACAGAGAAGTTGTTAAACTATTAAATAGCATGGGGACCAAATGGAGAGAAGACCTTGGGTCTGTGACCTTGGTGGTAAGTGCTTCACACAGAGAGGAGACTGACTCAGATTTACTGAATTTAAGTCTAAAACAGTCAATTCAACTCTGTACATGCTTCTGTATTTAAGACAGGAAAAAGAAAGCCTTTAGTGTTAAGGGTAGAAATGGCTGCTCAGCTATAATGAATGTGTCCACATATCAGGCACCAGGGTATCTCTTTTATGTCAGTTTTTATGACAGCCACCTGCAATAGGTATATTTAAATTCTCATTTCACAGATCAAACACAGTCCAGAAAGGGTTACTTTTGACCAGTTGAGTTTAAACCTCTAGCATGTCTGACTTTAGAGTCAGACTTCTAGTTCCTCTTCTGTTTCATAGGCCACTCTTGTCTGGATTATACTATTTTAAAACAAGAGCCTTTGTTATTGTGTCTTTAAAACAAAGACACAAGTTTAGAATAGAGATTAAACCCAAACTAGAAAACAGCTCCTACTGTTTTGGTTCCAGTTTTGGCCAAGGGATGCTTTCCCCCTTAATCTATGCTTGACCCAACACATAAGAAACAAGACTCTGATGGAAGAAAAGGGCATGTGCTAAAGCCCAGGTCCAGGTTTCAACCTTTGTATTATTGATGCTGTGGTCCATAAATTTGACACTAGGACATTTCTCTGGTTGGTTTTGATTTCATGAGTGATTTGTTTGAGTCCAAGAAAAAGACATAAAAAATTCAAAATCAGTTGTTATTTTTTTAACTCAAGATTTCCACCAGTTCTTGGCACTGGAGTTCTCTAAGTGGGCCATTCAGCCACCAAACCAGAGGAGAAGCATGCCTGCCATTTCTTGAGGGAAAATGGAGAGGTCAATCAGACAAGTCATTTCTAGACACAGAAGAAGAAGAGTTGGAGATATTTAACCTTTCTACATATTTTTCCAGTGCACAATACAAAAAAACTAGTGGAAAAGCTGTATTACAAATGCAGAGAGTTTACTGGTGATTAAATAACAAGTTATTATTCTCATGCAACTTATAGCAGATCTGTTTTATTTCCATGCCTCATAGAAGTATATGCATTAAAAACTATTTTACCTTGAAACAATGAGAACAGAAATGGAGCAATTCTTTAGCTTGATTCTACAGAAAGAAAATGAATTTACTGCAGATGAATAGTATATTTATAAGGTAGAATTCAGTCACAGACCATAGTTCAGAAGAGGAGAAAAAAAACTTTCTTGAAATATACAGCTATTAGTTTTAAAGATATAGAGTTGAGCTATTGGAGAGATCAGTCAACTCTACTAAAGCCGTTACAATCTTTTTACAGTTACTGCTTTTGGTGCTAAATAAGACATAATAATCCCTGATAGACATCATTGTGTTCCACCATCATAGCTGAAACCTGTAATGTGTCCTCAGTGTCAGCTGGCACTTTACCAAGGACACACTTAGCTGTGTATATGCACTCAGTGTGAGAATCAATTCCACACAAGTTCTGGCACATATGCATCTGGAATATCAGAATCCTATTGCCTTTGGTTCAAGGATATGCTAAGGTCTTAAGGATGGAGGAGGGTATAATACAAAGTAAGCTCCAGGGAAAGTTATAATTTTAGGCATAATGCATTGTGGGTTTCACTGAGGTATGAAAATTTGTAATTTCAAAATGACATTCATAATTGAAATCATCAGACCAGTATGTTATTTTGTAACTTCTGAACTCATTTAACTTCTGATCTTATTGAAGACTTAGTAGAATAGAAATACAGTATCATCCAGTCACATAGGAAGGGTGAATCTCTTTCTTCCTCTGTCTCTCTCTTTATCTGTCTCTCTGTCTCTCTCTGTCTCTGCCTCTGTCTCTGTCTCTCTCTCTCTCTCTCTCTCTCTCTCTCTCTCTCTCTCTCTTTCACACACACACACACACACACACACAACATTTCTAAATAGAAGTCTTTAAGGTTTGTAGAAAACAAATTCCAATTTAAATTTTTCCAGGAGAACAAAATAATGATGCTGAAGCATAGAATATATAGATACTTGATTACCATCTTTTTTCGATGCCTATTCATTAATGGACTGCCACAAGTAGGATCTTTGTCACTGCAAGAAAGAATGTCTTTCTTGTATTTTCTCCTTTGCATTCTGAAGTTTACTGAAAACAAACATCAACTCTATCACTCTGTTCCTGACTTCTCATATTCTTTCTAACATAAATGAGAAACAAACTCCAATTACAACATTGAATTAGACACCATAGACAGTTCCTACCCTGTCATGGCCTGGCATCATTTTCCTTAACATGTATCCTTAACACAGTAAGGATCTGATTCCATTGGTTAGCCTATACTCTAGCAAAGCAAAATGATAGAAAACAAATGGGCTGTCACTTGCCTGCCATGGGTTCTGGTTCTGGCTTTGTGTATATTCTCTCTGATAATATTCTTGTGTCTTTGTGTGAGGAAAGTAGAAAAACAGTGGCATCTAAATTCTTCTCCTTTTTATGAGAAGAAGATATGTTTCTATCACTATAATACTCTTTAGGGCTGTTCATTCCTATCCTGAGGCTGGTAGGGAGGAAGCCAGAGAAGACTGAAGTTTCTATGACTTCCAATTGAATTGCTCCAAAGGACAAAATACACAATAACTCCCTGTTATTTTTAAGAAATGTAGAGGAGTCCTTGGAAATATAAAATGACATGAAAAGATGAAATAGAAATGAAGAAACCAAGAGAGAAGGCAGACAGATCTCACAGCTGAGTAACTAGGAAGGAAGTTAAAATTATCACCAAATATTCTGCAGTATTAGAGTGGTTACACCACAAGGATGCTTTTATTATTTGATCTAATTTTTTTATTACTATTACCTAAGGCACCATTACTGCTCCATTTCTTCAGAGAAGTTTGTTGTTGATACAAATACTTTGTGGGAGTAGTTCTGAGTTCCATATGTGGGTCAGCATCAACATGGGAAACAATAAGAAATCACATGGCTTCTGCATCAGCTCCTGCTTCCTGATCTGCTTGAGTTCCAGTCCTGACTTCCTTTGGTGATGAACAGCAATGTGGAAGTATAAGCTGAATAAACTCTCTCCTCCCCAACTTGTTTCTTGGTCATGATGTTTGTGCAGGAATAGAAACCATCACTAAGACTAGTGAAAGCTTCACTTGAGTTGCTAATTGGCATGATCATGGCAGTAAGTACATGATCATGTGTTCTGATTTCCTATAAAATCTTTTGTCTACTCTACAAAACCATGGGTAAATACTGTATAGTATGGCAAATATGCACTGACCTACTTTGGTTTTTGTTGCTGTGATAAAACACTGACCATAAACAACTTGAGGGTAGGGTGTTTTCTTTTCACGTTATAGTCTATAATGCAAGAAAGCCAGTTACCTGGAGGCGAGAACTGAAGCAGGGAACTTGGAGGAATGCTGCTTATTAGTTTGCTCCCTCTGGATTGCTCAGATACTTTTTCTGTAGCCCAACTCCACCACACTAAGGGTGGCACCACCCGCAGTAGGCAAGCCCTTCTAGCATCAATTACCAATTGAGAAAGTGGTCATTGATATAGTCAAAAGCTAGTCCAATGGAGGCAAGTCCTCAATTGAGGTTTCCTTTTCTACGGTGAATATAGTTTCTATTCAGTTGACAAAAACTAAGTAGGATATGTCATAATATTGCCACCTGTCTACAATTTATCTATTACTATTAATTACTATTACTACTAGTAGTAGTGCAATGACACTACTACACACATGTGCAATGAGAAAAAATCTTACTACACGCACAATATACACAGAGAGCATAATTTAAGAGTTTAAAATAGTTAAAATCTTGTCTGTGCAAGTTCTACTGATCCCACAGTGTGCCTTAAGATACACTTACCAGAGCTGGTCAAGTGAAGAATTCAGGAGCAATATTTTAAACTCATCACAGGCACCAATCTTGTTGACTTTTGTTGTCCATGGTGATTCTTTGTTTTCATCTGTTGCTTTCCACCTTTCTACTTGATCCTTCACCTTCCTCTTTTACTTTCACAGGATATATTTTTCAGGCAGTGCATATAGTCAATTGTATATTAGCATTCAGAACATCCAGTGAACCCCTGGATTATTTAAGTTCATTTATTTGTCCTGGAGGAAACAAAAGATGCATTGTACTACTTTTGATCCTGAGAATTAAGCCCTGTCCTATCAAGTATATTCCATATATCCAAGGCTTAGATTTGAATGAATGGGTAGTTTATAAATAACTGATATGATGACATGAAGATTCATAATGGAAAGGTAAATTGAGGGGGTAAATCAAAGTGTCAAAGAATCCTGTATACGGACTAAAGTTGAGATGTTCAGAGATGACAGTAGAAGATAAAACTATACTAAGGTTGGTATATGCCATTAATTCTGATGGAAATCAGAGAAAAAATGTGAAAAGTGGAGAGGAATGAGATGGGACAATGTCACAGCCCAGGTTTCATTAAGGCCTTAAGATTGGAATTCACGATATATTTACTGGACAATGATATTGGATGCAATTTATTGGGATACAATAAGGATTCTGTTTACAGTATCACCAAACAGAAAGACACGAGAGACTGAAGGAGCTGAATTGAGATGTAGTTGCTACAAAGGTGTATCCAATCTTAAGGGCATCTCTAGGGTGAGTACAATCCTTCAGTGTGATCTGAAAAGCACAGGCATTCAGTATTCTTTGATATTTATCCCTACAACCAAACATGAGTCATTCCTGTGACTTAGGCTGTCTTTGGGAAGAAAGCATTACTGTATGTGATGAACATCTATTCAGCTGGAGGATACAGTCCTAGAGATGGAATCACTAACAAGCAGCAGCTACCACTGTAGGCAGCTAGAGATCTGGGGTTCTGGGTCCTGGAAAGAGAAACAGCTTTGTCCTCAGAATTCTAAAGTCAGAAACACAGCTGAGCCTGGAGCACTACAGTTCCTCCAGAGTTCTAGAAATTAGACTCTTTCTATTTCCTGGCAACTTCTTATGTATCAGTCTCGTGCCTTACTAAACTCTAAACTCCTTGAGCACAGGAATCACATTCTATTATAATTTTATACTGAAAGAATTCCTTCAGGTTGATTATTGCTAGGGCGCTGAGGCGGGAGGAAGTGGGTGGCTGAGAGAGCACCCTCATAGAAGCAGAGGAATCGTGGGAGAGGATAGGAGTTTAACAGGGAAGGGGGATAGCATTTGAAATGTAAATAAATAAATTAATCAATAAAATAATAAAAATTCCAACCCATAGGCTTAGAGCATAGTTCAGTTCATAGAGTAATTGCCTTGTATGATTGAAGCTTTGGATCTGATTTAGATGATCATACAAACCTGATAAGAAAGCTGTATAATTCCAGCACTCAAGAAGTAGAGGCAAATGAATCAAAAGTTTAATGTCACCCTCTGTGACATAGTGAGATCAAGGTCAGCCTGAGCCAAATGAGATCCTGTCTTTAAAAAAATAAATCTCATACGTGTTATACAGAAACAATGACAAACCTTTTTTTTTCATTCATTTGAGATATAAATTATTCTTGGTTTACTGGCTTTACTGGTCGTTCACTGGTTTATACACATATAAAAGGGTGCTTGAGTATACCAGCGATGCTTATCTTGAAAGAGGGAGGAGCTTGAAAACAGAGACAGAGAAGGTAAGGGAGAGCATGTCTGCAGGGCAGTGAGTCTGGACACTTCAGCAAGCAATCTCAGCTGCAGGCTGCAGGATTGCTTGTGTTTCCTGCTGCCTGCTGGCTCCCCAAACTCCCCTGGATGAATCACCAGAGCCCCCTTGAATGTTTTTGTTCTCATACACTGCTTAGTTGTGCTGTGTTCTGCCATGCTTTTCTGAAGAGCAGGAGGAATAGGTTGCAGTACCTGAAGACTGTGAAGAATCCTCAGTGAAATCGGCCTCTGATTTTGAGGTGTAAAAAGCATATACAACATGTGGTTCTGCTTTTAGAAGTGTTAGCTGGAAAATATATTTGAACGTTTTAAAATCACAATTTATACCTGTTATAGAAATATAAAAGTGGTTCATGTTTTTTTTTCTTCATATAAAGTGAAACATGGACAACTAGAGCCATCCTTTTTTCAATTGAAGGGTGGTGTGGGATGTAAACTCCATAAACTTCCATTTTTTTAACTTACATGTTTTTAAATTAACCAAGACCTAGACGGACTCTCTTTTAGACCTCTATAACTAAAAAATATGTAATCGTTTATAGAAGAAATGTGGTGTGTGCATGGGTGCATGTGTACGTGCGTATGTGCGTGCGTGTGTGTGTGTGTGTGTGTGTGTGTGTGTGTGTGTGTGTGTGTGTGTAGCATATAATTTGGAACATAGATGGTTTAGAAGAACTTCAAAATGTTCAGAAATAATGGCTAACCTAAAAAAGAGAAAATAATTTCAGAGTGGCAAATTTAATTATAGGTTGGAATTAAATGTCCTTGGTTAAGGCATCAGTTTGTTGAGCTGAGATTGAAAGCTCTCGGGAGTAGACTTTTTAATGACCTATTATTGTGTAGAAGACACTCAAGTGGTAACTGAGCAGACACCATTTACACAAGCATGCACTTTGTATAAGAAATGTTCAGAATATTAATTACATGCCCCAGATGGGATGACTTTTTTTTTTTTTTTTTTTTTTTGCTAATCTGAATTTAAAAGGGACTCACCAAAACAGAATCAGAGATCTGTAAAGGAAGAGAAAAATGATCACAGAGTTGGACTATGTTCCTAGACCCCGAAGGGCACATTCTGTACTTCCTGAAACCCATCACTACTCAGAGACCAGGAATTCTTGTACAAATGGAAGTAGCCTTTCCTAGGATACACTGTATCCTAGCCAGCCTTTGTCTCTCCATGTCTGTTTTAGATGCTTAGTGCTTTCAAATTTTATATCTATTCTTCTATTAAAAGAAAAATAAGCTTGCCTTAGGCTGAATATTAATCTTCACATGCATTCTCCGGATAAGATTTACATTATATGTCATTTCCTATTGGATATTTTATTTATATTTCAAATGTTTTCCCTTTTCCCAGTTTCTCCCCTCCCCCTACTTCTATGGGGGTGTTCCCCTACCCTCCACTTCCACCTCCCCACCCTGGCATTCCTCTACACTGGGGCATTGAGCCTTCACAGGACCAAGGGCCTCTTCTCCCATTTATGCCCGACCATGCCATCCTCTGCTACATATGCTCCTGGAGCCATGGCTACCCCGATGTGTATTCTTTGGTTGGTGATTCCCTGGGAGCTCTGAGGGACATTATAAGTCTTTTAAAGAGAATTTTTATCTTATACACTTCAAAAAGTTTAGGACTTATTTGTGTGTGTGTTGTGTGCACATGCATGTGTGTACATGTGTTCATATATATGTGTGTATATGTATATGCATATATGTATGTATAAGTGTAAGCATATATGTACATATAGATGTGTGTGCATATATATAGTAAACATATGAAATACATAACAAAATTTCTAATATTGAGTATAGCATAAAAAAATCACTGATCCATTTATTGTGTATTTACACCTACTGATTCATTTAAATTCTAGCTCTAGTCTAATCCTTTTCTAAGGAGAAAATGATAGTCATAGCTTTTTATTCCAAGTCTTACTATCGTTGAAATTGGAAAAGGGTTACATTCCAAAAGAATAAAATCAAAAAAAAAAAAAAACAGTAATAGACATTATCTCAATGGTCCATGGAATAAGTGTCCTTTTCCTTTAAGTAAAACAAAACAAAACAAAACAAAACAAAAAAAAAAAAAAACATCAACTCTTTATCAGTGTTCTCTTTTGTAAGACACCATATCCAAGTTGTCTTAAACTTGAGCTCTTCCTCAGTGTCAGAACTTCTGCTTCAGTTGAGTCTGCTAAAGTAACAGATGCTGTGTTTCCCAGAACTTCACACAAGAGTTTGCATTTGGTCTTCTCTGGCCCCCACATTGCAGGTGGCTGCAAAGGAATGTTGAGTTGTCTGTGAAGACAGACAATAGGAAACAGTCTTTGTCTTATCACATTTATCATTTGTATCAAATATAGTCAAGGAAGAAAAAGAGAAGCACACACAAAATTGGACAGGCTTGTTGGGAATCTGAGCCCTGAAGACTTAAGATTAGGGATGCGTTCTTTATATATGTTGGATATTAGTCCCCTATCTGATTTAGGATTGGTAAAGATCCTTTCCCAATCTGCTGGTGGCCTTTTTGTCTTATTGACAGTGTCTTTGCCTTACAGAAGCTTTGCAGTTTTATGAGGTCCCATTTGTCGATTCTCGATCTTACAGCACAAGCCTTTGCTGTTCTGTTCAGGAATTATTCCCCTGTGCCCATATCTTCAAAGCTTTTCTCCACTCTCTCCTCTATAAGTTTCAGTGTCTCTGGTTTTATGTGGAGTTCCTTGATCCACTTAGACTCGAGGTTTGTACAAGGAGAAAATGGATCAATTCACATGCCAGTGCCTGGCATATACAGAACTGGATGCTCACAGTCATCTATTGGATGGAACACAGGGCTCTTAACGACAGAGCTAGAGAAAGTATCCAAGAAGCTAAAGGGATCTGCAACCCTATAGGAGGAACAACAATATGAACTAACCAGTTACCCTCCCCACCCCACCCAGAGCTGTGTCTCTAGTTGCATATGTAGCAGAGGATGGCCTAGTTGGCCATCAATAGGAGCAGAGGCCCTTGGTCTTGCAAAGATCATATGACCCAGTATAGGGGGATGCCAGGGCCAGGAAGCAGGAGTGGTGGGTTGGGGAGCAGGATGGGGGGAGGGTATAGGGGCTTTAGGGATAGCATTTGAAATGTAAATGAAGCAAATATCTAATAAAAATACACAGCAATAAAAAAGAAGACTAGGGATGAATTGAAGGACCGAATGTTGCTATGTAGATTATCTCACAGAACATAGAAAAGGGATGGGACAATGTGAGCTGTCTTAACAGTATGATCTTTATCAACTCCACACTGCCTGAGAAAACAAGGAAGACAAACAGAGAAGAGAAAGCAGAAATAGTTGGAAAATAGCTTGTGAGACCACGAGGTTTGATCTTAGAACACAGATTTACATTTCTAATTTTCTATGTTCAACAGTAATTAGAGATAATGGCAAAATAATGTGAAGAATCTGGGGATTTTCTCATTGAGTCTCTAATGGATCCTTTAATCCCATGAAAATGGATGTGATTCTTGTTATGATGCTGGCACACAAAATCTTCTGTTAGTTGTGTCATGGTCTTTGTCTTGGTGATTTTGTGGGACTTCTTTTGTGGGAGGATGTGTATCTCTAACTCTTTCGCCTACTCTTAGGACTCTTTCCCATTGGGCTGTCTTGTCCTGTCTCGATATCAGGGCTTTTGTCTTGTTTTATCGCATCTTGTTCTGTCCTGTTTGGCTGTCACTTTTGAAAGCCTGCTCCTTTCTGTAGGAGTAATGGAGAGAGAGTCGATCGGAGGACAGAGAAGGTTGGGGGGAAGCTGGGAGGAGTGACGGGTGGAGAAACTCTGGTAAAGATGTATTATATGAGACAAGAATCTATATTCAACAATTAAAAAGAAGAAGTTTCAGTTTTTGAGATAGTTCTATAGAATGTAATCCCTTGAGTTATGATTAATATTATTTTTGTCATTTAATGTATGTTCTGGGATGCTGAAGTTAGATAAAGTAAAGTATTAAGTGTGACAATCTCATACAAAATGTTAAGCCTTCATAAAGAGCCATACTCAATATTTCTGCCACATTTAGTGCTTAGGCTCCACATGCCAATTTGCTATTGTATAAATGTATAAAACAACTCAACTGGTATATTCTTTTGAAAAAGCATCTTTTCCAATACATGTGGATAAGATGTGTGCTTACTTAAAGCACTGAGCTGCTTCTGCAGATATGTGCATCATAATCGCACTTATTGCAATCTGCCACTATCTCATGGTGCCTCACTACATCATAACGAACTCAGAATCCATTCACACTCCCCCTCATTTGTCAAGATGAGTTGAAAGTGCGTCTAAGTACACACTCACAAAGAAGACATGTTCTCTGTGAACAAGTTATTTAATAATGGTCCAAATTGTCAAAGTGAAGTCACCAAAGATTAATAGTCACTGCCACCAAGTCATTTAAATCATCATCATCATTATTATTATTACTATTATTATTATATTACTATTACTATTATACAGTATTACACCTAAGAATGACCTTATCCAGAATCTCAAGATGTACATGTGGACAAGGTACATATGTTTCTTGTAGAAAATGATGAGGATATCATGATAAAGAGATAAAAGAGGGATAAAAGGTAAAGTCAAAAGGAGAGCAGAGAAGGGAGGCCGCACAGTCCACAGCCCAGCATTTAACAGTGATATACAATAGTAGCAGCCACCTTCTAAAGAGATCGAATACAGCTTAGCCATGAGGGACTGCTGACTTACTTGGAGTTCAGTTTTATAGAGAGCCTATGAAGTCAAAGCAGACCAAGGATTCATGAGATCCCGATGATGCCTGAACTTTCTATTTAGAGAATAAAGCATTCATTGCTGTGCAGATGGGTCCTTTCTCTTTCAAAAACCTATTAAGCACTGACCTGTATGTAGCAGCAGGTTCATTGAACAAATCAGCCAGGAGAATCTGTTGTGGAAATGTCTATGGGGTTTTATTAGTGGAAATCATGCTTGGCTAAACAACCTGAGTTCTCTCAGGCATGCACAGATCTTTTAAGAGAAAAAAAAAACTGCCTTGTATATAAGAAATTACCAGCAGAAGTAATCTTATTAGGCACAGAGAAGCCTTTGATAAGGTATGACCTATGAGGTATGTCCCTGGAGGGTCTCTCAAAATATTGGCTGTTTGTACATCCAATGTGTTGAGATAAATAATTTACAGGTCATGTGGAAGTTTGCATTACAAAGGAATAAAGGAAAAATAAACTTTTACCATATTTCCAAGACCCCCTTAGATTTTCATGGGTGCATCTGGGTTCAATTCAAGACCAAGAGAGCTGACAGTAGACTGGGATTCTATAGTTGTTTTATGTGCAGAAGTTTCTAATTAGGCTTCATTAAAATACACAAAAACTAACCATATGACATCATCTTTGAAACCTTTTTCTGCTTTAATGTAGAATTTGTTATTATTATTATTTATTATTATTATTATTATTATTATTATTATTATTATTATTGCCAAATCCAATAGACATAAAGCTTCTATCACAGAAAAAGTGAAATAGGGTTTGCAGAAGAAAATTGGGTTTAAAGCAAATGGAATAAATGGTATATTTTTTTCCTTTGGCACACAAATGGAAAATATGATATCTACTAAGGATGACTTAATACTGAGGTTCATATTATTAACTGGTCAATTATCTTTTATCTAGTAAGAAAATAACACTTTTGGATCTGGGACTCATTTATCATGGAGGAAAATACTAGTTCAGTCAACACCAATGTCCCTCTATTCTGTGTGTACACAAAACTGAGGAGGCTTTGCTATGAGCTGGTGGTCTAAGGTTGGGTTCTACATGTGGAAGGTTCAAGACCATCACTGACAGTGATCACATCCTTATCTTGCAACCATTTAGCTCTCCTCACCCGTTGATAACCTGGGTGCAAAAATACATTCGACACCTTTTCATTTACTATGTGGAATCTGATCTTGTCTGCTGAGACAAAGTGGTTTGAAGTCTATATTTAGCATGAAATTTTCCTTTAATACTTCTCTGCACTTTATATCTAAAGAATAATGAGAATCCTATACCCTGGGTGTTTTTAATACCAGATAATTTTGTGTAGCTGTAAAGATATTTTGAGGGTTCATGAAAACCTCTGAAGAGTATTTTAAAATTCTCTGGTAAAGAAGATGCAGAATGTGTAAAACCTAGTGTCATGATGAGTTCCAAAAAGCCACACCTTACCTTGTGTGCATTGTAGACCATCTTTGTGATACATAGTTTTTGTCCTCATAACCTCTAAACACTAACTGGTCAATTTTCCAAACAACTAGTTCTGTATTGAACTATATTAGGGATTGCCAATAATAAAGATGATCATTTTCAAATTCGGCATTTCTAAACTAAACATTATAAAAGTACCAAAATATGAAATTATTCCACTGGTCTCTTCTCCTATCTTGGTCTTTGTCCAAATAAAAACAATTAAATGACAAATCTTTAGAACTAGTCCTGCGGCAAATGGATCATAAGCCCTTTATATTATTTAGTATTTATGGATTTAATTGACCTACTTCAAGGACGACCGGTGGCTGGAGAGATGGCTCAGTGGTTAAGACCACTGACTACTCTTCCGGAGGTCCTGAGTTCAAATCCCAGCAACCACATGGTGGCTCACGACCATTTTTAATGAGATCTGATGCCTTCTTCTGGTGTGTCTGAAGACAGCTACAATGTACTTACATATATAATAATAAATAAATAAATCTTTTTAAAAAAAAAAAAAAAAAAAAAAAAAAAAAAAAAAAAAAGGACGACCGGTGGTCTCCAAAAGGGAATTTCTAACACGTATTTTACTATGTGATAGGTGGTGAATGGTGTATTGTAGAACAACATGGAGAAAGTAAAAGGACTGGTATAGACAGTCACATCAGACTGTAAATGGGAGGCTCTTAAAATGCTAACCATCATTGAAGTGAGCTGTATGCCCTCAGTGAGGGAGAGGACAAAAACCCAGGCAATATTTCTGCCTTCTAGAGGATGGTCCCCTGTAATAGCAGCATCACCATTGAGATTTCGTGCCTCTGCATTGATACATATATTTTTCAACTGAATTAAGTGTCATTTTATGGACAATTTCAGTAAATACAAACAAGTAATTCAAAGGACGATTTGCATTTGTTTAGAAACTACATCAGGAAAATTACTTTTTTTTTTTTTTTTTTTTTTTTTGACCACGCATCCAAACTCAGTGTGGTCTTCCTTGGAATAAATATCACACTCACGACCCTAAAGGCTTTCCTCCTCTAAGAGCCCTGTTCTGCAAAAGGCAGATTGTTGGGCTGATCTTAGTAGATTAGTAGATTCAAAACTCCAGCCAATTTTCATATGGAAACAGAACTAAATGAATCACAGAAGCTAAACAAGAAAGATGATAGTTCAAGATAAATGCAAATAAATTGTTGATTGACCCTTAACACCCCATCACTGTATTTCATAACATTAGTCATAGTTGGGTGAATAAATCCAATTCTTATTCAACTTCAACATTTTGCTTTTAAAAGTAAGTATCCTGTTATATACATTTTAAAATTTCATATTAAAGAATCAATATGTCGTGGTGATTTAACGATACACATATTTTATCTTACATTTCATCATCATGAGACATAACATTACAAAAATTGTTATCCAATCAATTTATTTACAAATATCTTGCTGAGAACCCAGTAATGTTTCATTTACTTTCCTATTTTTCAAAAGGCTTTGACTGTGATTTGAATCTCCTTTTGGCTTGGTTTTCTCAGTGGAAATATGATCTAAAAAAGATTTTTTTATTCCAGTAATTTTATGGAAGTTAAGGGAGGCAAATCATATGCATTGTTTTTATTGGATTATTCATCTCTTCTGTGGAATAAACTTGATCAAAGCTCTGGTGATTCGTCTAGGAGAAAAGAAGTTACTGTGGCTCTAAGCAGTTGTTCCCTTAGTAAGTCCTACTGAGAAGATAGTCTCTTGTTGTGATGCTGGGTGGATTTTCTGTAGTTACCTAAGCAGTGTTGTGGGAGGAAAAAAAACTGAAAGAACTGAAGAACCAAGTAAAGCAATGAGTAAAGCCAAGTCCTAGAGCCTTTGCTGCTTGCAGAGACAAACTACAGAGAGTCACATCAGTGAGCACAGCCGATGTCTCATCTTCAAAGCAATCCCTCTGGGTGATAGCATTAGAATTTAATTCATCATCCCACACTTCTCCCCCCTGAAATGCTCATCAGGCTGTGACTGCCTTGTAAGGACTCACTTTTGATCCATCTATTGGTGTGTTCTATTTTTCCTCAGGTGAATTGATTACATGAGCCTTGTTTCAGTGTAGTGCCTTTCAACCCTCAAATGGTAACATCCATTTTTATTTTACATCCCTACATTGCATTCTGCATTCAGTAATAATGACAGATATGGTGCTGCCAAGATACATCAGAATCATATTTATCTTCCTCTTGGAGGTATTATTGTATTATTTAGCATTATGAGGCCTTTTAGGTTTTGCTGTTTTGAACATCTTTGGGACCTAAAGTCCTAGCGAGCCCATTTCCAATCTGATGTGACACAGCTGATAGCTTTTGAACTGCATCATGTTAAGGGCACTTGTAAGCCATTTATACCAAATTCCACTAAGAACAGAGTTGATACCAGACAGGCTCATTTTCTCAAAAGGGTTTTTCCAGTCCTGAGCTATTCCCATCAGATTTTCAATGACTCTTTCAGGTCAAGCTTGTAGCAATGTCTTTTTTTTTTTTTTTTTTAAACAAGCTAGCAACTAATTCATTGCTCAGATCTTTTACTGGCACAATGGAGACCTGTTTCCACCTGGAGAAATACCATGCCTTTCTCCAGATGATTAGCCTCACTAGCATAATCTCTGATGTTTATATATATATTTGCCAAAGGGCAACTTGTAAAATTCAGCAAGCCAGATCAGGTGGTACATTTTAGCTCATTGATTCAACTTTTTTAAAAAAGATTTTCTTTATTTTATATATGTGAGAACACTGTAGATGTCTTCAGACACACCAGATGAAGCATCAGATCTCATTACATTGTGAGCCACCATGTGGTTGCTAGGAACTGAACGTGGGAACTCTGGAAGACCAGTTGGCGCTCTTCACAGCTGAGCCACCTCTCCAGCCTTATACAACTTGTCTTAATAATGGGGGAAATACAGTATTTGACTGTTCTTCCTCAAATGCAGCAATAACACAACTCTTTTCTACAACACTCAGGAAACTTCTTTGTTAGCATTCCAAATTCTCAACATCAGGAAACTTGTGATAATAAAGAGTAATACATAGTTGAACATGGGCCTGCAACTCTGCTTTCAATTTCTGCTATACTGGAAACTTTAATGTGTTTCACTCCTTTAAATATAAATTGATGACTAAAATTTACACAACTAATATCTATGATCAGATAGGTAGAAAACATTTTCGGGGACTTACTGTATAGACCAGCCTGGAATCAAATCTCTGAGATCTGCCTGTCTCTGCTTCACAAGTGCTGGGATTAAAGGTGTGTGTCACCTCAGTTGGCTTGAGATATTATGCACACAAAATTCTGAGTTCAACTTCTTCTCAATATTTTCCATTTAAGGACAAAGCTACCGTTTGCTCCATTTTTCTAAGTCAAAACTCTGGAGCCACTTACAAATTCTTTCACATTTTGCATCCAACCATTAACAAATCTTGTTAAACACATTATTTAAATACATCCATGATTGAACCATGCTTATAATTCTCAACTCAAATCCAATTTGTATCATTTCTTTCCTTAGTGTTTGAAGTAGTCACCAGACTGGTTCTCTACATTGAATTTTGCTACCTTCAGTTCCAAAATTAGAAAGATGTTAACAAAATACCATTTGGGTGGTCTAAGTTCTTCACCCCAAACCAGGCAATTACTTCTGCTTTTTACTTAGGGTGAAATGCAAAGATTTGATAACAGCTTTCAAGACTCTAAGTGTCTCTCCATTTGCAAGCTCATCTCCTGCCTTTATTCTTGGAATCCCTCTGAAGAGCTTTGGTCAGCTACACACATGCATACTCTGAATATATCAAGTGTGTTCCCTGGTCAGATTTCCACAGGGAGATATAAGTTTTAAACGTAACCAATTTGTGTAGCCCATTTGAGATAGGAAAGTACAAAATTTAGATTAAAAAGGTTATTGTTAAGGGTAGGAAAGCAAAATGTAGCAAATTTGTGATCTAAAAGAAACTAAGAGATATTATGATACAGTATTATAAGAGAAGAGTCTGTTACTATGACCCAGCATGTTGCATAGGAACAATACACATGGATTTCTGTGCTGGGAAACCAGCTGTGGCTTAAACAAATAAGAACTGCAAATCACATAAATCTATGCCACAAATCCCAAACCAAATGATCCTCCTATTGTACTAAGTAGGTCAGTGATCACTCCAGTACAACCTGGCAGGATGGAGGGAAGGGTGAGGGAGATGTGCATAGAAATGGCAAGAGCCAGGAAGCAAGTTTGTATTGAAATGCCGAATTGCGCAAGACTTTCAACAAATAAATAAAAGGCAACAATATGAGAGAAAGTCTAGGGCCACTCCAAAGCCTCGGTGCGATTTTGATGTCTCTTTTAAGTGTAGCCTCTCTTACGTTTTTAAAAACTAATATAGACATCCTATCATCATCATTCCTTTTCTCAATTTTCCTTCATAGCATTTATCCACTTAATATTTAATTGTTTGCCTGCTTATTTGTGTACCAATACCAAAAGGGGGAATTATTTTATTTTCTGATGCATTCTTAGGCTCAAACACTTGATAGGCAGAGGGCCTTCAATAAATACATAATGAAGGAGTGGATGGGTGGATTACATCCACAAACGCTCTTCAAAACCAATAAGATTGAAGAGTTCTAAAATTCTATGAGAACAGGAAGATCTTATTATTATAAAGACGTTAGTGATTCAGTATTGGCATCTCTGAAAGCCTGCTTCCTTACAGAAGGGGTATTTAATTGGAAACTACAGAGGAAGAACTTTGGCAGACCAAGGAGAGATTTGGCTGGGTTTTAATTATGAATTTGTTAAAATTGGCTTGTACTTTGTGTAGTGGCTTGAATGCCGTTCCCATGGTTTTACCTCACCACTGGGAAAAAGCTGGTGACATTTTAAATGGCAGTAGATGTTGGAAAGACAAATGGCATACCACACATTAATGGCACCATGCTGCCTCAAACCAATAGCAACCCTACTTAATAAAAATAATGTTTCATCGCTCACATAACAAAAGTTTCTTCTCTAGAATATAAATGTGCATTGTTGATT
The DNA here is from genome assembly GCF_000001635.26 of Mus musculus. Taxonomy (NCBI): domain Eukaryota; kingdom Metazoa; phylum Chordata; class Mammalia; order Rodentia; family Muridae; genus Mus; species Mus musculus. Next base: position 71,733,308 of record NC_000071.6, read on the forward strand.
TGGTCCAGACCTGTGATTTTTCCCCCTTTAACAGAAGTTGGAAAACTGCCTCCTCGCTGAAGCGGTGCAATTTCTCAGTTCCCCCTGGACAGCTCAGCAGCTCATCGCTCACAGTGATGGCTCCATTCACAAAATGGCATCATAAAAACATGAAGGAAGATAAAGAACCCATTGTGAAAAGAACTTCAAGACAAATAAAAACCCATTGGATCCTTCACATTCTAGTCTCAATGAACAGTGAAGGGAAATGTCTTAAAATTATCCTGCTTTAAATCCTTCCTTGACATGAGAACTCCAAATTGCTGGCTGCAATCTAAGCTTGACAGCCTTTGAATTAGCCAAGCCATGTAAATACCCTCAGCAGACTGAACAGCTGATCATTTCCTTTCATACTCGTGGAATAAAAAAATGAAGGACGAAAGGATACACACTATCCTAAATCAGTCATCCAATGGAGCCTTGATAGACAGAATACCAGAAGAAAATAGGAACAGGTATATTAAACTTATCTAAAACTGGCTTTAACAGAGCAGAACTTTAAGCTTTAGTTCTTGCACCCATGTGTTTAGTTGTGTGTCAGTGTACGGTGTTGGTTAGGTGACTGAAACATGCACTTCATCAAAATATCTTCTCCTTTGGATTAAATTCAGTAATGCATGTACTCTAAGATATATGAGGCTGACAGAGTCTAGAAGCCCCAAAGTTAGAAATGTGAACCAGTTATCAACTGGGAAGGAAGCCAAGCCTAGCTTTCTTCAAAGAGTGATGACTTCTCCAAGTGTTCTATTTTGTCACTCTGGGAACATACTCTAATCATTTCTCTAATCTTTGCCTTATTACCTCCAGTCTTCATTTTTATGGTTCTCAGAGGATCTCTGTACATGCGATTAATTTAGACCACATTGGAATGGAAATCCTGGCATGCAGTAGAAGTGTACACGCACAGGCGTTGGTTGTTTTCTGCTCCTTCTTGTGTTGATAGCACTAGTCTGTAATTGTCTTAAAACTCATTTCTGCATTGCATAATATCTACAGCATATATGTTGTCCCCTCAAGTCTCTTCACTTTATCTTCTTTTCCCTACTGTGAAGATAAATTATTTTCTAATGATTGCCTCCTTCCATACATACTATTTATTCTTGAATGCAGCCTCCAACACACAGTCTGCAATTTGTTACTAAGATGTGTATTTCTTACAAATTCTCATATTTTCCGTCACATTAGTGAGAGGGTATACTCCTCAGTAAATATTTTGCATTTTCCTCAGCTGGGTCCTCATCTCCTTCCCAGTTTTCCTTTTCTTCTTCCCTAAAGGACTACAACTCTGACATACCCATTAGAGCTGTTTCAACAGTCTATACATTTACTATGATTCTCAGATTGGAACATTCTTATATCCAACTTTTCTCATTAAATATATTTTTATTCTTACTTCATTGTGGCCTTCTACTTTCTCCATAAAAAGAAGAAACAACACCACACCACACACACACATACACACACACACACACAGAGAGAGAGAGAGAGAAAGAGAGAGAGAGAGAGAGAGAGAGAGAGAGAGAGAGAGAGAGAGAGAGAGAGGAGAGAAAACCAACTTTTCTTTTGCTATTTATTGCACTACATTTTATCTTGATTGTAATTGTTTTCTTTCTTTATTCCTTCCTTCCTTTGTTCCTTCGTTCCTTCCTTCTTCCTCCTCCTCCTCTTCCTCTCCTCCTCCTCTTCCTCTCCTCCTCCTCTTCCTCTCCTCCTCCTCCTCCTTCTCCTTCTTTCTCTCTCTGTCTGTCTGTCTGTCTGTCTCTCTCTCTCTGTCTCTCTCTCCCAATGCAACAAAAAGGTCCTCTAATGCATTGACTATACAGTTATATACAACTTCTCTGAACACATTCTCTCCTGATCTCATTCAAATTAGCTTCAATTTCCTACTGTCATGATGAAAGCAACTCATGTTAGCCAGGCAAAATTCTCCAGGTTACTATACCAAATGGCCAGTTTCCTTTCACTGATTTTCTTGTATCATCATGGAACATTGTCCTTCTTATGGCTCGGACCATCTATTTAATAATGTCATCTTCAGTAGTTTTTCTTCCCTTGTATATTTTTCCATGTCTACCAATGACTCTTTCCTATGTTCTGAGTCTGAGCACACATCTGACCCACCACTCTTTTCTGGACCATGGATTTTGTCAAAAGCTTTTAAACTGATTCTTGTACTTCTTTACTATGTCTCCATCTACACAATAGAAAAAGTAGTCCAGTTCTCTTAAGGTCCAAGTTAGCTACTATTCCTCCTTTGTTCCCAAATGTGGGTGGCTTCCATAAACTCTCAGTTTACCTTAACTCATTATTTAAAAAAAGAAAATCCAGGCACTCTTCTGATTTTATCCTTCCCCACTCTCTTAATACACATTTGTGATAGAACTAGGCTTGCCTCTTTCTTGTGTTTCTGATGTTTTGTGTATTTTACAAACATTTGTTATTAATATTCTTTGCTCAAAATGAGTTTAACAACATGTGTGAATTATTTTCTGCCTTCCTAATCTCTCTGCATTCATGTGATTTGTGACAGCCTTTCCTTAATGTCCTCTATAAAATGGTACACATCTCAGTCTCCCTTACCCCTTCACTGATGTCTTCATTATCTTATTTTTGCTTTCTGAACACAACTTGACAACCTCTGAAATATTATATAGTCTCTGTCTTATTATTTTTCTTACTCTAGGTCCTCTCATTAGAAAAACGCTGTCTTCAAATTAACTTTTTATCTCCGTCATTCTCTGGCCTATTCTGAGTGCCTAGAACGGTGCCAAACACATAGAGAATGTTTAATAGGAGCATGTAGAGTGAACTCTTTTCCATTAAAGTATTAACTCCCAAGCCAGCTAATGGAAATGTAACACTTACAACCTATTTTACAGCAAAGCATTGAAATCCTGTTCTATTTTAATTGGGTGTAAGGGCAACAGGGGTGATAAAGCTGAGGTTGGAATATTTTGAGAGCTATTATATGATTGTAAATTATCTTAAACAAGTCTATGATTTTCAGAGGAAATGAAGTCATTGTAATCTCTTAGTCATCAGTGAAAAAGGAGAAAGAAAAAAAACAGAAATGATACAATGAAAAAAGTCATCTTGACTGGATAAAAACAGCATATTTTCCTGCTTTGAAAAAAAAGCTTTCAAATTTACTTTTTAAGTCCTAGCCTCTCAAGCAAACTTTGACTCTTAGGCATACTTATCCAATCGCGAAGATTATTATTACAATGCAGTGCTTAGGAGTAGTGGCTTCCTGTGGCTTTACCATTTTAAACAACTGATGACATTTACCAAAGAGATTACATGTGGATTATGATTCTAGGATATACAGCATTGAAGGATCGAATCCTAAGAAAAAGTTAGATTTAATATTTTATAACTCACAGCAGGCTATGTATTCAAGCTAAACATGTTTTTAATGGCAACTCCTCAAGCTAATAAAGGCTGTTATCAAGAAAGGAGGGGGATGCTAGTTTGTTAGCATGACCCTCAGCAAAGCCACTTCTTCATAAGCAGAATTTCATAAGCAGAATTCACAAGCAGACTTTATTATTGTTTCTATAATATTTAGCTAGATGCCACTTATATTGTGTGTTATCATGTTTGATTATATCTCACTGAAAAGATGAGTTTGCATATAATGGCCTGATAATGATAGAATTTTAAACTTTACACATATTCTTGGTTCCTAAGAATAACATTTCTTATAACATGTGGTTATATATTACATTACATAAAATTATAGATGAACTTTAGAAATCTGATTTCTATCTTCTCTTATGATAGCTTTCCTCAACACAGTGTTATTTATGTGTCCTTACTAATTTTCATTCAGAAATTATTCAGCCAATCTGGCAACATTTTAAGTTAATATTGAAGTTTATCTGACATTGTTTATGTGATTTCTAAACACTAACCACTCATCATTACTGAGGATTTCCTAGATATTTCTTTTGCTAAGTACAATTTTAGTGGTTTTCCCTTTAATAAAGTTAATTCTTATTATATATAGATGATCATTTATCACAAACACTATTCAAACAGATGAATAGCTGATGTATTCACATAGTAAGGGTCTATTCGAAGCACTTTAAAAATCACACCAGAACAAAAAAATAAAAACACATGATCACAAAATAAGTCATTAGATATGCAATCACTGATAAGTGGATATTAGCCCAGAAACTTAGAATACCCAAGATACAGTTTGCAAAACACAGGAAAATCAAGAACAAGGAAGACCAACTTGTGGATACTTCATTCCTCCTTAGAATAGGGAACAAACTGCCCATGAAAGGAGTTACAGAGACAAAGTTTGGAGCTGAGACGAAAGGATGGACTATCCAGAGACTACCCCACCCGGGGATCCATCCCATAATCAGCCACCAAAACCAGACACTATTGAATATGCCAGAAAGATTTTGCTGAAAGGACCCTGTTATAACTGTCTCGTATGAGGCTATGCCAGTGCCTGGCAAATACAGAAGTGGATGCTCACAGTCATCTATAGGATGGAACAAAGGTCCCCCAATGGATAAGCTAGAGAAAGCACCCAATGAGCTGAAGGGGTCTGCAACCCCATAGGTGGAACAACAATATTAACTAACCAGTACCCTCAGAGCTCGTGTCTCTAGCTGCATATGTAGCAGAAGATGGCCTATTCAGCCATCATTGGGAAAAGAGATCCCTTGTACCAATTGCGAACTTTATATGCCCCAGTAGAGGGGAATGCCAGGGCCAAGAAGTGGGAGTGGGTGGGTAGGGAAGCAGGGCAAGGGGAGGGTATAGGAAACTTTTGGGATAGCATTTGAAGTGTAAATAAAAAAAATCTAATAAAAAAACCCACATGATTACAGTTGATCGCACAGTGTGTCTGGAATTGCACTATGTAGCCCTCCCTAATGGCAGCAGATGTTTTATTTCTGGAGGGTATATCTCTTCCTTCCACCTACTGCCTTTGCAACTTTTTTCCAGAAATACAGTAAATAGGCTTATCAATGAATTAATCAGTGTGAAAGAAAGAGAATGCCAATCCTGTCTGTCCTCACCCAATGGCCTCGCAGTATTCACAGCTCTGTCTATAAAGGATGGATATACTGTCACAATAGTTATATTATGATAAAGTCTTATTTTCCTTTACTTAAGATGGGTCTCTCAATTATTTGAGAAATTACCCCAGTTACACATCCAGAATGGGCCTGCTCTGTACACATATATAATCTTATTTGTATATATATATTTAGGGCTGGAAAACAAATTGGTATGTTCATCCTTGGAAAGGACCACCTCTCCCTCTTCTGCTTTTTTCTTAGTTGCCTATAGTTATCTGTGTAGGGTTGGGGTCCCTTGTGCTTCTCCCCCATCTACTTCAGCATGCCCACGGAGCCATTCTTGTTCATGTTATGGTTGGGCAGTCATGTTGTTGAGACTTTATGGGTGTTATTTCCGACATTGCTAGGATACTCAATTTCACACGCAAACTTCCCGACCCTCTGACTCTGGAAATCTTTCTGCTCCCTCTTCGATAGTATTCTCTGAGCCTTAGGTGAAGCAGTATCTTCTAGATGTGTCAGTGTGGACTAGCTTCACAAATCTGCATTTTGATTTGTTGTGATTTTTGTAGTGGGGTCTGTGTGTTGCAAAAAGTAGGTTCCTTGATGTGGGGTGAAGACTACATTTATCTGTAGGTATAAGAATAGATGAATGTAGAGTGGTGTTAGGGATTATGTTGGTTTAGAAATTAATGGTTGTAGACCATCTCAAACCCCATGACTTCACTAGCACTGAATAGCTGGCTCAGTTTTCAGTGCCAGGTATGGTTTCCCTCCTTAGTAGTATTTTACCCCTAGTGTTTCTCATAAAGTGAAACAATGGTTTTAATGTAGAATAAAGATCCTTGTGAGAAAATGAGCTTGAAGATCATAGGATGGTTATTTTCCAGCATCAAGGTGATGAGATTTGGAACCACCTAAGTGTGTCTGTTCAGGGTGTTTCTAGAGAAGTAATACTGAGAAAATCTATCATGAACTTGGTACCACCCTCCCATGAGCTAGGATCCTCCACAGAATAAAACAGGGAAATCAGAGATAACTGAGCTAATACCAGCATACATTTGTCTTTGCTCCCTAATTGGATGGATTGTGACCATTGGCCTAACTCACTTGTTGTTCCATCTGAAGCTGCTTCTGTCGCCATGATATCTCTACTGCAATAGATGACAACCTCAATTGTGAGCCAAAATAAAGTTTTCCTCCATTCAGTTGCTTTTGACAGGTATTTGTAATCATGATGACAGACTTAGTAACCAATATATGTACCATACTGAAAAAAGGACTTGTTTAAAGAGTAACCAAATCAAAGAATACATAAAATATGCTCAAGTGTATAATTTTAGCTTGTGTCTGAAAGCAGCACATTATGTTTCACCAGTTTAACCTATTTTATAGCTTTTTGCTAGTGTATAAGATGCTCAGCAACATGGTTATAATGGTGTTACTGGTATGAGAAGGCTGTGTATCTGTTACTAAAGGGGGACAGATTCAGGAATGACCGATACAGGAGGGGCTTCAGAAGAAATGGCATTTGAGCTTTGTTGAGCATGTGAAATATGTCATGAAAATCTGTCATAAAAAAAAAAAAGTCAAAGAAACCCAAACTGGAAGAATTAGAATTACCAAAAATTTGCAATTGTTAACTGCATTTGAATTCACTTTTTTTTTCTTCTGTATAACACCAAAAGTAACCATGCAACAGATGTGGTACTAGAAAAATCTCAGGATCATCTCACTATCTAAGGGAAAATCACTTAAAATATCTGTGTTCCTGAAATGGAGGAATTTCCTTCCCCTCTTGCAAAGGTATTGTGAGGAAGAGCTATTTATAGAGTGTGTTACTTCCAAAATTAAAAATGGCTCCCATGAGGATTTTCATTGCCAATATAAGGCCATGTAAATTCTTTCTGTTTCACTGAGAAACCAAAAGCATTCAGTATTAATCCAGATGAAATAAAAGATCAGGGAGATATCTGGAAATGTTATGGTTGCATCAGGAAGTCAGAAACACTGTAAGATATACACGATAGATAGATAGATAGATAGATAGATAGATAGATAGATAGATAGATGATAGATAGATAGATAGAAAGATAGATAGATAGATAGATGGATTAATATACCTATCTATATCTATATGCATATATATTATAGAGACATAGATATATTCTTTGTTTCTCCCTTTCTTTCTTTGTTTCTTAATCTCATCTCTGCACTCTCCTCTCTCTCTCTCTCTCTCTCTCTCTCTCTCTCTCTCTCTCTGTGTGTGTGTGTGTGTGTGTGTGTGTGTGTGTTCCTTTTCTTGCAATCTCTGACCCAACAAAAGCTACACAGATTCAGATCACAAGCACTACCTGAATGAACTTTCCAAACTGTCATTAAAACTTAAGCCAACTCTGAAATGTATTCATGGCAGGTGACACAGACCTGATGTTCTTACAGTCATTAATTCAGCAATGCATTTTGAAAGAAACCCTGTATTCCAGAGAAAGCTGCTTAACGCAGGCTGTGGTCTGCAGTCAGTGTGTGTTGGATCATCCTATCTGTCACCAGTGATCAATCGAAAAAATACATCAAGTGTTCATTCACTCCCAAATAGCAGAGGAACAAATGAAGTTTGCAATCTACCTTTTACCCGGCCAGGTTTGGGTGGAGAAATAGGTTTCTCAATTAGGCGTTGTTTTTTGATGCTGATTTCAGAGCCAAGAAATTAATATTCAAGAATTTTCATTCGCAGAAATTTGTCACTTCAATGTGAGATCAAAGTACTAGAACAAAATGAAAATGGTTCATGTAGAAATGGGGTGGATAGTGACTTGGCACACTAAGGGCTAACTGCCAGCAGTCATTCTTTGAGAACATCAAGATTTGGAATTCCAAAGCTTCCACTGATGACTTTTCTTCTATCCTCCTTCTCCTTCTCCTTCTCCTTCTCCTTCTCCTTCTCCTTCTCCTTCTCCTTCTCCTTCTCCTTCTCCTTCTCCTTCTCCTTCTCCTTCTCCTTCTCCTTCTCCTTCTCCTTCTCCTTCTCCTTCTCTTCCTCCTCCTCCTCCTCCTCCTCCTTCTTTTTCTTCTTTTCATTATTATTATTACTTTAATTTTTAATTGGATATTTTCTTTATTTACATTTCAAATGTTATCTCATTTCCTGGTTCCCCCCCCCTTCCAGAAATCCCCCATCCATCCTCTCTTCCCCTGCTTCTATGAGGGTGCTCCTCCACTCACCCACTAACTCCAATCTCCCCACCCTCGAGATTCCCCTACACTGGGGCATCTATCGAGTCTTCATAAGACCAAGGACCTCTCCTCCCATTGATGCCTGACAAGGCTATCATCTGCTACATATGCAGCTGGGGCCATGTGTACTCCTTGGTTGATGGCTTAGTCCCTGGGAGCTATGGGGTGGGGGAGACTGGTTGGTTGATATGTTTTTTCCTGTGTGGTTGCAAACCCCTTCAACTCCTTCAGTCCTTTCTCTAACTCCTCTATTGGTGACCCCGCACTCAATCCAATCATTGACTGTGAGCATCTAACTCTGTATTTATAAGGCACCGACATCTTCTTTGCTTCAAAATGCATGTGTCAACAGAGCCTGGCAGTACATACCCACTGGAGACCATCTAATCCAATGCCAATGCAGAAATGAGTATCACATGTAGCTGCAAATGAAAATCCATCAGCCTTTAAGGCTATATTTTTATTTCTGTATCCCTTATATTCACAAAGGAAACCTGCCTTGAGTATTAACCACCACCACAAGCTTGTCCAAACGTTTACTCTTGTTTTCACAGTCAGGTGAACCCCTCCTTTTGTATTTTAGTTTCTATACTTCTATTCTCCAGACAGGACTGAATGGTTCTGCTTACTTGGCCAGAGATAGGTTGATCCTTTTTTCCCTCACAGAGCTGTTCCATATCTTTATTCTTCTGGCTACTACAGAAATTCTACCGTCATAAAGTTCTTGGGCTAGTGAGGCATCCCAGAAAAAAGTTTGCTGTTGTTGTTGTTGTGCTGGGTTTTTTGTTTGTTTGTTTGTTTGTTTGTTTTGGATTTTTTAGTTAGCCCCCTCTTGGAAATGCACCAACTCCATCCTTGCAAGTTTTCTATGTTCTTTTAGATATATGCCTTGGGCCTCCCTTTCTGACCCATCCATATGGTTGTACTGGTCACAGTCTGGGATGTTGATGATCAGTACAGTCTCACTTCAGAGAACTCATCAATGCATTCCAGAGATTTTCACTGTGAGCTGTTCCCCAGAACAGTTCTTTTGTTTGTTTGTTTCTATTGCCCTTGATCCCTTATCTGAGAACAACCTTTGATCCATGAGAGTTTTGTCTCAGGAGTTACCCACCTCCAGTCCAGTTGCCAGAGGCCAGTAACAAAAAAGAAAACCACCTTGTCTCAAGTTGTAGTGATATTCCTGCTCCATATCACTCTGTGGGGCAAACTAGTGCTCTTGGGCATCAGAGTTTAATAAGCTACAAATTTCTGTTGGTACACATTCACAATCATCTCCCATTCGGTCTCTATTTTTAAACAAAGCAAAGCAAAAACAAACAAACAAAAAACATACTATGGACAACTTTTCATTCTTATTAGCACAATGATTGGATTTTAGGCCTGAGACCAAACTAAGATTAGCTACCTTCCTTGTCATATATTTGAGAATAAAATCTCATTATAACATTACCAGCTGCTATGTCAATCAAGTTTATACGTATTCCTGTTTGCTTTTCACTACTAATATTCACAGTAGTCTCATACCCAATACAACCTATGCTGTGTGTCCAACCCTAACTTCTGTAGACAGTTTCTTTTGTTTGTTTTGATTTCTGTTTTCTGTTTTGTTTTGTTTTATTGAAAAAATGATTCTTTTCTCATACAATTTATTTCACTAATGAGTGGAAATGTATCCAAAAAGAGTGGAAATGTATCCAAAATGTAGTCATCTTTGAATCCTAAAAGGTTGTACATGTTTATAGACATCACTGGATAGCAACTTGAAAAGTCGAGTTTCTGGAAAAAGTTACTTATCACTCTTGACTGTTTAGCCTATGGAAGTCAGATTTCTCTTTGAATCTGGTAAGCCCTTGAAGATTTAATAATATAAAATAGAGAATTAACCATCAGAGAACCCTCTCTTTACAGTAAATTGTGGTGAGTGCAAAGACTTGTGGATGTGCAAGATGCTAAGTGTAAGTGATAGTGCTCAGCCCTAAACATGTGTGTACCATCCCCTTCAAGCTGAGGGTACATTACAGAAGACGTGGCAAAAACAAACAAACAAACAAACAAACAAACAAACAAACACACACACACCCAAGAGCCAAAAGACAGAGATAAAAGTATGTAGAATACCACCTACTATGAAATCAATATATCACCATGATGACCAGCAGCTTTCAACAACCACACTGGATTTACAGAAGAATGGACACGTTAGCAGCTAGGTGTGGATTGAGGAGAGTATGGGGAGTCCCACTATTCACTGATAAACTATCTCCTACCAATAGATCCAGGGAAAGGTTACTTCTCACTCATGACCCCTTAGCCTGTGGAAGCTAGATTTCTGTTTGAATATGGTGAGCCACTGAGGATTTTAATATCACAAAACATTCTAAGATGCTTGCAGAATATACACTTGCCCTTCACCATACAACGAGGACTTTCATGGCTTCTACCTGACATGGATAAAAATAATGAACTCTACTGAGAACACAAAAGAGCCAAAGAATAGCTTCCTCTGGTTTTATTTATTTAATCATATACAATCTATTTTAGGTTCTTTAAAAATGCCTTTATTTTGATACTGTACAAAAAAAAGTATATCTGTTATGAGGAACTGAACTTGGAATTGAAGCTAACTCCACAGGAGTGATTCTTTGCCTGGTATAGTAAACCATCCCACTCTCTCATGGTGGGGGAGATCATAAATCCTGGGGTATAGGTATTCACCACTGACTCTAACAGGCCCCAATGGATAGTCCTCATCCAGTGTTCACATAGATGGTCCTGGATGAAATAAATGGGTAACAAAGAAAATCAAATGTCAACCTCTGGGAAAGTTGCTGTAAGGACAAGGGGTTGGGTATTGGCAAGGATCAGAGGGAAAATCTAAGAAAGGATGAAGGGAGAGAGAATCAGAATGTGTTATACACATCTATGAAATTTTCAAAGAACTAACTAATTTTAAAAGCCTTTGAGGCAAATATATCCAGAGTAGAATGTACAATCAGCAAGTTTTCTATTATTTACAAATTGCTAAGTATATCTTGTCAAAACACTCCCTAAAAATACTGCACATTCTCTCAATCATGCTAAGAAAAACACAATCACTCAAGGAAGAGTTTGCCTACAGAATATCACACCCTTCTAAATAAAGTTTTAAGGAAAACATATGAGATACTTTGCTCCATTTTTTCCTCATTCTAAAATTAACCTATCAAGGACATGCAAAATAGCCTTTTTAAAAAAAAGTCTCATTAGCACATACTTAATAAATGATCAGAAATATTGCTGTATAACATGTTACTAGAGAAGGTGCATGACTGAGTATATGTGTAAAAACTGATCACTACTTTTCCTCTCTGTACTTTTTCTTTTAACCTGATTTATTATCTGTCCCATCAAAATGGCCAGTATGATTTCATTATTTGTATTGAAATAATCTCAGCTTAATTTAAATCTTGAAAGTATTGTCTTTAAGCAATGTTCTAAGTTAGTGGAAGGAAAAGCAGGGTGTGAAATTGGTAAGCCTGTTTTTTATCTCAGCCCCATTGTTCCCTCTTAGTGTATGATTTAATCTGCTTCTCAGCCCTTATTTGATCCGCAACATATAGAGGATTTGAAACCTATGTGTTTGAGGACACCTCTCAGCTCTAACACACTGTAATATGCAATTTCAACTCTAGGGTCTCTTTCCTGATGTCTATATCCAGTTTTTCTTAGAACATTGATCCCAGTAGCCTCTTACATCTCCTCAAAGATAGACTTCCTGGAATTTCATTTCCTTCCTAGCCATCTTTTTCCACCCTAAGTATTCAGCGTCCTGTCCTTTTCAGGCTCCTCCTCTGTGCAATGAATATCATCATAGAGAGATCTTGGCCGCTCAAGACTGAGAAGCCTGTCTCAAATGTGATGAATTAACTCTGCCCACACAGCAAATGGTGAACACTTCCTGATTGTTGTGTGCGAAAGGAAACCAATAATACCATTCTACCAGTTTTGAAATGTGGGAGTTCGAATGAAGAAAACATGAATATGAGATACTAAGTACATGTGCAGTATATTGTGATAAATTAAAACATTAGCATGTACCACTGCGCAATCTAGCCTAGCCAACTTGTGCTCTAAAAAAAAAAAAAAAGTCCTTCTGAGAAAAGTTCTTTAATCAAAGTTCCTTAATCACAGACCTTCTGAATGCTTTGCCAGCCTACAGGGGAAGATGTCTCAGTTGCCCCTGGCAGCTCACCAGCTGTAGCACTCTTGTGGTTTTGTGGGTAAAGACAAGTGGGATCTATTTAGCTTTGTGCCCTTTCAGACTAACCTGCTCGGATATACCTTAAATTTTTTTTTAAAACCACTCAAGATGTAAGGCATGTGCCTCAGGTGAGTAGATCTTTGTAGCTTGAACATTATCCAGAAGCTGGAATGAAAAGAAGAGGATTTAACACTAATCTTGGAAGATTATGTCTTAGAATGAAGAGTGATCCTAAGCAAAGAAATACTGTGAATGAAAAATAATCCCAGCTTAAGATGACATAATGAAAGCCTTGATATCTCTGGAAAGCTGCCCCAAACTAATACCTGAATAGTGTTATGAATCAGGCCCAGCTACAAGATCAGATTTTCCCATTCTTGAAACATTTAGGGGGCTCGAGCAAAGGAGGTATGCTGATGCAATCCTGACGCATTATTTTTGAGACGTCACACTCAAGGGCCTTGGTTTTTAATACTTGCTGCATTAATAACATACGTGACTTTGTAATTTGGAAGACTGAACAATAAAGTTTATATTAAAATTGGCATAACTCAGGTGTCAGCATATGTTCTAAATTGCCAAAGCATAAAATATCCAATATGCATATTTGATTTTATACTTCTTTCAAAATTCTCTGTATGTCATGAAATGTGTTTCTTCCTGTAATCTCAAAAACATAATATAAAATATATGATTTTTGTGTTAAAGTTTTCAGTCCCACATTTTATGACATATCTCTTCTTCATAGCTCTAATATTAAATGGTTTTTGATTTTCAATTTATCCAATTATTGTCTAATAGATATTTTAGATAGGAAGTCTATATTTCCCTAGGCTTAGATGAAGAAAAACAAGAAAATCCAATTAATATATATCTCTTCATTGGTAAACCAGGATTTCTATTCTTATTGATTGATGAGTCAGGAGACCTTGTGGTTAGAGTAGTGGGCTATAAAACGAGAATAAATTATGGAGAAAATAAACCCAACTTTTATTAGGGTTCTATAAATTACTCTATCACACACAAACACATGCACACACACACACACGCACACGCACACACACACACATCAATTCATTTCTTTTAATTGTAGTTTCTGCCACTGTGAAAGACAGAGATGGTAATTATTGACTGACATATTTTACATAACTGTGAAGAACATGAGATAGTATGTGAAATTATGCCAATAGAAGAATCTACACACTGTAATTATTGATAGAGATGAGACAGCTGTTTCCCATTCCACTCATCTTTAGCCATCTGATACCCATTCTTCATGGGTTTGTAATAGTTAGGGCTTACCTGGGCTAGCATTCGTGTGGTGTTTCTATCAATGTTTTCTTAGTGTCCATATTAATTTATTTTAAAAAGGACCTTATATTGCTGAAAAATTTGAGAAAATAAATGGTTCTTCGAGAAATAGAAGGCTTTAAACATTAATTCAATGTAGAGATGTCTTCAGATTCTAGCTTAAGTCTGCTGTTTGCTATGCATCTGATCGGCTTTTATTTTTTTAAGTGAAAACTAGAAATGAATCAATGCTACAAAGGCATTAAGGAATTGCACAAACCTCACACTAAATCTTTCTACAAGATATAAATAAGAACTATTGAATGATATTTTAAAAGGGAATAACTTTCTTACCATGTCATTTTTTGCTATTTTTTAAAAATTACTTAAAACTATCTTGCCTGCCATCTGTCAGACATGCATACCATTTGGAGAAAATTGGCTGCAGCGTAGAATTATAGTGGGCTTGGAATTTTAGTAACTTGGCAGACCGCTATTATTCATGAGCCATAGGGTTTTTATTTCAACTATAGGCATTGTGATAAAGTCCAGAGGACTTTGTTCCCTGACATACTGTGTTCTCCATTTCCTTTCTGTATGCAGAACAGTTACCATCCCATTTAGTAAGTATTTAAAAAGTTTATCTACATTACCATTTACAGAAGAGCTGTCCTGCTAACCACAAGATTCTATCTTACTAAATAAGGGCATTATGAACTTCCAATGACATCACCAATTCAAGAAATTGTCAGGTGCATAAGAAAATCAGGAAATTCATGTTAATGCTGTCTCTAATGGTAGATTATTTGTGACTGCATTGGAAATGATCAGTTGTTCATTAATGCTCAGCTGCCCTGACCTCCTCTATTAAAGTGTAACACAAATATCTTGATTGATATTTTACAAAAGAAGGAGAAAGATTAGCCTACTTCCAACAAGCTTTTTGCAAGAACATCAGAATAAAAACAGCATTAGATGGACTTTGGAGATAATTAGTCTTTAGGTAATTGATGGATTCTCAGTGATTTACTGAAGACTTGATGTTCAGGCCTTGATAATGTCCCCTGCTCTGTAAAACAGGCCATTTAAGTTAGTGGGTGATACTGGCCTATGTTTTAACTGTACATTTTAGACCTCTGCTTTCTGAAGACTTCATTACACGTGTATAGTAACACATATCACATGTTACTATGAGGTAGGCAAATATTCCCTGAGTTTCTTTTAAGCCACTCCAACTTCCAGCTTTCCTTATGCTCTGTTGTACAAAAGAAATATAAATACAAAAATTATATTTACAGTTTTATAAGATATTAGCACAAAGTCAACCATTACATAACACATTCAACATTCTCATTGATTATAATAACAGCACAATGAATATGCATCAAAATGTTCACATTGAAGACCTGGAATTAGAATATCAATCAAGCAAAACTAATCCATAATTAAAGTGGGATCATCCCATAGGAGAAGCCCCTTGAGTTTTGGTCAGGTGCACCAATGTTTGTCAATGCAGTTCTTTCCCATTGCCTCTTACCCATCCCTTTCCTACAACTCCCTGTCTCCTTGTTCCACATTAGTGCCCATTAATCGATCTTGCTTCTCTTTTGGAATTATATTTTATACTCCGGGAACCTTGAATGTGTTAATAATTATCACCTCTGTTTATGCCTACCTCTTCTACTTCAAATTGTTCTGTACTTTGCCTTGGCCTCAATTAGTCAGATATTATTTTTGAATCAGAAATATCTTGTGATGTGAAAAGATCTGCACTACTAGCTACCAGCTTTAGGATCCTAGGTAGTTTGTTTTTCTCCTAAATCAAGACCTTAGGTATACATTTTATAGGAATAAAGATACCTTTAAAAGAAATCTAAAAAAAAAAAAATCAGCCTGCTTGTTTGACACTAAAACTGATCACTTTTTAATGAAAAAGAATTCTCAGAGTAAGTCATCAATATGGATGCAGAGTAGCTATGGTTTCTTTCATGGAGGATAAATTAAATTGAACATCTCAAGGACAAACATCAATAAGAGCTGAAATAAACAGAATGTGTTGAGATGAAATGTCACTCCATTTATATTTCAAACTCCTGTGCAAATGCTTCTGCCAATATGTGCTCCGGGCTTCGAAAAGTAAACATAAAAGTTATTTATTGTCTTCTAAGCCACTGAATGGTAATCGTTATAACTTATCATGATAAATTGGTTAAAACTGATTATTGCCCATCCTTACAAGTTCCCCCAAACTAAACTTATACATACCTGGGTTTTAATGAAATGATTAAAGGTACAGAAATACTGTCAGCGTTCAATGTCTACCTCTCTCTCCTGCATGAAATAGCAGTGGGCTATTTCTCTGAAATCTGAGAGCGCTGAAGAATCAACTCTAGCAACTAGAGAAACCGCTTCTAGTGTCTACTGGTGCTGAGAAAATGGCATCTTACAGCGGTCGGTGAGATTTCCTGTGTTTATGGGACTAAGCAGTTGGTTTTGAATTTCTCATCTCTGAGAGCTCATCTCTGCTCCATGCCCGGGGTTATTTAGAATGAAACAGGAAGACCCTATCATCTTCCCTAGCAGAGTGGGAATACAAACACTTAAATTAAAAAAGAAATTTTAAGAACTTTCCAGCTAACTGTTTTTGGATTACCCTGTGCACATGGAACTTGGGTTAGAAAAACTTATGTCTAGGTCTCTACTTATCCTTTTCAATTCTGGGACCATCTCCTGTCACCCCAGTGGTCTTTAATCTCCACACGGTGGTGATGCAAAGTCCCAAGAGGACATTTCAAAAGCAAAAGCATCTCTCTTGGGAGCCATTGGGTTGCAGGTGCCATAGGGCATCAGGAGCGCCCGTTTGCTCTTTCCTACAGCTTTCTCTAATACATCACATGGCTTTGCTTAAGACATTAGCTTGCATTCAGTTTCATCTCTAAAACAAGATGAGGCAGTTTGTTCTTTATGAACTCCTCGGTTCCATTTAGTTCAACAATTTTGACTTAATTGCTGAATTTACACACACAAAGGTGCCTCAAATTGGCAGTGTGGCAATGCAGTACATATATTTGAAACACTGACCATTTAATGAAAAAAAAAATGAAGTGCATATGTTAATCTCCTTTAGATTCTATGACTTTTGTTCATATTTTAATCTACACATTTTTGTTGCTTTCAAAAGAAGTGAAAATGGGATTTGAAAGTCAACTAAAACCACTTTGTATCCAGACAGCCTTTAATCTTTAAAATCAATTCACAGGTTGCCTATGACAATAGAAGTATTGTTTGTATTAGCATTTGATGCAGGGAATGAAAGGAAATATCGAATTAGCACAAACACAAAGTTTAGAATTCCAGGCTTTTTGCAAAAGAAAAAAACCAATCACTTATCAGCAGATCTGCTTTTCAGGCAAGGAAATGCATATCAACTTTTTAGCTTTTATTACTTCATGACAAAACAGTATACAACTTAAGATAGTAGGACAATAAGATACTGAACATTTATTTCTCCCCATTTTCTGTCCAGAATCTAGCATTTCTCTCATTAATATCATCAGGAGTGCATCCTGTTGCCCTCCTCTGGACAGAGTTATTCACTATTTTTAATTCTGGCACCACCCCCTGTCACTTCAGTGGTCTCTAATCTCCATACTGTGGTAATGCAAAGTCCCAAGAGGACAGAAGCTGCTAACCTTCACTTTGTCATTATTACCTAATCAGAGCCACATCTGCCTGCTTAGAGGCAGGTCAGAAAGCTCTGCCTGCAGTAAGAGATTACAGGAAGAGACCCCACCTGTTGATGATGGATATAAGAGAGCTGCACTGCAAAGTAGCAGGACCTTGGGAAGAGTGGGCAATTATAGCAATTTGCCATACCAACGGGGCCTTTGCATACTGACCACTTGCAGAAAACATCTATCTTCATTGTCTCAGCATCTCTGTGTTTAAATACTATGTAAAAGGAAAGAAGTCTTAATAACTAAACTCCATATTCAGAGCAGATGGGAGACTTGTAAGGTCACTAGTTCTGGTTTATTGTAGCAGCTATGAAACTATTGTTTGTGTTTTTGTTTTTGTTTTTTAACAAAATCTCAACTGTTCAATTTCACTAATGAAGACTGGGGACCAAAAAGCCTGGGAAAAATCTTGATAGCTCAGAGTGGCAGAGAAAGTGCCCAGATGACCTTCTTCCACAGCAGAACATCCCGAAATGAAGTTCTCCTTCACACCATCTCAAATACCCTTCAGACTGAGTGTTCCTCCCTTCTACTCCCTGTGCCTCTCTCTGTCCATCCTCCTGACTCTCAATTTTTTTTCCTATGTTCACTCCCTGTAAATTGGTTGTTTGTTACACATCTTGGCCTATGGTTGACTTTATTTAATCATATTTATAATAAACAGAAAGCTCTGGGGTTAAAGGTACGTCCTGGGATATGATCAACAGACTCACACACCTGCTGCTATGCATTCCTCACTGTCTTGGAATTCCCCTTACACTGTGAGGGGAAACTAGGAAATGGGATGACATTTTAAATGTAAATAAATAAAATATCTAATAAAAAAAGAAAAAAAATTTAAAAAGTATCACTTCTGTGTGAGAAGAAATTCAATAAATGTTGTAAATTCTCTAGAACTAAGTCTACAGAATTTGATTTAATTGTGAAAAATAATGTCATATCACAACATTAAAAGCACTCAAAAATATCAGTAAAGTTTGAAAAAAATCACAAAAAAAAAGAAAAACAAGTATCATGTTTGGGTTTTTCTTTTTATATATCTTATTTTGAAACTAGACTTGAAATAAAATTTAAAAGACATGAAGATATAGGGCTATTTAGAAAAAGAATGGAGTCCTTCAGGAGGAAACAGATTGACAAGAGAGGATGATGGGAGTGGATGTGAACGAAGTACACAGTGTATGTGCACAAAACTGTCATAACAGAACTCAGTTTGTACAATAACCATAAGCTTCTATATGGTGAAGACTAGGGAGAATATCACTACATATTGATCCACAATAGAGAACTGTGACCTCTTCACACTTAGAGTGTAACCAGGAAAGAGCTGGGTAGCCATTGGATTATCAACAATGGACATGCTAAGCCAAGCTGAACTCTGGAACAAAAACTCATAAGGTTGTCTCCAATGTGTGCACAAACATGTTCCTCTGTTAGATTCTGAGCTTTTTAACTAGCTTGGCATTTTTCTTCAGTCTCGACATAGCCAGAATGCACGGAGCTATCTCATATGCCTTCTAAAATATGGCTGTCTTGTTTCCCAAATGATCCTATTGGCTGCTGGTCAGTTCCTAAGGGGCTGCTTCAACTTTCCACATTAGTAAGTCAGCTGATGCTGCCATAGAACTGAGCATGCTGGTTTTCCTAATCCTCCATATTCGGAATACTACCATGCTTCGCACTTTATGTGAATAGCCCACACAAACTCTGCCTCCAAGTGCGAGACCATGGTCTATCAAGTGGAGAAGTGGGGAAAGTTGGCTTTTTGTTATTGCTTGCCAAAAATATTTTATGAGACCCCCTTCACTCTCTTGCTTGCATTTGTGTCTCATCAAGTACTTCCTAAATTTGCAAAGCCACTTCAAACACAGCTCTCATTAATTCTCCAAGAGTTTATGCTTAATTCTCCAGGATAGCATCAGATACTCAAATGAAACTCTTACTGCCTTTCACCTCTCTTCACACAAATAAGCCCACAAGGAACCCTCTCATCTCTCATCCCAGAACCTTTACTCAATGGAAATAAAAAAGAGCATTTACACACAAGCAAATAACACAGGGGAAATATATTGAGCTGACAGACTCACCAGCCTGTGGGGCATGCCAAGATGTGTTTGAAGTTTAGATTAGGCTCAGCCAGACATATGACTCAATAAAGTTGTTGATATTAATATTTATATTCTAGCATCAAACCCTAGATTATCCCCTTTGAAATATGTGAATAGTAATCTTACATTATCCCGTAACCCTGTGAAACTTTTTTAATTGAAACAGAATACCTCAGTGTAAAGAACTTAAATATGAGTTCAAATCCCAGCTCAGCCATAAAATACCATCATGAATTTGAATGCCTTTTTTTCTTCAATAGAAAAATGACAGTATAACCCATCTGTAGAGTTATAGGAGGAACAAAAGAGAAAATGTGTAGAAAGAAACTTGCAGGCTTCTGCTATGACTTATCAGGCTTATGATACAAAGAAGCCTATAGGGCTGGTTAAAAAGCTCAGAATCTAACCGAGGAACATGTTTGTGCACACATTGGAGACAACCTTATCAGTTTTTGTTACAGAGTTCATCGTGGCTTAGCATGTCCATTGTTGATAATCCAATGGCTACCCAGCTCTTTCCTGGTTATACTCTAAGTGTGAAGAGGTCACAGTTCTCCATTGTGGATCAATATGTAGTGATACTCTCCCTATAGGCAGATCATGAGTCTCCACAGGTCCTGTGAGCTGTAGTTCCCTCACTTGCTGACCATCATGGAGATCTGTTCTCTTCTACTGATTTATTGCCTAGAATATGAAATATCCATGGGAGACTGCACTCACAAAGTAGCTCTTGACTCTACTGTGAGTACAAAGAGAGAATCAGGGTGTCTTTATAACTTATTTGTGCATGTAGATGACACCAATGATGAGATACTGGCTAATAACATCATTGTAAATAAAATGGTACCACCTATCAAATTGGGGCAGTGTAGATTGGTTACATAGGTGTGTAGCAAAACTGTATCAGAAAAATAAATTTAAATGAACATAATCAAATAGAGCAGGCAAGATGACATACTACACATAGCAAAGCAATGAAAACTGCTGTACCCTTACCTAGACCCTATTTTTTAAAAGGTATCTAACATGATGTAATAACCCTACCACCTGCCATCCGACCACCCGGTGTTGTGCATTTATCTAGAGGAGTCCTGATGGTCCCCAAGGCTTCAGCTCAGCAAGTTCTCCATAGACTTACACCACCTTGTCGAATTGCCATCTGTTTCTACGTCTGTTTGACTGGCTAAATGCCCATCTAGGCTGGGTTCAGCACCTCACCTGCAGTCCATTGCCTCTGAGGCTGAGACTGGTACTCTCTTTTCAGTCCAGCGTACCTCCAGCAGTTCTCCAACCACATTCCATAATATATTATCATCTACAGTGACTCTCTTTACAATTCTGCCTGTCTCTAGTAAGACATTTGAATTCTATGGCCTCTTTAGCCCTTTTTATAGCCATCCTACAAATGACACATCATTGTGTGAAGTATAAAATGTGATTGTGAATGGTGATATTAATTTAAACTATAATAAAAGAACCTGTGAATACCAGTGGCTAGCTACCAAAGGAAATTGGGACTACTTGGTAAATTACAATCAATGAAAGTGACATAGCATGTTAATTTATCATTTTTAAATAAATTCTGACACTGTGAAAAGACCTAAACTTTTTCTGGTTTACAGTGCTCACAGCAATCATACTATATTAAAATGGTAATTTTTACATGCCAAGGTTTTTAATTGGGAAACCTAAGTGTTATATTACTTAATTTCTATTTGTTATTTTTGGGGTGATGTCCCTTCTATAAGTTGCTTTAAAAGTTAAAAAAAAGCCTTTAGGAAAGCATAAGATATTAACCCAACAGTTGTTGGACACTAGGAAGGTCCACATTTCTGGGTCCTGGAGACAGCACTAAGAGACGAAACAAATAACCCAGCGCTCATAGAAGGAAGGCAGACAATAAGCAAAAGCAGCATTGAACATAGAAGACAGGGGCAGGGACGTCTCATGAGAGCAGAGAACAGCGGAGGGGAGATGGAGAAATCCTTCCTGAGAATGTGGCACTGGAGTTGATGCTTGACAATTAGGAGCTTGCAGTATAGTAAGGGATACTATGCTGAGAAGAGGACATAGCCATCACAAAGGCCCAGGAGGAAATGGCTAAACCTAAAGGTTGGAGAGGAAAGTGGTACAATGAGTGTGGAAAAGTGAAAGAGAGAAACCAACACAGGTCTGAGCTTAGCATTGTAAAGAAAGATGTTCTTCTTCCATTACATTTGTGTCTTTTAGCAAACTTTCTTCTTGCATTCCATACTTCACAATGGTGTAGAACCTATGCTGTATAAACTACTATTCCCATCCAAGACGGACACACTCATCGTGATTTCTCAAAAACCTAGCTCTTAGTTACAGGACCCATCTTTGCTTAAAAGAATTAAATTATATTTTCAGAAAGAGAAGGCTGTACTACTGGCCTCTGAAATTTTATCTGGACCTAAACTGATTTCCTTGCTTTATATGCACAATAATAACTGTCTGTTTTACCTCCTTCCTTCTTTGTACTAACCTCAAATCTCTCTCTCTCTCTCTCTCTCTCTCTCTCTCTCTCTCTCTCTCTCTCTCTTGTGTGTGCTTGTGTGTGTGCACGCACTTGTGTGTGTGTGTATAATGTTCACTGTCATATCTAGATTAAGGATATGATTTGATTAGTCTTATTTTCCCCCTTTGAAGCACAAAATAATCTTGGTGTACTTTACTATGAATGCTTGACCAAGACTGGAGGTGAGAAGACATTAGAGGAATTGACTTAATAAATTCAAATGCTTGCCCCATTTGGGGACCTCTGAATGGAAATCACATTTGAGCTTCTGAGGTGCTGTTGGGTGAGCCAATGGGCTATATGCTAGTATATTCTAATGACAGTGGCACTAATGACTGTCACTCTCTCTTTGAGTTCCATTGTTCTTCTGCAATGACATGGAATGCATCAGGAGAGGTTTGATTTACCAAAGATGCTGTTTTCTGATATGTCTTCACCTCAATGCGTCTGTTTGAAGTAGACTATGTGTCATTTTGACACCTTTCCCTCACTTAAATATTAGTGCAGGAATTCCTAATCTTTGTGCGTCATAGAGCTTTGATGGAACATATTTGAAACCTGCTATCTATATACTTATTCCCTGTTCCATTTTATAAACATCAGTGTAGTGTAGTGTGTGTGTGTGTGTGTGTGTGTGTGTGTGATGTAAAAATCCTATCTATCTTTGCAAATACTTTTGAGGACTTAAAAATTGTACTAAAAGGAACTTTATTTGACAACTGAAGAATAAACAAAAAGTATTTGATGATTCAAATATTATGTACAGTCAAAACCTCAATAAAGTAGATATATAATCACTTTAGTTTGGTAGATAGAAAATTGTATTTATACTACAGTTACTTTTGTATTATTTAAATATTGCAAGATAATAATTAAATGGAAGATACAGCATTATAAAAATGTCTCTTGTAGTAAAGTCTATAAATCAATTCTTGTGTTTTTCAGCTATAAATAAGAACATATGAAAATATCTCAGTTATTGTCACATTGTTTGGAAGTAAGGGATTTATGGTAGAAACACACTTGATGCTTCAGTAATCTTAGAAAATGATTTCTGGCTAGAATCATCTCAAGTCTATTACATTTATGACTGCATTTCCTTCAATAAATTCTTCTCATCATGAAACTCTTAATGTTATCAGACATTTTCAGCCAAACACGAGACAATTACTGTTATGATTCGGAAGTTATTAATGCCATACATGACCTGCTCAGGGGGTGGGAAATTGAAAGTAAGTTGTTTACTTTTATATCTTGTTAGCAAGAGAGTTTGAGTGACACACTATTAATTTCATGAAATAGAAAATGTCTAATATAATCAATTGTAACTAGTCCTTCCTACAATAGAGTCAGATTCCAAAAATCTATTTCATATTACAAAATTACTCAAAAAATGTTGTTCAAAGCCACTTTATGTTTCCTTTTAGAAATCCAATGTGTTCAGACCTAAACTTGTGTTTATCTGGAGTCAGATGGCGTGACAAAAAGGGAAAGTGGGGATACTGGATGGATATCAGTCAAATGAGATGTCCATGGAGGTGGCCAAGACTAAACAATTAATTCACATGTTAGAAGCAGTGTACCAGAGTATTTTATTCTTATCTTTTCTCAGTAAATAAGGACATGGAACCCACCTCATACTGGCCTTTTCTATATCTCTCTAGCTATCAGGGAAATAAAATGCAGTCTCGCTTCACTAATTGTAAAATATCAAGGAACCTTCCAGATCTTGTTTTCAAGGTCATTGTTTTTCATTGTCTTTTAAAGATTTAATTGTGATCTCATTTAATTGTTTCTTATTTGCAAAATTCCAGGAAATATATCGGCTTTTACTTATGAGCATAGATTTATTTTTAAAAAATGAGAGTGTGGTACACAAGTATACATCATAACTGATAAATGCATTTAAATTCATAAAGGATATGAAAAACAAAACTTCAAATTAGCCTAGTTTAGACCTCTTGTGAATTATTAGGATCTGTGCTGGTTTCTGAAAGGAAACATGATAGAGAAAGGTAACAGGACTCACTGATTTATTTTAGTGGCTGTCTCTAGTTCTGGAAAGCAAGAACTATTCTGGTATTCACAGTGCTCTGGCCCAATATCCAGTCAGTCTAATCCTCAAACAAAGACGTTCTTTTATTTTTGTTTTGTTTGTTTGTTTTACTATTTTTATTAGGTATTTTCTTTATTTACTTTTCAAATGCTATCCCCTTTCCTAGTTTCCTCTCTGAAAACCCCCTATGCCTTCCCCCCTCCCCCAAAGACATGATACGCTCTTGCTCTCTTCATGTCTGAAATTTGTTAGTCTGAAGATTATATTTTACTCATTTACTTTGCATTCTGCTCACTGTCCTCCTTCCTGCTCAACCCTTCCCACACTCCTTCCCTCCACCCCCTTTCCCCTTCTCCTCTGAGCAGGTCGGGGCGGGGGTTTAGGTATCCCCCCACCTCCAACCCACTCTGGCACATCAAGTCTCTGCATGGCTAAGCACATCCAATCCCACTGAGGCCAGAACATATTCCACATACAGGCAGCAGCTTTTGTTATAACCCCCATTCAGGACCCACATGAAGACCAAACTGCACATCTGCCTCATATGAGCAGGAAGGCCTAGGTCCAGCCTGTGTGTACTCTTTTGGTTGGTAGTTCAGTCTCTGAGAGCCCAAGGGTCCAGGTTTGTCGACTCTGTTGGTCTTCCTGTGGAGTTCCTATCCACTTCAGAGCCACAGTCTTTCCCCCTATTCTGTCATAAAAGTCCCCAAGCTCCATCCACTGTTTGTCTGTGGGTGCCTGCATCTGTCTGAGGCAACTGCTGGGTGGAGCCTCTTGGTTCTGAAGATTCTTAACTGCCCTCTTCCATCACATAATGCAAACATTTCCCAGAAATTTGTTTAGGACAAAGACTGAAATCTCATAAATGTTCCAGGTTCTTCCATTGCTACCTACTGGCCCTGACAAGCACCGAAATACACACACACACACACACACACACACACACACACACACACACACACACACACCTTGCCAAAGGCCCTCATATTACTTCCTGTCCTCTGTATCACATTTTTTGAGGACCTTAAGCTGCCTACCTTCCACTTTGGGGACTTTGGATTACTCTGTCTGAGCTCCATGTCTCTTCTATTTTTCTTTTCTGGTTAAATCACATTCATCTCACTTATCTCTGCTCAAATAATTTTCCTTGCAAATATTTCCTCTGATCACATATTAGATCAGTACACCCTATAACATCATGAACTCCCCCTTTTAGTACAACTTTTTCATAGTAACTATACATTAATTTATGTGATTCACACTACCAGTTCTGAGTGGGGAAGAGTTAATAAGCAATTGTTAAATAAATAAATAAATAAATAAATAAATAAGGACCGGAGTTATGAATTTAAGGTCCTTTTGTATAGAACAGTTTAGAGAGTTATCTGAGGCATTATTGTACACGGTAGCTGAGGTCATTATACTATTCCTATAGCTTCTTAAAGTTTGGTTTTACAGGAACTCCTTTTGTGTTTAATTAATAGTTCACATACAAAAGATTCAAGGAAATATTTTACTTAAAAGACATGTTTTAAGAGAATGGGCTCAGTGGTTAAAAGCACTTGCTGCTCCTACATAGGTCCTGGGTTGGTAGCCAGCACCTATATCACACAGCTCACAACAACCTGTAACTCTAGTTCCAGGAAATCCTATATGTTGTGGCCTCTATAGCCATATGTAGTCAGGTTGTGCATACACACGTACACATAAACCAACAAACAAGCCTCAAAAACAAATAAAAAGATGTATTTGGCTTCCATTGTAGAGAAGCATTTTTTTTCTTATACCACGTATTAAGGAAATACATTTAATTATATTATTTTAGATGTTCACTAGTAACCACTTCAGAAAGAGATTACATGTATTTTCCTAATTCTTGTTGCTGTTGTATTTTTTGTTTTTTGAGACAGTGTCTCTCTACATAGGCTTGTCTCTCCTGGAACTCACTATGTAAACCAGGCTGACTTCAAACACACAGAGATCCTCTTGCCTCTGCCTCCAGAAAGCTAGGACTAAGGTGTGTGCCAAACCACCCAGCCACTTTTCCTATTTTTAAGCAGAATTAAATATGAATAGTATCTCCAATTCTTTTTAATATGAATGATAGTATCTCCAATTAGCTAAAGCTCCATTTATTTCTTGTACTTTTCCTTGGTTCCCAGTATTCTAATAGTTTAATCTACTGAGTAATCACTGAGCAGAGTGTCCTGAAATAAACACCATTCATCACTCTCATCCCCCAAGCTCCGCAAATGAATCCATAAGCTCATTCTTTAGTCTTACTCTTTGATTCTTCCACTATACAGATTGCGAGAATTTATAGAACTACAGGCAGTGGATACCTGTACCACCGCTTTTTCTCTCATGGTAAAAGAACAAGTAACCTTTTGATTAAATATCACAGTCCAAAGTCCCTACTCAGTTGAAATGGTAAAGAAATCTAAGACTTAAAAGTAACTTTTTAATATAGAAAACCAAGTAGGAAATTTGAAAGCAAAGTAGTTTCTACCTTTTAATAACTGTTTGTGAAACAAGAATTGTTAAGGCATATGCCATCTTCCAAATAATCACTGGTGATAGTGGCAAAACACTCAAGATTTAATAATTCTGAAGCATCAGTAATGTTCCAAAATATTCTAACGGTGATAAACACAACTTTCCTTTAACTTTTAAAAATATATCTCAATGATTGGAATAGTCTATAATAATCTATAGGATTGCCATTTTGTCTATTCTCAAAGGAAACTACTAAATGGTGATTTTCTCTGTCTTCCATCAGACTCTCCCTTCAGGCAGTGGGGTTGGGCCGAGGCTTACAAAAAGAGTGCAAAGGACCAATAAGGAACCTCAGAAGATTCCCCTTCTAGACTAACTCATCCAGTCCACCTCTATTAGTGGTGGCTCAAAACCAAAATGTCAGACAACAGCAGCAGCAGCAGCAGCAGTAACAACAACAACAACAACAACAACAACAACAACAATAATGATGATGATGATGATGATGATGATGATGATGTAAAGCATATTTCAGGGGAAAGTAGGAATATAAAAATAATTCAAGTAAGTGTTGAGCTTTAATGTTTGACTTGCTGAAGTTTTTAAAATACTTTTTATAAGCTTTAGTTAATGTAATCCATATGCCCTTTTAGGAGTATATATATTGGATTGGTGAATCCAGGCTGATAGGAGACAACTTCAATGATAATTTGAGGAGACAGCTCAAGAAAGGAAAAGGAAAAGTCAGATAGAAAAGCTTATCTTGGGGGGATCTCAATTACAGAAGTGTTCAACTGGAAGTTTTGTAAGGAATGGTACCTTTAAATGCAAACTTCAAAGCCACCCTTTGAAGTGTAATAAGAAATAGGGTATGGTGCTTTAGAAGTCTCCAAAAAGTACATCATACATGAATAGATGAGTGAGTCACACAGCTGATGGGTAGAACCCCTACACACTCTGCCAATTGGAGGCTGACCAAAGTAACAGTGGTATCACATAGGTATCAAGGAATGTACCGGACAAAGGAGAAGCACAAAGACTGGCCAGACCTGACAAGAATGTGGACACACAGACATATAAATGCTTCTGCAATTCCCAGAACAAATGGACAGACAGTGGCTTGTAGTCTAGGAAGCAGGTTCCCGGGAATGTGTAAGAACTTACGAACAAAGTGGCTCGCATCGTGTACATGCAGATGGGGAGCAAACATTGTCAGAACAGGGTGCCAGCACTGAAGATGGTACCATTTGTACCCACAGCCTGGAGAGGCCTGAGGGAATAGCAGGCACATTTGTGACTCATGGATTTCACAGATTGATTCCTGATTCATACTGATCTTTTAATCTTCACATTCCTCTGTCACTTTCGTTAGCTGTCACTACAGAGTTAGTCTCTCTTGAAACATCACAGATAAGAATATTAATGGATTCTCTGCAAACTGTGCTTATTCTCCAATGGAAGTGACTCTTGATAATGTAATGAGAACTTTCATTCCAGCGATTGGTCATATGTATCAGGTTCCATAAGCCACAGGCCATCCTTACCTGGAATTTAAATGAGAATTATTATATCAACTTAAAATTTTATCTTGGGAAATCTGATTAGAGGAGCCATATGTTTGAGGAACAATGCAAAATAGTTTTAAATATGACATGATACTGATGAATATTTTACTTTTCTTAGGATCCCATCTTAATTCTGTTTTAAATAATTTTTATCATGAGACATAGAGCTGGACATATATCTGCATGTCTCACATGGTCAATCATTCTTCACACAGAGACTCTTAACATATTTCAGTGAACTCTGCCTTTTGTTCTCATGGCTGTATGAATATATGTGTATGCAAAGGCACTAAATGAAGCTCTTCATCTAGAGATGAGGCCTCATGAAAATTCCACTATCTACATTGGCATGTCTCTCTGTGACATCCCTGTTATGTCTAGAAAATAACAGCAGAAGTCAGAAAAGTAGACATAGAGGGGAGGAGAGGAGTAAAGGATCTCTAGAGAGAATAGGTTACAGGTGTTATAAATGGGAAGAGTGATGAGGTGACAGATGTTAGCTGAAGCATGGGAAGAAGAATAAGACAAAGGAAAATGGAGGGAGGAAAGAAATAACACTAAGGATGTTGATTAACTGCAATAAGGAAATATAATATTTTAAAAGCTTACCTAAGAATGGAGACACACACACACACACACATATATATACATACATACACACATATATATATGTATAATATATATGTATACATATATATACATATTATATTGTATGTATACTCACATAAAATACACACACACACACAGAGAGAGAGAGAGAGAGAGAGAGAGAGAGAGAGAGAGAGAGAGAGAGAGAGAACTCGTAGTATTGGAAGGTCCTATGCCTGTTACAAGCATTAGTAACTTCTGTTCAAGTTTCATCAATGGGTAGGAGGGTACAAGAGATTCCCAAAACAATAGAGGCTACTATCATTGCCTTGATTGTCTTTCAAAACTGGAAGATAAGACTGTTCTTGAAGACACCACACTTCAGGCACGGAAATTGAAGAATTTGAGCTTTGACTGACCTGTCTGATTCCCCCATTGAGAACTATCATAGTATTAGAAGTTGTTATGCCAGCTATCAAGGGAGAAAAGCAATTGATAGTCCTACCCAGCTGTGAAACTTATGAATCACAACAAAGACCAGCCTGGCAAGAAATTTCCAATTGTAAAATCCTGGCACTTTTATCTCAGGAATAGCCAAAGCTGTCTAATTAGATCTAAGACCTGCTCATCAGAGGGCAAATTCATACCTACTACTGCAAACCTAGACAACTAACCATGACAATAGAAGTCATAAACCAAAGAGGAGAACCTATTATTGCCACGCCCCTAAACTAATGTAATGTAAAACTGTATTCTTTATCCTTCTCCATAAACCTATAGGTGGGTGTAACTCTTATTCCTCATCAATGAAGCTTCATTTTCAGAGGATGGAAATTATTACAGAAATCCATAAGTAGTCACATTGCAGCAAGTAAGTGACTTGGGGGACCCAACCCCACCTGATACATCTACAATGCATTCCTTACAATAATGTTTAGGGAATGTTGCAGAAAAGAAGGCAGTAAGATGATAAGTGGTAGAGAATAAATGTGCCTATCTGGTTTTCTTACTTCCACAATACTATACACTACTTCATTTATTTATATTGGTAATTATCTTTACCTTTCATTTAGGATATAAAGCCACCTAATAAGTTCTAGGTGATCCCTAAAAGCACTGTTGTCCTCTGGTTAAATTAGAGGCTTATGGGAGTCACGTGAATAATGAAGTTTTGTCTAAAACCTAATTCAAGATGGATCCAGTGGGTTCCAAATTTCATCCTGTGGCTACTACTACTTCCAGAGTGTGTAACTTGAATATACATACCTACACATACACATACATAAATATGTGTGTATACATATATTTATATACATATATATATATATACATATATATGTACATATATGTGTGTACTGGTATATCATATAAAGAACCTTCACATTGGTTCCCTGACCTGGAGTGAGGGCTATTATGATTGGAAAGGACAAATAAAAGCCATTGGAGTTGACTCTTAGCAGAAAAAAATAGTGAATCAAAGCCAATATTTCATCCCTGAAAGAACTGTAGAAATTAGTGCCACCATCAAGGACTTGAATGATACAAGGCTGATGGTGCCAGTTATATTCCCCTTTAATTTCCCTATCTGTCTTTAAAGACACTAGATAGATCACAGAGAGTGACATTTGACTAACCCAAACTCAATCAAGTAGTAGCTCCAGTCCCAGGTACTGTACAAAATATAGTGTAGTTATTTGACTGGATTAAGGCATCTCCTGGTACACAATATGCAGTTGCTATTCAGCTATCGAGTGCCTTTTTTTCTCTATATCCATCCCTAAGAACCATTAGTATACCATGAGACCAGCAGTATACTTGTACAGTTTTACCTAAAGGTATAGTAACTCTCAAGGACTATGTTATAGTTTAAAATGATCTTGGTCATCTAGTATCTAGAATGTTGCCAGGCCCATAAATAGTCCTTGATATGTATTTATTCAATAAGTGAATGATATGAGAACTAAATTAGAGAATAATCTTGAAACATTTTTCTCATGGCACTGTAACATCATAATTCTATGTAATCTAAATATGTCTTGAAGACGTTACCCTCAATACTCAGTAGCAATTTCATATCTTATCTTAGATTATGTAGGCCCTTTTCAGACAAAGCTCTATTAATCACCTCTCATAAGCCCCTACTTTAATTAGAGAGCAACAATTCTTTTGGGGGGTCTCCTAGAATTTATTAGTAGGTTTTATTTTTATTTCTTCAACATCATATTTTTTATGAATTATTTGGGAACTTCATACAATACGTGATGATCACATTAACTTATTCCCCCCCAGGTTCACCATCCCATCCTTGTTCCACCCACCACCACCACCAAAAAGAAAAATAGACCAAATCCAATTTGTGTTGCCCATATATTCATTGGAGCATCATCAGGGTCCCAGCAACCAGCTCCTTAAAGAAGACTGAATCCTTGCCCATCCCCTGTCAAGAGCCATCAACTGTGAGGAACTACACTTCATCAACTTTATTATAAATTTTAAGCACTCTCTTCTATAGCTTTCTGTCCTGATTGCTTCTCTTTTGGTGGGGAAAGGGGAAGAGGTTGTCACAGAATCCTTCAATGTGTCTCATTTTCAGTTATGAATTTGTAGTATTAGTACATTTTAAATACTAAAAAAGAAGGAAAGAGAATTAGTAATATAAAGAAATAAATAAGCTCAAACCTCAGTTCACGAGTACACCATGAGTCTCTGTGATTGTGAAATTTACTCAATACCCAGTCTGTGTCATCCATGGAGTCAAGTAGAATTGTGTGCTCTGAGTGTGTGCTCCCTCTTGCTTCTGAGTGTGAGCTCCCTTTGTCTTTATTCCCCTTTCACTTTCTCTTCTTATGTGGGAGCTCCTTTGATGCCAGCGCTTTTAGTTTGTTTTGATACTTGGAACCATTCTCAGGATTCCCTTAAATTTAGCTCATCTGTGCACACAACAAGTGCAGTTGTGAGGCTATGCCAGTGCCTGGCAAATACAGAAGTGGATGCTCACAGTCATCTATTGTATGGAACACAAGGCCCCCAAATGAAGGAGATAGAGAAAGTACCCAAGGAGCTGAAGGGGTCTGCAACCCTATTGGAGGAACAACAATATGAAGTAACCAGTACTCCCAGAGCTGTGTCTCTAGCTGCATATGTAGCAGAAGATGGTCTAGTCGGCCATCATAGGGAAGAGAGGCCTTTGGTATTGTGAAGATCATATGCTTCAGTACAGGGGAAAGCCAGAGCCAGGAAGCAGGAGGGGGTGGGTTGGGGATCAGGGTAGGGGGAGGGTATAGGGGACTTTTGGAGAGGAAACTGGGAAAGAGGATAGCATTTGAAATGTAAATGAAGAGAATATCTAATAAAAAATTAAATAGAAAAAAAGTGAAACTCCACTTCCAGGGAGGGAAAAACACCAAGTGCAATTCTTTCTTCTTTGCCCTGTTTGTTTTTATTTCAACTTCATTAATTCGTCTTTTCTGAGTTAAGTCTGCCAGCCCCACTTAAAATCAATAGATGTACCATTTGCTTTGGGGGCTTATTGATTCTCTATACCTGGTTTAAAGACCCCATTCCTGTGTTGGCATTTTATCATGAAACTACATAAATGAACATTGCCATTTGCACAAGGGAATTTGAAGACCTATTATTTGTCATTAAGAACTGCTCCCTCCCCTCCTGGATAGAATTTCTATTAAATGTTCATATTGCTTTTTATTATTACTGTTACTCATGTAAGATACCCAATGCTGTTTTATAATATAAGCCTAGCATGTAGATATTTTTAGGTTTAATATGATTATGGAGAAATTTACAGTAAAGTTGACATCTACTATAACTCGGGCTTGATTAAGTTGCCTAAAGATAAATAGCTATCTGTATTGGTGACTTATCTAGTTTTGATAAGCTACCTCACCGGTTATGTATTTGGCCTCCATTTTGAAAGGAACCATTCATCACAATGTGGATAGCTTGAGGAAGCATGTACAACTAAGGATGGGTATGCAGGAGGAACAGAAGGAACTGGTCACACTGGGGTAGAGAAGCAGCAAGCCATAAATGCTGGCACGCCACATGTCTCTCCTTTTTATCTAATCCTTTACTCCTACCGTGTGGAAACTCCCTATTAGGCACACCCAAGGTGAATTTTCATGGTGATTATAAATCTATGTAGGCTGAAAATGAAGATTACCAATTACACCATGTGAAGCTGAAGAGGTGATAGAGGTAGGGGGTGAGAGACTGCAATCATTGCTTAGAATGGCAGTGTGGCCCCAGAGGTTGGCTAATCAACATGCCCTTAGACTATAGTAACCCCAAGAAGACATCATCTAGTTGCTGATTATATAATTCCATTGTTAGAAAAATCAGGACTTTAGAAACCATTCATCTAAGCTCTTATATTGAGGCAAAAACATTTTACCTTTCTGATGATTTATTCCCAGTGATCATGGGTCTGATTTACAGGTCAACACAAGCTCTCCTTTCCCTCCTTCCCAAGTGAAAAGCTCATGTTATGACTGTAGGTGTAACTATGAGAAGAAAGCTCTTTCTTTTGTTTGACAAGGCCACCCAAGAACAAACACTTTAATAAGCCATAGGAAAGTCCATTTCAAACAGCAGGAACAAACTTGCAGCAGGCAGCAGGAAGTCATTGTATCTGTTTGGAGGTAGGAGTCCGGTCCTGTTACACAGGTACAAAGCAGAAGAGAGAGAGAGAGAGAGAGATGCAGTGTGGTAGCAAACAAATTTCACCTCTCCAAGGATAACATACTATTGACACTGCATTATATATGTACATATCTTTGAGAGACAACCTCTAAATGCCTTAAAGGCAAGAGGTTGTCACTTTGATCCTTGATTTTACCTCAGGAGTTCATGGTGACCTGCTCCTAGAAATCTGTACTAACAATTAAGACTGTGATTGTTTTCCTAGACACAAATAGCAGAGTTCATGATACAAACTGAATAAGGGTTTCTGAGAGGGTTGATTGCTTATTGTCTTTGCTCTCAAGTCCCATGCTGATCCTTTCAAGGCTTGGGAAATACACAGCATTTCAGAGTGGGACTTTTTTTTGTTTGTTTGCTAAGTTTTTCATTCTATCCTACCTGTAGGAAGGACTCTCTGGGGATGTTGGATGGGTAGCTTTGAGTAAGAAGGCAAAGAGAAGCAGTGCCCAGTGCATAAGGGTGCTAACTGAGCATGCTGCTGCAACCGCTCCATGCCTGCACACTTGACCATCGGCAGGCCCTGCCTTCAGGAACATTAAATTCACTTGTAAAAGCCAGCAGTGCACTTTTCTGTAAACAAACTTCTTAAATACCTTCTTTATTGATTGCAAAAAAAAAAAAAGTCAGTCACTTGTAAATTTTCCTCTGTGATTTGTTTTAAAGATATTTATTTTCTATTTTACTCTAGAAACTACATGCAAAGGTTATTTTAGAAAGGAATATAATAAGACAAATATTATTCATATTGACTTAAGTTTTTTTTTAAGTTTCATCTTCTTGGTTTAAAGACATCAGGGTCAGTTAAAGAAGTGCTGCTTTGCTTAACAGTTTTAGGAAATTAGTATCTACTTCTAGTTAAAGTGCTATAAAAATCAAATCATTATAATTTCTCCTAAAATAAATTTTAATAAAAATGTTTATTTAATAACATGTTAAGGATAATAATTCAGGGAGGGATATGTTAACAGGAAAACGGTTTTCTTTAAAATAGTGGTTTGTAAAACCTTATAAACGCTAATCCCGCTAAGATTGATTTCAATCGGCTTTATTTCAAAGGCTGAGTGAGTCTTGGGATGCAAGGTTTTGCAGAAAAATATTCAGGAAAGATGATTGTATTCCTTGAAGGAAAGAAGAAATGTAATGTTACTGTTCCTGACTTCTGAGGTTAGACCATTTTATTTTTACATGCGGCTGATTTTAGACTACTTTTTTTTCTGGATTTACATTTTTAAGTAAAATAGGCTCCTTTCTCCGTGTTGAGCCTAAACATAATGTTGATTTCATCTTCCTTCTTTTTATTTTTTTCTCTTCCTCTTCCTCTTCCTCCTTCTTATTCTTCCAACAACATTCATTTACTGAAACAACAATTTAAGTAACATCCTATACTAAAGGCCACATTAATGAGAAAGACAGGGCAAAGATAACTGTCCTGTGATACATATAGTGGGAGTAAAATGGTACATGTAATGGTAGGGAAAACATTACAAACGGCAAGGGTAATTTTACTCATATATCACAACAAAAATAAAGCACCATCCAAATGTTGGCAGTCAGCATATATCATATGCTATGATATATATCTATGATATCTATATCTATCTATCTATCTATCTATCTATCTATCTATCTATCATAGAAGTGTGTGCTGAGATAAATGAAACATGTAGAAATATTACACAAAGAGTGACCAGAAAATAGCACAGAACTTAGTGTCTGGCTGAAGGACATGAAACATCCCCAAAGTCAACTGGCAACAACATTACACCAGATTAATGTGGTGAACTTAGCTCCCCCTATGCTAAAAATTGTATGTGAGTTTCTCCTTCACTGTTGTTTACCTCAATATGTAGTTCATAGCAATGTCTTGCTATGAATGAATTATGATGTTGGTATTTTCATTTATGGCAAATCATGTATGCAGCCAGAATATTATCACAAAACTAACAGGTGTATTTTAAGAAAATATCCTTATAACAGTGGAAACTGCAATGTGGAACTAAAGTGGAACTGTGCCTTGTAAATGATTTTTAAATATAAGACAAGGTTATTTAAAATAGATGTTTTATTACAAATTACCGTTACCTTGTTCCACTTGGCATTGTGTGTACATTTAATTGAGCTGCAAAATACCTTTATTTTATTCTCTGTCTTTTGATCTGCATTCGTCACAACACAACAACCATCAGATCCTTTTAATACCAGAAATAAAGAGAACAAGCATCATTTCTTCCTGAAATCGTCTATACCAAACATGTCCTGAGACCCTTAGAGTGTAGAGTTTATGGCTTATGTTTGGCTTTTTCTAAGTGTATATATGTGGAACTATATAACTATCATGGAAAGAAACATCTCAAGATGAAAACACACCTGTCTTTCAGGTGTCAAAGCAACAAAACCAATTCTGGAAAGACACACAGTTGGAACTATCTGGGGCCTGATTTTGAGCACGAGGGCCTTAGATATCAGAAACATAGTACAAAAAAAAAAAAAAAAACACACAACAGAAAGATGTGTTTGTCTTTCTTCAAAGCTAGCAATGCATTTTCAACAAAACACTTCATCTCAGCATGTATTTCTAGGTAGGAGAGTGGTGCTCATTCATTTTTTTAATAGTTTTATTATTACGTATTTTCCTCAATTACATTTAGAATGCTATCCCAAAAGTCCCCCATACCCCCCCCCCACTTCCCTACCCACCCATTCCCATTTTTTGGCCCTGGTGTTCCCCTGTACTGGGGCATATAAAGTTTGTGTGTCCAACGGGCCTCTCTTTCCAGTGAAGGCCGACTAGGCCATCTTTTGATACATATGCAGCTAGAGTCAAGAGCTCCGGGGTACTGGTTAGTTAATAATGTTGTTGCACCTACATGGTTGCAGATCTCTTTAGCTCCTTGGATACTTTCTCTAGCTCCTCCATTGGGGGTGCTGTGTTCCATTCATTCTCTCTGTCTGTATTGTGTGGAAGTTCTTATTGTGTCACAGCTATTGGAAGGGACTTTAGTAGACAGAGTTTTAGCTTGGCATATTTTTTCCTTTTAACAATGTGAAGAAGTCACTCCATTTTCATCTTATCTGCATGGCTACCTACAAACCCTACACTATTATTCCTACTGTTTTTCTGTGTATAGTATCTTGCCTTTGCAATTCTGTCTTCATTGAATACTATTTTTCTATCCTTTTTATTTGCTTGGTTTTCAATTGATTTTAAGTTCATGTACATATGGGACCTGCAAATTTTACTACTTTTGAGAAAAATACTATTATCAGCTACAATTCATCAAACTTTATTATGTTTCATCCTATTCTTTCTTTCTGCTGTCAGTCCTAAACATATTAGACCATTAGATATTATCATGTAGTTCTATGATATCCCATTTGTCTTTTGGTACTGTCTCATTTTTGTCTCTCTTTCTTTTTAATTTAGATGAATTCTATTGGCTCACCTCCAAGTTAATGGTGCAACTAATTGTATTGCCTAATCTTAATTGTCAATTTGACACCTCTGGGAAGAGGAAACCCCAGTTGAAGTATTGCTTCCATCAGATTGGTCGCTCAGTATGTCTGTGGATATTTTTCTGATTTCTCATTGATGTCAGAGGGCTCAGCCCATTGTAGGTTGGCCGTTCTTAGGAAAGTGGCTCTGGGGTTGCATAAGAAAGGTAGCTGAAGTTGAGTCTGGGAATAAGCCTGGAAGCAGCATTGCTCTGTAGTCCCTGCTTAAAGATTCTGCCTTGACTCCCAGCATTGCTTCTCTCAGTGGTGAAATGCAGACCTTTAAGATGAAATAAACTCTTTCTTCCAAAGATGCTCTGGTCATTGTACTTATCACAGCAATGGAAAGGTATACAGAACTCTATAAACCATATAATAAAAAAAACAATTTTACCTTTATTTGTTTGATTGGAATGTCTACCATTTGCATTTTTTGGTTAGCATTATGCCCATCTGATATCGAACACCTATCTAGCTTTTCTATTAACTGCTTTCAAATATTAATTCTAGTTATTTTAAATTATGTATACTATATTCAGATATGATCACTTGAATGTTTGTTATCTCTTGTTTGCACAGTCAATCTTCCTGATTATTTCTCAATTTTTACTACTTGGTTAAAAGCAGATACATTGGGTGGTGTGGGAGAGATGATAGAGTTTGACATTTACTCTAGGAAGTAACCATTGTTTTTTTTCCTATTTTCTGTGTAGAAGGTATGGTCAGTCTATCTTGGGTAACCTTCCACTGATGCCACAGACACCTTAGTCTT
This sequence comes from Mus musculus, assembly GCF_000001635.26. Taxonomy (NCBI): domain Eukaryota; kingdom Metazoa; phylum Chordata; class Mammalia; order Rodentia; family Muridae; genus Mus; species Mus musculus. Next base: position 71,771,237 of record NC_000071.6, read on the forward strand.
TCATGGATTCTTTCTCTAGATTTGCCTCATCTTGGGGTTGGCACTGCTTTGAGCAATCGGTTTTCCTCAACTGCAGTTGTCTTTCTTTTTATGATTGAACTTTGGGGAATCATTTTCTCCCTCTTGCTCTGCTTGCTCCTGTTTTTTCCTCCGGACTGCCTCTCAACTGTGGAGTTCTCATCAACACTTCTCAACTCCTGCAAAACTCATGGTCAGGGTAAAGGTGGCACTGTCTGTTGTTAATGATCCTAGTCTTCTTTCAGCTGTAGTTTTCTTTCACCTATAATGGACTCATCCAGGAGGTACATCTACACCTTTCCTAGTATCAGACATACTATATTCTGTCTCCTTTCTTGCTGGTGTGTGTGTGTGTGTGTGTGTGTGTCTGTGTGTGTGTGTGTGTGTCTGTGTGTGTGTGTCTCTGTGTGTGTGTGTCTGTGTGATTTTATTTTATTTCCGTTAATTTATTTATTTACTCACTTTACATTCATCTCTGCTCTTTCCAGTCCCCCTCCCCAAACACAGATCCTCCCCCATTCCCTTCTCCTCTTTGCCTCTGAGGATGTGGAGGACCCCCTGGGTATCAACCCACCCTGGCACACCACGTCACTGCAGGTCTTGGCACATTCTCTCCCACTGAGGACAGACAAGGTGTCCCAGAAGGGAAACGGGATCCACAGGCAGGCAACAGGTTCAGGGACAGCCCAAATTCCAGTTGCTGTGGGATCCACATGAAGACCAAGGTGGACACCTGTTTCATGTATGCAAGTGTCCAGTCCATCTTGATTGGGATGGTGGTTCAGTCTCTGGGAGCCTCTGGGTTCCACCTTAGTTTGTTGGTTTGCCTGGGCACTATCCTCTATAGTGCCCATTGTAAAATAAACTTGCTCCATTTCCTGCGGATGCTCATGCTGAATGCTAAAAGAGTGAGAGAGGCTTGCCGCTGCCCCTCCACACTCTCTGTTCATCCCATGGTTGCACTGAGGGGAAAAGCTTTTCTCTTTCATCACTTTTTTCCCTTAGTAAGTGAGTACTGCATTTTATGTCATTTGCATCCCTTCCTCTCTGCTACAACACTTCCTGTACACTCTATTATTCTCTCTCTCTTCTCTCTCTTTCTCTCTCTCTCTCTCTCTCAAACTCAAGCACTTTCCTTTTTGAAATTATTATTGATGTATGTATGTGTGCACACATGTGGACATAGCTATAGGTTTATAAATGAGTCCATTTACTGTTTTATGTATGTTTAATGATACTCATTTGAGACTGGATAAGCGACTATGAGCTTGTCTTGGTGGAAGGTCTTTTCTAAACTTCTCTCTCTCTCTGCCCAGTATTTATTCTAAGAACTGAAGGACTAACCTGTCTGTAAGCCTGTGCAAAAGCACCTTGCTTTTCCATCTCTGAACATTTGTGCTAATCCCGACTCAACCTTTATGGTTCATTGAAACATTTTTTGAGAACATGTGTGTGAGCGTGTGTATGTATGTGTGTGCATGTGCATGCACATGCACCTGAGAGTGTATGTGGGTATACATATGGAAATCTTGCCCAAAATTGGCTTCTGTGAAGCCTTGCATCTGCCACAATTATTGAATGCTGGGCTTGCCTACGTTTTTGTAAACTTTAGGCTAACTGGTTTTCCTCTAACTTCAGCTTTGTAATTGATTCAGAAAGGTATAATTTTACAGATATACTGACTTTTTTGTGATGTACACTTGGGAATGATATTCTTTGTAGATTTTATATGCTAAGTAGGCTTTTCTTTGATCTTTACAGCAGCATTTTGAATTCTTCTATTTTGTACCCAATTTACAAATGAAGACTTGGAAGTTTGAACTGCATAATTAATTAGCTCAGGATAAATTAAAGCAGAACCAAGTGTCTGGTCCTAGCCTTTTGTGTCTAATTCTAGAATGAGGACAAGGCATTTCCAGCATGTTTTTGTGTCAGTCTTTAACAATAAGCTTGGAGTTTGTTGAAATAATATTCTATGATATAGCAAGTATCTTTTTGCATCTATGTTCTTTACAGAATAGTCACCATAAGCTTCATTGTAAGTGAAAATGTTATTACAACAAGGGTTTGATAATCCACTTCAGTGAGCTTTTCTATTACACTGTGGGTCTGCCTGGGAGCTGATGCCTTTTCTAGGCACTCACCTATACCATGCTTGCAAACTTGGGCAACTCCTTTGCTTTACACAATACTTGGTTCATGTATCTCCCTCTCCCTCTCCCTCTCCCTCTCCCTCTCCCCCTCCCTCCCCCTCCCTCCCCCTCCCTCCGCCTCCCTCCCCCTCCCTCCCCCTCTCCGCCTCCCTCCCCCTCCCTCCCCCTCCCTCCCTCTCCTTCTTCTTTTCCTCTCAATGATGTCAACTATGAAGCCTCCTATTAAAGAAGCACAGAGGTCTTCCAGCAAATCCTACAAAAGTGCCTGTAACTTTTATCCCTTGGACACATGGTCACTTTCTCTGTATGATTTTCTCTTCACTTCACTATGGAACACTGTTCTTTGGGTACCTGCTGTCTTGCCTGTTCTCTCACTTTTAGCCCACCACTGATACTCATAATATGCTTTAGTAAATAGTAAACTTTTTAGCTAAAAAAAAAAAGATTATGAGAAAAGTAACCTTTGAGCAGATAAGCTCTTCATCACCTTTTCAGGACACTATTAAAAGTTGCCAGAAGGCATCTGCTAAATACTCTCAACTAAGTTTACACTTCCAAGCCATCATAGTAAAAGAGACACAGGTAGCCTATGAGATTCTATCACCTGGTGAACCACCCTCAGTACCTATTGATACAGTTCTAGATTCATAAGCTGGAAACAGCCTCTGGAAACCTTATCACAATTCTTCTAATGCATTGATAACCAGCTTCTTCAAACTGTTCACCACCCTGTTTAGCTTCTGATGATTTCAGGTTTATGCATTTGATTGGGAAGTTTTAAAAGATTGACTTCATTCATCAGAATTTGGAAAATTACTTACAGGCAGCGTATTCACTGAGTACAGGGGTTTTCAATGTGAAAACGGTGACATTTGCTATCACATATCTAGTTATATAATGCCTGGGAAAGTTTCCCCATCTCTCCATCCTTCTGTTCAGTTATCTGTGAGGTGGAGTCATTAATATCAACCTAAAAAGATCAGCTAAGCTAGTCAGGATAGGCAAAACATTAAGAACAGTGTTCAGCATACAGCATGCTATAAAAATAAGCTGGTTTGTGTACATTGAAAGAAAAAAATCAGTCTTGAGGCAAAGATAGCTATCAGTGGCCCTAAATATCTATAGATATCTAAATATCTATAACCTAAGTCGAATTTTTATAAAATTTGAAAAAAGGCCCAAGTTTCCTTCAATGGCTATATGATGCTTATTTATTTTCAAGAATGATAAAGAACTGTGAATTGTTAATAAAATCAGCTAAAAACTGAGAAAATTTTATCAATCCATTTTTTGTCATTTTCCATTATCTGAAAACTAGCAATTATGTTTACAATGACCCAGTTCCCCTCTCTTCTCCAATTTAAATGAGTTGACTTTAGATCCACTTCACATGCATGACTTCATAATTTTATATTCATGATGTGTTAGTCATCTCCTCTGTGCTGCCCTCATTCCTACTGGCAATCAGAATATCCTCAGATGAATTTCACAGACACTTGAAAATTAATTCTGCAAAAGGCCGAGGAGGTCACTGGACTTAAAGCACACTTTTAGCTTAGATCTTAGTCACAATCTGAACTCACATACGCAGGCTTATTGTATACTTTTGGAATAATAAGGGAATCCATGAAAGAAACAGGAAAAGGCTGGAGAGATGGCTCAGCGGGTAAAAGCACTGACTGCCCTTCCAAAAGTCATGAGTTCAAATCCCAGCAACCACATGGTGGCTCACAACCATCCGTAATGAGATCTGATGCCCTCTTCTGATGTGTCTGAAGACAGCGACTGTGTACTTACATATAATAATAAATAAATTTAAAAAAAAACTTTTGAGCTGGGCGTGGTGGCACATACCTTTAATCCCGGCACTCGGGAGGCAGAGGCAGGTGGATTTCTGAGTTTGAGGCCAGCCTGGTCTACAAAGTGAGTTCCAGGACAGCCAGGGCTATACAGAGAAACCCTGTCTTGAAAAACTCAAAAAAAAAAAAAAAGAAACAGGAAAAAGTGGAGAAGCGGGGGGCTGAAACAGTCTGATTATCATCAGAAAAACTGAGTCTGGTAAGAGTCATAGAGTACTAGCATACTGGGAATTTTTAGCATATTTCTAGTCAAAGGTTCATCTACATTAATAGGTATTTGTAACAAAGAAATAGCTTCTGTAATTTTCTATCTAATCGATTTTTTAATAAATTATGTATTTCTTTCTAGTTACCATATAACATTAATGAGATTAGATACAGCTATAATGATCATAATAATTGCTTTGGGGTATATGAAAAACACTTTAGTACATAGTAGTTATTATTTTTCCTTATTATTGAAATCATAAAACTACATTATTTCTCTCTTCCCTCTCCTCCCACCTTGCTTTTCCATATACCTCTTTTTGCTCTTTATCAAAGTCATGCTCTCTTTTATCATTAACTGCTGTTATTCACTTGGTCTGTATGTTACTCATATGTGTGACATCCCTACCTCAGGGACATCTCCTTAATAGTGCTCCTTTCTAGTACATAAATATGGATAGATTTCTAAAAGCCTGACTACAATGGATGTGTAGAAATTACGGTATTTTCCTATGGAGTTCATAATCTATGACTCATCTTTGATCCAATGAGATTAACTACACTGTTAGAAGAAACCAGACAGCTCTGTTTCTAAGTTTGCCCTCAGAGGTGCTGGGCTGAGCAACTTCAGATGTCAAGGCTGTTTTGAAGATCAGTGTGAAGTTGGATGTGAAACTTCACTTGCTATGTTAAACACTGGACAATGATGTTTGTGCAGACTCTGCAGGGTTACTAATATTTTTAACAGATTAGCGATATAATAGTATTTACTGAAGAATGGCTAAATATGACTGTGGCTTGAAATATCCTTTAAAATGTACAGTAGTTTCCGTAGAGTGGAAAAAAATACAACTCTGCTTTCAGTGGGTTGTGAAAGGTCATGACAAAGCTGGATCGCCTCAGCGACCATGACGTTCCTGTTAACAGGTCCGTCCACGTTTACAGTATTTGAATAGGATCCAGTGGCTGATCAGAGTCTAGTGAAATCAACGTTTTTCCCATCTGTGCAAAAAGTTCGATATGATTTTATCTGCAATATACAAAAACCCAAGTCTTTCAGAGTGTGAGAAAAGGGTAAAGGCTAGGTGACTCTAGGTTCTAGTTGCAATTGACTTAGAAGAGCTGTGACATCCCAAGGCAAGCGAGGATGTATAGAACACTCACTGTGATGGACATCTAGGAGATGTGCTCTGAAAGATGAGGAGGATGTATAGAACACTCACTGTAGCGGGAATCTATGAGGTGTGCTCTGTAGGATGCAGAAATGCTATGTATAAAGATTCAGATTTGTTGAATGCAGTGCCATAAGAAAATATTTCCTGCAGCTCCCTGCAATGGTAGACTGAGATATTTAGGTGGATTGCAATTTGGAGAGCTACCTGCAAAAAGAAGAGGAGCAGCGAGGTTTAAAGCTTCCTGAATGTCGGAGGTTTCTATTTCTTTTCATTTCTATGCCTTTTGTTGGTCTATTCTTGTTTGTTTGTTTGTTTTTAATTTGCCTCTTTGTTTTCCAAAGGAGACAGAGAAGGAAGTCACAGAGTTGGGAGGGTATGGAGGTGGAGAGGATCTGAGAGCATATGCTGAAGGGAAGCATGAACAAAACATATGGAAAAATTTAATTTCAATAAGAACAATTTAAGCTGAAGCTGTGATTAAACATGTATATATCATGATTTAGCAAACCTGGCAGAGCAAGCTGTATCAGTGAAATGATCAGGATATGAACTAAGATAAATTACTTAAGACTAGTATCATAGGTCAGTGTGCTGTGGTTGAGTAATCTGAAGAGTTTCTAATATGGCCAAACTGTTGGATCTCTCTGAAGATACTGGGCCACATCTTATGGTAAGAAATAGCATCACACCATCAAAACACTTCAATGTTTCCTTTACTAATACAATGAAAAACTGATCAAAAATTTCAAGACATCCTGCTATCCTTATTCATTCATTGTGATGTAAAGCTTTTCACTGTAAATGGAAGAAATACATTTTTCCTGAGCAGAATCAGGCCCGTCTTTCCTGTATGTTAATTAAAACCCAGTGGAAAACATAGGTAGGCCACAAGTGCATATCTTTCATTTTGTCAACTTTTTTCACAACAACAAGCTATGTGTTAAATAAGTTTATTATAGTAAGCTATTACTAACTATGAAGATATTTGGGTTTCAGATGAATTAACAAGAATCTGTTTTATAAGTGTAAAATATTTTTGTTCCTGGTAAACGATTTGGGTTTCAATTTTCATGCTATTTAGATATGTTTAATATATTGAAGGAAGGCAAGTCTGAGGAATCAAAACATCTTGGCTATTGAAAAAGTAATGATTTATTAAACAACATCAAACCTATCAATGAAATGTGAATGACGCAGTAACTTTAATCCTGTAATTAGAAAACCAATTACAAAAACATGAAAATACGTGAGTTTCAATTCACCTCATGAGTATTTATTGAGCTCTCACCACATGCCAAAGATTTTTTTAACCTATATTTCTCTGAGGCAAATCAATTCAGATTATAATTGCAAATAAGGTTTACAATAAGAAGGCGTAGTACAAGGCCAGGAATTTAGTGACTGTGATCACAAAAATGAGTTGGATCTAGTTACAGAATCTCACTGTGGCTTGGAAAAGATGATACGTTTGCTCTCTGATGTTCCTTAGAAGACTGCCTACGAGCTCTAAGATAGAAGTACTTGGAAGTAAAGATTAGTTAGTTTGGTCACTTCATCTCATGGCCCTATTGCTTGGCAGATAAAGGTGGTTTTTAGAGTTTCTGACAAATCTCTGGCACTATTATTCTTCTAGGTGGAAGAGGGTAAGGATCTGTGTCCAATAAAGAATTATCACAGCAATTAGGGACCCGAGTGGGGATGTGAATTTCTTAGAGCGACAAGCACATACTTTTACAGATGTGCATGAAGGCTGATTTGAAATTAAGGTTAATTTCATCAAGTGGCATTTAAAGGGCAGAGAACAGTGAGTGCCTGTGGTTGAGACCTGATGCCTCGTCTCCCATTCAGCTTCTCATTAGAAGTGACTCATTTAGCGATCCAGTGCACTCCAATAACCACAGTGCATAATTTCCCCATATCTCATTTTAAAGCTTATATGACACTGGCGGTCTTCTTTTTCCCCTGCTTTCTTACATGGATAAAACGTAATAATTTTCTGTTAGTGTATAACAGAAAGTCCATGGGCTTGCAGGGGCGTCTGATATGAATTGGTTTGAATTTTTGAAGACCTGCCTTTACTTCATGCCATCTTCATTTAGACAGACTTTGGAGCCTTCATTTCTCCAATTTAGAAGATGACTGATAAACCTGAAGGTTAAGGGACTGATGTGTGGAATAGAAATATACGGTGTCTGTCGGTTCTTTTTCTCTTCCAGATTGGACACCCAGTATCTGTAATTTATCCACTAATTTATTCATTCATCTAATTTTGTATTGAGCACACACACTATTCTAAATATTGTATTAAGCACTGGGATGCAGCAGTGAGATAAAATAAACCTTACCTTATGGGGTTCATATTCTTATCCACAAGCGATGATTATAGTCTGGTTAAGACTTTGCCTCTAAAGTTATAAATATGTATAATTATAAAATTATCTTCTGTAAGCTAAAAAAATCTTATCTCTAAATTTATCTTTCTTTTATGTCTTTATTTCCTTCCTTAACACTTTCTGTTTTATCTTCTAATTATAATACTTTTTTTATATGTCAAACACTATTTTCAGCTTAGGAGAGAGTTACAGAGTAGGGAAAGAAAGGTTCACAAAAAATGAATTTTTATCCACAAGACTCTGAATGTCTAAGTAAAGACAGAAAAATTAAATTATGTACATGTATTCACATACTAATTGAGAAATAAAATATATAACTATGAATATATAATTACGTTAAATGAAGCAAAAATGTGGTTATGAATGGTATATAATCATGTGTTTAATGAAAAATGGTCATGTGACCAATACGATTTCAGAGAAAAGAAAATAAGTCAATAATAATTGTCAAAGAAAACGCCAAAAACTAAATGAGAATGAGCCCATTTTAAAGGACAGATCCGATATAGACACATAAAGAGAAAGAGTCACATTAAGCTGAATTTGATTCTCCTAACTTCTTATCTTCACATCTTTAATTAGTTTTATTACAGTAGTTTTTCTGGATTTCTGATTCATAAAATACTCCGAAAATCAACACAATATGACATGAAAACAAAAAGTCTCCATTGGCTCCACCAATAAATTCATGTTTCTCACCTATCACTTCATATTTTTCACCTTATCCAGTGATAAATGAGGTGCTATTACAATAATTTGGTTTATTGGCAGGTGGACTCCACAGAGTCTGCTGGGAGGTCTTCTGCGGACAGAAGGTTGGGTCTTCTGCCTGCACACAGGTTATGGTGATTTGTAAACTCCCCTGGGCCTTGGTACTGAGCTGGGGAAGAAAATGCGCTCTTATTTCTTCTTGTTCCAGATGCCTCAACATCATCCCCAGATGCATGCACTGCTTGCTGCCACCTACTTCTGTTCTTATGGTTGACTTCAGCTAGCTAAACTTTGCAGTGTGTATTGAGAGTGGATGCAAACCCTCCTCACCACCATCTACATCTTGAGTAGGCCATTTTACTTTCTGGGTGTGTGCACACACTGGGAGAATTCATTAGCTCCAGACGTATTGGGCATAGACTTTGCTCCACTTCAGAGATCATTCTTAAACATCCAGGAGACAAAGTGCTTATTTCTTCCAGTCTCAGGAGTTGTTACGCAGTATGGGCAGGTCTTTATCATGCCAGTGAATCAGTGTGCCCATTCCTGTGCCCATGTGCATGTTGCAAGGATATCTGTTTGATTGTGAATCTGGGCATGCAACAATAGGCATTTTATCCAAGTACGTGCTTTTCCATTTATCTTCATCATGGAGGCACAGAATTGAATTTCTGCCCAGATTCCCGGCATGTGACTTCTCTTTTTCTATTAGTTTGCGACATCAGGGACAGATTTTCTGTTTTCAAACAGTCATGATATTTTAATAAGACTCCTGAGACACATTTTTTTAATTCCCCTCCATGCTGTCTTCAAGTTTCATTTTTGAAGCCATGACCTACTTACATGGTTCAAAAGGCCTCATGCAAGATGAAAATACAGATCACCTTGTCAACGATAAGGGGGCAGGGCCACGGCACTACACTGTCACCAGCTACACCCTGGGGAGTTCCCTCAGTCTCTTAGGGACCTAGACACAGGCCAAATCAGGACTCTTGATTTCAACACAGAAAAGAATTTCAGGCATAGCCACTTTGAAGCTGAGTTGAAAATATTAAGATATTTTAATACAGGTTAGGAGAAAGAATGGTAATTAGGAAGTGGAAGTAAGACCTTGCCAAATCTAGATGTGTCTTCCCATGGGTCAGTAAAGAAAATAATACATACCAAAGTCTGCTTACAGACTGCTTGGAGAAGAGTCACAATTAAATGCCTTAGTGCTAGCTATAGGTGACATTTTGGTGGTTTTCAAGGAACCCTTCAAAAGGCTTCCAACAAAGTTTCCTCCCAACCCATCTTTCTTTTGATAAGTGAGATTGCAGGGTATCTCAGAGATGACTTGGATGCTACAATGATCTGATGTGGGAAAATCAAAAGCAGTAAGATGAGCAGGAGAATTGAAGGTTTATAGCTAGAAGATTTTAAAAGGTCTTTAATTGTGGTAATAGTCTTTAACTGTGATAGACTTCTTGCTTTTCTGCTGGAAAGAGATTTTAACCAGGCACCACAGAGAGGGACTCTTTTCTTTTCCCATATCTCTTAATTTTCCCTGTCTTTATATTCTGGCTCAACCTAGATCAATGTCTCCTAAGATAGGGACACAAAGATTTTTGAATGAAAAGCTGAGTGTTGGGAGTCTTCCTCTCAAGTGACTGGCCCAAGAAGTACTGAACACTCCCAAAGTAATAGAGGCTGTTGTTATTGTTGTTCTTCATTGCCTAACAGAACTTTATGGAAATATCCTCTTGCTGATGACAACACACATACTGATCATATGGCATGGAAAAATTAGAGTCAGTACTGACCAGAATACTTTCTCCCTGCCTGCTTACTCTTGTAGGACTATAATATGTTTTGTGGGCTGCTGAAAGACCTAGGGCATCAAAGTCTCAGCCTACTCTGAGAACTGTGAAGGACAATAATGACTGGTGTGACTAGACATGCCTGTGGGTGCAGTCATGGGGCTAGTCAACTGCCTTTTGATTGTAGTTAAGGCACACACCACAGGAGGACCCACAGACATCTGTACAAAAGCCCCAGGGTGGGGAGCTCATAGGCCCCAGGTGTAAACCTTCCACTTTAGTAAATTGACATAATATCAATCTATCCTCTAGATATGTATCTCTCTATCTACAGATTAGTAAAGTTCTCGGACCACATCAAGAGAAGTTTCTTTGTGGAGTGGACAGTGACTAATCTACAAGTTCACAACTGGTCAAAGTACAGAGATTATCAGTGAAGTGTTCAGTCACAAGTGGAAAACCTCTATCACGTGCCTCCCCCAGTGTTCAAAGACCATCAGGGAAGAGGGAGTTGAATGTTTAAAAGACCCAGAGATCATGGAAAAGAGTGCAAAAGAGTGCCTTCTACACATTATGGGGAGCTGACTCCTGAGTCCAGGGCAGTTGTGGTTACTTACACAAGACCTGCTCAAGATCTAGCTAGTACGTGTTCTAATATGTAATGGGAAGGGCCTCAAGAAAGTATACCCTTAGCTAAGGAGCTATGGGCAGTTGAAGTCTCCTGGGAAAGGAGAGCCTGTTTTCTTTAAGAGTGTAGCTTGAGATAGGTGTCCATGCTCCAGTGGATAGCCCCACACCTGGGAGTATGTGGACTGCATACATTGAAGTCAATTGGTTCTTGGAATAAATAGACAAATACAAAAAGTTCAGAAGAGTAGAAAATAGGGTGAATATTGAAAGAATTAAGGGGGTATTGTGGGTTAAATATGATTTTAAAATGTGAAAATCTCAAAGAATCAATACAATGTTAAATAAACAAAAACAGAGAAAACAATGGGTTTTCTAAGTGTACCTTTGTGACAACCAGGAATCTACCCTGGACCCATTTTCAGCTTCAGGACTGAAGTCTCTGCTGCCTTCAGGTACACTTTTCTGTCTCCTACCACATCTCTGTCCCTCTATTATTCTTTTTTTTTTTTTAACCGTAAGCTTTGTAAATAATGGTGAATCCAAGATTGAAGTTCCTACTCTCTAATATCCCCTTTCTCCTATATAATTAATTATAGAGTCACAACTAATTTAATGATCTCAATCCTTTTTTCTGACAATGTTTTTGAATTTTAATATCTCAAGCCTTCATGGTTTTCAGAAGCGTGACACACAAATTTATAATTGCAAATTGAAATTTACAGTAACAGCTAACATGCCTTTTATATTTCTGACTGATGCATTCATGTAAATTCCCTAGCTTTTGGACCATTTGTCCTGTTTGACTTCACAAATATAAATAACCCCTGAGTTTTAAATGCTGACCTTAATATTTTTCTAAATATTTTATTATATTTTGTCAATTTGTCTTAGTACATAAAATGTTTAATGATCTTTAAAAAGAAAAAATTACTCTAAGTAAACCAAACACTATTGCCTGTACATGGGATATGTTCTACTAGCTGGGCTGTCTTTTCTGGCCTCAGTGGAAGAGGAAGTGCCTCATCTCCCAGAGACTTGATGTGCCAGGGTGGGGGGATGTTCAGGGGGGGGGCCCACCAGCTCAGTAGAGAACAGGGTAGGATGGAAAGAGGGATTGTGGGAGTGGGCAGTGAGTGAGATGTATGGCATTTAAAAAATACTATGATAAAGTGATTCAAAAGAAATGAAATGGTAATAATCGCTTTAAAGATTTACTCACTCTATGTTATCTGTGAATCATTGGTGATAAAAGTGATTTTTTTTGTTTTCAGTATTAAAATTTAGAAAATATTTCCATTAAATAATCCCCTAAATCATTTTCATCAAATGCATTTTTGTATACTGAAAATAAAATGTTGATCAGTAGCTCCAATCAATTGTGACCTGCAAAGGTTTTTCTTTTTCCTGATCTATTAAGAGCTTTGTTTTTTTTTATTCAAACAAACAAGCAAACCAAAAACCATTTTAACAAGATAACTTGAAACAGTTAAAATAATCAGATATTTTTACAATTATTTAAAATAGAAGTATCGTTCCCTATATTTCCTCAAGTTGTTTTCTGACCTCCAAATGCTGTGTCATGCATCCATCCCCCCTGCACCCAAGCTTCCCCTTTCATGAACATCAAATGCATCGTTTTTCAATGTTAACTTTCTTTCTTTAAATTATGTACAAATGTGTGTGTCTGAGTGTGGGTTTGTGCATGTGAGGGTTTTGCCTCTGGAGGTCAGAAGAGGTGTTAGATTTTGTGAATTTAGAGTTATAGGCTGTTATGAACCACCTGTTGTAGGTGCTGGGAAATAAACTCAGTTCCTCTCTCCTAGAGCAGTGTCTCTCCAGCTTTTCACTGTGTTCTCACTGGATGATCGTGTGAATCAGGCTATGTTAACTTTTCCAAACACATCAGAGTATGATTTCCTTACAGAATGCCTTTGTCTTGCCAAGTTTAAGAAGAGCAAACTGCAATCCTAAACAAACAAACAAACAAACAAACTTTTTTCTGTTCTCACAGATAATTTCTTCAGAAAAAGAAGTCTACTGAACAAATATTTCAGTTGATATTATTTCTTTTCAAGAGTTAAGGTATAATGCATGCAAAATCTTATATCTTATAATGAAGCCTTGTAAGCAAGTAAATTATAGTTTGGAATTTCATTAGTTATTTCTTCTTAAATTACTTTTTATTTATTGAAAAAATTTCCCCATAGGATATAACTTGATTACAGTTTCTCCTCCCTATATTCCCCTCAGTTCCTTCCCTCCTCCCCTTCCCTCCAGATCTACTCCTTTTCTCTGTGTCATTAGAAAAGAGCAGGCTTCTAAGAGGTAATAACCAAACATAACAAAATCAAATATAATAAGATAAAACCAAAACCATCACATTGAGTCTGCACAAGATAACCCAACAGAAGGACAAGATCCCCAAAGAGCAGACGTAAGAATCAGAGATCCATATGTTTATTCAGTCATAAGTCCCACAAAAACCCTAAACTAAAAGCTATAATATATTCACAGAAGACCTGGTACAGACCTGTGTAGGCCATGTGCTTGCTGCTTCAGTCTCTGTGGGTTTTTATGATCCTTGCTCAACTGATGCAGGGGACCTTGTTCTCCTTGTGTCCTTCATCCCCTCTGGCTCTTACACTCTCTCTGCCTCCTCCATGGTGTTCCCTGAGCTCTGAGGGGAGGGATTTGACTTAGACATTCCATTTAGAGCTGTGTGTTCCAATCTCTCTCTCTCTCTCTCTCTCTCTCTCTCTCTCTCTCTCTCTCTCTCTCACACACACACACACACACACACACACCTCTCTCTCTCTAATGTCTCTCTGTGGGTCACTGTTTTTGTTTGCCTCCATTGCAGGAGGAAGCTTGTCTATGATGGGTAAACATAAGTATGGCAGGACATCATTAGGAGTCACTTCATTGTTATTTTTTATTTACTTAAAAAAAGGATTACTTGATTTTACCCTAGATCTCTGGGATATCTAGTCTCTAGTTCTTGGTCATCCAAATGGGTATGGCTTCCATCTTGTGGAGTAGGCCTTAAATCAAATGGCACAGAACTTGTATTGGTTGCTTATTCCTACAAGTTCTGTGCCACCATTTATCTAGAATGTCTTGTAGGAAGGACATATTGTAGGTGAGAGGTTTTGTGGCTGGTTTGGTGTTTATGCTGCTCCTAGCATATCCTGCAGAGTACCATCCCTCACCAAAGACACTAGAATGTAGAAGTGAAGGATTCATATAGACTCCTCAATATTTCCATGTTTAACGAGTTCTTTCTGAGTATATGTGTGTGTATGTGTGTAGGTGTATGTGTTGTCTTCAGCAATGAGGTTTTGCCTTACATTTCAGAGAGTAACACATTGTCTTAGCAATTGCCTGGTTTGTTTGGCAATATCCATGGGACCTCCTTAGTCAAAATCTCAATTGTGTGCAACCCAGTCCTATTAAGTGGAAGACTCTTTTGATGACAAGAAATGACCAGGTGGGACTCTCACCCCCATTATTAGTAGACCTAATTAGGCATGCCTTCATATATTTGGAGGATTCTTCATAGCACTAGATTTCACACCATTCCTCAAATGCATCTCAATTCTAGCTGTCTCTCCTGCATTCCATTTCACAGCCCTATGTCCCCTCACCATCCCCACCTGATCCTCTTATTGGCATACCACCCTGCTACCCATCCATCCATTAAATTCATTATATTTCTTCTCCAAGGGAGATCCATGTGTCTCCCCTAGTCCTTTCCTCTATATCTAACATCGTTGGGTCTATTGATTGAAACTTGGTTATCACTTACTTATTGGCAAATATCTATGTGTAAGTGAATACATACCACGTTTATCTTTCTTGATAAATCACTGACAATAATTTTGTTTCTAGTTTCATCCACTTGCCTAAAAATTTCATTATGCCATATTATTAAAAGCTGTAGAAGGGGGGATAGGGTGGGGAATGGAATATGGAGTGTGAAAAATAAATTAAAAATAAAAAAATAGAATTTTATTTTAAACCCTTAAAAAAATAAAAGCTGAATAATACTCATTTGTGTAAATGTATCACATTTTCTTTACCCATTTCTTTGTTGAGGGACATCAAGGTTGTTTCCCGTTTCTGGCTATAAAGCAGCAATTGTTTTGATGAAGTGTCCTTGTAGTGAGATAAAGCCTCTGCTGTGTGTGTCCAAGAGTGGTACAACTGGATCTTGAAGTAGACTGACTCCCAGCTATTGAGGAACTGCCATATGCCATATTGATTTCCATAGTGACTGTACACGTTTGCACTCCCACCAGCAATGAAAGAATGTTCCCCTCATTCTACATCCTCACCAGCATGAGCTGTCACGTGTGCTATTGATCTTAGTCATTCTGACAGGTGTAAGATGAAATCTCAAAGTAGGTGTGACTTGTGTTTCCCTTATGGCTAAGCATTTTAAACATTTCTTTAAATGTTTCTCAGGCATTTGAGTTTCCTCTATTGAGAATTCTCTGTTTAGATCTGTACCCCATTTTGAGTTGGATTATTTGGGGAGGTTGTTTGCTTATTTGTCTTTGTTTTGTCTTGTTTTGTTTTAAATGTAGTTTCTTAAATTCTTTACATATTTTCAATATTAGTCCTCTGTCAGATCTAGAGTGCCAAAATTTTTTAATATTCTATTAGCTTCTGCTTTGTCCAATTGATGGTGGCCTTTGCCTTTCAGTTTTATGAGTACAATTTATTAATTCTTGGTCTTAGTGCTCACACTGCCAGTGTACTGTTTAGGAAGTCTTCTTGTGTGTCAATGAGCTCAAGACTGTCCATGCTTTCTCTTCTGTCAGATTCAGTGTGTCTGGTTTTATGTTAAGGTCAAGTTATCTGCAGAGTGGTAATTTTGGATTTATTTGAATTCTTGTTTATGGCCACAAGCAATTTGATCAGCACCGTTTGTTGAAGATGCTGTTTTTCCCCCAGTGCGTATTTATGACTTCTTTAGAAAAATTAGGTGTACATAGGTATACTGGTTGGTTTTGTGTCAACTTGACACAAGCTGGAGTTATCACAGAGAAAAGAGCTTCAGTTGAGGAAATGTCTCCTTGATATCCAGGTGTAAGGCATTTTCTCAATTAGTGATGAAAGGGGGGAGGGCCCCTTGTGGGTGGGACCATCCCTGGACTGGTAGTCCTAGGTTCTATAAGAGAGCACATTGAGCAAGCCAGGGGAAGCAAGCCAGTAAGGAACATCCCTCCATGGCCTCTGCATCAGCTCCTGCTTTCTGACCCGTGTGAGTTCCAGTCCTAACTTCCTTTGGTGATGAACAGCAACATGAATGTGTAAGCTGAATAAACCCTTTCCTCCCCAACTTGCTTCTTGGTTATGATGTTTGTGCAGGAATAGAAACCTTGACTAAGACAAATTCGTACCAGCATAGTGGGGTATTACTGTGACAACCTGACCATGTTTTGGCGAGGACTGTGGAAGGACTTTGGAACTTTGGGCTGGAAGATCCATTCAGTGTTAAGAGCTCTGTGGGATGTTGTGTAGGAGGTTTGAAGATAATGTTGAGAACAGTGCAGAAGATGGAGGCCTGGCTTGTAAAATTTCAGAGGGAAGATTAAAAACTCTTATTAGGGCCATTGTTGTTTTTATTGTGAAGATTCTGTGGTTTTGGTTAGCTGGGGCTGAAAAATCAGCTGTGATTAACAAGATACCAGAACTACTAAAGCAAAAACTTTGCATTACTGGGACTATTGAGGCTGGTTAGCTGAAGCTAAGAAATTAGCAATGATTAAGAAGAGACCAGCATCACGGGGTTGAAATCTTCCAGGAAGTGTTTTCTGAGAGCACAGAGGCTGTGTTCCAGAGATAGCCAAGGTTGTATGTTGTGCTGTGGCTGGACTTGTTAATGTGTAAGAGTCACCCAGGTGGTACTGGTTTGAAGGCATTAAGGGATCATGAAGAGAAGCTGAGACTCGGCACTGTGAGAGGCCATGGAAGTCCATTGGGGAAGGTACAGCCTCAGTAGCAATAGATGTCCCAGAACTGAAGGGGTCATGCAAAGGAGTTGAGGCTTGGTACCATGAAGAGAGTCTATGAGAGGCTATTGGTGAAGCCTAGTTACAGGGGAGGACAGCAGTGTTTGGAGATTCTAGTACCATGAATGACCACCAAGAACAGCAGCAGCAGTGTAGTACAGGCATCTGGAGCCTAGAGCACAAGGTGTGTGCTACAAAGTGCAGAGCTGGAAAAGTGACCCAAGCCCTTGGAGGAATCCAGAAGATCGTGAGTGGATCCCAGACATTGGACAGTTGGAGTTTGATTTTGCTTTTGATTGTGACTGTGCCCTGATGTTTTTCCCTCTTGAAGGAAGTATTTTAATGGAGCCCACAGTTAAGAGACTTAATTGTAAAAAGACTTTGGATTTTAAAAGAAATTGGATATTTTAAAGAGATTGAAATTTTAAGAATTTGCAAAGTCTGTGGAACTTTTAAAGTTATTTAGATCTGGGGATGAATAAGAAAGTAAGGGTTGAAGCTTACTAGTGATGTGTTTGTGTGTCAAGATGACAATGGATCAATTGTACTGGCTGGTTTTGTGTCAACTTGACACAAGCTGGAGTTATCACAGAGAAAGGAGTTTCAGTTGAGGAAATGCCTCCATGAGATCCAGCTGTAAGGCATTTTCTCAATTAGTGATCAAGGCAGGTAGGTGCTGCCATCCCTGAGCTGGTAGTCTTGGGTTCTATAAGAGAGCAGGCTGAGCAAGCCAGGGAAAGCAAGCCAGTTAAGAACATCCCTCCATGGCCTCTGCATCAGCTCCTGCTTTCTGACCTGTGTGAGTTCCAGTCCTAACTTCCTTTGGTGATGAACAGCAACATGAAAGTGTAAGCTGAATAAACCCTTTCCTCCCCGACTTGTTTCTTGGTCATGATGTTTTTGTAGGAATAGAAATCCTTACTAAGAAAATAAGTTTGTGTATTTATGTATGGGTTTTCAATTTTATTTATCAGTGTGTCTATTTTAAAGGTAATATCCTATATGGTTTTAATTACTGCAGTTCTGGTTATAATTTGGAATCAGGAATGGTAAGACTTCCAGCAATTCTTTTATTGTTCAGGATTGTTTTAGCTCTCCTTGGATTTTTTTTCCCATATGTATTAGAGAATTGCCATTGCAAGGTCTGTGAAAAATTTTGTTGGAATTTTGATGGGGATTACATTGAATATATGGATTACTTTTGGTAGAATGGCAAATTTACAAAGTTCATCCTATGAATTCATGAGCATGGGAGATCTTTCCATCTTCTGGTATCTTCTCCAAATTCTTTGTGCAAAGACTTCATACAGGTCTTTTTCTTTCTTCACTTTGGTTCAAATTAGTCTAAAATATTTTATATTATTTGTGGCTATTGTGAAGGATTTTATTTCCCTGATTGCCTCTCAGCCTGTTTATCATTTGTATATAAGAGGTCTACTGATTTTTTTGGGTTAATCTCATATTGAGCCACTTTGCTGTAAGAGTCCTCTTGTAGTACTTTTGGGGTCACTTATGTATACTATCATATCATCTGCAAATAGCAATACTTAGACATTTTTGTAATTTGTATCTCATTGGTGTTCTTTAGTTGTCTTATTGTTCTAGCTAAAACTTCAATTATATATTGAACAGATATGGAGAGAGTGAACACTCCTATCTTGTTTCTAGTTTTAGTGAAATTGCTTTGAGTTTCTTCCCACTTTTTATGTTGGCGATCAGCTTGCTGTATCTTGCCATTATTATGTTTAGGTATGTTCCTAAAGTTTTGATCTCTTCAAGACTTTCATCATAGAGGGGTGTTGGATTTTGACAGAGCCTTATTCTGCATCTAGTGAGATGATTATGTGGTTTATTTCAGTGTGTTTATATAGTTGATTACATTTATTGATTTAAACATATTGAAGTATCCCTACATCACCAGGTTGAAGATTTCTTGATTATGTTGGATAACCTTTTTCTGTGTGCTTTGATCCAGTTTGTAAGTATTTTAGCATCTACATTCATAAGAGAAATAGGTGTCTAATTCTCCTTCTTTGATGAATCTTACATTTCCAATATATGGTGATTGAAAGTTTTGCTGGGTATAGTAGTCTAGGCTGTAATCTGTGGTCTCTTAAAGACCTTCAAGACATATGTCCAGGCTCTTCTGGCTTTTAGAGTCTCCATTGAGAAGTTGAGTGTCATTCTAATAGCTCTTCCTTTATATTTAACTTGGCCTTTTCCCTTTGAAACTTTTAAAATTCTTTCTTTTGTACATTTAATGTTTTGATTATTATGTGACAAGGGAAATGTCTTTTCTGGTATATTCTAGTTGGTGTTATGTATGCTTCTTTTCATTTATAGGAATCTACTTCTTTAGGTTAGGAACATTTTCTTCTACAATTTTATTGAAAACATTCTCTTGGGTTTTTTTTTTTTTTTTTTTTTACCTTTTTTCTTCTCCTCCCTCTATTCCTATTTTTATTATATTTACTTTTCTGATAATGTCCCATGTTTTCACGGTGCTTTGTTTTTTAGTTTAATGTTTTCTTTGATTGATGTATACATTCCTTCTATTGTATCTGTCATTTTCTCTTCCATCTGCATTCTGTTCATGAAGCTTAACTCTAGTTCCTGTTCCAATTATTAATTTTTTTATTTCCAGAATTTCACCAGTTTGTGTTTTCTTGACTGGTTATATTTCTATTTTCATGTCTTGAAGAGTTTTATCCATTTCCTTACACTGTGTTTTCCTGGGTTCCTTTAATAGGCTTTTTCAATTCCTTTTTAAGGACTTCTATCATCTTATAGGCAGTTTTAAGGTCTTCATCTTGTGCTTCTGCTATGATGTAATATTCTAGGCCTGCAGTAGTAGGATAGCTGTACTCTAGAGAGACATATTGCCCTAGCTGTTATTATGTTTTAGCACTGTGGTCTGTCATCTGGGATTGAGTTAATTATAGTCCTAGGTGTTGATTTCTGGATTTGTCTTCATGGAGTATTTTGTCCCTTAGTTTCTGTTTCTTGTCTGGATTTTTCCAGAGTGTAACACCCATGTGTTGCCTGTTTCCTTTGCCCTGCCTTGCTAACATTGTCTTAGTGAAAACCTTGTGGTGGTGGAGGCTTCAATATTTGGTATGAATTGGAAAAATCAAAAGTTGGAGAAGATCTTTGTAGTTTAGAAGTCATAATGTTAGAAAGGAAAGGGAGACTGCTGCTGGTTTTCTTTTACATCTTGGGTTGAGAGTGGGAATTGAATCTGGGGGAAAAGGAAGGGTGTGGATCTTCATCACACTTGTTGACCTGACTGGGTGGCCCTTGAGTTAGCAGGGGCATAGGCTAGAGTTTGGGACTGGGACAAAGCAACAATTCAGGGGAGGGAAAGAGGTTAGAAGAAGAAGATCTGTGGTCCACAGAAGACAGGAGCATTAGGGCAGAGAAAGCGATCACAGGTCTTCTGCTGCAGGGCTAAATATGATACTGGAGTAATTGGATCTGGGGCAGCAGGAGGAGAAGATGGGCTATGTAGGCAGTCTACTTAGATTTCTAGCAAGCATGGGCTATGGATTAGTAGGAATTATCCGCTGGAGTTGGAGGCTGGGTCAGAACAACAGGTAGGGAGGGAAGGGAAGTTCAAACGGGGAAGATCTTTTGAATCCACAGGAGATGGGAACATGGGGTCAGGGACGACTGGACAAGTGTTCTCCTGCAGAGCTGGTGATAAGCATGTGGAACTGGATTTGAAGAAGAGAGTAATGAAGGTCTTTTGTGGGACTATCTGTTTTCCTGGACCTTCCCAGCTGGTGGTTTTTCTTTTTTCTTTTTCTTTTTTTCCTTTTTTTAATTGAATATTTTCTTTATTTACATTTCAAATGTTATCCCCTTTACTGATTACCCCCTGAGACCCCCTATCCTATTCCCCTCCCCTGCCTCTATGAGGGTGCTCCCTCCACCCACTCCTGCCTCCCAGCTCTCGAATTCCCCTACACTCAGGCATCTAGCTATCACAGGACCAAGGGCCTCTCCTCCCATTGATGCCCAACAAGGCCATCCTCTGCTACATATGCAGCTGGAGCCATGGGTCCCTACATGTGTACTCCTTGGTTAGTGGTTTATGTCTACTGATATTGGAGGTTAGAATGAGTTGTGAGATGGAAGGTTAGAGAATAAGATCTTTGTGTTTAGTTGGTAATTGGATTCAAGAAGAAAAGGAGACTACAGTAGGTTTTCTGCTACAGAGCTGGGAATGACCTGGGTGTATTGTATATGGTGGAGAAGAAGGGGTCAAAAGAACTCTTGAAAATACCCTGTTAATATTAAATATTAGTTTTATTTGAGTATTTCATAACAAAATGCTTTTGCCAGTGTTGAAGTATGCTGTGACTACTAATTTAACCAGTGTTTATAGACTTCACAAGAGAAATGTTTGCTTTGCATTTCCCTGGGAGGATTTTTCCACTCTGCTCTTGAGGTATCTGGAAGTTTATTCCTAGCCAAAGACATCCATCTCAATTATTTGAATTGGCTCCCTGCAGATAGCCCTTAATATGGAATATCATTCACTTACAAGATAGTTGCCACAGACATCTGCCAGTACTCAACCTGGCAGCAAAGCTGTGTGAAGACCATTTCAAATTATCTCCAGACATTCAGAAATGCTGTACTTATCTGGTCCCCACAGCCAGCTGACATGTCCCTGGTAAATCTTTTGGGACTGTAGTAGTAAATCAAATCATCTGTTACATTAAGCGGGAATATGAAAGGAACATGTTCACCAGGTTTCCCTTTCAACTACTCATTAAGTTCTATGATTTATTGGTCCTTTCTGTCATACTCTTGATCCCTAATGATAATCTCTGTGCAAGCATAAAATAATAAGCAAGTCCTTAGGATTTGTGGGGACTAACACTCTTGCATATTAGCAGGGTCATGGAAGATGGTTATATTTTTAAGTTATGAAAGAAGGCTCTCTGTGTATAAATGGATAAACATTAATATTGAGGTCATCCATGCAAGATACATGAAGCCCCTACATTTTAGGTATGAGTCTGCCCCTCAGATCTGGATGGGAGTACTGGTTTCCACTAAGTGAGCCATTTGCTAAAACTGAGTCTTCCTAGTATTTCTTCATAACTACACCTTTAGAATCTCAACTCCTACCAAGTATTCTACCAAAGAACCACTTGGTGCTTACAGAGAGCAATGGTTTTCCTCTGTGTCTCATCCTTTCCTCTGTGTAACAGAGCTGATAGTTCCTATGGGGCTACACTCAAGTCAAGGAAGCATTATTGATGAGTAATAAACTGGAAATCACTTTCCATAATGAATTTGTTATTGAAACACATAGGGAAACTATGTGGACTAGCTCCTCTAGTGTTTCCTCATCTGTGTACCAGAACCACATTCATGTTTGTCATGATAATGTTTATTGATTTCATTTTCTCCATTTTTAGATAACAAACATTTAAACTTTAGGCTTTACATGACAATGGGTTTTATCATGACATTTTTATACATGTGTGTAGGACTTTGCCACAATTCACACTCCTTCCCCCATACCTTCCTTTGTTGCTCCTTGCAGATAAAGTTGGGTTTCAGGGACAGATCTCATTATGAAGCCCACTATGATGTCAAACTTATGAACCTCACAGAGCAGCCCTCTCAGTACTGGGATTGCATGTTTGTGGTAGTCATTTTAAGGCACATGGCACCCAAGAAATTCTCTGTGAGGTGTCATGGTGGTATAGCCATTTATTGATTAGTTTTTCTTAAAAAAATACACTTATTTTATGAATTTCTTTACGCAAGGTATGTCATATTCACTTTGATATGACCAGCATCTGAAACAGAATCATTCATCTGAATAACACTTATAAAAACCTAACAAACATAGTATAATATAAAAGTCAGTTTTATAGTGATAGCTGGCTGATGGTGTGGTTTCAAAAGAGTTATTGAGTATTTAGTTATAGGTATTTAAAACTATGTTTATATTTATGCAGATGAGGTCACAGCAATAATATGTGATCTATGGAACCAAGACCTAGAGTTTTTGTTTTGTCTCACATTGGCCTTCAAAGTTCCCCTGAGTATAGATAGACAACAGTCATTGTTTATGGGACTCAATGGTTAGTTAAGTATCAGCAAAATTCAGTCTAATCCTAAGAAGCTAGACTATGAAGTACATTTGTTGTCTTTTGGGTAACAAAATAATGTTTATTGTTCAGAGAGATTTTGGGATGAGATAAAGTTTCCAATTTTCTTTTAAATTCTCATATACACTCTAGACCTAGATGATTGCTACCAATACACAGTCACATAAGATGAATACATTATAGCATTCTATAATACAGTGGGATGGCCAGAGGGGACAGCAATTTGTATTTTAAAAGACCTAGAAAAGTTTAACCCAAAGAAATGAACAATGTTTAAAGGCACTATGAAATTTTTGATGAAAATATATCAATATTCATAATTCCATAATTGACTTTGGAATATATGTGTGGATCTTGGAGAACTTCTACAGGACTAACTTTCTGATGTGGTATAAGTAGACTTCTTATTTATCCAGAAATATGTTAAATGGATGATGCGTTTCTAAGTAAAACATCTGACTTTTATATTCACAACAAAACATGCAATCCAGGGAAGATGCCATAGACAGTGAAAGATGGAGAGAGAAAGATGAATGGAACATGGAAAGAATGGATAGTTACCTGTGAAATATAAGATATATATAGGAAGACAAATATTGCACACTGATGCTCATATGTTGGAAGCCAGAGCTGATTTCTTAGAGACAGAGAGTGGAAGAATAGTCACAAGAAGGTAAGGAGAGCAAAACCTGAAGGAGAACAAGTAGCACCAACATATACTCGCATGGGATGAATATATTCTAGAATTCCAAAGCATAGTAGGGCAGACAAAGTATGCAAATTGTATTTTTAAAAGAGAACTAGAAGAGAAGAGTTTGATGGTTTTCAAGCCAAAAAAAAAAAGATAAGTGTTTAGATGGAAATGATAATTACACTGATTTGATCATATTACATTGCATACATGTGCTTGGTTTTATATATATATATTTATATATATATATATATTTGAAAAGACAGATGAAGTCTGAGTGTGCAGCTTCCTTCTGCAATCTTAACACTTTGGAAGCTGAGGTAGGAAAATTATGAGTTTCAGGTCAATCTTGAGCTAGGTACATAGCAAACACTGTCTCAAAACATAATTGAACAATATAAATCTTGTATTTCACAACACAGAAGGAAGTTGCACATTCATATGAAATGTGAAAATGTGTTCTACCAGACTCAGAAGCATATTTTTAAGTACTCTATTCAATGAAGAATGATATGGATTCAGTAAGAGACACCCAAAGGAACACAATATTTGTATAGATATAAGCATATCTCTCTACACCCACATGAAAGTTTAGTTTATGTTAAATAAATCTATATATATCAGCAGAAAAAAAAGACTTACTGTTGAATACATGTTTTGGAAATTGATTATAAGCATATGATAAAATAAAATTCTGATTTATTCACTACCCACAGTAATTTCTAGATATATAGGCAATCAAACTAAAGTATTCACATTTTTAAGAAAACATAGGCAAGTACATAAATCATCAGGAGAAAAAAGGTTTAGTTTTCAATAGAGGACACAAATCAAGGCAAAAAATTGCTAAATTTGACCATGTGAAATGGAACTATTTACTTTAACCTGAGACCCATAAGTAAGATGAAAACACAAAATTCAGTACAACTGAATATCATCAGTATGTTTAAGCTCACAACTATTATTATACATTTATACATATGCACAATACATACATATGTAAACATATATGTATTTATAAGCAGAAACTATTTTAGAAGCTCATTTGAATAAAAATCAATGCTAGTAAGTATCTAAAAATGAATTCACTGTAAGTAGCAATCAGAGATATGAAAAATAAAATAATGAGATTCCATGGAATACCCACTATGCAGATGGAAATTATGAAGTCAGTATAATTAGAAAATTGTAACACATTCAGAATGAAGTATGTGAAGTCAGTTAAAAAGACTTAGAGTTACCATATAGCAAAATGGGTAAATATCAGGAATTTAATGTTGGAGAAATGTCATAGAATTATAGGCAATGCATTTATACTTTGCACAGTACTTAAAAAGTTTCAAAGGAACATATGCCTGTACTTTATACTATGAGCCTGTGAATTAACATAATGAAACCATAAAAAATAAAAACAGAAAAATGCCTCATTTTTGGCTTGAGTAAGATATATAGAAATGGATTTTGGGATATACAAGATCCTTTAGGTTTATAATCATTTGTTTACTATAAAAATCCGTAGTTGAATTCAGAAAATTATTAGTTTTTAATAAAATTAGTAAGTTCTCTTTGTCCTTTAGCCACTGTAATTTTCTCTGACAATAAAAATAGTTAAAGATTGGCTGGTTGGACAGTGCAGGAGGAAAGGGGCTAAGCTCTGGAACCCATGTTGTGGAAAGAAAATTGACTCCCAAAAGTAGTCCTCCAACCTCCACACAAGTGCTCTGTCAATGCATGCTCACACTCAAACCTTAATCTTAAAAATGAAAAAAAAAAAAATTCACCATTAAAATGGTGAATTTTTTTAAAAGAAAAGCTTATTGTCCTTCTTTCAAATATTGCATGGATGTTTTAAAATATATTTCTTTTTCTAAATATATTTAAATACAGATAATATTAAACTGAGATGTGTCAAAACTATATTCATTTGTGGAAATGTACCTCACATATAGAATTATGTTCAACCTCAAGGAAAAGATATGCAAAGTAATTTTCATCAATTGAGTCATATTCAAAACATTTCCTAAGGTTGAACGGCAACATTTACTGGAAATGTTGGTGACTTACTAAGAGATTCATGAAATGAAGGAACAAAACATGTGCAAATTGAGAAGTCCTTTGACTAGAATCAATCTTCAAATATTTTTTGAAGTTTTATTTTCAATCCTTAGCTGCTATGAATCTCTTAGGTGTTAACTTCTATGATGCAGGGTAAGAAAAGGCACTTAAACTTCCTGATCCAGTCATCCATCCCCACACTATCTGTATCCTTAAGTCTGCTGTGGAACGCTGTTCTGGACCAGGCAAGGGTTTTCATCATTTGATATGTGATTATCTATTCTGAAACAGGGCCTTGAGCCTGAACTTTCAAAGTTACATAATTGGATTTATGCCTGAACACTTGTATTCATGACTGTCTGGCTAGTGTTTTGTCAACTTGACCCAAACTAGAGTCATCCTGGAAGATGGAAAATACTCCCACCAGTTGACCCATGGGACAGTCTGTGGTTCATTTTCTTGATTGATGATTGATAGAGGAAAGCTGACCCAATGGTGGCTGGTGATCCAAGGTGCTAAGAGAAACAAGCTGAGCAAGTCATGGTAAAGAAATGAGTAAGGAGCATAACCTCATTCCATCTTCACCAGTTTCTGCCCCGACATCCTGCCTTAACTTCCCTGAATGATGGACTAGGAGATTAAAAGGAAATAAACATTTTCCTCTACAAGTCTTCTTTTGGCCATGATGTTTTATAACAACCATAGAAACCCTAAGATAGCAGCCAAGAAAATGGTTCTTTAAGTGCGTTTTGGCTAGTTGATGCTAGTTAATTTTAATTTGTTGGACTTGTGTTAGATGGAGTAGCTTTCAGTCTTCCTAGCTCTTCACTTTTTACAGGAAAGCATTTCGTTAGAGATTTGGTAAGTTTCTCATGATTATCAGTGAGGGCTCACTCAGGAGACAGAAACATCATAGTAGGAACTTGATTGGAGAATAGGAATGATTAAGTAGGTATAAACATTTTAAGAAACTTAAACCATGAAAGAGAATTTAAGATATCTTAGAAGTAAAGCTTCAGAAAACAGTTCCCACCTCTGGCTAATGTAATAAGGAAAGGACTAATTTTGGTAGTTGAGACATAGAAAATGGCCAGGGATGGAGACAAAGTTCAGGCTCCAGAGCAATGAGGGGTAAGTCTAATAGTCTGGGGGCATTCACGACAAAGCTGTTCTGAAGTTTAAAAAACAAACAAACAAAAATAACTT